>NC_134457.1:172244431-172943931 GCF_047948215.1 Lycorma delicatula
AACTTTTCTGAGTCGCGGCGCGCCCTTTTTCAATACAATTTTTCCATGGCGCTCTACACTAAGTAAACGTATGACTACTCGTAAGTAAGAGATAAAAATAAAAAAAAACTTGTGTATCTTCATTATTTTTTTTTACTTTATTAACGTTAAATTAATAATTATAAATGTCTTGGTTCAATTAATTATGAAGCTTTTACAATATTTTGCGGCGCCCCTGTGAAGAGGCCGTGGCTCTCCGGGACGCCTCGGCGCACAATTTTGGAATCACTGTGGTATATTATATACAGAGCGTTTCATAATGTTCTTAGGAGTTACAAAAATTTAGTACAAAAAAAGTATTTATTTCACTTACCTAAATGAAAGTTGTATGAGGTGATGCAGGGACTCAAATAGTTTTTGTTAAAATCTATAAATGTTCAATATGTGCTCCTCTGGTGACACGGCACACATCAACACGAAAGTCTAGCTCTTACCAAACTCGTTCTAACATCTCATTTTCGATTGAGTTGATTGCATTGATTATGCGATCCTTTATCTCAGCGATATCGTGCGGCATTGGTTGAATAAACACCTTATCTTTCACGTAACCCCAGAGAAAGAAATCACATGGCGTTAAGTCTGGTGATCTTGGTGTTGGTCTTCTTCAGACGCGTCCTATCCAGCGCCGAGGTAATACTGTGTTAAGGTACTGTCGAACCTCGTTATGAAAATGGGCAGGATAACCATCTTTCTGGAAAATGAATAGTTGAGTAGCTGAGGCATAAGCCATAATTGTAACATATCCAGGTATATCATGCCGGTTACTGTCGTTTCCATAAAAAAGAACGGCCCATACACTGCCTCACGAGAGATCACACAAAAAACGTTTACTTTCGGAGAATCCCGAATGTGTTCCACATAAGCGTGTGGGTTTTCAGATCCCCAAACTCGCACGTTATGACGGTTTACTTTGCCGCTAATATGGAAAGTAACTTCATTGCTGAAAATTATCTTGTTTAAAAAACCTTCATCTAACATCTTTTCCTGTAACTGTAAACAAAAATCGAGCCTACGTGTTTTATCTCCATCAGAAAGACGCTGGATTAATTGAAGATGGTTCGGTTTGCACAATAAACGTTTACGGAGAACTTTTCGCACTGTTGTTTTCGGAATTCCTAATTCTCTGCCTGCAGCCGCGTCGATTTTGACGGGCTGCGAATGAAACTTGCACGCACACGTTCAACATTGACTTCTGAGGTTGATGGACGACCAGTTGATTTTCGCTTGCACAAGCAACCAGTTTCACTGAATTATTTATACCATGCACGAATTGAATTTTCACTTGGTGACTCCTTATGAAATTTCAACCGAAACGCACGTTGCACAGAAATTACTGACTTTGACAAGTGAAATTCTAACACACAAAACGACTTCTCGATTCCCGTGGCAGCCATTTTCTCTACTGTCGACGCCTAGCGAGCAAATGGTTTACTAATTGCCTAGTATATGTAGAAAAAAACTATTTGAAGTACTCTTTCGTACAGTACTTGTTTTATTCTAATGAATGAAATAGTTTTTTGTTAATGAATTTTCGAAACTCCGAAGAACATTATGAAACACTCTGTATATACTATAAAATATATTTTTTTTATTTTTCATAAGAACAAACTTCTATACTGCAACAAAATGTGTTTTTTGGATCTACCATAAAACAGGCGGCGAGGGAGATCTGAAACCAGATAGTAGTAGAAGATATCCGTAACAATGGAAATAAATGAAATTGACGAGCATTCATTGCAACATTGGAAATCATAGAATTGTATTTAGCTCATTATTTTTATAATAGACCTTTTTATGTGGTCACTTCACACTTATTTATATAAATTATGGTTGCTTTTTTTATATTTCTTAATAATAAAATATACATATTTTATTCAATATATATTTCATTAGTAATTTGTGTTAAGTTAGGCTTTCTGGTAGTTTCCCATAAAAACTTTTAATTAAAAATTTTAATTGTATGTATAACTTGAACTGTAAAGCAAACCCACCGGGTTGGTTTAGTGGTTAACGCGTCTTCCCAAATCAGCTGATTTGGGAGTCGAGAGTTACAGCGTTCAAGTCCTAGTAAAGCTAGTTATTTATACACGGATTTGAATACTAGATCGTGGATACCGGTGTTCTTTGGTGGTTGGGTTTCAATTAACCACACATCTCAGGAATGGTCGAACTGAGAATGTACAAGACTACACTTCATTTACACTCATACATATCATCCTCTGAAGAATTATCTAAACGGTAGTTACCGGAGGCTAAACAGGAAAAAGAAAGGTTGAACTGTAAAGCAAGCTAAAATTTATCTTAGTGTATTATTATTATTATTTTGAGTTTTACTTAAATATAATAATCGTTGTATTTTTTACGTTTTCACAATTAAGATAATCATTGCAGAATATTTTTAAAAATGTGAACAAAAATTCGCGTAGAATTTATTTTTCGGTTGTATCCTAGAATAATGTGTTTCCAAATGAAATACACTAACAATATCAACGTATTCTAACTCAGAATAAAATAATTATATAATAAAAAGAATTAAAAATTAAAATTCATAAAATGTAAAATGTTAACACATGCTTTAAAAACTGCAGAAATAAATTTACGAATAAATTAAGATTTATAACTACTCTTCATGAGTGACATTTTATCTTTTAATTTTAAAGGCTAATTTATGTAAAAAAAAAAGCTGCCAACCTATTATCAAATCGATCTGGTTACAATCTGACTTTTTTTTATAGAAATAATATTGACTACATTTGTAGGCTAAAAGTTATAATATACTCGTACTCAAGCCAACTCTTTTTCTGATGGCCCAATAAATGCTGAATAATTTGTTAAATTTACATATTATTGAATCGATAATAATAATAATAGAAAAATTCATTAAAAATAGTATTCCCGTGATATTTATTGTGTTTCATGTTATACGTTCATACCACACCGTTATGAAAATGATCAATTATAGCTAACGAAGACTAGATATTTTTTTGTAACATGTAATAAAGTCTTTGACATATTTACGATAGAAAAGTATTATTTGATTTGCATTATTACAATAACAACGGACTTGTGTTAACGAGATGTGATGTACTGTACAACTTGAACGGCTATAATATTTTAACTTTCATCAGTAAATCCGAGAAGCATTGTGTGAATATACTTCTCGTATAAGTTTACATTTTCATGTGACACACTTGAACGCTAGTGTATTTAAATATATTCTTTTTACCGAGTATTGTATACATTTACGATTGTATCCGACTACGTGAACTGTTAACATACTGCTAGATTTCTAATATGATATTCATTTATTTTTATTCTCGCCCTATGAATAAACATTCTTTCTCTTTTTTTTATTCTGGTGTTTTCTTTACCCGTTCTACGAAACCAGAAGCGAATGTTTTATACACTGTAAATAAATGTTGTTCTATGAAGAATGTGAATTTTATCCGTTGAAGTTTTTACTAGTATTATTATCATTTGCAAAACTATTTCGTATTTACTAACTGTTGAATTTATTCTCGTATCGAATAAAAAAATTTGCCCCACAACTTACAACTTAAAATTTATTAATTTTTTTCATTGTTAAGACGTCATGCATGTTTCAAATGGTTGTAAACACTAGATGAAATGATATTATTTCCTTATAATTAACCAATTATAAAAACTTATTTTTTTGTGTAAAAAACATTATAAAAAGTGAAGTAGTCACATAATTATTGTCTAGTAGTAATATTAGTATGTTAAACCTAAACCTAATTATAGTTTATTAAGCAGTTATTAATTTCTGCAAACAATGTAAATTAATATAAAATTATGAACCTTTAACTCATTATCTTGAATCGTATTTTATCTATAAATTTATTGATATTGTGATCATCTTTATTTTTCATTTTTACAGATAGTAGACAAGTTATTTCGATTAGTAGATCAGGATTCCGATGGCATCGTTGCACCAGGCCAGATCATGGAGTTCATCGCCAATCTAACAAACGCTCGGTAATAATGAATTATTATAACTATTTTTAATAATATTCTAAATATTATCGGCGCTATTACTTGAAATGTTTGTTAAATTTATAAATGAGTTTTATGTTTTGTATAAACTTTAATGGAAGTAAGATATCGGAATGAATAAATCTCTATTGAATCATAATGTTTTTTATCTGTACATTTGTAAGAGAAAGAAAATATTGTAATCATTAGAAGTTTGCTGTTTGTTTTATACACGTAATTTTAACAGAATTTAGTACTGATGTGTTTATCAATTTGAATGAATATATGATTTAATTCATTCTGTATTAAAATTTAACTTAATTAAATCATATTTTTTTTAAAACCGATGAAATTATTTATTCTAAAAATAAATTAGAATAAACAGTTTATATTTATAAGAATTACTTTTTTATTTTTATTTAAGACATGTGATCGATGTTTATTTTACAAAAGAAAATAGAAGGACTTTAAGGGGTGCACGTTTCTTCCATAAATTAATTATGCCTAAATTTAGGTAATAATAAAAATAAAAAACTATTTACTACAATTGTATTTAATTACAGTTTTCTTTTTATTACGGATGTAGTACTTTTAGTAATAATAATTCATATTTCGTTTGAATTGTATTCATTTTTAGAGTGCTGTTAAAAAATATATTTTAAAACTGTTTTTAAACGCCCGAATAAAATAAAGATTTAGTCCTACAATAAAATAATAAAAATAATTTATTCAAGAAAATAAATTTCAATAACCGATTTTTCATAAAATACTTAAAATAAAATTTTAAATTGATAAATTTTACTACCGTTATGCTAATAATATATTTCATCAATAGAAGAAATGTGTGTGGGCGACCGACATGATAATCATCAAACGAAAATATATTGACATTTTTCATTTTTCCTTTATTCTGTATGTTTATTGAGTAAGTTAATAATAATCAACTCTAATGCGGTGTCTTTTTCTATATTGTCACTTTTTCTCCTAAAGTAAACATTGTACTTGTTAAACATTTAACTATATCCGAGCAGATGCTGATAAATATTTTAAGTGCGGGAACTTTATTATTAATATTTTTTTTTTTTTACCTTGAAGTACTTTTTTGTTCTAAATATTGACAAACGTGTGAGCGGAACACCTTTTCATAATCACTCAAATGCAATCGTTTTGCCTAGGAAAGAAGGAAGATATTTGATGGATGATTATTCTTTGTAAAATATGATCTGTAAAGCTGCAAATACAAATACAAATACAAATCTAAATAACAATGACGTAAATAATATAATATTACTCAATCTGACATTTAAAATTAATTTAAATGTCAGGAAAAGATTTTTGAAAGTGTATGTTTGGAGTGTCGCTTTATATGGAAGTGAAACTTGGACAAAAAAAAAAAAAAAAAAAAAAAAAAAAAAAAAAAAATTTGTCACTTTATCCACCCATCTGATTTTTAACATTCTCCTATAGCACCACATTTCAAAAGCTTCTAATTTTTTCTTCTCAGGTACTCCGATCGTCCAAGTTTCACTTCCATATAAAGCGACGCTCCAAACATTTACTTTCAAAAATCTTTTCCTGGCATTTAAATTAAGTTTTGATGTAAACAAATTATATTTCTGAGTGAAAACTCGTTTCGCCTGTGCTAATCGGCAGCTTATATTGCTCCTACTTCGTCCATCTTTAGTAATTCTATTTCCTAAATAACAAAATTCTTGTACCTCTATAATCTTTTCTTCTCCTATTTTCTTTCACATTCAGTGGTCCAACTGAACATATTAGCCAAATAACATATTGGTCAAGCTGAACATATTATTCCAGCCTACGTTATCGAATGCCTTTTCTAGGTGTATAAATGCCAAGTATGTTGGGTTTGTTTTTCTTTAATCTTCCTTCTACTATTAATCTAAGGCCTAAAATTGCTCACCTTTTCCCTATAATTTTTCTGAAACCAAATTGGTCTTCTCCTAACAATTCTTCCACTCCCCTCTCAATTCTTCTGTACAGAATTCTTGTTAAGATGTTTGATGCATGGCTAGTTAAGCTAATTGTTCTGTATTCTTCACATTTATCCGCTCCTACTTTCTTTGGTATCATGACTATAACACTCTTTTTGAAGTCTGACGGAACTTCCCCTTTTTCATAAATATTACACACCAGTGTGTATAATCTAGCAATCGCTTCCTCACCTGCACTGCGCAGTCGAACTGAGACTGTTCAAGACTACACTTCATTTACACTCATATATATCATCCCCTGAAGTAATACCTGAACGGTAATTACCGGAGGCTAAACAGGAAAAAGAAAACAAAAGTGTATATAGTGTGTCATTAGTATCTCCTCACACGACAAGGAGCGCTAGTGTAGTACTGACGTACAGCTGCTGTAGTCGTCTTCTTTGTTTTAACGTCACAGGTGAGCGGTAGAATTAAATATATGAGTAATGTAAAAAAAATATTTAGTAACTGATAGTACCGTAACACCCGCGCGAATGAAATAACAGAATACGCGTGCTTTAGTTAGAATCATTGAATTAAATAAATTAAAAAAATATTATATTTAAATAAAACGATAAATATTTTTAATTAAGCTGTGTGTGAATGTGTGTATAAGCCATGCATCAGAAAAAAGCCGCGTGGCGGGAAAGTCCTTCAACACTGTCATCAGCTTTTTTTACTTTGTTTACAGTACAATATTTTTTTTATGTATCTATAATTTTCCCCATTAATATATGTAAATTTTGTATTTATCCTGTTTTCTATATTTGGAAGTGCACCCATCTGGGTGAGGTGATAGATCGATATTGGATTTTTTCCATATAGTTTTCGTAGGTGTGTTTTTGAGTTATATCTGGTGCTTTGTGTTACTGAAATAAATAGTCATTTTCATTCGTAATTGAAAAGTCATTTTTGATTTTAACTCGGTGTATGATCATATGTTTGAGAAGTTTTTTCTATTTGATTTGTTAATTTGTTAAACAATTCTGCCACATAATATTCTGAGAGCGATTGTTCATAGCACTGTGGTTGTTGGGTTTAAATTTTGTATAACTCCTGCTCTTTCTCCTGTATTGTGTTCGTGTTTAATTCGTTGTCTGAAATTTGGATTATAATAATTATTTATGACCGTAGTGTATGTATGTTATTAGTTAAAATTCAATATCCTATTGTTTTTGAGCTTACATCATTGAATATGGATTTTAACATTTTCTAGCTAAATCTTAAGATTTGAAGTTTTATGTACACAATATATCACTAGATACTCGTATATACATAAAACTGGTGCTCTAGATTATATCGCAAGTCCATATCTGATGTGTGATTTAATAAGTGCTGCGTACATAATTTTATTTGTATATATTGGCATCTTTGTTATTGCATGATTTATGCTATATGAAATTTGTCTTAATTTGTTGTCAAATTGCTTATGTATGTGTTCCATTTTAAGTAAAAGTTTAGCCTTAAACAAATAAGAATTGCTGTCAGACTAAATAATAGTGATAATAATGATTATATAACATTAATTGCTTGGTTTTAGTCATAGTTCTCAACCTTTAGACAATATAAACCAAAATACTATACTCTTGAAGGTACTATATTCAGTAAAACCTCCCCAAAACTGAATCTGACGGGACCTAGTAAGAATTCCGTTTTGAAGAGATTTCCGTCTTGCAGAGTTTTAAAAAATCGAGCTAATTTATCGTGAGGTCCTGTGCTATGAATTACGCAAATTTAAATGAAGTTAGACAAGGATAAACGTTTGGAATAATCCGGAAATTATACTGCATATAGAGAACATTAACCACTAATTTAAAAAATTTTTCAGTAACATTAAAAGAGGGTGTTTTTTTATTTTTACAAGTTAGTAATTTTTCATTTAAGTTACGTTTAATAATCAGTTTATATTTATAAGAATGTTTTGTTTTTTTATTTTTTATTTACAACATGTAATCGATATTTATTTTACAAAAGAAAGTTGAAGTGAAATAAATAATTAGTTTAAGAGGTGCACGTTCCTCCCATAAATGAATTATAAGGCTTTAATTTATTTATTAATAAAAACAAAAGAATATTTACTACAATTATATTTACAGTTATTTTTTTCAGTTTTCTTTTTATATCGGTTCTAGTACTTCTAGTCATAATAATTCACATTTAATTTAAATCGTATTAATTTATAGAGTACTATTAAAAAATATATTTAAAAATATTATTTATGATATTATTTTTAAATTCCCGAATAAAACAAATATTTAGTTCTATAATAAAATAATAATTTATTCACGAAAGTAAATTTTAATAATAAAAATTATTGAATATATACCGATCTTTCCTCGTAAATTTTTCATATTCCCTGAATTAATACTCATGTCCCATTCCTTAAGAATCAGTGGTTTAAATGACGGTTGGCTATGCACGTAGAATAATTTCGTACTCCTGCGAGCGCAGTGACAAAACACCGAAAAACGTTGAATACATAATACTCCACTACTATTTAATCATATTCTTCCTCCGTAAAAATTAAAGTTATTTTCGAACATTTTTCTATGAATGGCGATTGCAGCACCATCTAGTGTTCTTTCCCCTTCTGAATCTCTCACAGTGTAGATTTTAAAAATTAATACATATAATAACGATGAATGAGAGACGACTAAGTAGTAGTACTGATAATCTCACTCACTAGTTGAACTAAAACCCGTCGAGATATTTCTTGTTTAATACGTTGTTGCGAGCGTTTACCTGCTTATAGAACATTCTACAACAATGTAGTGTTTTTTACTCATTAGTTTTAAAAGGTCCATACTACTAGATTAGTTTTCCAAATTTGGAGATTTTTTATTATGTCTAACGTAAATTTTACTCAAACTTTGTCAAGTTTGAAATAAACAATTTCGGAATACAGTTGATAAAATTAAAAAAAAAAACTCTAATAAGCCATTTTTTCTTCACTAATTAGTTTTTATTTCATAAAAATCGGTTGTAAAATGATGGAAACATTTGGGATCGCGAGAAATATGTTTTCTACTTGTGAGTGCGTAGAGGTAGAACCTTTTAATTTACTAATCTTGTACTCGTTTAACTGTCTTCATCGAGAATAATGCGATCCTTCCATTACAGTTAATCTATTTAATTACGTTACTTTTCTTATAATATAAAAAAAAAACAAAAGAGCATTTGCTCGGAAGGGGTTTTTTTATCATTAATGTCGGATGTGAATCTCAAATCTGTTTGAAAATTTTTGTTTTCGATTATGCATAGGGAGGAATGAATAATGGTTTTACGTGATACAGTGTAATTTTTTCGAGTAAAGAATATTTATGAGCCGTGCTAGTAAAATTTTATAAAAAGAATTATATTTTACTAACGTATTCCAGCCTCGGTAGCGCCTTTATTTATTTATTTTTTTTGTTTTATTTATTGATTCTTTTACTCCATTTCTCCTTTAATTTTAACCGTAAAAAGATTTTAACCTGGGTTAACTCATGTACGATTTTTAATATTGTAATTCTAAATTCAAATTTTTGGGATCTATGCACTTAATCATTTACTTTACGTCCGTATCATAACTGTACCCGTAAATTTTCCACGGTAATTAAAATAAAAAATAAATATTCTTAACGTTTAAGAGTAACCGTCTTGGCGTATCCCCTTGAAATATTACTTCTATTTTATTTATTTTATTTTTAATGTCAATTTGTATTTATGTTGAAGAAAATATTACAGACTATTTAAAACAAAAAACAAGAAATTCTCTTTCAGTCTACATTTTAGAAAGCAAAGATTTTAGATAGAACTATCCCCGTTTATTCATTGCTGGATCTTAAACCAATAATTCTTCGTTGCAGTATTTCTACATCCCAAGTCTTGTAACAAAACAACCTTATAATAAATTAAATACGTATATCACTACAGTAACAACACAAGACTGCTGTAAGAGGCAATCCTTCAGTTACCAGCGTAGGCACGCGTTACGTTATATTATTACATCCTGCATCCCGGTTAACCACTATGTAAAGTACGCTTCACTGTAGCAGTACATTATTTATTACACCGTTACTGCATATATATTTCACTATACACTTACTTCATACTACACACAACTTTGTTGTATTGCATTTTACGTCATAAAATTTGCGATGCATCTCGCCTTCAATAAGTTTACTTTTCACCTGTTTGTATTTATTTATTTATTTGAGATTAACCTCTTGCATTAAAATTAAAATAAAAACATTAAAAGAAATAAAATGGTTAACATCTTGTTTTTATCATCTTACATTCAAATAATTTCCTTTAATTGTTTTTAGGCTGTGTTTTTCACATCAATGCTGTTTTGGCTGTTACATAATGAATAAAAATCATGTAATGAGTAGCCAAAATTAAAAAAAAATTACTTAGAATAAATAATATTTTGTAATATCTAAATTTTTTAATATGATCTATTAAAAAAAATACTGCAATATACTTGAAAACGAAGAAGACTCGGAGATTTACTGAAAAAAACTTACAAAATTCAGTCTGCCTCAACAATATTTTAGAAAATTTTTTATCTATTCTGTTATCTGCATCCCCCTAACAAATAATTATCTGCTATAACTATATGAAAATTATTTGCAATGCAGCATTTGCTGAATTTTTTATTAATATGATTAAATATTTTATTATTTCCTTCGTATAGCAGGTATGATTTTTTGTAGAACCGGTTTCGGTCTCAGCCCATCTTCAGATACATTGTATTAATCCATAAATTCCACATCTTTCAAAACTCATATGCAACATTAAAAACAGATTAATCGTATATAACTACAAATTATTACAAGAACTTTTTAAGCACCTTACAGCGTCACTGTTATTATTTATTTTATTTTTTATACAAATTAGATATCTGTATTCTATGAAAAATGATGTTCAGTTTTATTTATAATATAAGCAAATAAATAAAATAAGGAAATTAACTTATTTGAGGTTTATATAGCTTTAATATTATTATCAACAACAGACTGATAAATAAAAGAAAACAAAGAGGACAGGCAATGATAAATAGTATGTTTAAATTATTGATACGAGTGTAATCGTCAAATAACAGTTTTCATAAAATATGTATATTTAACATAATTTGGATTAAAGATAAAAAATAAATAAATTAGTGACAACATAAAGTACTTCACAAAGTTTTAATAATAATTTACAAAAAAAAAAAATCATATCTGCTAGATGTAAGTAAAAATAAAAAAATAATCATATTTTCTATAAATGAATTCAAAAATGAAGATTTGTCTAAATATTTTTAATGCCTCAAAAATAATATTAATAAGCCTGATGTCATAAAAGAAAAAAGTGTTACCAAATCAGACTCTTAAAATTAAAAAATAATGTAATTAATGGTTAATTGGGGGGATATTTCATATTAGTTGGCAGGGATATATCTTATGTATCATAAACTGGTGTCCTGCCAAAAGAGGTACTAATCATTCTCATAATTGACATAATCATTCCCAAGAGTAACAAACAGCTTATGCTAGCATTTCAAGATAAGTGAAGTGTGAAGTGAGTTACCTTTTCACTGATCCAAACATAGTGTTCCACAACAATGAGCCAATACCCAAAAATGTTGGTACATTATACACGAGCCAGAGAAGCCTTTTTAAGAAAAGAGGCTTTTCTAACAAGTGGCACTTGCTTATTTTTTGCAATCCAACTGTGAGAAAAATAAAGAATAATTTCTTAAAAAAAAGATCTCTGTTTCCCTTTCTATAGTAAACAATACATTTAAATTCAATTGGGGAAAGTTAGGACTGTAATTAGTAATATTATAATAAACTGATATGACAATTACTCAGTAATTTTGAAAATTCAATTTCATATTCAAACACTAGTAAAGGTTTAATGAGTTTTAAATATTTAAAAATTTAATTTTTACAATTATTCTTACATTTTTGAATTTGAATTGAGATATCATATATCGAGATAATTTTTTGTTAATCGAGATATATAATCAAGATAATGGCTCTATGAAATGATGCAGCCACTTTAATGCAATTTATTGAAGACCAGAGGTTGGTAAACTTTTTAGCAGATGAAGTATATACTGAAATTTGGATAATTTGAAGATGTACCATAGTTGTCGAACAACCAAGAAGTTGCATTGTGAAAATGAGAAGAAAATGAATTAAAAACAAATGGCAGGAGCTGGCAGCTTAAATTTAATGAATGGTTTTCATAGATTACTGAAGTTGAAAAAATTGGTCTTAGACTAAATCTACTTCATTTCATTGAATAAGTAATAAACATACAAATTTGATATACATTGAAATAAATATTAAATACGTTGGAAAATGAAGTAGGGAAAAGATGCCTTATGTATTGAAATTATATAGAAATGAGATTTAATTATTTTTAACGTCATATTTTTGTGAAATAATAACTTACTTTGATATTTTGGTACTATTTATTTCATTTAAATTTAATGAAGTTCAAGAACAATTTTGTTATCTATATTATAATAGGGTGTAAATTGGCAATCGTTAAAATTGACATATTTTTCCTAAATATCATTTCATCACAAAATTCATCATTATGTTTGTAGGATGTTATGTAATCGGTATTGAAGAAAGGATATAAATTATGAATCACTAACATAAATATCAACTAACATATTTGAATTCATTTAAATAAATCAATTTACTAACAACATGTTAAAAGTAACTTTACCTTTAAACTGGTTATTTTAAACATGAATCTGACTTTCTTTTTTCTTTATTACTTTTTATAGTTGAGTTATTTTTTCCATAAATGTGACCAATGAAAAGTAGGAACAGTTAGATATTAATCCATTTTCTAAGTTTCCACATTTTTTCTTTCTTTTTAATATGATTCTGTTTTAAATACAATAAAGAAAGTACACCCTTATCGAAATTAGAATTTATTTATTTCATTCATTTAGATCTAAATAAGAACAGATTTTCATTTTCTTAGTTGTATAAATTTTATGAAAAAAAGGAATGTGAATTACTTTTTTACAAAACTGCTTTTCATTTAACAAATTTTAAATAGGAGACCTATTTTTAATTTTTGTCACATTTGAGTAATGATTTTACCATAGTCACGTCGATTGATTATAAGACGCAAAGTACACTTCACTATAGCAGTACAGTACTTGTTACATTGTTAAAGTTCAATAACGGAGTATATGTGTACTGATATATATATATATATATATATATATATATATATGAGTGTTTCTAAAATGGTGGGCTGGCTTACTTTTTCTACTTGTAAAAATACACAAAAAATATTCTTAGGAAAAAATGGCAATTTTTCCTTCGTTCTCCCCCCATTTACCATTTTGTTATTTTTATATAAAAATTTATATCCCAAATTCAAATACAGGAATCACATTAATATTTGCTAAGTGTTTTAGTAATGCGGTATTAAAATTAGCAAAAAATCAGGAATTAAATACCTTTGCAAATTACAAAATGGTGGCCATGCTTATTTTTCAATCCATCTCCAAAAATATTATTTTAATCAAAATTTATGTTATTTGCTAAAATATTAAGCCTTTTATTTTGAACAATATGACATTTTAATTTTTTTAAATCGGTTAAATACTCGAGTTATGGAAAATTGATGTTCTAATTTTGTGTCTGTTTTCATGTACTCCATGTTATGTTCAGTTCGATTAAATATTTTTTTTTTATTTCTTGTTAATTCTAGTATCAGCCATGATATGAATCAGTTAGTATCAGCCGTGATTCACTCACACAATTGAGATAATTAAGCTTTCTTTAAATGCTGGTTGGAGTCACGTCCATCAAATTGCCCCTCCAGTCACAATAGAAATGCCGCAATTGAGCCTTAAAAGGCCTATTAATAGAAATTTTGAGTGGTTGTAATATGTCAGTCATTCTTCCTGGTATCAAACCATGTTGCCCTTCTCTTGCCATAACTTCTCCTTCACTTTTTCTGTTAAATGGCCTCGAAAACTGTCCATTAACATGGACCTTGACATAACAGTGTTCCTAGATGCCAAAAGCACACACATTATCTTCAACTAATCCAGTAAAATTTTTCAGTCATCCACCCTTTCTCCTGAATTCTTATCATTATTCTATGCGGTAGCTTCTCCTTAGGTATGGCTTTACATTTAAAAATGACATAAGGTGGGAGTTTGTGTCTATCAACAGAATACCTAGCATTACAGGACACCTCTTTTTCTGCTCCTGTAGTTCAAATGTGCACTGTTTTTTCACCAGCTTTGTTCACTATTGTTTCACTAGGAATATCAAAGAATATGGGAGTTTCATCTGCATTTCCAATAGCCCCATGCTAGTTGTGTGCATTCTGTAACTTCAGAACATGACTTTGAAACACAATAACTTTTTCCTGGTAAGAGTTGGAAAATTGTTGCGGCATTGTTGTCTTTCACTGAATCACGAGGTCATTTTATGCTATGAAGCACTCTGCCCACCCATAACTGGCTTTAAATTCATTCTGAGGAATTCCCATCCTATCTGATAATTGATTTAATTCAAACTGCAACATTTTTATGGACTCAGAAAATCCATCTGCCCATATTTTCTTGGCATATTTCAGAAGAATTTCTTTCTACTTCAGGATATTTCACCTTCTTTACATTAAAAGATTGTCGATTTTGGAATGTTTTTTCAAGATCATCTTATATTCCAATTCATCTTCAAACATTTTTTTCAGCTATATTGAACTTCTTCCAGCTGCTCGGTTTCCATTTTCTTGCTTATAATGCACTACTTGCAACTTAAATTTACTACTGCAACTTGCTCTTATGCGGCCCATGTTTCACTGCTTAGTGAGTGAAGTCAGTTAAAGAAAGAGTATACACAATACTAATTCTTTCTGGTAGGAATGCTCTCTACCCTCTTCCTGTGCAATACCATAACCGGGCAAGCAGTTAAAGATTTTCACATTCATCCTTCTGTGAAGAGAGGAACCATTATTTTGACATCGCGGATCTTAGAAATTTGCATCATTATCAATTTTCTCAATACTACTGTCTTTGGATGAAATACTAAGAAAATAATTTTGTCTTAGAATTATTGCCTCAGAAACTGGGTTCAGCTTATACATGCATGGAGCCAATATATAACTAAATAGAAACAGTATTTTGTGCTTTAGCACAGCATTTTTGTGATACCTACCAAAAAAATTATCAGCAATTCTTGTATTTATTTGAATAACTTCTATGAATATTGTTTCTGTATGACGCTTTTTGTTTATGTCACCCAAACTGTGACTCATGTCATGGAGAAAACAAATTTAAAAAAAATAAATTATTTGTTGTTATTACCTTAAATTGTCAGAAACCCATATTAAAAGTTTTAAAAATATCTCAACAGACTAATTAAAGAATAAAAATATAAGCTTTTTATAATAGTGGATAGGTAAATGTTCATTTATAAAAAATCAAAATTTTTTGCTAACTTTTAAAAAACGTTTTAATTACTCTACTAAGTATCATAAAATGCTTATACTCACTGTAAGATGACAACAACAACTTAATTACTTCTTCTATTAAATATAAAATTTTAATTGATGGGATAGCGATAAAAATTAAAATAATTGCTGGCATTGTTGTTCAGATTGTTTCTGTTAACATATTATTTGATAATTTATTTTTTTGTTTTTTTTTTTCTGAATTTTTATGGGCATCGACTGCTAAGGTCATTAGCCCTCGTCACAATCTTTAAAAGAAACTACTATCACCATCTGGATCGTCATATGTAAGGGTGTAAAGGGCCCTTACATTTTATTTAAAAGTACAAACTACACAAAACATTTAAGACATAAAGACAAGGACAATCACAAAACACTTATGGGGTGTAAAGGGCCCCAATATTAAAATTCGAGATAGGTTCCCAAAAGACCATTAAATTAAAATTAAAATTAAAACTTATCCTACCATATCTTTCTTTCTTTCTTCTACGAGTCTCATTTATAGTTTGTTTAAGCACCCTCGGGGCGACCAGAACCGCCGTTGAGCAGTATATCAGTCGCGCCAGGGTGCCGTGGCAGTTGAATCCTTCTTATAAACAGGCTATAGGCATGCACAGCGTACACCCACAGCCTCGCGCCCTCAATCCACCCTTGAGGGTCCCCCATGCCATCATCGGACACACCCCGACTCACTGCTCTTGAATGCAGGTGAGCCAAAATGGCTTAGGCAAGAGGGCTACCTCCCGTCACTATACGTGTCACGTTTCGACACTCCCTTATGTATATATGCAAAATATATATTTTAAAATTAAAATTAAACTTATCAATACCATTTTTTCTTTATATATATATATATATATATATATATATATATATAAGCTACCGCTTAGAGTTTCTTTTGTCACAGCTTTAAACTTTCATTTTTATAGACTTTTAAGAAGTCCACTGGCGTGTAAAAATGCAACTATATTTTCTTCATTTCCATTATCCAGATCAGCAGTAATATTATTTCTAAAACGGAACCTCTTTCTGAAGTCCTCATATATGGTACACTCTTCTATAAGATGCTTAATTGTCAGTGTTTTATTACAAACACCGCACATTGGTCTCACTTCGCCGGTTAACAAATATAAATTTGTTAATCGCGTATGACCGATTCTAAGTCTGGTCACCGCTACTTGTTCACGGCGAGTCAACTTATAGTCGCTTTTCCATTTATAAGGAGAAGATTTTACTGTGTTTAATTTTGTATTTAATGTCCTCCATTCAGCATTCCACTTGTTTTTTACTATGTTTGTTAGACGGTTTTTAACATTTGCCACTCTTACAGGAAATGCATCCAAAACATCGCAGACTGTTGCCTTTCTGGCAGCTTCGTCTGCGATTTCATTACCTGTAACACCAGCATGCCCCGGAGTCCATACAAATACGCATCGCTGTCCTCGTTGTTTTAGTACGTATAAAATGGACAGGATGTTTGCAATTAGGACATCCTTAATGTTCTTGTTCCGAATTGCGACGAGTGCACTTAATGAATCGGAACATATTAGCACTCTCTCTTCGCAGTAGTGTTCAGTGTAGCGAAGAGCTTGCTGAATTGCAGTGAGTTCTGCCGTGTAGACACTGGCCACATCTGGCAGTCTCCAAAAGTGGGCTTCTTCATTTACATATATCGAGCATCCAACACCATGTTCGGTTTTAGAACCGTCAGTATAAATTCTAATATGTTCTTCGTAACTACTGACGGTTGCCAAAAATTCCTGCTGAATGATCACTGCTGGTTTCTTTTTTATTTCTCCTTGAGAGAGATCCGTTCGTATAATGCAGCCATGGGATGATTCGTAAACAATTTATTATTTATATGAGCAGGGAAAGCCCATATATTTGCTGCATATCTTAACAAGAGGATCTCTCTTCTATAATGTAGTGGCATTATTCCGGCTTCAGAAATCAGACTAGCCGCCGGACTTGTGCGGAAAGCACCTGTTGCGTATCTTATTCCGCTATTATGAACTACCTCTAACTTTCTTAAGTGCGACTTTCTAGCGGATGAATATACGATACATCCGTAGTCTAGTTTAGATTGAACCAATGCTTTATACAATCTCAATAATGTCTCTTTTTCTGAGCCCCAATTTAAGTTCGATAAACATTTTATAATGTTTAGGGCTCTTTTGCATCTATCACTCAAGTCCTGTATATGTAATCCCCATGTAAGGGATTTATCCAATACTAGTCCTAAATACCTTACGCTGTCTTTATATTGTATTGGATTATCATCAATTGTCAACGCAGGACTTTGATGAGGAATTCTCTTCCTACAAAAGTGTACACAGCACGTTTTTTCTGGTGAGAATTGGAATCCATTATTCCTTGCAACTTCATTTAGAGCATTGATCGCTCGTTGCAATTTGTACCTCACCATAGCAGTCTTGTTGCTGGCATATACGATTGCCAGATCATCAACATAAACGCTTTTGCTGATTTCTACTGGAATGGCTAATATCAATTTAATAATGGCAATGGTAAACAAGGTACCGCTCAACGGCGAACCTTGCGGTATGCCATTTTCCAAGATTCTTTCACATGAATATTCATTGTTGACGCGTACTTGGAAGGTACGGTCATTCATGAGCAGTATAGGCAGATTGCCACGAATGCCCCATTCATGTATCTGGAGCATTATAACATGACGCCAGGTCATATCAAAAGCCTTCTGAAGATCAAAGAAGACTCCGACACAATGTTTCCTTTTAATAAAGCTGTTATATATAATGTCCTCTAAGCTGATCATTTGATCAGTGGTAGAATGGTATTGCCGAAAACCTGCTTGATACGGTGATATCAGGTTTTCTTTTTCCAAAACCCAGACGAGTCGATTATTAATCATTTTTTCCAATATTTTCCCCATAGCACACGTCAGAGAAATAGGACGGTAGCTATTGGGGTCTGTTAAATTTTTATTTTTCTTTGGTACTGGAACAACATGAGCTTTTTTCCACTGCTGCGGGTACGTTCCATCCCGCCATATTTTATTATAAAGTTCTAATAATCTACGCTTTGCAGAGGTATTCAGCTGCCTGATCATATTATAGTGGATTTCATCCGGACCAGCAGCTGTGTTACCTGATTTTTCCAACGCTTTCGCGAATTCTTCCATTTTAAATGGTACATTATATGAGTAATTATACTCAGTTCTAAAATTTTGTAGACCTTCGAGTTCTTCTTTTTTGGTTCGAAAACCTTCCTCGTAGTTGGCCGTTTTGCTGGCCTTTTCGAAGTGATTGGATAACAGCTCTGCAATTTCATATGGAGTATCTTTTATTTCATCTTCATCTTGAAGGCTAGTTATGGGAGCAAAATCATTACGCCCACAAATCGCCTTCACTTTCCTCCAAACATCTGATGCAGTAGCAGTTTTGTCGATGGATGACACGTATTGCTGCCAGGATCGTTTTTTCGAATCTATCATAATACGTTTTGCATACGCCCTGTATTTCTTAAAGGCAACAAGATTTTCTATACTAGGACGCTTCTTAAAGGCATTATACGCCCTTTTCTTTCTTTTTATAGCTTCACTTATTTCATCGTTCCACCATGGAACGGGTTTCTTTGTAAGTTTCCCAGATGTTTTGGGAATATATCTCGATGCCGACTGAATTATTGCATTTGTTATGGCGTCGACATCGTCTCCGATAACTCCAGTTGTTTCTGGGAGTATCGTTCTAGCTGTGAAGCTCGTCCAGTCTGCCTTATCAAATAACCATCTTTTAGAGATGGGATATGTTTTTCTTGTAACATCAGTTACAATTTGCACCGGGAAATGATCGCTTCCATGCAGATCGTCTATGACATGGAAGCTGTACCTCGGTGCTATCGATCCGCTTATAAGTGCAAGATCTATACAGGACGTCGATCCATCTCTGGCATTGAAAAAGGTTCCTGATCCGTCGTTTAAAATAATAAGTTCTGAATTCATCAGGAACCCTTCCAGTTCTCTTCCACGGGGATCTACTCGATCCGATCCCCAGAGAGAATTATGAGCGTTAAAGTCACCCACCAGTAAAACAGGTGGGGGAAGCTCGGAAATTAGTCTTTCTATGTCATCCTTATTCCAATTGTAATTCGGTAAGTATATGCTGCACACAGTGATCTTAAGCGGTCGCTTCATTCTAACGGCGACCGCTTGTAGGTTGGTGTTTAGAACAACCGCTTCGGTGGTAGCTCTAGTCGATGTTAATATAGCTACTCCACCTCTAACTCTTACATTTGGCGGTTGATCTCGCCGAAATATATCGAAACCTTTTAATTTTAAATTTTCATTTCGGCGGAAATGCGTTTCTTGCAGACATATACAAATCGGGTCTACATCATGCACCAAGCGTTGGAGCTCATGGATGTTTGAAAAACATCCATTGATGTTCCATTGTACAATCGACTCGCTAATTTTTAATTAAATTATGACCTTGGTTTCCCTTTCGGCCATCCTTTTTTTCTCTTCTTCTCCATATTGCGAACGGCATCATGTTCGCGGAGAACATCGTCGCAGGTGTAGCTTCCGGTCTCCGAATCGGAGACCACCGAAGCCGCCGACGACGACGGGAATGGATCGGCGCCGGTTTCAGGCGCCGATTGAGAGGCGGCAACCTGGCCGCTCCCCGACACGGGGGGCGCACCGGTCACCGCCGGTGGAAGGGGGAACACTCGTCCCCCCTGTGAAATTTTTTGTGGCCTCTGAGGCTTAGAGGCCACTTCAGTTACAGGAGGCTTGGGAGCCTCCATAACAGACTCTGTAGCTGTCACTTTCTTATCTTCAACTAAAATCTCGCTAAGATGGACTTGGATATCAGGTTTAGTGTCCGTTTTCTTCTGTGCTGGAGCGACTTTTTGTTTTGTAGATGTGTCTTCAGGAGGCTGTACAATTATTCTTGGCTTAACAGGTTCTTTAGTGCTGAGAGGCTTCATTTTGTTTTCGATTATCCTCTCAATTAAGCCAGCCAAGGTAGGTGCGAGTTTGTTGATGATTACACTCTCATCAACAGCAACTGGAGCAGGAGCAGGAACAGCAGCCGCAGCCTGAGCATATGTTGTTGTTGCTCTAGGTCTGCGGGTGTTTACGATCTTTTTTGCTTCAAAGTAGCTGACTTTTTGCAGGGTTTTTACTTCCTCCACAGCCACTTCGTCTTTGTAAACAGGATAGTTCCTGGATCTACAGGAATGCTGTCCTCTGCAGTTTATACAGGTAGGAGGCTCCTTACACGGCTCTCCTTCATGAACTGCATCACCGCACACGCATATTTGCGGCCTCTCACACCTAACAGCGGTGTGTCCAAAGCGTTGGCATTTAAAACATCGCATTGGCTGTGGGACAAATGCCCGCACTTCCAACCGATGTATGCCCGCTCTTATCTTCTCCGGTAAAGTAGGCCGGTTAAATGTAAGAACATGGGATGCAAAAGGAAGGACTTCGCCATTCCTTCTCATGTTCAACCTCCGACATTCTAATACTCCTTGCGGCGCTAATTCTTCTACAATTTCCTGCTCCGTACAGTTAAGAAGATCCCGAGAGACCACAGCACCCCTTGAGGTGTTGAGCGTGCCGTGGGGATCAACACGTACAGCTAGCTCTCCAATTTTCTTTAGTCCTAGAATCTTCTGAGACTGTGTATCATTAACAGTCTCTACATGAAGTCCCGTGAAAGTTTTTCTTATTTCTTTAACAGGGCCTCCAGTACATTTGTTTATTTCTCGAGCGATGAGGAAAGGACTCACCTTCGAGAAATTACCTTCTTCCTTCGTGATAACCAAATACTTAGGTTTTGGGATGCTGCTCTTAAAAAAAGCTTTCTGCAAGCTTTTTCTAGCCTCAATCTCAATCCTCTTAATCTCCTCACTCTTTCGGCGTTTCGCCTCAGGCGAAACAGCCGGTTCTAAACGAGGGTGTTTGCGTGAACCCTCTGCCACGTTTAATTGTTCAGTTTCCATGAACAAATAATCCCTTCTGTAGTAAGGCTAGCCGCCGGGGTACACCCCCACTCCAGGGCTACCAATCCTGGAGGTCCGTTCCGGTATTCCGGTGGAACCGGCATATGTCCTGGCAGAAAGCGGATGCGCAGTCTCTGCACTGACTCCAGGCCCCTACACACCGAAGCTTTCAGGGCTCCCATGCTCCGAACATGGGCACCTTAACTACATGCTTGCCATCGCGGGGGGCATGTGGACGAAGAAAGGTCTCCGTTACACCTGCAAATAACTTTGACCGTGGCCGCCACATCGCCAGCTCTAAAGGCGGTATTAATCCATTTCCGTAATCGTTAATAATGTCGTATCTGCAGGTGGCCGTAAAGTCCAGTCCTGTAATTCGGCCTATAGATGTAAATCGACCGAAAAAAGCATATCCGAGAAACAACACTCGGAACCCCGTTAGCCAGCTATATGTAATGTACTTGAGTACAGCTGTTGCCGCGCTGGACGTGGAACGTAGATGTTGTGTTCCGGACGTGGGGAATATCTACCTCAGGGCTATTTTTTTGTTATTGTTATTATTATAATTGTTACTGTTACTGTAATAGATAATAAAATTATTATAGTGTGATCGTGGAAATTTATTAGTTGTTCTATAATTGGTCTAGCTCTATTTATTATATTAAATTTTATTCATGATGATATTTCTATCATCATGAATTGATTTTTCTTCAGTTAATTCGGTTATTATTTCCTTTGTTTCATTTAATGAGGTTTAATGGGGTTTATTTATTATTATTTGTAACCATATTTAAAAATGTAATTTTTAGTTTTGCTATTAATTTTACATTTTTGTATGAATTAGTGAAATTTACTGTAAATTAAATAATTCTTTTATTTAAATTTTCAGGCCTCGTACTGGATTTGATAAGTTTTGAAACTTCAGGAAAGTTTAAGTAGCTATTTTTAATAATCACAACATTAATAATCTAAAAACAATTTTATGTATATATATATATATATATATATACATACTTACATTACTGTTTATAGAGAAGACCAAATCCAACAGTAAATTCATTTAAATTTTTCAAACATTTTTTAACTGTTGTACCACAATTATATTATCAGTTTAAATTATTTTCCACCAGACAGACAAATAAGTGAAACACACATCTATTTAAGAATCTTTGAATTATCACTTCTTAGCAATATTTTATATTAATAATAATGAATATAATCATTATTCATTAATAATTGCTAGCATGTATGGCAGAATAGCACAGTATCTATCTTTCTACCACAAGAAAGGCTTTTGAATTCATATCATTGATCCAGAAGGTTAAAATTAAGTAATAAATTGAATTAATAACTAGCCAAATTTAAGCATTATTGTAAGAAATAAAACTTTCTTTCATCATGGTCAGTATTGAAATGATTAAAATTTTAATTTTAAATAGTATAATTATTGATGTAATACTACTAAAAATAAAGTGACACTTAAAGGTACTTCATTAAATAAGCTTTCTTATTTATTTATATGAATCTTGTGGATAATAATTAAAGTTGTGAATACATATCTTATGATTTGTTTAACTACTGCTCAAATAAATGCAAATTCTATTATTATCATTATTTTAATTACTTAAATAACAAGTTCTTTGACTTAGCGCTGGAATTTAGAAGATAATTATTGACTTTGAAAACAGATGTTATTTGTAAATTATAGTGTTAATTAATTGTTATAAGATTTTATTGTCAATAAAAATTCAATCTAAAGAATAACTCAATCACTTAATTTACCTTCATTTACTAAGGAAATCTACTATTGTCATTATAACTGAAAATCCTTGATAATTGATTTTTAAATGAGAATTCACTATTCAACAACAGAATGAAACTAGTATCCATCTTTTTCAAACAATGAATGCTGATTTTACAAGCTTTCATTTTTATTTTTTTTATAAATAATTTCAAAAAGAAAACAATGAAATTAAAAATCTATAATTTGCTGTATTGTATTTTCATGTAAATTAATATCACCATTATTAATAATTACTATGGGGTTTATTTATTATTATTTGTAACCATATTTAAAAATGTAATTTTTATTTTTGTTTTTAATTTTACATTTTTGTATGAATTAGTGAAATTTACTGTAAATTAAATAATTCTTTTATTTAAATTTTCAGGCCTCGTACTGGATTTGATAAAAGTAATTTGGAGTGGTTAGAACAGCTCTTTAGACAGACTGTTGGAAATGAAAAAGAAATCAAAAGAGATGATTTCAATAAAATTCTTATTACAAAAAATGTCAGTATTTTAGTATATTATTTTATGTATAATTATTTATTTAAATATTTACATTATAACTTTACATATTTATATACATACACATAGTTTATTTATTTGCTTATCTTATTCCATATCTATAAATGTCACAAGTACAAGTCTACAAATATAAATATACTGGTCATATTTATGTTTAATTTGTATATCAACAAATTATCTATAGAGAAGAGGATATTTCAGTCTTTTACTGAAAGACCAATACCATTGATAGACAAAAAAAAATTATTTAATGTTTCTCTAAGTGTGATTCCATTACTTGAATTGCTTTTTTCCGTACATTACAGATCTGTTAATATAATTTTTCTATCACCCTTAGTTTTAAATAAATTATGCTTAAAAAAAAAATTAAGGGAAAATATAGTTAAAATCTGTAAAATATATAATTTTGCATGGCCATACCTGTGCTTGAATGATTTCGCTGATGCTTTTCTTTATAAATAACCTCAGGCACATCCCGAATTAATTTCCAACAGTAATTGGCTAGCATGTTAGTATTCCATTTCCCTTTATAGCAGCTTTCCATCATCAAAATGTCTTGGTGGATACGTTCACCATGTTCACCTCTTACTTCTCCGAGGTTGTCCAGGAAAAAGTCCAGTTATGAGTGGAGGAAATGTATTTTCAAAGATATATTACATCCCATTGCTCTGTATGATGTAAGATGTTGATAAACAATATCGTGGTAATTGTCGGATTTTTGTTTGCCGAGAAGATAGAATAAAGTCCAAGCTGTACTTTATAGATTATTTAACATTGAGTTAAATACATCTTCTTTGACCAACTGTCTTATTTAAGAACCAACAAATATTCCTTCTTTAATTTTTCCTTCACTTACATTCAGAAATTTCTGCCTGATGTACAAAAATCCGGGCTTATCCTTATTCATTGCTTTTACAAAATTTTTCATTAGTCCTAGCTTGATATGCAGAGGGGGTAAAAATATTTTTTTGGGTTCAACTGAGGGCTCATGAATAATATCCTTCCCATTTAGAGTTAAGTTGTCTTGTTTCTTCCACTCTTTGGTAACATAATGTTTATCCCTAACTCAGCTGTCCCATTTACAAAGAAAACACATGTACTTAGTATAGCCTAACTGTGCCTAACAGAATAACTTTCAAAATCACCACGTATGTTCCAGCTATGTTTTTTATCATTTATTTTTTCACGAACCATCTTTCATCACGTTGTATGTCACTTTCAAATTAATACGATAAGTGATTGGTGTCAAAGAATATTTGTTACTGTTGTGTAGTAGAACCACTTTTAAACTATACTTGAACGAATCTATGAAAAGGGTCAGTCAGGTTTATGAACATGTCCTAAGTGCAACATAAGCTCATCAATATTTGTGCAATAAACCAAATTATTTTCATCAATAAAGTACTGAGACAGTTCTTTTTGTCAGCTTCAAAAGCCTGAAATTTTTGTATTTTTTTGAAGTAAATTCCAATTTTGCAGTCTTGATCATAACAGTTCAGCTCAATTTTTTGATAAATTTAAATCCCTAACCAAGTCATTTAATTCACCTTGTGATATAAGATGTGGCTTATTGGAAGATTATTCAAAATCAAATCATTGTTGTCTTTTTCAGTACTGCCTGATTCTTCATTGCTGCTTTCAAAACATACATTCACAGATGGCTCAGAAACTGGAATAATTTCATTGTAAGGTGCAGGCCTGACTGCAGATTACAATGAAGGATATTTTATAGTATGTTTAGATTTCTAAGAAATTCCAGACACACTTTTAAACAAAAGTAACAATTACATGATCCTTTGGTTCACGCCAAACATAGGTACACCAAATGGCAATGCCTTCTGTGTACCTTTCAACCATCCTCTTACATATACAGAAAAATTAGTGCATACTATATGAGGAGCCCATGTCTTATCCTGATCACCAGTTTTACACTGAAAGTACAAATGATATGTTTTTTTAATTAACGGTGTAATGTTTTTTCTATTTGATTTTACGGTAAACTCACCTTATACATAGTAAAAGACATCCACATCATTTACATAATTTCAAGGCTCATGCACTGCTAATAAACTTAAGACAGCAATAAGACTGAACAAAATTAATTCATTCCAAAATCCAGTACTTAATACAAACAATACAGCTGTATTTTCAGCTACATGTTTTGACCTGCACAGATATGATTAATCTTGTCCATGAAGGCTCACTCTTCAGAATTAGATGTGATGTCATAATATGTGACTACGATATGATTTAATTCTTTGTCTAGTATTGTTTATTTATAGCTTACAAATTATGCTATCAAAGTTAAATAATAAAAAATGAGCTAACAAAATGCAATATAGGAGCTTAAAATGCTAACTATACGTTGAAAAATGAAAAAGTCCTTTAATTAAAATTAAAAAATTTTTCAAAAATAGTGAGTGATAGTAAGACACTGTATCCCAACATAACCTAAAAAAAAAACATATTTTTAATCATAACTTCAATACCAGTAAATGAATTTTTATTTTATTTGTACCAAATTACTTGTCATTCAAAGGGCCTTCCAATGAGGTGTCACAGGCTACATAGTCTCATTAACAAAAAATAATTTTTTAACCCTTGAAAATTTAGAAAACATTAGGAACAAAATTTTATGTTGGTAATCTAAAAAATAAATTTTCACAATTTTAATCTACAGATTATGATTATTTCAAATGGTTTAGGAAGTAATATCACATGACTTTATAGTTGTTTTTGTTGGACTGAAATTTTTAAAAATGTACTACTTCAAATGGTTGTTCGCATTTACTGAGCGAATTCTAATTTTTTTTTCACTAAAATTCATTATTTTTTTCGAGTTGTAAATTAATGTAATTAAATGTTATGATTATCATTTAATACTTTTGAGTTTGGATAGGTGCAGCAGAGAGGGTGGCCTTCAAAAATAATTTTAAAAAGGTTCCCCCAAGAATGGTATACATGCCTGCAAACAGAAATATGATGGGACTGAGCTTTTAGTAAATGTGATAATTTTTCAAATGATCACCCGGTATGATTTTCTATTTTATGTCTCTTTAGCTTCAGTAAAAAACAAATTTTGTAGAGTGTTTATTACTTTTTATTGATTGTATTATATTAATTTTATCAAAATTAAATTCTCTATAAGTTTTGTTCCAAATCTTTCACATTTATTAGTCTTTTAACAAAGCAATTGGACTACAAACCTAAAAAAAAGTTGTTTTTCAACACTGAATTTTGTGTTTTATGTCGGATATCTTAAAAACTAATGCAGTTACAGTTCTAGTCAATAACCATTCAATGATAATTTCATTACTTGATTTTAAGCTCATACTTCTTCAAAATACCATCCCATGCATTAAACTTGCTTTACACAACTTTCAATTTTTCCTCATACATCATCACAAACATCCATTTTATTTATGTGTAGACGAACACATCTTCTCTGAATGTGTATTTTTCTCCTGTTCTATCACTTGCTATATTAAGGAATATACACTGAAAAATTTTGTTTCCTACGGATCAATCTCATACAATGTTTTTTGTTGTCCTTTATATATATGTATGAGGACCAGGTCATTTCCTTTCCAGTCGTCAGGGATAATTACGGTTTTCTACACATTACTGAAGAGTTTGTGTAAGCAATTTATCAGTCCTGCTGCTCTTACCATATCCACAGAATTTTATCTGGTTCGGTAAATTTCAGCTGCATCCTGTTCACAGCTATTTCCATTTCTTCTTACCTGATTTCTCTCCCCTTCATTTTCTCTAGCCCTACCCTTATCTTTCTCTTCTTCACTCATTTCCTTTATTCTATCTTCTCTATTAGCAATATCCTGACGTATCTCATCATACTGACTTTCTGTTTTCTGGTTTGCTCTTTTTGTCTTCTCAACAAGTACAAGTGTTTTTCTCTTTACTACTTTCTCTAAGATTTCTGACATACTACAGTTTTCCATCTTTCCCTCTACACTTTCTTCCCTGATTGCTTGTATTGTGAAATCATTCCTCAACAGCACTTCTTTCTCTTTCCTCTTTCTACACTTTCTGTCATAAACTTTTACCACTCCTTCTACATTATTTTCCAGAAAATAATGCTCTGCTATTACTCTTCCAGAAAGTTTATTAGCTTCTAATAATGTAGAAAGCCCTTTTCCAATAATAATCGCCTTCTCAAATAGTAATCGTCTTCACTTTATTATTTTTTAAAACCATATAATTGATATATATTTATTAAACTTTGATTATCAAATTAACTTTTCCTTTAATTATTATTATATGTGCAATTTTTTCTTTACTTTAACATTCTTATTAATTTATTTGATAATTATTTTACTTTTTTCCATTTCAGCCATTTTTTACAGAACGGGTTTTTCAAATATTTGACAAAGATAATTCAGGATCAATTTCTTTGCAAGAATTCATTGAATCAATGCACCAGTTTGCTGGAAAATCACCTGATGATAAAATACGTTTTCTTTTTAAAGTTTATGATTTAGATGGTAAGAAAGAATTTTTTCTGTTTAATTTTAAAAAATGAAGAAAGGGTTTTTATATTAATTAATAATAAATTTGTTTAACAACCTCTAATTCAACATACACAGTCTATCATGTTTCTGATTATTAGAAAGTATAGAGTACTGTATAGTTTCCCTTATGTCTTCACAGCAAGATGCTTTAAAAGGAACATTGCTGTAGAAATCAGTGATTCGCAACCATTTTAGCTCCATGACCCCAAAAAAGTAAAAAAATTTACAATGAATATTTTGTGATTCCCCCCAACCACAACCCAATGAAACCTAGTTAAAACTACTCAGCTGCATTGATAGTGATGGATATGAACATGCATGTATAAATGTATAAACATGAGAAATTTACAGGTTCCAATTTAATGTTTACTTTTTCCTTGTAATTTGGTCTTGTTTTTTATCATATTATTTGCTGTGAAAGTATCATGTTTGTACATGCATATGGAACGTCTGAACACATTGCGCTCTCAGCAGTATAAAAGAAGCGTAAGGGATTGCAGAATGTCAGTTTAGTTTTGAATATGAAGTGTACGTCTGGTGCCTTTATTTAAGTTTTTAAAAGCGTACTATCATTGAAAATAATAATAATTGAGGTTTCAGTTTTTTTGTGTATAGTCAAATGTTGTAACTGTTATCTTTTTTCAATTAGATTCTTATAAAAAATGGATAAATTTGTGAAAAAATGAACTGAGCTGTCTACATTCAGTGAATTTATTAATAAAAAGACAAGATTGTATAATGACAGTTATTTAAATTGTTGTTTTACCTTATTGGATGAAAAACCATAGTGTGTCATTTGCTTTCAAGTCCTCTCTGATGAAAGCATGAAGCCATCAAAATAATTCGACACTTGGAAACTAAACATCCAGATCATGAAAGCAAACCCTTGATATTTTTTGAAAGAAAATTATATACTCTGAGAAATCAACAAGCTTCTATTTGTAAATCAAGCCATATTAATAAAATTACACTTGAAGCATCTTATCTCATAACATTAAGAGTAACTAAGAAGTCCAAACTCCATACAATCACAGCAAGATGCTGCAATATTGTCTAGTGCAATTGATATGGTTAGTGTTTTAGTAGGTGTGAAAGAAGTAAAAAAATTGAAAAAAATTCCCCTTTCTAACAACACAGTATCAAGGCGAATTGATGACTTGGCTGCCAATGTTCACAACCAGATAATTCATTAAATTAGTTCAAGTTAATTTTTTAGTATTCATTTTGATGAATCAACAGGTGTGGCAAACATTCCTCAGTTCTTATGTTTTTCAAGACATGAATGCGATAGGGACAAATCAGTAAAAAAAATATAAGTTATTTTATAAATCAATACCTGGTCATACAACAGGGCAATGTCATTTTGATGAATTTTATGAAGCTACTAAAAACTATAACATAGAAGGAACAAAATTATTATACTACATATTGCAGTATGTAGTGATGGTGAAAAGGTGAAAACAGGAAAGAACAGTGAATTTCTGAAAAAAATTAAAAGATCATCTTGTACCAAGGGTGGAAAGGATGCACAGCTTCCTTCACAGACATGCTCCTGCCACAAAAAATATACTGGAAAATCTCAAACAAATTCTTTGTAAAGCTGTAAAAACACATAATTTTATTATTAGTCGACCATTATAGAATAGGCTCTTTACTAAACTATGAGATGAAATGGGTGAAAAAAAATCTTTTTTTTTCCACACAGTAGTCATATGGTAATGCAGGGGAAAGTGTTAACCCAGTTATTGGAATTTCGAGATGAATTAATAATATTTTTCCAGGATAAACAAACACCATTCTCAATAGTTTTACAGAATAATGAGTATACGTTGTTGTTGGCTTACTAAGCTGGCATTTTCACATTTAAACGACTTGAATATGAATTTACAAGGATGTGATAAAAACATTTTATTAATGTCAGACAAAGTTCATGCTTTCCTTAACTTTCAGAAACTTGATATCTGGGTTATTCACCTTTAAAGCAAAGTTTTGGCATGTTTCCACTCACTTCCAAATTTACTGAGAAAATTTTGGATGAAGAAGACACTATTATTCACCATAGTTTGAATAGCATAAAGATGCATTTGTGTAAGTTAAAAATTCAGTTGACGGAGTATTTACCGGAAGATAAAAATGATTTCTAGAAGAGAAGGGTATTGAATCCATTTAGTGAAATGTTGTTGCACCTGCTAAGTTACCAGTTAAGATTCACTACCAGTAAAATGTAATTGCAAAATGTTACAATCACATACAATTCACATCTGAAGATTTAAATATGTTTTGGCTAGCTCGACACGTATATGGCAATTTAGTCACAGAAGCATTGAAAATATTAATCCCTTTTGTCTTACCCTGTGAAAGGGTTTTTTCATTTATGGTTGTGCTAAAAACTAAATATAGGAATCATCTTTATCACATGATAACAAATTGCTTTAATGTTTTTCTGACATAGGATCCATGTATGGAGAACTTTTAAATGAAAAACAAACACTTCCATCTCATTAATTAATTTTGTTTACGTGTATAGTTATAAATGCTTGTAAAAAATGATTTTTTCTCATAAAATGGTTTCATTATTGTTTAGTAAAGATGTAGGCTAATTTTGCGACCCCCTTTCATATCACTGTGACCCCCATGGTTGAGAAACGTTGCTGATACTATTATGGAACTATGTTAGCACATATTGAATAGTAATATTATTTTTATTTTACTGTTTAACAAAAATAATAGCATTTTTGTTAAAAATTATAGAAACTCTAAAAACTGTAATATGAAAATTTTAAAATGCTAGGATCTAAAAAAATTTACATTTGTAAAAGAACTTGTCTTAGAAACTACATAATTTTATATTAATAACTAACCTTATATTTGACTTCACCCAGGTTCTACAAAAGCAGGTAAGTATCTTTACAAAATTTGTGAAATTTAATTGCAGACCTAGTGATTCTATCAGTAAATCTTGTTACTGGATGTATTGTTTATATGTAAGAGTATAGTGTATGTAAGGAAGAATAGTGATACAGTTAACCAATTTGGGCAGATAGAAAAATAACCAAAACTTGCCTTAAGTGTATAAATTATTCATTAGGGAGATTAACACTAGCTTTTCTTAGTTGTGTCTCAGTTGGCTAATAACGATAATATTTTTCCTTAATAAAAAGTAGATTTTGTATCTGACATTTAATTATGAATATACAAGATTTGTTCAAAAAGAAACCAAACTATTTCAAAATTATTTTATTTATTTGTTATAAAATAAATTAGAATGATGCCTTCCAAGAAGAATCCTTTACTGTTATTACCACTCCAAGCAGCTTTTTTCAATAGGAATGCATTCTGGTACAAATTTCTTGGAACAACTTGCACATCCTGTAGTGAATGTTCTTTAATCTCTTCTATCATTTGGAAACAGAATTTTTCAGGGTGGCTTTCTTCTAAAGAAACCCATTACTATGAAATCAGCCAAGTAGTATCTTGTTGCCATCAAAAAGAATTATATATTAAGGTTCATCAAAAACTCTCAAATGTCAAATGTGCTAGGGCAATGTTGCGGTACAGCTTCCTTATTTTGTTTCCTAATACTCTGATCTCTTCTTTCTTACTGGTTTTTCCAAGTAATACATTACATTTAAATAAAACTTTTTTGTTGTTAAGATTATACATAACATTCTCATAATGAACAGTATGAGGGTCATTTAATAATAAAATAGACAAATAGCTGTATAGCAAAAATGGCTTATTAAATAAATATCATTTTTGTCTACTTTTCAACATAATCCCCATCTACTTCTTTGCACTTGTCCCATCTTTTTATGAGTCTTCTTATCCCCTCAGTGAAGAATTCTTTACCTTGATATCAAAACCAGTTTTGTATTTTTTTCTTTATCCTTTCATTGTCGTCGAAATTGATGCCACACAAAGCTTCTTTTATTATACCAAACAGATAAAAATCTGAAAGGGCAAGGACAGGGTTGTAAGGAGGATGAGGTTGGAGCTCCCAACTCACTTTGCCAATAGTTAGTTACCAGCATTAGTTGTGCCGTATGAGGTTGAGTGTTGTCTTGAAGAAGAAGCACACTTTTCCTCTGCTATCCCAGATATTTCCTCTTTAACATGGAGTTGACTTTGTTCTCAATCATAGCTGAGTGATTTTGGTTGTTAATAGTGTGTTGCTTCTCCAAATAATCACAGAAAACTGGACCATGGGCACTCCAAAAGTGGTTAACATGACCTTACCACGATGGTTGTGTTTTAAATTTTTTACAGACAGATAATTCAGGGTGTTTCCACTGCATGCTTTGAAGCTTGGACTCCAGCTCAAAATGATGTATCCAGGTTGTTTCATCACAGGTTAAAATCCTGGTAAAATGGTACATTTAAATGGTACAAAAATGTGTCATCTTCATTATTGAAATGAGTTTTGAGTTTAGTGCAAATGTGAATCTCTTGACTTTGCGATGAATTAGTAAGCTCTCTGAGAATCCACCTTGCACAAGTGTTATGGTAGTTCGATTTGTTTTGAATGATGGATTGAGTTGTGCCAACACTTACTCGATATTTTTCAGCAGTTTGTTCTACTGTAAGATGTTGGTCTTCTTGGATAAGGGAATTAATACGAGAATCTAATAATGCCAAGTTCAACACTGTTACCAGACACCCGGAGCAGTGGTCATCAGTCACGCTTTTGCGGCCAATTTTAAACTTTTCCACCCATGTGTAAAAACTCGCACGGTTCATGTAACTACTGCCACATTGTTTGTTCATCCAGGAGAATATTTCTGATAGTTGTAACTTTCCGAAATTAAAAATCATATCACAGAACGCTGTTCTTCAAAAGTAATTTCTTCGAGCGCCATTGTAACTAAGACTTTATAGGTTATATTTACATAAATATTAATTGAACAACTGACTAACATTCTTCTCAAGGTTGTCGACTAACACTTATATAAGTTACAATTGCCTGCATTAAGTGTTTCCTTCACTAAAAATATTTGTTAGTTTACTTATTGAATGACCCTCGTACAATTAAAAAAAAAAATATTATTATCACTTTCACATATTAGCAACTCTGGCTTGCTTAACTTAAAAGACCAAAAATCATTCATAACATTGTGAGTAACTCGGATCTTTCAACACACCTTGGCTGTTTTGAAACAGAATTTTATAAAAAATCTTTCACTTGAGAATCTTAATTTTATTTTATCAGAAAATCACCATAATCATGAAACACAACTTCACTTACACACTTGCTTAGTTGTGAATGAAACAAGTAGACTGATAAAGCAAACGGAATATATTATTTCCCAACAAATTCATTATACAGCACATAATGGAATAGTAAATATCAACAGTTTGTCACTCTGTTTCAGAAATTTGGTTTCTTATTGCAAAAACAAATCTCACATATATTACAACAATATAATCCAATTAAAGTATCTTGTTCTGAAGTATAGAGCTCAAAAAAAGTTATTATGATTTTAAAGAAATAGGTAACAGATGATCCACACCAACTAATTAGGTTTACAACACGTAGAAAATAATATATAGTAGATATAATATTTTACCAAACAAAAAAATCCAATTTTTTTCAAATGCATTAATTAGAGAATCAAATAAAAATTCAGGGCTAGAAACAAGCATATAAAATATGTTAACAATAAATTGATTGTAGGGTATACTGAGGACATAAATAACAAATATTACATAATTAAAAATAAACTAAATTTATAAAACAACAATTTTTAATTTACAAACTAACTTGATATAAATCATAGCATCATAAATATTGAAACAATAAATAACAAAATCGTAAAGTGTTTAGAAGAGACCTAATTGTAATATATACTTACAATTCACAAATTTTCAAACACATCTTGGATATATTACAAAATAAATACTTATAGAAATATGATCCAAAGGACATATACATATAATAAGACATATAATAGGACATATACTAGTAATAATAATAGTAAAATGTGTAAAGAAATTTAGTATATAAAGAAACATGCAAATATAAACAGGTATAACAATAGATTCATTGATAAAATGCTTAGAAAATATTTAAATAATAGAAAAATGTCAGAAGAAACCACATCTATAAGCAATAACAATAATTTTGCCTAATAAATTTATTACATTTAAATATCAAAACAGTAATACTACAAATATCACTAATGTATTTCATAAAAATGGATATAACATGGCTTGTGTACCAGGTAAACCAAAAAATATGTTTTGCAAAATAACTTAAACTTTGTGGAATTTACAAAATTAAGTGGAATGATTATGATGATTTGTAGGTAGGAAAACCACCAAGTCATTCATACAAATATTTTTGGAATACTATAACAATTATAAAAAAGAAATTATTAAATTTTCAAATTTTACTAAACATCTTTTAAAGAATAAACATAATATTACTGATATTTATAAAATTTAGAAATATTAATTAAATAATAATAAAGAAATTGATGTGCTAGAGAAATATTATACTAGTAAATATAAAAACCATATTAACTTATAAATAAGCAAAATGAATATGATATAAGAAATTTATATATTTAAACTCCTGAAGTTGGAGTAACACTCTGAAATTACTACAGTTAGGCCAGTCTTATTTTGCTATTCTGACTGTATCTTGTTTTAAATTATAAAATATGTAACAGACAAAATATACTATTATGAATTCAAGACAAGTTTAAAATAAAATAAAAAATAAGATTTTATTTGTTTGAAATAATCACAAAATATATATATATATATATATGTGTGTGTGTGTGTGTGTGTGTATTTTTTAAAAATAATTATAGGACACAAAATATTATATGTATTAGGAGCTGTGTAAGGAGGCCTGGTTTTAATTGAAAAGTCCTTCAGTCCAAGATTAGGATTTGTATACAGCAATTGAATAGGAATCAGAGTCTACAGATTTCTTCCATAGACTTAGCCAAACCCACTGAATCATGCAAATACCAAGGACTATAATTTTAAATGTTCCCGCATCCTTAGTACATAAACCACTAAAATATCTATTCAAAACCCATAGCATACTACGAGGGAGAAATATTGTGAGAAAAGGGTAAAGAAAGAAATAATTTGCCTGTAGAATGATTTCAAAACAAGTCAACATGTATAGCTGCAGGAGTGCTTCAAAACTTCCGCCAGGAACTGATATCCATTCCATTCGTAATCCCTTTGGAGATTAAATCTTTACCATGAGTGTGGGTGGCACATTACTGATCTCTGCTACTGATCTCCATGGTTTCAGAAAATACTGATTCACAGTATTAGAATATGGAATTTTCTTAAAGGAATCTTATTCTTTTCTGAATTCTAAGAATCATACTATATTTGAAGAAAACTTTAATATCTTTTCAATCTTATTTAATTTTCTTGCTCTTCTAGTAATTACCTAACATTATTTGTAATAATATTGCTGTTCTTGAAGTTTGAAAAATATCTTGTTAGTGTAATTTTATGATGAAAGAACCATAAAATTTAGTTTTTATTATATTGTAAAAAATGGTCTAACATGAGGAGGAGAAGTATATAATGCATACTCTATTCTACCAACCATAATTGTTGTTCATACAGAATAAAAATTACTTTAAATTATCATGTAATATAATATAATTTTCTGTAAAATGCACTTTATTCTTGAAATGAATAATTTTCCGTATATAACTTTCATGGTTTCATGTTTTATTGAGTTTTATTTTAAGTCTAAAAATTTTGCAGATAATAAATGAATGAAACAAAGTTTTGATTATACTCTTTCAAAGATTAAGAAACATATTTACAAAGAGGTAGTACTGAACAAATGAATTTCATCTACGTGTTTTTAATAAATTAAAAGTGACACATTTATTTTTAATTTTTGCAGGTGATGGTTTAATACAGCACAGAGAATTACAACATGTTATGCGAGCTTGTATGGAAGAAAATGGTATGCGTTTTAGTGAAGATCAAATCGATGACCTTACTATGGCACTTTTTGAAGATGCAGATGCTGAATCACGGGGTGCAATTACATATGAAGCATTAAAAAAACAGCTTGAAAAACATGGAGGATTACTTGAAAACTTATCTATTAGGTAAGGAGGTTATAACATTATTTTGTTTTTATAATTTTTGTACTAAATACAGACAAGAATAGGTACTGCGACACATGGTACAGAGGGATTTTCCCCTGAGCACCCAACTAATGATATTTTTATGCATTGTTATAAATTATTATCACTATCTAAGGTACTTTGATAAAAATTTAAGGTATTTTGAACTCATTCCTCAATCAAACATCAGTTTCACTGAGGAAATTATATTCATAATATGTAATACTAATGGTTAATTCATTAAAAATAATAATATAATAAAAAACGTGTTCTATAAAAGTGAAAAAAATATATTTACATAAATACATTAAAAGAGTATTATCATTAAAATTGTAGTATATTCTTCCAATTACTAACATTGAAATTTTACCTTCATGTAAAAAATATGAATAATAAATTATAGTAATTAAAAAATCTATGTTGTGATTTTTAAAGAAAAACTGCTATCAAAAAGCACACGCATATTTTTCATATTTCATAAAATATAATTTCTATGTTCCTTACAAAAATAAGTTATTAACTAACTGGCTGTTCAGTAATCAGCAAACTAATTTTTGATCAGCTGGTTTCAAGTTTACTTCTTTCTTTACTGAACTTTTCATGTAATATTTCATTCGTATCAACTTTTTCATTATGTACACATGCATGTTCCAATTTGTAATAGTAAATAAAATTAACCATAACACATACATAATACTCTTAACTTTTATTTTTTAAAATAAGGTGCAACTATATGAAGGCTACATATAACTATTTTTGTACCTGTATTACTATATAAGTCTGTTACTTCTTTAGCCTATTTATTTTTAGAAGTAATAAACAAATATTAATTAAAAACTGGCAGACTATTTTTCCTTGGGCTCAATGGAAATAACATAGGTCAAAAAATAATAATTTGGAACTGATATAAAAGTAGATGAATTAGAATATATTTTTTATGCTAAATCTTAAAATGAAACCATTTTTCACCACCCTTAAATTTTTAGTTATGACGCTTTAAAATATTGAGAAAGTTCTTTAATAACAGAATACAAAAAAAATAATAATAATTATGATTAAATTTCCTACATTTATTTTACAGACATTTACATTTATCTTAATTTCTTTTTTCTTATTTTCCTTTTGGGTTTGGTGAAGTCTTCTCTTTTTATCACCCAGCAGTAGTCACTCATCATAGATTTATCCCATCTGCCTTGATAATGTTTTTCCATCAGCAATATATCTTGGGTGTAACCTTTCTCCTTGTTCATTGCTGATGTCACCCAAGTTTAAAGGAAAAAAGTCAATTTAAAGTTTAAAGGAAAAAGAATGTGAAAAATGAATTTTCAATGACACTCTGCTGCCTACATATTTGTTGTTCACTAAGAATTAATTTATAAGGTGATAATGGTTTTCAGGTTTTTTGTTTCCAAGAAAACCTATAACGATTTCTTGGAATGACTTCCATTCTGCTAGTTCTTCAGGATTGATTCAGTTTGCTGTCAAATATATTTTCACAAATTAATTTTCTTATTTGTATCCCAATGAATATTCCCCCTTTTAAGTTGGCTTCAATTAACTGTGAAAAAACCTCAGCTAAATATTTAAAACTGTCTCCATCCTTATCTGATGTTTTTACGAAATTCTTCATCAGGCTCAGTTTTATGTGTAGAGGTGGTAAAGTAATACGATCTGCTTTGACAAGGGGAATATTGACAAAATTTTCCTTTCTTTCAAGGGGAAAACTGATTTCTTTTTGGCAAGTCTTTAACAGTGTAGTGTTTATTTGTAGCCTGACTATCCCACAAACACAAGAAACACATATATTTTGTAAAGCTACTCCGGAGACCGAGAAGAAAACCCACTGGGTTGGTCTAGTGGTGAACTCGTCATCGGAAATCAGCTGATTTCAAAGTTGAAAGTTCTAAGTTTCAAATCCTAATAAAGACAGTTACTTTTATACGCATTTTAATACTAGATCGAGAATACCGGTGTTCTTTGATAGTTGGATTTCAATTTACCACACATCTCAAGAATGGTCAACCTGAGACTGTACAAGACTACACATCATTCACATTCATAGATATCATCCTCATTCATCCTCTGAAGTAATACCTTAGAGTGGTTCCAGAGGCTAAACAGAAAAACACGCCAAGAAGAAGCCATATCACTTTCAGGTCAGCAATAATTTGCCATGAGAATTTATTATACTTATAACTTTAAATATTTTTGAAATTCTTTCATATGTTTCTTTCAGTCCTACAGCATGTGCTACCAGTACAGAAGAAAACTTATTTGAGGTATGCAACAACACTGCCTTTAAGCTTCTTTTTAATGAGTCTATAATAAACACTAATCATGAATAATACATTCAATGCCCAATTCAGACATTAGCCCCCTAACGTTATGGCAAGAATAAATTAAAACATCTCTTTTAAAGTATTTCAGTAAATTTTCATTTCGATTTCTATACACTGAAATTTTAGCATTCTTGTTTAACAAATTCCATTCTTTAACACGTGAACCTAGAAGTTCTGCATGTTGTTTTAAAAAATACAACTCACGAATTAGGTTCCTCAGTTCTTCTTGTATGATGAGGTGAGGTTCAGTATTTAATTCTTCTGGAATGTGATTAATATCTATTGAAGTTGAGAATTCACTGGTTGAGGCTTCTGGGAAATCATGAATTTCTTTCCAAGAATTTGGAGCATTCGGTATTGGTAAATTAATACCATGAAGTACTGGACTCATAGCTGTACCAACATTTGGGAACACAATACTGCTTATACTATTTGAATTGAAACCAGTAACATTTGTTACGCAAAAATAGCAGTTGTCATAATGGTTAGTAGGTTCTCACCAAATCATAGGTAAGCCAAAATGCACGTGCTCTTTTTTCCTTTTAACCATTGGGTTATAATGTAGCACTTGATGCATGCTACATGTGAAGCCCAGGATTTACCTTGGTTTCCCAAGGGACAGTCTAAATAATGTTTGTAAGCATTTTCAACAATTCGATACTGCTTTTCATTGACTTTTAGTGGTGAATACGTAACAGAATACGCAAACGTAACAGAAAAACATTTGAGCAAATGTAATGGAAAATTTTTGGAGATTCTTTACAAGCCCAATTTTTATTCATTGTAAAATTCAAAACATTTTAATGAATGAAAGTAAACTGAAATATTTCAGAAATACTTACTTAATTATAAAAATAATTAAGATTTAATTTATAAATACTTAATTACTAAAAATACTTCATAAAATTGTTTCACCAAGGGGCGCAATAAAACAGCACGAAACACATACACACACAGACAACTTAACAAGTCTTGATGTTCAATAAAATAATACCAAAAGTCGTTCTGTCATAAAAATCTTTTGCTAAATTTAAGGCATCACTTATGAAACAATCTTTATAATATGTTTATGATAAAACCACTACCACAACTAAAGAACACAGCAAGTCATACCAAAAGTTGAACTCATACTGAAGAAAATTTCATCATATTGAATTATTCATTACTTGACTCACTGACATGTCTGGCTTGACATGAAATGACATCATTTGACTGTTATGTATCAAATGTAGGTCCACAGCATGCATCACAATATAAATCAGATGTGATTAAGCAAACATATAGACGTACTAATGTATTTGCATTGTTTGTTACACGAATGATGGAACAAACAAATTTAAGAGGGTTGTAACTTAAGAACATTACATGATGGGTTGTTTCAGAATACACATTCATATTCAACATATAAAATACTAGATAGAGCACCTACTCTCTTTTCAGTTCCAAATTTTATATTGACCAGTGTAATTAGTGCATTCCAATATTATTAAATTAAATATTTAATATTAACATAATATAAAATATTAAATTGTTTTTATCTCTATTGGGTTCCCTTTATCTTTCTTATTGCTACAGGAATTTGTTGAACAGATAGGTAGGAATAGTTTTACTAACCTAACTTTCTGCTTGAAACCGTTTGGTTTTAACAGTTTAAATCATAAGTGAAATGTTTTGTAATCCAATACATAATTTTGTGGATAAATAATGTTTTGTTTAATTATTTTTAATCATGTTTCATTTTAGACACGGAAGTAACTGAATTGTGAACAACATTACTCTCAGAAAAACAAAATTAAGTTGATACCTTTGGAACTCGCATCCTTTACATTCATCATAGCCATAACAAAGAGAGTGACAGATTATTTGTAGATATTTTGGAAATATGCTGCTATATTTTACAACTTTACTGATCATGTCCTGTATGCATCACTGTGTTTTTGTTCAAACAGTAACTTACTCATCTATGATAACTTATAACAACTTTGGATCTAAGGCTGAAGTGCATTGTTAATTAAAACCTAATAACAGCATAGCACCTAGATCTCAGTAGAAAGGGGCCATTTGCATTAAAATACCAATAGGCCTTTGCTTAAACTTTCTACCTCTTCATAGTAATACAAGAGTTAACCTTCTCTACCACTACCACAACATAACTTGGGATAGATAGAGTAAAGCAACAGACAATTACCAATAATTTTTTTGCTAACCTTTATTTTTGTTGTTAGTTATCTTTTTTTCTAAAAAAGGAAATTTTTCTTGTTTTTGTTTATGTTCCAACTATTTTTAAGTATATACAAATCTGAGCAAGTGTATACTTACAGATTCTTAAAATTTATCAGAAAATTTGTAAATTGAAAAAAAACAACCCTTATTCAACCAAAAATTCTGATCAAGTATTTAAATTTTTGTCATACATTTTAATTCATATATTTTTTCAAAAAATAAAAGGCAAAAAGTCTTCAAAAGGCATGCAGTCAATCTCATATATTTTTCCATTAAAACTAAAGGAAACTAGATTTTAAATAAACAATTTAAAAAATTTTTAAATAAATCTGTTGAAATAATTTAATTCACTAACAAATGAGAATATCAACATCGAGACACTCTCCTTTTAGACATATAGCATTCGATGTGTCTGCATATGTGGAGTATATTATAATTATGAAAGAAAGCTCATAATAAAACAAATTATTTGAATATAATATTTATTGATTTTTTTTTTTTTTCAGTATTGACAGATGGCTTGTCCCACCAAAGCCAAGTCCACCTCCAGCATCAGTATTTGGAAAACTATTAGCTCTAAAACCATATCAATTATCACGACCATATATGAAGAATAATTATGTATACCTAATATTTCTTGGTTTATTTCTTGCTGTTAACGTTGGACTTTTTGTATCAAGAGCAATACAATATCGTGCTTCTAATTATTATGTTATTTTTGCAAGAGCTTGTGGTAAGTTATATACATTGTAGGCAAAATTTGTTTCAGTTATAAAATTATATCTCTATGAGTCATATTATTCATAGTGTTAGATATGTTAGTATTTATAGTTTTGAGAACTTCTATAATGTTTTTAAAAATACACAAAAACAAGCATCAATTTTTTTGTAGGGATTGATACACTTTGAAGAAAACTATAAATTTACACATTTATAAATGTGAAGATCTGGAGATTTGAATTAAACCAAAATGCAAATGTTGAATTATTTCAGATTTAAAAAACATTTTTGGACTGACCCCAAAGGGGAAGACACCCTTGTGATGGATCCAATCCCCACACCACCCCTTCTATACCTTGCCTTTAGAGGCTTTACCGGAGATCATCTTTAAGGCCTCAAGACATATTTCATCTTGCCTCAGTCAGAACACCACTGATGCGAATACCACATGTGACACATTCCCATTGGTGTACTACTCTTAAACAGATCCTACAGACATTATACAAGTCTTAAACAAGACCATCTGATTGAGCTGAAAGTTACCCAATCAATGGCAGAATGAGTCCAACACAGAGTGCTGAGCCCATACAGATGAATACTGAACCTATTACCAAAACTGAGAAGCAAACGTAAATTGAGAAGAACAGAACATGGTATGAAATAAAACAAAAGTAAAAACCAAAAATATGAACAACAACAACAGAACATTAAAGAAAACACAACAACATAACTTACTTAATATAACCAAAATCTGACCAACAAACAAAACACAAAAGAAAGCTCTGTAAAAGAAAGAACACTAAAAGAGAACAACAAAAATATCAACATAAACAAATAAAACCTACAAGACTAAGGAAAAATATAAATTAAAACAAACAAGACAACTCACAACTGAAATTCCAAACAACTATTTGTCAATTTGACTAATGAATTAGTCCCGTGATCGCTTGTACGTGGGACAATCACTCGACTTACTATTGTGTCTAGCCGGCTTTCTAAATTGAACAGTTTACACAAATTGGTGAGTCACCCTCCTTTTAACAGGACAACTATCAACATGATGACCTTCCTTAGAGCTTTGCAAACAAATCTCCTCTTTATAAAATTTTGCCACATGCCCAAGTGGATAATTATAGATTATGTGTTTTATACTTATTGGAACTCACTAGTTGAACAGCATTAAGCCCAAACCACTTGATAATTGAGTATTCAAATACAGTTTAAAGTAACTAATAAAATGAATCAGAACTAGATCCTGCAGTCATCCTGAACAGCTGTAGTAACATCTTACTGCTGATGATAGAAACCAATTGCCAATAGCTGAATAAATTTACAAGAGTTATTGGGAAGTATTAAAAACCTGGAATAAAATGTTCAGGTTTCTACTTTGAAGTTCCTGTCATTGATTAGATCTTGAGTAAAAGATTTCTATTATTTCTTTGTTATTAGTAAACATCTAAATATGTAAAAAAGATGGTTAGTAAAAAGGAATTTATTAACTTAGATGAAACAAATGAAATCATTTTTTATAATAGAGCAGAATATGGTAATGTTTCTTAAAATTATTGTAAAGGAAAGACATAATGAAAAATTAACGTACAATGAAAAAAAATGACATTCAATGAAAAATAAATAATAGTATTGATTTTTTGCAGGTCAATGTCTCAACTTCAACTGTATGTTCGTCTTAGTGTTGATGTTACGACACAGTATAACATTTCTTAGAACACGAGGATTTAGTAGCATTCTACCATTAGATCAGCACATTTATTTTCATAAATTAACTGGAGTTTTAATTTTCATCTATAGTGTATTCCATACAATCATGCATTTATTAAATTTTAGTAAGTCTTTCCTGTTTTTAAAATAATATTCCTTAATTGAAAATTATTAAATGTTACTATTAAAAATGATCTGAACGTGTTTCAGAAATAAATAGATATGTTATATATATTTTTTCCATTAAATTAATTGTGAGGATTTAGTGTACTATAGAGTAGTTTTACATTGTCATACTTGAAGCCAGAAGATTTTGTATCGAAGGAGTTCCAAGCGCACACAAATAAATGTATTATTCAAAGATAATCATGTATTAATAAAAACTTGATCTATATTTTTAATCTATTAGCATTCTCTTATATCAACCTGTAGGATTAGTAGATGAAAAATAATTAATTATGCTAAAATTATTATTTATTTTTTTTACTTTATTAGAATTTGCTATAATAAATATAAAATAATTTTTGTTTAAGTAACCACAGATGTTGAGTATAATAATTAAATTTGTTAAATAATAAGTAAGGTTCATAAAATTTACAATAAAACATATTACAGCATTTGCATTTTTTATGATGCATTACATGAACTCAGTGTATAAGAATCTAATACAGAATACTTGTGACATCTGAAAATTACCATGCCTCAGAGGAATTTATATACAGAACCTTACACAAAAAAAAAGCAGAGATACTATCATTCCACAATGGAGATAAATTAAACTGTTAGTAACTAATGATAAAATTAAATGTAATTTTAGTATCATCACATTTCTAAAAAAAATACACAATTAAGTATGTTCAATAAACAATCTACAATTACAATTGTTCATAACAGAAAATATAATTTAAAGTAAAAACATCCATGTTCTAGGTAAAACAAATAATTCCTTTAAGACACACTAATAAACCAATAGATGTTAAATACCACCAATGCCTCACTGAATGCCTTAATATGCATCCCATGATTACTCCACCAGTAGTGGTTACTTTTGTCCTGTGGTTAAATCACATGTATACAGATACTCCATCTATAAATTTCATTGCTAGTAACCTCACTTCATTTATTTCTATAGCATTTACAAAATTGAACTAAAGAATGTATTCATTTAATTTATTCTGTTTATCATAATTTCTTTGATGATGCATTTATTAGTACACCTGTTTACTTGTTAGATGTATTGACTGAAAGTTTTAGTTGTATTTTTTTACTTTGTAACTTATGTATTATTTAGATTTATATAAGTTGTTTTGTTTTTTGTAAAGGATATATGTTTACTGATTTATTCATTCTTTCTATTAAATATATTCTTTCTATTTTTATGGCTGTTAACTACTACATATTATATGCTAACTGGGATGTTGTAAATAACTGAGATGCCTTATGCAATAAAGATGAATGGAAGATCAGTAGGTGAAATAAAAATACAATGTTTTTTTGTTCCATTAATAAATGCCACGCACATTTTTGGTTCTCTAATTAGATGGGTTGATTACTGCTTTTTACTGAGAAAAGAGGGCCTTGGAATTCTTAATCAATCTGGCTTTTGTTTTTACTAAAATCATATTTAATTAAAATAAAAAAATATACAACAGACTTTTTAAAATATGTTTATTAAATATTTAGATTAATACTATGAGAAATAGAATCATAAAGCATAAAAGATAACAGAGAAGGATTTATATCATGTTTTGTTTCATTTTTTCTACTTTATTAGCCAAATTGTAATTACTTTATACAAATTAAATGTTCAATGGCTACTCTTAAAAAAGTAAAATAATTCCTGTTCTACTACCTTTTTGATACTAACTGAACACAGTTATAAATATTTTATCATTTTTACAGCTGGCAGTGAAGGAAATTGAGCCCAGAATATATATTTTTATGTTGTTTTTTTTTTTTGGAGGTCTGTCACTCAGTAGTTGCAAATTAGTAATAATATGTATGTTTTATATTCATATTTTTTAGCATCATTCATTTGACATCACACTCAATATCTTCAAAAAAAAAAATCAAAAATCAAAAAAGTTTCCAAAAAATATTATGCATTTTACCAGATTTTTTTTAAACACACAATTTTAAAATTGCAGCATTATTAAAATCATATTTCTTGAACATTACTGTTCAAGAACTACATAAGTGAATGTTTCTCTCCTTACTTTTACATGAGAAAGAGGGTTGAACATAGATCCAGTAGCACAAATATGTTGTATTAATTTAACATCTCAATAGGAATTTTTACTATTTGTGATACATCTATCTACAATTCTAAACAAAGATTCCTTGATTTTTTGCATTTGTCATGGGAAATATATGAACTAGCTGCTGTTCTCTTATTTCTGACTTTACATTGAATAAAACATATTCATTTAACAGTTTGTAAACTATTTAAAATTACAGATATCAGAAACATTATAGATTATGAAACATTACTAAAACATGATATGAATTGAGAGAAGAAATGATGGTGGCCGAGGTATTAATTAAAACTTATAATCTATTGAAGATTGATAAAAACATTCTTAAATTTATTGTATGGCTGTAATATGTAATTAGATGTAACTAATAACCGATTGATGATATTTAAATTTAGAGTAAAATTATTTGTGTATTTGTTGCAGTAAAATTAATTTATCAATTTTCTTAATAGGTTTAATAGTAGTTAATGATCCTTGGTTAAATGCAAATGGTTATACAATTTATGAGTGGCTTCTTACAAGTAAACCTGGATTATTTGGTTTTTTTGGTGGTTATGCTAATCCAACTGGTATTGCTCTTATTATTATTTTGACTATCATGTTCATTTGTTCACAAGCATTCGTACGTCGTGGAGGTTGTTTTGAGGTAAATATTGTTAAATAAAATTTTTATAATTATTTTTATTTATTTTATACTAGATTATCATAAAAATATAAATAAAAAACTAGGTGTTGGATTAGTTCATTTAAATTTGAAGTTAATTTTTTAAAATGTCTAAATAACATTAGGAAGGGGAGTTTCTTACAAGGAAGAATTATGCTCTTTTAATAAAAAAATTCAACCTTTCTTGTTGCACTTAAATTTGCAGTTTCCTAGTTAAAAAGAAAAAAAACAAATTGATTAAGTATTATAATGAGATGACTGGATTATTAAAACATATACATTATTAAAGTTATAAAAAACTCATCTACTGATGGATTTAAACTCATCTACGGATTTAAACTCCACTTTCTCACCTGCTGAGATTAAATACTAAAGTTGTAAATTATTTCCAAATTATATTTTATTTTATGGCATATTTTTATAATTTCAGCTGTAATGTGTTTTTATTTTAGATATTCCTACTACTGCCTAGTTTTAGAATTTTCATTTAAAAAGTATTATTCTTCAGGAATGTCTAAATTACCCTGAAATAACTCTTCATTACGCATTATTGTTATTTTTTTACATATTTTACAGTTAAAATGTAATTCTTACTAATGGTACATACTGCCATTGATAATTTTTTTTTTATTGGGAACAGTTTTATTTGTACTTTCAGATCGCTTATTTAGCTGAATTACTATCATTTTATATTTTGTTTTTTATTATGTCTTAAGCTTGTCTTAAATGAATTCAATGTATTTTTTTTTAATCTTATTTGAGTTGATGATCAACATTCTATGATTGGTGAGTATTACAGTTTTTATTAATCAGTTCTAGTTGACTATAAAATAAATGCAAAATATTTATTTTTTTCTTCAGAATATATAAACAGTAAAAAATGTACGTAGTTATCTCTTACTCATACACAGCTTTATAAATATTAAAATAAATCTTAATAAGTATTTGGGTAAGGATGAGTATATCTCAGATTACTTTAAGATATTATATCAAAATATTACCAAAACAGTTAAATTTTGAGTGTAAAACAAGCAGTGAACATTACACAAAATATATCTCCCAGCCAAACTTCTAAAGAAGAAACTATAAAGTTTAACCAAAGAAAAAAATGTCTGGAATAAATTACATTAAAATTAAAGCTATCCAAATTATATAAAAACAAGAAATTTGATAAAAATAAAGCTCCAAAAATGACAAAATCAATTTTAAATTTACTCTGATTTTTATCAATTCATTGATAAAAATTACCAGTTATAATTTTCTATAATTTATTACAGTTCATTGAACTGTAATGAATTACATAAATTGTAAATTTTAAAAGAAGTAGCAGCTTAATTATACTCGATATTACCTCACTAACTGAGGCCTCTTAACAAATCCCGCAACAAAAATCAATTTTCAAAAATAACTGGACAGTTAAAGTGTGTAAATGCAGTTTACAGATCATTTCTTGTGATTTATTTCTACAAAACAAGTTTTTTACATTATCATTAATAAATGATATCCATCACATCATTATCAGTAAGCTGATAAAGTCTGCAAGTACTGCTGACTGCTCTTAGAGGAGTCTTTTTAGTAAGTACAATCAAATTAAAAATATCAGCAATGGATTAATGAAGTAGCCTGGTTAAATTTCTTCACTAAATAAGTGTGAGTGTCTTCATGAGACAAATCTTTTTTTCTATTTTAACCGTACTTTCCATTTATATTCATTGAAATTTATTTTTTTTTTTTGTCTTCAGTCATATGACTGGTTTGATGCAGCTCTCCAAGATTCTCTATCTAGTGCTAGTCGTTTCATTTCAGTATACCCTCTACATCCTACATCCCTAACAAATTTATAAAAATAATATTAATAATTTAAAACAATATAAAGTGGCCATTATTATTTTGCGTTTCAGCAGCATATAATTATGTTAAAATTTTCTGTACAGTGTAAACTACTCCTATCATTGTGTTACAGAAATCAATTATTACAAATCTTTTGTGTATTTATAATGGGTAGTTTATTATGCATGTTGACATAGCTAAGTTGACCTTTATCTCCATTATGCAATAACCATTAATAGAATAAAATAGCAATTGTAAAGCTGATGAAATGAAAAATAACCCTTGGCAAATTCACTTTCAACAGTAAAAAATTAAGAAATATGCTCCGTCTCACACATCTGTCAGCATTGAGCAGACTGAGATTAAACAAGTTTATTAATTGTCAGGAAGAGTGGCAAGGCAGAGCAATATGAATCACATTTTAAAATTTAAGATATATTTATTTTCTAGGGTTAACATACTCTCATAGGATGTTTAATTACAAGCTATATAACCTTCTGCAAGTTTTAATACTCACAGCAGGTAAACTGCCTTTTCATTCTCTCTTTTAGTAACCAGCATTCAGTCTAATCTATCAAATGTATCAAACTACTTGATGTTAGAGTAATGCATTTAAACATTAACAGCAGGGGCTTCAGCAACTAAATTTACTTACTGAATAATAAATATACAGTAATCATTTATTGTTGCAGAATTACTTTTATCAGTTTTACATATTTATTTTTTCTGTCTCTGGAACTAGCTTCCTGACTTTACTTTAAATCAGTTTCTCCTGAAACAGTTCCAGTATTCATGATTTTTAAAAAGTATAGTTTTATTATACTTATATAAGAAAAAAATTTGATGTGGATACCACATGATTTCCTTGTATACTTATTAAATTACGTATACACATTTTTTTTTTAAATGAAAAGTACATAAAATTTTATTTCATTCTAATATTTTTTCATAGTTTCTTTTTTATTGTTATTATTGAATTATTATTTATTGTAATTTTTTTTACAATGAGAGGTAAATAATTATTAATAAATCAATATATTTATGTTAAAATATAAAAATGAGATGAAGTCGGATTTGAATTGATGTGCTACTCTTGTAAGATCCAAATATTTCAGTAATTAAAATTTTATTTGGCTATAACTCTGGAATCAATTAAAATAAGTACTACTTATGATATATCATTGAAAAGCTCTCAATGAGGGCTTATTACTGCATTTAAGTAAAAGTCCAAATCCACATTTTTTTTTGTATTTTGGGCTTCTTTAGATACTTTTGGTTCAGTCGATTGCAATCAAAAGGGGAAGTGCACAACTGGATGTTACGACAGTTCGAAATACAAAATTTCAACCTTCTACGACTAATTGTTTTTGAGTTATGCATACGTTATTGATACATACGTACGTACGTATGTACAGATGTCACGCCGATACTTGTCAAAGTGGATTCAGGGATGGTCAAAATAAATATTTCCGTTGAAATATGAAAACCGAAATTTTTTGCAATCTTAATACTTCCTTTACTTCATACAAAGAAGTAAAAAGGATTGTGGGCTATGATGTTAAACTACATTCCTTAAAATTTGTTTTAAGTACATAAAACTCTCATGGAGTAGCATTCTGAAAACTTAAGGAAGAAGGATAAACGCCAGTAGTCAAGTTACATTTAATAAGCCAGTTCCCTCAAGTCACTGAAGTTAAATATTTGCAGGTTCAGATTCCCTGTTTGCTGTTGGCTTATAGCAATGACTACTGACCATAGAGCTGCCAAACTGCTTAAATTTAAAAATGGAATATAAAAGTAAGGTTCCTAATATAATGAAACAAATATTATTTTTATATGAGTTTATCAATTTTATTTTACAGATATTCTATTGGACTCATTTGTTATACTTACCATTTTGGTTATTAGTGCTTGTACATGGACCAAATTTTTGGAAATGGTTTGTTGTACCAGGTGTTGTTTACTTAATAGAACGAATCTTAAGATTCTCTTTAATGAGATCTGACCGAGGGAAAACATACATAAGTTCAGGATTATTGTTACCATCACGTGTTACACATCTTGTTATCAAGAGACCACCTCAGTTTGATTATCATCCTGGTGACTATGTTTTTGTGAATATTCCAAGAATTGCAAAATATGAATGGCATCCGTTTACTATAAGTTCAGCACCTGAACAAGAAGGTATATAACATTATTTGATATCTCAACAATAATTTCAGTCTAATAGATAACTTATTTAATACTTAATTAATTTCAGTAGGTAACTATAAAGAGTTACCTTCTGAAATGTACCATTACCTTGATTTGTAAGAGGATTATTTTCTGAAAAAATAACAAGTAAATTGAACTGTAATGAATTACATAAAATGTAAATTTTAAAAGAAGTAGCAGCTTAGTTATACTTGATATGTATCTCACTAACTGAGGCCTCTTAACAAATCCAGCAACAAAATTTGTGAACAAGCTCACTGATAGTCACCCACTGGTGACTCTATCAGTGAGCTTGTCTTCAATAGTATTTTGAAGTACTAAGGAGAAAATTGATCCAACTCATACTGTAGATGCAAGTATAAGTATAATGGCCAGTTTTTATTGCTCCATCTAGAAAGATGTACATATTTATATATATATATATATATATATATATATTAAAGACTGCATCAGTTTGCAGAAAAAAATATTTATAGTAATTTACAAAAAAAAATTATATTAAAAAAAACAGTCCAAAAATAGAACCAAACAGACATAATTACTGACATAAAAATTTTGTGCATATCTATTGTCGTGGTACATGGGATATTTTTTTAATCGGATAAACTCTTTTAAAAATTCAAATTTCCCATTTTTGAAATTTTATTAGTAGTCTTCATACATTTCTTGTAAAGAAAATTACTTTTTTATGGATGGATTTGAATACTAGACTGTGGATACCAGTGTTGTCTGGTGGTCGGGTTTCAATTAACCACACGTCTCAGGAGTGGATGACCTGAGTCAATTTCAGACTACAAGTTTACTGGTACATTTAGACTTACATTGCACTATACCTGAGCTATGCCAGGTCTTGTAAGCAAGTAGTAGTAATTACATTTACCTATACACATATACTCATACCCAGCAAGCAGTAGCTGAAAAACAAGTTGGAAAAATAAATATATTTAATTGTTTTTTGTCAGTTTGTATGTGCTATTATACAACTATAATAATATTTATATTCATATAAGCATTTGTCTTTAAACCTACATTATTTCAAACATAAAAACAAAACAAAAACTTACTTCATATTTTACTCTTTTACAGTCATTACTCTTTTTAAAATAATTTATTTTTATGAAAATAAATATTACTGCAACGTATGTGGCACAATTATTATTCATTTTTGTATACTTTTAACATACAGGATTTTGCATTCATAACACAAGTACCTTGTTTTTCTCTTATTTTCTTTGTTGGGTAAAGTAAAAAAATTCTCTTGATTCATTATTGGCTTCAATTTGTATGTTGACCTGAGTTCCACAAATATAAGCAATTGACATCCATAACTCTCAAGGTAGACAGACATTGATAATATCTTGGTCTTCTGCACTGTCAAATCACAGACAGTTCAGAAGCAAGTAAAATCTTTTACCACATGCATTTTTTAAAATGTCTCTTACAGTACTATTAACTGCATAAAATTGAACTGATGTATTCTTTGTTAGATTTAAAAATCATAGTTTAAACAAGTAAACTGATAATTTTTGTTACAGTACAGGATTTAAGTTCAATCTTCTGCTCAGAATAATTTCACCAATAACATAAAGTTTTTTTGTTTGTGCAAATTCACATGTCGTTTATAAGATTTTTTATTAATGTTTCCTTTGTTAGATTTAAAAATCATAGTTTAAACAAGTAAACCGATAATTTTGGTTACAGTACAGGACTTAAGTTCAATCTTCTACTCAGAATACTTAATGTTAATATTCTGCTTAGAATACTTAGTTAATCTCAGTAGGTAACTATAGTTAATATATAGCATTACCTTGATTTTTATTAAATACCCAGATTTTTATTAAAAATTAAACTGAAAGCTATAGCTACTAGACCCAATTTCATTTATTTTTCTGAAAGTATAACTAATTGATACTAATTTCAATGTACTACAAACAGAAATTGAAATGTTTCTGTTGGGTTCAGCAGCAAATCATTTGAAACTATTTCTACCATAAAGTACTCTGATGAATCATACCATTGATGATGGGTAAATCTTGTTCTTCCTTTTCACTTGAATACATTACATTGAATCTGTATCGTGATCACTTACAATATATTCAAGTCTTCATTATCTGAGCAAAAACAACCACAATGTTGTCTAAGATATTCGATCAAATTGTCATTTTTTTCCAGAATTTACATATTACAAATTAATTTTTGATGGGCATTGATTATTAGACATCTTAAATAATATTAGTAAATAATTAAAAACAAAAATGATTTAAAAATGTAAAAAATTTACAATGTTGAAATGCAACATTAGACATGAGGTCTCACAGATGTTGAAACTGCAAGAAAAAGGGATTTATGAACAAAATACTAAATTTAATGCAACGTTATATCACAAAGGACTGAAGCCACACAAGTATGTTAAACAGAAATTATAAAAAACCACAGGAAGATTTTTAAGATTACGCTGAAAGCAGGAGATACTACTGTGAGGGATGGGAATCCCATGCACCTCACATCAGCAATAAGGGTTAAAAAATATAACTTAATGAATATTATTACTGAATTATAGTAGTAATATAAAAAAAAATTTTACAAAAATAATGTTTATTATTATTATATTATTAAGCTTCATGCTGCTGCCGGTTATGATAATATTTCACCTTATATATATTTATGGGTTTATGGGGATTGATTTCTCTGGTTCTCACTCACATATTTAACAAGAGTTTGAGAGATGACATTTTTACAGAATGCTGGAAACTTGCTGCAGTTTCTCCTGTTCTTAAGAAGGATGATTTACACAATGTAGGCAATTATAAACCTGTATCGGTGCTGCGTATCGCATCTAAAATGTTTGAGAAGATTGTCCACAAGGATCTATACAATACACTTAGGGGAAGTGTCGATAGAAGACAACATGGATTTATGAAGAAAACATTAACTACTTCTAACTTGAATGAACTGCTATCTTTTGCTACCCCTTCAGTGAAGAATAGAAGACAAGTGGATACAGTTTACTTTGATTTTCGTAAGGGTTTGATTCAGTTCCACACAGCATCCTTATAAGAAAATTTTTTGTAAACGGTATTGCTGGAAGGATGTTAAAGTGGGTAAGGTTTTACTTTAATGGGAGAAAGTTCAAAGTTAAGGTGACTGGGGAATTTGTTAGGGGAAGTTTGTTGGCTGTGGTAACATGCTTATCTGTACCAGATAAGTATGATGTTACCTCTGGAGTCCCGCAAGTCCAATTTGGGACTGTTGTTTTTTTATACTATTTATTAATGGTATAACCAGAAATATTAACAAAAATATATTGATGTTTGCTGATGACATTAACATATACAGCAATGTGAACAATGCTGCAGAGTCATAGTTGTTGCAACAGATAATGACTGGATAAATGAAAGGTCAATTGCCAATAAAATGCCATTGAACCTCGATAAAACAGTTGTAGTAAAATTTTCAGGAAAGACAATGACCATACATTATGGCTATAATATAGCTGGTAATAACATCAGTAGAGAGACCAGCATACGTGACCTAGGAGTGCCTTTTGATTCAAAGCTGTTGTTTAGTGGTTACATTGACTGTATTGTTTCAAAGGCCAGAAAGAATTTGGGATTGATTCCATGGGTTGGAAGAATTCATACAGCAGATACAATACTAAGGTTGTATAATACTATTGTTAGACCTTTACTCGAATATTGTTCCACAATATGGAATTACAATTGAGACTATACTAGTGATAAAGAAGAAGCAGTCTAGAAAAGGTTGTTATCAGCTGTGTGCTATCAAGTTTTGTACAACAGAGATGTCATACAAGGATGATTGTCAGCGTTTAAACATCTTAAACCTGGAAAAGAGAAGAGCAATGTATGATATGATGTTTGCATATAAGGATCTTAATGGACAAATTTATATTGACTTATCGAAAATAGGAATTAGAGTACCAAATATGAATGTGAGATGAGACTGGTTTGTTCATGAAGACACTGGTTGATCAATTGAGCCCACTAGAAAAATGTGTTCAAGTTTTTAATGACTTATGCAGAGGAAATGATGTTGATGTATTTGATTCAAGATCTAATGAGTTTAGGAAGATGATACTTGAAGATATGCATCAAAATTGAAGAATGAAGTTGCATGGATACTTAGACAAGCTGCAACTTATAGTAATAGTTCACATGTACTATTCATATTGTTACTTGAATATAAGTTAACTTGTTATTGTGTGTATATGTTAACAATATTTGTATGTACCTTGTGTTCCATATACAATATACAAATGCTTAAGACATACCAAGGCTTAAGTAGCTGTTCTGTTGTACCAAATAAATAAATAATAATAATTATTATTATTTTTATTATTACCATTTAAATATTTTTTATTGCTTTTATTATTAGATTATGAACCATTAGTAATGAAGTAGAAGTTGAGTAAAATATATAACATAAATTTATTTTTGATAAATAAGTAATTAATCTGATAGTTAATTTGGTGTGCAATTGGTCTTTTTTACAGTAGTATTTATTATTTGGAAAATTTCTTGTTCAATAAAATTAATTGTATGTAACTAATTATAAAAGAATTAGTTTATTTGAAATATACTAATTCATATGTTTTTAAAGTAATAAAACGGTCACAAAAGTTTAATTTCAGAAGTACGTTAATAGCATTGTTCATGTGCTTTCTCTTTTTACTTTTGTTCAAGAATATGTAACATTGTACTCTTGATATATTATGAAGTGGTTTAATACTTTAAAATAAAATAAAAATTTAAAGAAAAGATAAATTTTAAACTTTTAAATCGACATTCTTCCTTAAATATTGTTTGTTATGAATATAATAAACTAATATTGCACAAAATAAGAATATGCAGACAAAGGAGTATAATTTTTTTAAGTAAAACACTGAAATTTTAAATTAAACCCTAAAATTCCTTTAAATATACATTATAATTATGTGATGTTTTTAGGTTATATGTGGCTCCACATTAGAGGGGTTGGTGAATGGACTAATCGATTGTACAGTTACTTTGAGAAAGAACAAGAAAAACTCCATAACATTGACCAAGAGCTTCCTGGTACACAGAGAGTACCTATGGTTTCTACCAATGGCAATTCATCAGAAAACAAAGGAGGCATCAAACGACTTCAAGCGTACGTACCTCTTACATGGTATTAATTTATTGCTAAAAATATTTCTTCTACAAGTTAACATTTAAAAAATTAAGCGTGTATAGATCATAATAGAAGTGCTAAATTAAATAGTAACAAAAGTAATAAACAAGTTTAATGTACATAAAAGGTATGTACAATTCAATTTAATTTCTGGAGTTCTTTATATAAGCTCTGTATTACACATAAAGTAACACTTCATTCAACTGGCAACAGCTAACCCTTAAGTGGATTTCCTCCCAACATGGACCTCATGTTTTTTTTCTTTAATAACTAATTTGTTAAAATGTAATTACATTTATTTAATAATGATTTAATTACAATGGTTAATAAAAAAATACTTTTTTTGTAACATTTTTTTATAAGCACAACATTTTTTTTAAATAATCTCAAAAATAGCTGTAGCACGTGTAGTTCTTTTGTTGTTGTAAACAACAGTGTACATGTCATAAAAATATGTCAATGTTATACTGGAACACTTGTTTCATTAAATAAAAATGATGGGTCCCTGGGACCCAGGGACCTTGATATCAAGTCTTCATGGTCCTACTGTCATCTCTTTTCTTGTTCATTACTATCTGTGTCAAGATTTTTTGAAAATAAATTAGGTTTAATAGAATTTAAGAAGCTTCCTGTGGTTTTGTAGTTTTTCATCTTTTTTTGTTGTCTAAAACTCCTTTCACCACCTTTACAAACAATTTCTATGCTACTAATTCCTTTTGGTTGAATTTTCCTTCAAAAGCAGGTTTACAAATCACTTTTTTAATATCAGGCCCAATAAATTCCTCTTTAAGCTTGGCCTCACTTAATTATAGGAAAAGTTTCCTTAGCCTTTACAAAATATTTCATCGATCCTAAATTGATATAAATTGGAGGAAGAAGAATCATCTTAGATTTAATATATGTAGTGAAAGAAATATTTTGAACACCTTGTTCATAAGAAGTGCTTGTTGCCATTCTTTTTTTGTTTACAAAATGCTGCTGTGTTGCCTTGCTATTAAATAAACTTAAAAAATAGCAATATTTTGTAAACCTACCTTGAAGGCCCATTAATATATTTATGATCTTTAAATCCTCAAAAACTTGCCAAATAAAATTTTATTTAATTCCACTTAGAAAGACAATCACATCATCAAACAATTCTTTCATTGAAATTGAATAAGCATGTGATGTAGGTAGTGTTTGTGTCGATTGTAGAATAAATCTGCTATTAGGCTATGTTTAGATGAATGATTAAAATGGTGCAACTTGATAGGTTTTTTAACTATTTCTAGTTCAGACAATAATCCATTGATATTAAAACATTCATAAAAATTACTTTTCATTTTATAAAACATTGAGAAAGCAGAATTTCTGTTTTTTGAGCATGTAATCCTTATTCATCTCCACATACTCTACTCTGGAGAAGTTCAGCCTGCTGTTTTGATAGGTTCAAGTTACACACCAAATTGTTAATTTTAATAGATAAGATAGGGTTCAATGCATAACTGAGAACTGTAAGTGATTTTAGATTGTTGTGATTGATGTTCTCAAGAAGATTTATATTTTCATCAATTTGTGTATCATCATGTCACTAAGCTCTGAAATGTTAATATCATCCCACTTCAATGACAGATTTGGTTCTGGTGGTATCACTTTCAAATAATTTGTAACAAATAATTTATGGATATTCAGTTTTATCCTTTTTTTTGTATATCCTTAGAAACACATCTAAGACAAAAGTAGCAATGTTCAAAATGACAGATAGGCTCACACCACACCATATAGAAAGAAAATAATATAAAGTTTCTGTTGCCTTTCATTCACTGAACTAACCACATTACAACTTAAACAACAAACATGAAAAGCCCCATTTTATCTTGATCCCAATTTTACAACCAAAATATAAAAATACCTTTTTTCACTTCATTTGCTATAAATGCATGGTGTGACTTTAATACAAAATGTCCACAAGCATAAGAAACCTTATCTGGTGAATTTTTACAAGATTTACGATGAAAACTTTATATTTTGAAAATAGACTACATTAAAAAACACAAGACCACAAAGGATATCTCACTATTGAGAAAAACACAGATAATGATAACATTCTAGTATTTCTAACACTAACCTGAGAGTTGCCAATTGCAACATAATATAAATAGTGTGTTGTACTAGAGTTGTGTGATATGGTAATATAAAAATATGTGCTGGAATCTTTTAATGGTTTTATTTAAATTATAAGCAAAATGAATAATAAAATAATAATGTGTTCTGTTTACCGATACACTGTTGAACAGCTTTATTATAATAAATGATCAGTTATTAACCTATTCTTTAATATCAGATATTGTTAATTATTTCTGTTATTTTGAGGAAGATTCCTCAAAAGTTTTTTTTTGTTATTTTTTAGGAAATTCTTTAAAAAGATTAGGAAGTACAAAGAATAAAAGTAAAATAATCTTACACACATAACAAAATGTTATATTAATTTTAGTTAATAATTTAGTGGAATACATAATTTATTAAACAAAAACTACTTATTAATCAATATAACTTTTTTTTATTAACTTGTCTATAATGAACACCAAAAGATATATCTCAATTCTCTTATTCCAGTTTTTATTATGAAATTCAAAAGCCCTACAACTTAGCAGAGTATCAGTAAAAATGTATACAATTTTTAGTTAACACAGATTAAATTACTAATACTTCATATTAGGGGAAATGCTCTATATTAAGTACATACACTATAACATTATTTTTTTTAAATTCTAGATCAATATCAAGGAGATTTTCAGGAAGAGATATTCTAGGAAATCAAAGAGGCAAAATGGTTTTATTTAAAAGAGAGCCATCTGGTTATACAAATGAAACATTTTATAGTGAAGATTTGCATGGATCAACTGACAGTGACATATCCGTACAGAATTCATCTACAAGTGGTAGGATTTATTAAAAAAAAATATATTTAATATTAAATGTAATTTTAAATAAACTATAATAAATTAATTTTAATAATACAAAAATATTTATGAAGCATATTTTAAAATCTCTTACTGCAAAAAAACACAATTTGATACAAGTCGTAACATGAAAAACTATTAATATTAATTCAACTTTTTTTTTCTATCTAAAATATTATGCAATAAATTATTTTGTGTACAACATTGTTCTATTGTAATTACAATTTCACAGTTTTAGTGTAACATAAGTTTTTTTTTGTATTTAATGGCCACACTTTTTTTAACCATAATTAAAGATTTTTTCCCCATTTTTTAAAAACTTTTGGATGTTTGGTTTTTACAAAGATAATTTGTGTTTATGTAATATTCATTTGCATCTCACTGTTTTATTTTACATAAAAGTAATTATTAATTACTATAAAAGAAATCTTTTCTTTGCTTAAAAATAGTTATTTTGAAATTATTTAATAGATATTAATTTTAGAATGAGGTGTTTTCATGGTGAGATTTTTGTTAATTCTGCTTGGTTTGAATCAAATGACTATATTATTGTTAAAACATAAATAAACAATAATATAAATCTTTTAATGATATTTTATAAATATAGATTATTTTTGCACTTACAGATTTGTTACAATTGGTTTAAAATTCTACTTATACTCCTACACTGTTTTATGCTCTAGTTTTACATTTAGCAAAATTTTGTTTTTGAAACTATTGTGAATAAAATTTATTATTCTTTTTCTAATTTATTGTGTTTGGTGTTTATTGTTTAATTATTTATGATCATGTAGTTATATTTAAGTCGCTAATGACTATTATCATTGATGCAACTATAAATAAATGATGAAAAAAAAATTTAACCATGATATATATAAAAGTAGCCAACAACTCCATAACTTGTACAAAACAAAACTTTTTATAATTTGAACAACAAATTTTTATTGTTGTACTTGTAATTTGTTAAACAGGATATTAAAAGTCAGATAAAAAGTGATTTGGTGTATGTCATCACAAAGGCATCAGCCACAGTCAGACTGCTTTTTTCTTATCATTAGATGATGTTATTCAGTAAAATATTACTGAAAAAGTCATGTGATTATAAATTAGTTTCACAGTTTTTAAATAAGTATAGTATTAAAAATTATAATAATGAATTATTTCTGAATAATGAACTGTTTCTGAGTAATGAAAAAAAGCTACTTGGCAGTTGCTTTTATTTGAATTGAATACCAGATCATGGATACCAGTGTTCTTTGGTGGTTGGGGTTCAATTAACCACACATCACAGTAATGATCAATCTGAGTCTGTTCAAGACTACATATTTACCAATACATTTACAGTATCGCTCCAGTTGCTGATGACTTTATTGTTGATGCGACTATAAATAAAACGATATTAAATAAAAAGTTATTTACTTTGATTAATGTTTATGCTAGTACTTTATTTATCTTTGATTAAATTAAAATTCTTTAAGTGAAGACAAATATTTTTTTTGTGAAATGCATCTTTTCTAATTAACAGATATTTGTAACAATAATTAATATTCAAACTATTAATTAATACTTCTTATGTGTAACAGATGTGGCCAGTTTGCCTGGAGGAGTACGTAAAGGAACACAAAATAAAAACTTGCATATGTTATTACTGACAAGTAAAACTCCTCTTTCTAAATCACTTTCTATGCCAGATATGGACAATCGAATGAAGAAAAGAGAAAGATTATTAGCGTGAGTAGTTTACCATGTTTATTGGTAATATAAAATTGTAGGAGTGTAGATTGTTCTATGCTTCATTATCTTATAAATTTTTTATATCCATTTTTATCTTTCCAAGACATTAATTGACAGTAGATTATTTATTTTAGATTTTTAAATCTGATTGTTTAATATTTAAAACCTGTATAATAAAAAATTCAGCTAAGGTTAATAAGGTTTTACATTCAAAGAAACTTCTAATTAATTGGGTTAAGAGAGAGATCTAGAATTTTTTTGCAATATCTTCTTGAAAGAATTTATTTAATTTTATTTTTTGGTTGATGAAATTACACAGAAGCTTTGAAGATTATATGTGTAATGTGGAAATTGGATTTTGTAGCATATGAAAAATGCCACGCTTGACAGGGATTTGAACTGTGATCTCCGAATGAAAGGCAAGATGCTACCACTCGGCCTAAAAGATCGCCATTTTGTGCTTGATGTAATCATATCACCACTACCATCATATAGTTTGTCTCCATATTTGATTCCTTTTTACTATATCCCAGAAAAATTTCCTTCTCTTTTTGTCTTTAAGTGTCAAGGTCAATAAAATTCTTAATACCTCTCGTTTTCTTTAACATCCATAATTTTTACTCCTTTCCAGATCCTCTTTTGCAGGCTCCCTCGCAGTTCCCACACACTGTTTTGCAATAGATTCCCACCTTGTGACACCCACAACTCACCTCACAGCCTGTCATACAATTAGAAAAATTGTGCTTGGGATGGTGGGAGGGACAGCAGGTTCCATGGTTGTAAAGGGTCGAAGATTTTCATACCGTCCTTTGCCCAATCCCAATTCGTAATTGGTACCTAGCTGGTTGCCCAACCAGTTTTAAACTTGTAGATACACTCTGTAAGAGTGCTGCTGGGCAGAGACTCTTGTGGGTGGCAAGGACATTAGGTCTGGCTTGACCTTAGAGGTTGAATTGAGGAAAGCCAAGTATCTGGTGGGTGTTGAGATCTTGTTTGCGAGCATGGTACAACGCAAGGAACAAGCGCTTACCATTTCAGTGACCTCCTGTGGTGTTGATTAGGACTCGTACAACACGCTGAATATGGCTTTGAGGCTGCTGTCCCTGCTGAAAAATCTGATATCATTGATTTGCCTTTCCTGAAAATGATGAGGTAGTGCCGTGAATGAACAGGATGCTTCTGGCGAAGTCAAGTTTTTGCAACTCCAAGAAGAAATATGTTCTGCTTTCCACTTTCCCTCTCTCTGGTTTGATGAACAAAATGTTGGTTTCTGGTGGAGCTAATGCTGTCAACAAGACCAGCAAATCTACATCTTCGCCTACGACAGCTACATTTTTGTTGGATGCTGCTTTTTCTACTCCACACCGCACAATCATTGTGTCGGCATCAGCCTGTCTCACTTCAATCCCTCGGTGATCATTTTCTAAGATAGCATACTGATGAACTTTGCCTTGTTCTTCTCATTACCAAGGAAGTGTTCTTGCTGAACCGTCCCAGCATGTTTTGTGCTATGGACAGTGTCTGTGTAGTCATCAAACACAACAGTGCAGCATTCACCATATTGTCTCTTTATGTAAGTCTCATACTGGTTGAAGACAACGGAGAAAGTTGACCCTGTACTCCACTTAACGTAATGCAACTATCGATCACATTTTATGTCGAGCTTGAGAATGTTATCTGTTATCAGTTTCTCTTCTTTTCCCACTTTTACTGTTTTGATACGTGACAAGGCATGCACAGTAGGTAGGTAGGCGAGTCCTTATTCTGCTCCTTTCTCTTCTTCATCCTTCTTGGGCCGAGGCTGGTCAGGAAGAACAAAAAAATGTCCCCTCAACCCATAAACTTAATACTAATGGACCCGCTATGAGGCACCTTCTAGCATGCCGACATAGATAGCAAAAGTGTCGCCAAATGACAAAATTATAAGTGGAAACAGCTTTTTATTACTATTGCAGCTTAACTTATTATGCCAACACTAGCATCCCTATGGTGGAAACATTACATTTACATTAAAACCCATATCAGCCAATCTCATGTTGGGTTCATTAGAAAGGGCTGGTTTGGGTTGAGACCCAAACCAGCCCATCAACTCTCCCCTCAAGCAGCTGCCTTGGGGGAATACCTGGCTAACCCCCTCCCCCTGGCCACTGTTCATCTCCTTATTATGTATGAATGTAGGTGTTTAAAACAAAGGAAAATGAAATAAACCCTAGTCCTGAGTAAATATGAAAACATCTGAAGCTCATACCTTCAAAACTATTGGTCCTAGGTAAAAAGATTCATAGAAACATTTCTGTAGGAAATTTTGTCAGCTTCAATTTTTCACTATGAGTGATAACTTGATATGAGTGAAAAACTAAAAAAAGTCACCTTTAAAAGCACTCCTCAAGCTCACCCCCCCCCTACCAGGGCTTTTTATTTTCTTTAATCTTTGGTAACAAGGAACAAATGTGCCAATTTTCAAAATTCTAGCATTTATTTCTCTTGATTGGCCATTTTGTGTCTAATTTGACTGGGCTATTACTTTACAATGGTAACATTTATTTTGTTTACAATGATCACATGGTTGTCACAGGTATTATATTATTATAATATGCATTCAAACTAAACTTACTTCTCTGCATTGGTAATAAATTTTACTGCTTCATTTTACTTTTTTTATTTCAATATATTTATGACATGATTACAATAACAACTGAATATACATAACAGTTTAATACTTTTTCTAAGTATTTATTGTCCTACAGATATAATTTATATTAAAAGAATTTGTTTGTGAACATTAAAGTTGTATGTATTTTAATCTGTAATATCTACTTATTCATTCATTTAATTATTTTCAGATTAAGAGAGTACATGAGATCAGAATCAGAAAAAAGTTTTGATGAATGCCAGATGCGTCGTGCTAGATTGCAGTCATTGGGACTTGCATATTTAAGTCCACAAAATAAGTCATTAGCTCAAAGTTTTAGATATATGAGAAATAAACCTACAATAATTGCTTTTAAAACTCCTAGTTTAGAAAACTGTGAAGCCAAGTTGTCTGCATTATCAATTCTAAGTAGACAGGTAATAAAATTTATTACTTCATAACAGTTTATATTTAATTAAAATAAATAGAAATAATAAAATTATAATTATATTAGCTTTTACTTAAAAATTTCCACATTAACCATATAAAATGTAATGTATTGATCATATAAAAAAGCTCATTCAATATTTTGGAAACTTGTTCCTAAAAACAATAAAAAAGACACAAGTTCATAAAAACTATATACAGTTATACACTTATTGTACATGTACACTTATTTTTCACTATTTTGGCTTGTTTTTGACTGAAATTCATAATTTAGAAACATGCTGTAGTGTTTTTATTAAATTTGGTATTTATGTTTAATCAGATATTTTCTACAAAACAGTGGACATGGAAATTTTGTATTTTTAAATTTCAAAATTCCACCTTCTTAATTATAATGTAAGATAAAGTCAATGATCAAATTTTCAAAACAAAATAATCTACTCAAAAAAAAACAACATATTTTATTGTCTATCATTAAAATTCCTTTATTACTAGCTAAATATTCTTTCTGCATATTCATTTTTATAACATAATAACTAATATATTTCACTTTCAGTAGTACTGTTTCATAAAGAAAAATGACTGCTCAGACAGTTAGTACCTTTAAATAATTCCAGTTTTATCTAATTACATCCCTATACAATTTAGAACATTTTAATGTTGTGAAATCAGATAAGTAAAATTTTTATTAGACATTTTTGTAAACACTGTTTAAAGTAGGATATTTCACTACTTAATTTTGCTTAAACTATTTTTACTTTGACTAAAACTCATAAAAAGATGCATTCTTGATCTATTGACTTTCTTTTAAATTATAATAGCAAGCATATTAAAAATAATACACTTTTACAGTTACTAAATTTTAATGACTCTATTTTTTATAACATAAATAAATGTTCCATTTAACAAAAAATCTGTATTGAAAGTTTAAAAAAAGGGAAAGTTTGAGAAAAACATACTTTAAAAAAAGATTCAATTTAGTTATACTTTCATTTACTACTTAAGTAATTGGCAGATTTTAATCAATTTTCTAGTTGAATTCACGGGAAAGTTTGCTTGTGTTTGAAGAGTAATCATGCAAAATACTTAACATTTCCATAAACCAAAAAAAACATCTCAAAGTCTTTAAATAATTTTTAATATTTCACTGGGTGTAATAATGTATGCAACAGAGTTTATACATATATTTTCAATTACAATTTTAATTATTTAGTTTTATTAATCTTTTTAATAACTAATCAATCTTTCTTCTTTATTTATGATGTTGCTTTGTAAATAAATGAAATAAATTGCAGAAAGTAGATATGGATGTGTCTATGAAACAATTAGGGTATACCATATCACTCATACTACTATAAATAAACCTATTTCATCACCTCTCACAACTCTTCATATTGCACTGTTTCTATTTCTTAATTTTTACGTAAATGTACTCCAAATTCTAGTAAGCTGTATATTAGTTCTTGAAGGTGATACTATGAAATAAACATAAACTATAATTCAACAGAAGTGCACTGGCTATACTTCTATTCTTTGTTAGTAATAATTATCCAGTTTTATCAGCTAGCTATATCACTTTTGAATTTGTTTAATAAGACAATTCACTACAAATTTACGATAGTGCTCTTACAGGTTATCACTGATATGATGATATACTAATTTTGTTTCTTACATCTAGAAATTCTATTAATCATCATTATCCTGTGTATCCTTCTGAAGGAGCAAGAAAACTCATCCTTTATTATAAATAATATTCATAGAGACTCCTTGGCAGTGTTACCTAAGCTGTTACCTGGCTATGTTATACATATAAAACAGCACATAGTCAAACAGAGGGATGGATTCTAACAAAAGGATGGAATCTAATTTCTAATATATTTTAAAATATATTAAATTAACTTTGAAATGTAATTATAACAAATTCATTTTTTTTTTAATAAAAAGTGTATAAATACATACATAATAAATTATTTATTCTAGTATTGACAACTGTTTACCCAGAAAATTTTTTGTAAATGTAAACATTCTTTATATGAACAGTACAGTTTTTTCACTAACAATAACAGCCATCAAATTACTTTCCTTGCTGTTGTATGAATTATATGTTCTGAGGTTTGTAAATTTCTCAATGAACTGAGCAAGAACAAGTAAAGGAAATCTTTCACATCCAGTTCCATTTCTTGCTTTCATTTTTGAAAATTATCTGTCAATACTAGACATGGTGAGAAGAGAAATGTAAATTATTTAGTCACAATTTTGAGAAGCCTCCATATATTTGAAAAACATGAGGCTTTCAAAAACTTTTTATCTGATTTTAAATGTTTCACTTGCTCCTTCCAGATTAAATATTCTACTTAAATAAGAGAACAGGAATACATTTTATTATAGTGATTTGAAAGACCTATAGGCACTTCTACTTCTACTCTTCCAGCTTAGCATAACTCAGCAGAATTTGAAACGCAGAAAGTAATTATTAATATTGCAAACTTTTCTTGCAAATGTTATTTTAGAGTATCAACTACATGGAATGATGCTAGTTATTCATAATACTTATACTGGCTTCATAGATTATCAAAATAATTACTTGATGGTTACTCATAAAGCTCCGATATTTCAATCATATACTTATAACAAATAATTTCAATTAAATATGAAAAACTTATTTCAGTATAGATCAGTAACATTCCCAATTTTTCTTTAAAGAAGAAATTAGTAAATTGTCATGTAAAAATGATAGTCATTTAAAAAAACAAAATTAAATTTTACATTTTAATATAATTTGTTTTTTCGAATGACTTACAAATGAGTATTATTTATAACTGAAACTTTTTTAACCTCCTCTTCCAGTTTTAGAGTCACTCCTGGACCTACCCCTGGCTAAGTAGCTGCAAATAACATCGGCTATAGTAAAACCATCCTTTAATGCAAAGATATGTATAAAATACATACAGCTTTTATTTCACATCATAATGAGTAGCTTTAATGGAAATATGTCTACATTATGATTCAATTAACACATTCAATTAACACATTCACCATGAATAAGAAGGGTGAACTTTACATTCAAAATCTTCTTAAATTTAGCAAATAAAAAAACTTTGATACATCAAAAAAGAAACATAATCTGTAGTAAATAAAATAATTTGTGTTTATCTTATCTGTATTTTTAGATACATGTTATTTTCTTCAGAAGTGTTAGCAATAAATGTTTTCTCCTATTTTAGCTACACAACTGCACATTAGTGTAATGTTATTAATAATAACTTAATTAATTAATTAGTAACAAAAAAATTTAGTAAAGTAGAAATAATCTTTTTGCAAAAAAGAGTTATGGATAGTATTTGTTTGTATTTTAGGCTAGTGGCTTATTGGGAAATAATAATACAAACAGAAACAATGTAGAAGAAGGTTTGACAAGCAGTAATAACTCTCCTCAAATGTCTTCAAATTCTCCACACACACCCATTAATTATCCAGTCGGAAAACCATTAGAGGTAATTATTATGGTGCTTATTATAATTCCATGTATAATAATGATAGATTATTTTTTACAAATTAAGACATAAGTTGTATTTGTCTGTTTATAAGAGTTGTATTTTATAGATATTTTCATTATTACTACATTTAAATTTTTTGCTGTATTACCAAGATTTGTTCATAGTTGTACAGATATGTTTAGATAATATCCACAGTTCTGTATGATTTAGATCATAATATACAGGAAATTTGCCAATCTGTATGGCAAAAGATCAAAACAAAGTAACAAGGGAATATAAATTATTATTAATTTATGAAATGAATTATAAAAATTAAGAGATATGTATTATTTTCTTAAAAGTATAAACATGTAATATAAATATATATAGAACAAAGAACTATTTACAATAATATAAGGGCTCTTCCCATTAATGGTGTACTACATTAAATTTAGATTTCAAGTGTTAGGAAATAAGAAGTTTTAAATAAAATAGTATTTTATGCTGCTTTAAATAAACTTTTGTTGGATATTAGAGAAGGTAATTTCCATTGTTTGGGTTATTGCAAGATAATATTTCCACCAGCAAAATACTAGTGAATGAAATATCTGGATTTTTGGTGTTTATAAAACATTCAAAGCGAGATAAGTTATAAATTACTGATATACATTTAATAACTGAATACTTGACTGGCCACAGTTGGTTGGTAATAACATGAAAATGAATTGTCAATATCAGTTTTAATTAATCACATTTTATTCAATTGTATTTTAAAGTAAACTTCAAAATTCTGTATCATAATTTCAGGTAAATTAAACTAAATTTACTTTTACAGACAACTAAAAATGAGTAATAATTTTATTAAATGTATGCTACAATATAAGCCATTAATATTATACATAAAGATTTTAGATGTACCTGAGACTACAAATATAAAATGATATACATGAAAATAAAAACAATTTGATCCAAGTTTCTGCAAAAAATGTTGACACGTAACAATTTTCATTAACATATTACACACATTTTAACATCTCTGGAATAAAACTATTTTTTGCTGTAGAAAAATGGCTTCTATTATTTTGTGGATGATAAAAACTCTATTATGGTGGATGAAGGATTTATTTTGTATGTTAGAATTAATTTTATTCATAAAAGAATATATTTTTTTAATTTTTAGCAATAAACTTTATACATTATATTAAACATTTTCATTAATTTTCTAATTTTTTAAGTAATTTTTATATGCGATTCATGTAAATTCAAAAGAATTTATTAATATGAAAACTGAAATAGTTTGTGATGTAATATTAACTTAAAATTAAATAACATATTCAATAAAATTATTTCAGATCTTCCTTGATGGTCCATATGGTGCCCCATCAAGTCATATATTTAGAGCACAGCATGCTGTACTTATAGCTACTGGAATTGGAGTTACTCCATTTGCTTCAATATTACAGTCAATTATGCATCGATATTGGAAGGCACGGCATACATGTCCTAACTGTAAACACACCTGGGCAAGTCAGATTCCACCGACAGTTATGCATTTACGAAAGGTAATTCTTTGTGTATGTGTGCGTGCGTGTGATTAATTATGAAATAGTTGAAATAAAAATCTGATTTTCTGATTATTGCCACCTTGATACAAACAATTTTTTTTTTACAAAATGGTGGACACATCATATGACAACTCCATGCTATAAGAAATATAAAAAAAAGTTCAAAGATTTTTTTTACATTTCATTTTTTTTAAATGTAACATGAAACTATAGCTAAACATTTACTACAACTACAATATATTACAGCTAAAATTAAAAACAAATGTGAATTAGGTAATTATTTGGGAAAATGTATGTTTTAGGTAAAAAAATATTCAATTTTTATGTAAAACTTCAGTTCTAAAATTGAAAAATAACTCTTAGATTCTAGGAAACAGTAATGAAACATCCCTATTTGCTATGAAATGACTCCATACAATCTGGTCAAACATGTAGATCACATTTCTTGCACTTGAACCATGTTTTCCTCTTACAATCTTCAGAGCGGCAACATTGTTCTCTGGTGTTTTCCACTTTCAGCGGCCACTGGCCAACGTTATCATATCTCAACTCTGAGATCAAATTAGCAGCCACTTTCTTCTTTGGAAGTGTCACAAGGCAGGTGTGACCCCTGCCTGGATGGGACGCCTGGATGGGATGCCTGGAGAAACTAATGAAGACCTTTCCCTCTTTTTCTTCATTTGTCTTTTTGAGAATAAGAGTGTTTGCAACAGATGATTTGTATGTCAGCAAATCAATTTTGTCATCTACTGACTCTCTGAGTCAGTTGTTCACAAGAGCAATGTTGAGGAGATGAAAAAGTACTCTTAGATACCACTTCTTTGACTTTAGACCATGTGGATAATGTATAGTCATCCTGTCAGCCATATCAACTCCTCCCATAAAGGATTTATGCTCAGAGATAGCATAGGGACATGTATAATTGTCACAATAATTTTGGTCTTCTTGTCATACTGTTTTGCTATACTTTATGGCACTGCTTCAGCATAAGTAGAAGCAGTATGTACCTCTCTATTATTTGTATCCATCTTAGTATAGTGATATTGTCACTTGATGTTATATAGCTGGTACCGTTTGCTTGGCTGCATCTTTGATCCTGTTGTCTCAGTTCCTATGGCATATATCATTTATCTTCTGGCATATATCTTTCTTTATTTATGGCATATATCTTCTTTCAACTTCCTGGGACAGTGTTACAAAGAAATTATCCATTCAATTGTGAATAATTTATCATTGTTGTTTTTGATGTCATGACACTATCTTTCAACCATATCAGCAATTGGGCCTAGGGTAGTTACACCCTGTTTCTTTCCTCCCTACAGCTGAAAACAATCATTTCTACTGGCACAAAAACAAATTTTAAAGCCCCATTTCTTAGGTTTATTCTTTATAAACTGTTTAGCACCTTGATGACCTTTGAAAACCACCATCATTTCATCGATCGCTAGCATTTTATCCCTTGTGAAATTGTCTATTTCCATCATCTTCCCTAATTTGTTTGTTACTTACAAAATGTAAATATTGCCTAATCTCTTCAAATCAATTTACAGCTATTACATCAGCAATTACTTCACTCTAGTTAGAGTGAAGTACTAATAGTGTCGACCAATACACACTCAATCTAGGGTAGTGTATGTTTGTCATCACTAAATTTATTCCAAAAAAAACTTTCAACACCTTGCAAGTAGTTTTAAATGCTGATTGTAAAGAAAACACTATTTTTCAAAGACACTATTGTTTTGCAGGCATTTTGCAAATACATTTTACAGACATTTAAAATTGCAATTTTGAATAATTTTTAATAAATTATAAAAATTTGGCTCATTTTTCGTTATACAGACTTAAAATTAATGTGAAATTTAATATCATAAGATATTTCAAGGTAGTATGTCATATTATAGTCTAACCTCATTTGAACATGAAACAGGTGTGTGTAGTTAAAATGTAGTAGAAAGTGATAGGAACAGGTGCGTACTTTTCCCCCTCTTGAAGGCTATTAACAATTGAAAATTGATGTAAAAAGTGTTAGTATTGCAAAATTTGCTAATGCGCTTATTTTTGCTCATAGAAAAATATCTCGGTATGAAACTTATGTAAAATTTTTTCAGCTTTCGTATTATGGTTTCTAAATTAATCTGTAAGCAAAATTAACAAACATATACACGAAAAATGAAATTTTCTTTATTAATTTGTTAATAATAATGGCAAACCCTTTTAAATTTAATTCAGCTAGTTAGTTTATGGTTCTAGACTTTGTAAAGAATGACAGTGCAAAATTTCATCCTGGTCTGAATTTTTGGGAAGTTTTTGTAGATTTTAAGTTCTACTGGTTCTACTATAAAAAATAATTAAAAAAACTACTGGTTGTACAATTAAAAAATACGTGTTATATTTTGTAAAAAACTTGGTTCCATTTAATTTAAATCTTATTTCTGATAAATACATGCAATTTTATTAAACATGTCATTTTTTTCTTCTTCATACCACTGCTTATTTATTTTATTATTTAAAACCTAAAATATAAATAATATACAAATATGTATTAAATAGACAAAAAATAAAATAGTAAACTAAAAATCTTAACTTATATTAATTTTTTAAGTAAAAATAACAGTTTCAGTGGTTATCTCAGTCTTCAGCAGTTAAAAAAGGTTGTAAAATGTTAAACATTATAATCTACAATATATATATATATATATAATGTCATGTGTTTGCAGCTCAATCAGAATATTGAGAGATTGTCAATTTAGAATGTTATAATTGTTTATAAAAAATAGAATGTTTATAATTTCAGTTTATTGGAATTCTCCATGTCATCAGCTTAATTGTATCTTATTTAATTCACACCAGAAATTCACTCCCTCAGCTGTCCTCCCCGTAGAATGCTCTCGCATACTCTCCTCACTGAATTATCGTCGTAACATCTCGCTGGACTGGTTCACAGAACTCTGCCGAACTCACACAACTTGCAGCCTCTCCTTGCAGAACTGCCCTTGTGGGACTGACAACATAACGTCTCAATAGGCTATCTTGCCCATTTTCTTTTCTTCTCAGGGATATTTATACTTCTAGGGATATTTATACTTCTTTACCTGCCGAAACGAACCCAAGTCAAGGCATGAGAACGAAGACCAAGGCCTTTTTTTCCTATGAATTCCAAACCTGGTCTCTTCTGATGGTGTTCATTGTTTGACAGCAGGAAGTCTAACAAAAGACGATTGTTCAACAGACCTGTTAGCTTTAATAAAAAAAGGGTTTCTTTTATTGTTCCTTTCTGGATTCTTACTATTATTTTATTTTCTACTACTTTCATAATAATTGGTAGGAATCCATTACTCAGGCCAGTTATATCGGTCTTCTGACAATATATATATTTACAATTACATAATATTATAATTAAAATTACTTTATACATTATTATAAGTCTCTGCCTTTCATCTGAGTTGCATTTTTCATATGCCATAAAATTCATCTTTCATAAGTAACAATAATTGAATTAACCTGAAGTTGTGTCTGTAGTTGCTAAAATGATTAAATAAGTAATTACAATTATAATTATGTAATTAAATATATATTCCAGATTTTTTGTTGTATTAGTCCCAATACAAAATACATCCAAAAAATTTAGGAATAAGCTATAACGAAATTACACAAGATATTCATTTAAAAATAAAAATTGACAATCCTAATATTTATAGATAACTCATTTTTCTTACGAAGATTTAGAATATGATTCCCTTCAAAGTCTGTCTTCATTAATTTACCTTTCCTGAATATTGTTACAGGTAAAAAATTGTAATGAGTTCCAATCAAATACTAAATAACAACATAAATTTTGAAAAAAAAGCAAAGATGTTTTTACAGGAAATGATCAGAAAATACAATACTTCTGAGAAGGATATGTAATGATGAATTTACAAAGATAAAAATTTTAGTAACCTTTCAGATTATCAGTAAAATCTTTTCAGTATTATCTTGTTTTTACAGGTGGATTTCTTTTGGATTAATCGAGACCAACGATCCTTTGAATGGTTTGTTAATCTGTTGTCACAGTTAGAAATAGAGCAAGCAGAACTTGGTGGTGCTATGGAAAGATTCCTTGAAATGCACATGTATATTACATCAGCATTACAAAAAACTGATATGAAAGCAGTTGGTCTTCAACTTGCACTTGATTTAGAATATGATTCCCTTCAAAGTCTGTCTTCATTAATTTACCTTTCCTGAATATTGTTACAGGTAAAAAATTGTAATGAGTTCCAATCAAATACTAAATAACAACATAAATTTTGAAAAAAAAGCAAAGATGTTTTTACAGGAAATGATCAGAAAATACAATACTTCTGAGAAGGATATGTAATGATGAATTTACAAAGATAAAAATTTTAGTAACCTTTCAGATTATCAGTAAAATCTTTTCAGTATTATCTTGTTTTTACAGGTGGATTTCTTTTGGATTAATCGAGACCAACGATCCTTTGAATGGTTTGTTAATCTGTTGTCACAGTTAGAAATAGAGCAAGCAGAACTTGGTGGTGCTATGGAAAGATTCCTTGAAATGCACATGTATATTACATCAGCATTACAAAAAACTGATATGAAAGCAGTTGGTCTTCAACTTGCACTTGACTTACTTCATGAAAAGGTAGTTAGTTATTATTTATGCTAATTATTAATAATAATTCATCATTTTTTTAAGACTTGAATGAAAATTCTAAAATAGTTTCATAATTTCTTAAATCAGGTTCTCAACAATTTTCTTTCAAATGTGCTCTTGATGCTTATTTTTAATCTTCTTATATTTCTTATGATTTGTGATGCAAATAAAGCATCTGTGGTATGGCCAGATGCAAGTTTATTTGGGCAGCAAAGAGGAATCACTTCTTGCACTGAAAATCATCTGTGCAGTAAAACTGGCATGCTTATATTGAATAGTGTGTTCGACTCTGTGAAGAAGTAAGAAAGAAACCACTTCACTCCCCACTTTCCTTGTTACATTTCCAAGTGGGCTTGTTATTCATAACAAGAAAAGAGCTTTGTTGTTTTTAGGCGTGACTTGTCACTTGTGAGCACGTACTAGTTAATTAAAAATATTTTCACTTAACATTAAGCATTTGTTTTATACACGTATCTTAGATCTAGCTTTGCTGGAGAGAATGCAATTGCATTCTATCAAGAATCAAGAGTCACTACTCATGTTTCTCTTTTGTATATGCTGATTTTTAGATTGAAAAAGTTTTAGATTTTTCTGTAATTAAAATGAAAAGGTTGAAATATAAAATTAATTGAACTAACTATGAATATAGATTCTTAGAAATTCCACACATTTAAACAATTAATTTAGAAATTATTATAAACTTCTTTTCATTGTAATGATAAAGCAAATTCTAATAGCTGTTATTCAGAATGTAATAATTTTTAAAACAAATTTACTTAATAAATTATTAATATTGAAATAATTTATCTGTTTCTTTAGGAAAAGCGAGATTTAATAACTGGTTTGAAAACAAGAACAAATGCTGGTCGACCTAATTGGGATAAAGTCTTCAAACAGTTATTAGATCAAAAGAAAGGCAAAGTGACAGTATTTTATTGTGGACCTCCACAGCTTGCCAGGATATTAAGGCTGAAATGTGACCAGTTTGGATTTAGTTTCAGAAAAGAAGTTTTTTGATGTTTCCTGTTACCTATGTACAACATTGTAATTAATAACACAATTAATGATAGTTTATAAGTGTATTCCATACAGTTATTATTCTATTACTCTAAATAGTAATTAAGTAATATTTGATTAATTTTAATTTTATCATATATTTTTGTTGATTTATTGATATGGTTAGTACAGTAACAGATATTTTAAAAGTATATAGATTGACCTTAACCCTTTCCACTTTGAAAACGTTTTTAGTAATTTCTTCACAACTTTTTAATGTTCTTTATCCTACGTCTACCTCTGAAAAACAAAAAAATAATAGAAAAAAATTTTTCGATCTAGTTTCCATGAAAAGCGACCAGCACAATCATGCTGGTTGGGTTTTGTTTACAAAATAAGTAAAAATTCTAACCAGCATGATTGTGCTGGTTAGGATTATACAGAGTAAAGTGAGCATGTGCTAAAAATAAATAAAAAAATTATACCTTACTTTAATTTATAAAACAGTCACACACTGAAATAAAAATACTTAATTGTCAACAAAAATAATTATAGTAGTTATGCATTACTGGATGTTTAATATATTACATATAAAAAATAATATTGATAAAAAAAAAATCTTATTAACAAAAATTATTTTTCAGAATAAAACATAAATCAAAAATTAAAATTCAGTTTACACAGAATACAAATTTATAAAAAAATTAATTGTAAAGTAACATTATCGCAAAAAGCCAATTAATAATCAAAATTAACATAATTGCCATTTATTTTATTTGAAAACAAAAAAGTTTGTTTCAAAAATCAAAAATTGTAAATGATAGCCTAATAAAGTAGATCATATAATAAAAATAAAATACATTTTCACTTTTTATGGAAAGCTTTAAAAGAGTTTTGGTATTTAAGAAGACAGAGGTATACATTGTACTTCTCACATTGAGGTTTTGTTCTGCTTTTGCAATTTTCCAGCCTGCCAAATTCTTGGAGATGTAATATCATCTACAGTTGGGAAGTGATCATACCCGTCATACCTTTTGTCATTACAGGGAACTGGAGTGGGGGGTTGTAATATTTAGACTGTTTTGTTGCAGGTGGAGTTTCATCTGTGTCTGAATCTTCGGTATTTCTTCTAAGCCAACCAGGGCTTGCCAGCAGTGCTTCAGCAAGCTGTGTCGAAACTTTAAAAGATCCATTGTATCTTTACGTCAAAGTTTATTTTTCTTAGCAGATTCTTTGTACTGCAGCCAGCTGTTAACAGTTGCCAGATCAATGAAATGCAGAATCACTTTCAGGGTCCATTTTCATGTGTGGAACCATATCCTGTACAACGCCATCAACTGGTCCCACCCTGCATCGATTTTAATGTAATACAGTGGATAGGGAAGTAATAGTAATATATTTTTTTTCTTTTTTGACCATTTCTTAATTTGTTCTTGAGGTTCAACACTACTACATTTTGAAGCCATTAGAACATTTTTATGGTCCACTTCATCAGATCTGACATGCTGAATGGACTTGCCTCTTTTCAATTTTGAATTTTGCTGTTGTTGGAGTTTAACATGACTTCTCACTCTATTTGCCATGATTGCTCCAGTTGCCTTTATGCCCAAACAGACAGTTTTTCAAGTATTGGTATTGTTGTGAAAAATCTGTCAAAGTAGACAAAACTTCCAACTGGAATGGTCTCTGCTCAGGGCAACACAACAGATGGCACATAACAAAATTATTTATTTGTTAAATAAATGGTTATGCCTTGATAGATCTCAAAATCTAATAATATCCCTGTGGCACTTGTAATCATGTAATTTTTTAAACCAACAGGTCATGGTTTATTTTTAACAAATTGCCTAATTGGGCACTTTCCAGAAAAGGGGATCATTTTCTCATCAATTGAAAAATTAACTTTATTCTGAGGAATTGAAAGATATATATTTCTGACACTGTCAATAACAGGCTGAACTTTCCACAACTTTTTTTTCACTCTTGTGAAACATGAACTATATCCACAAAACGTAAATTCATTCTTAAAGCTAGAACCTATCCCACAACATATTCTCAGCTATGAATGGCAAAAGCATAGCCTTGCTGCCAATACATTGCTAACCTTGGATATCCAGTAGCACCTATTATTACATTAATGCCAAAGAATTTTTTTAACTCCACACTATTAGTTTCTAGGGATTTGCCCTTAGTTGCAACTGAATACATATTTGTGTATTTTGCAGCCAATCCAAAAAAATTCATCAGAGAAATATTTTTTCGAGTAAGGTAAACAATTAAGGTCAAGTAAACAAAAGAAATGAAGTTATAATTAGTAAAACTGCCTTCTGAAGTATGGCAACGTAATGAGAATGGCCTTGTTTAAAAAATAAGAATAATTTCCTGAGGGTGAAATTTTTCTGTATACTCTTTCTTCTGCTTCCATATTGGCCTATGAAGAGTATGAATTGAACTTGTTTAAGCTGGTGGTTGTTCTGATGGCTGCTGTGGCAGAGGTTGCTGTATTGATGGATCTGGTGAAAAAATAATTTTTCCACACAAAAACTGATTGAATAATATAAAAAACCAAATTACAGAATAGAGAATATCACTAATAAAACATTTACTTAACTCTTAACGTATCTATATATTTTATCAAATTACTGCATATATATTATTCAAAACATGTTGAGAATAAGTACAGTCTTTCAGTAAAGTACACTGCTGGCCATTAAATAAATAATTCATAATTATTAGCTATAACTGAAATTCGGAGAGATTGGTAACTTTGACTTTAAACTAAACTAAAATAAACTAATATAAATAAATAAATAATTACACGTATTTAGCTATTTATAAACTACTGTCATTTAAATTATGAATTTTTTCGTTATTAAATCTATGAAGTTACAAATTAATGCTTTCCATTCACTTTAAAAGACCTAACTCAAAAGGATGATATAAAACACAACCATACTTCTGTAAATATAGTCCTAACTAGCACGAAAATGATGGTCATAATTTCAAGCAAAATAATTTCATCCAAATGCAAGAAATCAATTTGGTATTACATTAGATAGTTTAAGTAAGGTTTTTTAGGCTAAAATTATTATTAAAAACAAATTAAATATTTTTAAATTGTAAAACTTACCACGGACTGTTAACAAAACCTCTTCTGACTTAACAAACATACTGTACTCTAGCGACAAACTATTGACACATTGGTTATACAAAAAACCCGCACGATCATTGTGATTGTGCGGGTTCTTGCGAACGTTGAAAATTAAGTGTCTGAGTAAATTTTACTAACCTGCCCAAAAGTGCTGATATGTATTAATACATACAGTTCTCGCTTCAACAAGCGATCGTAAAATAGTTTTTTCTTTCAGCCAGTTTGTAATTTCTTTTTTTCTAGAATTGGAACTGGAGGTCTCTACATTCTTAATAACATGTAATGGGGCATTAACAACAACGATAATGTAATTATACAATAAATCTGGTATTAACTAAGTTTCGATCAAATGTATGAAATTTTCAAAATTAATTTGATTGTGATAATTCCTAGATGTTGTACCAGAATCGGGTAAATTTAGAGTTCATTACTAATGAATCCCCCATGTCACCTCCAGCATGAATGATAAAATTATTATAATAATAATTATTTTTCCTTTTTGTAAGCTGTGAAGTAGTTGTCCCTGTAATCAGACAATCTTTATTGTATGCATCTGAAGAAAACTTGTACGACTTGTGTAAATACTTCTCTTCCTTATGACGTTTAATTGCTCTCAAAGAGAAAACGTAATCAATATTACCGTTCACAATGAGTAAAGTTTAAAACTAACAATGAAAGTATTCTTTTAATGTTTTAAATAAACAGAATCGTAATGTGAAAATAATAAACCCACTTTCATGCTAGTAAATATCAATACTTTAATGTGTTTGCTGTTTACAAAATTATTATATATATATATATATATATATATATATATATATAGGTCGCTGATTGTCTGGTGGACGGTTTGCCCTCGTTTGTAGCAGGCGCATGTACGGCACTGCCGGGTGTACTGCCGAACGTCCTTCGTAAGGCCCTGCCAATCGTAGTATTGGTGGATCGCCCGCCAAGTCTCTTCTGCTCTGGGGTGACCGGCTTCTGGAGCGTTGTGGAAGTGTTGTATGACAGACGATCGGTTACTCCCACTGGTTACGGACGTGCACTCCCACTGGTTGGGGTCCTGCCCTAGTGTTACGTACTGTCCATACGATGCCATCTTTGTCCACTCTGAGATGAGTGCCTGAGGCCGAATTTGGATCCTGGCGTAATCGTTGGTAGTCTGGATCGGCTTCTTGTGCCTCCTGAATCCGTTGGAGAAAAGAAGTGACGACGACTTCTTGCAGTCGAGATATAACCGCTCCACTCTCTTCTTGGCCGCGTTCACTTGGTTGTAGTCTATCTTCTTCCTGCACCGTTGTAGCGTTTTCTTCTTCTGCTGGTTCTCTTGACAACAGGTCTGGTAATTCATTCTCCCCACCAGGACAGTACTCTAATGTAGACTTGAAACTTTCCATAGAGGTTTGTGCCTCGTGGTCGTTGGGTGAGGTAAAGTCCACCAGGAGAGCTGTAAGTGAACGGGGATTACTGGAAGTAATAGGTCATAAAATAAAGAATTGGACATACGGAAGAGATTACTCCGGAGTTATTTACGGAGGTAGTGGTGAAGGCCTGTGGACACTTTCTATGGGAGGAAGAGCTCCCATAGAAAAGGTGTCTATTGGTGGTCTCCCCAGGTAACTGTGGCCAGGCTGGAGTGCATACGGGCTTGTAGGCGATTGCAGCGTACTAACCGAAGAGGAAGAGTTGAGGAGATGGAGGAAGCAAAAAAAGTACTTAAGTTAATGAAAAGGCGGTATAAAGATGGCATAATGAATAGCAAGAGAGAAAAGTGGAGGGCTCTCTGCGATCAGTTAGATAAAAATGTGTCAGGAGATGCCTTTCGCATTGTTAGTGGAAAGTTTAGACGGAGGCTGCCGGTGCTATATCAAGTGATAAGATACAGAGGAGTTTGATGAAATTGTTTTCGAGAAGGCAACAAGCAGAGGGAGAGGAAATTGCGGCTGTGGAAATTTCACTTTTTACACAAGAGAAATTGTTTTGTTCTGTAATGAAAACGAGCAAGAGGAAAAGTCAGGGCTTGGATGATATTCCGGATGAGGTTGTGACGGTGACGACAACGAAGTTCCTGATAAAAGTATTGTCGGCGTTCAGTAAGGTTTTATTGGATGGTGTTTTTCCGCGAGATTGGAAGCCAGCCGGGCTTCAAGCCCAGCGAGCTTAGGCGGGAAGGTAGCGTCCGTGCCCAGCGGCTTCCTCGGCCGGCCAGACCTGTTGCTCCGGCAGGAATGTTGGCATCCGGTGGGAAGTCCCACGTTGAGCCGGCCAAGGAACTTCTTCTTTTGCTTCTTCCCCAGACGGTGTTCGGCGACTAATTGAAACTGTTTTTGCTGTTCGCTTTTTTATAGAAGCCTGCGAGTGGCGGGGCCGCAGCACCACTGTTGTAGGAGAGTTATATATATATATTACATATAATACAAAATATCAACAGACCAAGCATGTTCAATGCATCGTGCATGGAAAAGAAGCAAGATCTATAATTACTATACATTAATTATAGTAGTTAATATATTTATTGTAATACGAGGACGGTCATAAAAGTAACTTACGTTTGTGCATAGCGTGCAGATGAGTGGGGATAGAGCCGCCATCTTGGCATCTAAAAGTTTCTACACTCATTACGCATCAAGCTGTCTCCTAGTGTGTGGATTGTGATTTTTGCATTTTATTCGTTCTGAATTATTTAAATTTGCGCTTCAACAGAAAATCCCGCGAGTTGTGAGTGCGTTCAGTGATTAGGTTTTTAGTGGCAAAATACCTCAAACCAATTGAAATTCATCGGTGTACGGAGGTGGAATAAGGAGGTGTAGGTGTATGAGGTGTACGGAGATGGAATAATGAGAGATGGTTGAGTGAGGCAGTGGTGCATTCAGTTTAAAAATGGTTCATGATGAGGACCGCAGTGGTCGGCTTAGCCTTGTGACTTGTTAACTGACAATGAAAATCAACGATAAAATTTGTGAAAATCACCGCATTACGATTATGAAACTCTTGCTTCATTTCCCCCAAATTTCACGAAGTTTATAGCATGAAATTGTATCGGTGAAGCTTGTTTATCACAAGTTTTGTGCAAGATGAGTGCCAAAAATCTAAGGCGGCAGATTTCTACAGAGAAGGAATTTAAAAGCTTGTGCATCGTTATGATAAGTGCCTCAATTTAAATGGCAACTGTGTAGAAAAACAGTTTAAGATTGTTCCTTTCAAATGTATATAAAATTTATTTTTTTTATTTGGTTGATTTTTATTTCAAAATGTAAGTTACTTTCTGGACAGCCCTCGTATTATCATAATGCTACATATTGTTATTCATATTACATTACAATTTTATTTAGCATTTAGCTTAATTAAAAAATGGCATACAGAACAAAAAACATGTTTGATTATTTTTATCATTAATTATTTATTTTTTTTGTTACAGGGAATTTACCTGGTGCTTCGTTACCAACAACCTTGATTTTTATCTTACTTTTTATCATTGCTCACGAAGTGGTTTTCATTGTTACCATCCAGATGTTTTATTTAAGAAAGATATTTAAAGGCGTAATAAATATTATTTTATTTTAAATCATATAATTATTGTTATTTAATGTATATATTTTGTAATATTATTTAATATGACCATTTTATTGTACTTACATGTTCATGTAAAATCATATTGGTAATAATATATTAAATGAATTGGAAGTGTAATTTAACAATTTATATTAAGTTATTAAGTGTGAGAGTTACATCATTACATATCTATGAATATCAATTCAATTCTGCTTGCATTACTTTTTACATGAAATAATAAAAAGAAATGAAATCTGTAGAGTACAATACAGTTATTTCTACAGTTATCTGTTTTTAAATTAAAAAAATTATGTATTAGATCAAAGCACTTCTTTAAGTCAAAATAAATTGTTACCATTTTGAGTTATATCAGTATATCTATTTGTACATTATCATAAAAATAAATTATTCATACACAAATTAATTGTATTTTATATTTGTTAAACAAATCCTTAAAAAGCCCAAAAGAAACAACAAACTCTTTCTTTGGAAACGTTGGGTATGCAAACTCAACATTCCCAAATATTTCATTTTAATTTATAACAATAATTTTAGCAAAAAACCTACCAAACTCAAAAACAAAATCATCAGAAAATGTACAACATAAATTATACTCATACATAAAAATACATTGTACATACATAAAAATACATAAAAAATGGTAAGCTTCAATGACAAGGTAAATGACAAACCTAATATACCTCTATAAAACTAAAAAAAAAAAAAAAAATACAATCAAAGTACAACAAAGTACAACAAAGTACAATCAAAGTATTATACAGTATAGTTTTCTAAATAGCTTACTGTCAATATGAGGATTCTACGTATGAACATAGTCTGCCTTGATAGTGTATAAATAATGAGTTAAATATTAGAAATAAAAACACACATACATTTGGGTTTTTTTGTTAATACCTGTAACCTGCAGTTGTTTATTACATTTCAAATGTCCATGATACGCTGCTGCAAAGACCCATTTATTACCTATTTAAATTTATGTACATCCAATTCTTCACAAGATGAACCTTTTTATTTGTTTCTTTGAGGATTTCACTTTATTTGGTCACCTGATTCTATTAACCAAGGCAGCTTTACAATTTCACAAATGATGCTGGTTGAATAACTGATTCTTCTAATTATCTTCTCTTGTCTTACACAATCTAACCAAAAAATGTAGCAGTTTTTTAAAATGCAATTTTTTTCAGTATGCTTCTGAATTGGATATGAATATACTGCGAGTACAAAATAAACTTTTAATGATTAGAAATGAAAAATTTTAAGTTTTGTAGCACCTATCTGGCATTAATAACAATCTTTTTACTCAATATCTTAACAGTTTTTGGGAGCTGTAGCGGAAAGGGGCTCAAAAATGAGTGGCCTTGTAAAAGGGATTAAGAGCATTTTTAAGGGCTATTTAAATACAAAAAATGGAACAAACCAGAGGTCAATTAAGTCATCCATTAAAAAGAAAAAAGAAAACTACTATGTTACTGGTAAATTATCTGAGATTTCCAGCAGTTGTTTGAGATATTTTGATACCAAAAAAAAAAAAAATTACTAAAATACTTTAAGTAAAAACAGTTGATGAAAACTAACATAAAAATGAAAATATGTATTAAAAAAATTATTATTTTTTTAAAAATATTTTAAATCATACTTATTGAAAGATTTGAAGGTAATATGCCAGTATTACCTCTGTTAGAGAAAGTGTTCACCCACTTTCTATAGGGAAATATGGGTGCACTTCCCATAGTGTACCCATATTTCCCTAACAATACATGACGTTGAAAAGCTGTCCTAACAAAGCGTGACATCTTTAGTAGTACAACACAAAATAAAGTTAAAAATCGACTGCCTCAGTTCTTTTTGAAGTACAAGCTTTGTTTGCAGTTTTCATTCTTTTTATATTCTCAGAGAAAAAATCCAGTCCAGTGAATGAGCCAGCTATTCATGATTTCATCGCCTACCTATCTTCCTTCAAACTGAGTATCCAAAAATTCACTAAAAGAGTGGTAATAATCGAACTGTTTAAAAAATTGGCTCATTCTGTTAGAAATCGTTTGATTTTCATCAGCATGTGCTTGATTTACTATTGGTTTATAACACATTCCCTTAACATCTCTAAGTATTTGGGGCCACTGATAATGGTCTTTCATATGATCCCTGTAAATTTGTGAATGTTGGAGTGTAGAATTCATAAATAAATCTCTTATATAAAAGAGAATGTCCTGACTGATTTAGACTCATAATCAACATATAACTAAAACTATTATAGGCAGAGAATTGAAATTTTCAGGGTCCTTCGTATCTTTAAGTAGGCGTGTACTAAGAAAGGATTTTGGGAAATTTTGATTTTAAGGAGTTCAACTCGATAAAAAAACTAAATTTCGTGTTAACACGCTATCTGTTGGACGTAAAAGCAACATACGCTATACTAAATATTTTACTATTCCATTGCAATGTTTCCGATATGTGTGTCCGCTATAGACTAAAAAACTACTGGTCCGATTTACGCACGGGGAAGAAGGAAGAAAGGGAAAAATCGAAAAAGGGGAGAAGGGGAAAATGGAAAAAAGGAAAACAGGGAAAAGGAAATGGGGAAAAAAGAAAAGAGGAAGGTGGAAAGGGAAATGGGGGAAGAGGAAGGGGATAAAATACATTTAATTAAAATTAAATTAAATTTAAAATAAATAAATAATTAAATGAAAATGGAATAAAAAAATTAGAATATGTAAAGCAAATAATTGAAGATGTCAGATACAAAAAAATTTGTTGAGGTTAAAAGCGTAGGTAAAGCATAAAAATGAAGTAATTCATTACATCTGTCAAATAAGTAATATTAATACATCGTGTGCGCGCGCAGAGGGACATAATGAATATGTGAGTGATCCAGAAGAATGCCGTTAAATTTTACAGCTGTATTTCTCTGTTTAAAATAACGAAAAACGTTCATAATAAACATATGTCCGGAAAAAGCTTTGTTTTTAAATTAGGAATAACAAAGAATTTTACCATGATTTCTGCTTAGCGGCAAATGAACCTATACCGAAATTCATCGAAAACAAACTGGAATCGAAAACTGAAAAAGAAGGGAGAAAGGGAAAATCGGAAAAGATAAAAGGGTAAACAGGGAAGAAGGGGAAAATATGAAGGTAAAAGAGGAAGGGGGAACGTGAAGTGGAGGAAGAGGGAGGTGAAAGGGAACTAAGGGAAGGGAAATGGGAAAAGAAAACGGGAAGGGAAAGCGAAGCGAGCCATGACCCTCTGATCGTGACGGGAAGCGTAAGTAACCATACAGCACGGGCGAAGCCGCGATGAGGATGCTAGATTTGGGATTGTAATAAATTTTTTGTTTATCTTTACTGGACTTTCATATTGAACTATTTTAATTCATTCATAAAATGGATTGGTCAATCCATTTTAAACAACGGATTGTTCAATTTTCTTATCTTCCTTTTTTTATTTTCCTATATTTAAGTTTCGGACAACAATTCATTGTTTATCGTATATTCCTTAAGTATTTTTCATAAAAAATTTTATTTACCGTTTTACCAGGATTTAATGAAAATCTAAATAAAATACTGATTAAATATTTTTTATTAATAGAAAAATATGTTTGCTATTAAAAAATAATTTTTTTGGGCGAAAAACGCCTGCGCGTTATCATCGCCCGAAATTTTTTTTTATTAAAAAATAAAAGAAAATAAAGCTAATCTAAAACATGAATAATCTTACAACTAATATCACAGATAAAATCTAAAATAAAACCAAAAGTGAATAGAATTTAACAAGGTCCGAGATGGGTGTAAAGGGCCCATTCTCGGATAACAAAAAGACTAAAAAAAAACTAAAAACCATAAAAGATCTAACATAAAAAATATACACGATAATATTAAATTTGTTGTGTTAACCCAAATTTAATTATACATGATAATTAAAATTTGTACTATGCAGAAATAGAAACATCCGGTTTAAAATTTCATTATCATTGTACAAGACACCACAGATGTTTCTGGGTAGATTAAATTTATGACGACGCAAAGCCACATAACGTATGCAATCTATGAGTACGTGGTGCACAGTCATGTGGCAGTTGCATCGTGCGCATAGGGGTGCGTGTCTTCCTGACATCAGGTACTCGTGTGTGACCCTCGTATGTCCTACTCACAATCGACAGAGGACTACTTCCTCACGCCGAGTTTTTCTGCATGAGGAGTCCCATGGCAACACAGAATCTTTAATCTGCCAGAGTTTATTATCAACGGTAGCCATCCAGTCACCTTGCCACCTTGCTCTTAGTGATTGTTTTATATAATTAATAAAATCAGAAGGAGCAACTCGGGTGATGAAAGGAGGCTGATTACATGCAGATTCCGCTGCCAAAGAAGCATCTTTGGCAGCGGAATCTGCATGTTCATTATCTGGAATCCCTAGGTGGCTAGGGACCCAGCAAAACTTACTTTTGTGTTGAGTTTGTTCATCTCAGCAATTGTGTTGTAAATTTCAATGACGATAGGATGTAAGCTACATCTATATTGTGGGTGAAGTAGCAATGGGGTGTGCTAGTAATTCATAGATCAGCAGAGACTGATACAAAAATTTCATAAACCATGCCTAAAAATATATGTTAATCATTGAAACACATGCATCAGAAACCAGGGCCAATATATGCTGGTAACTATTGCAAATTACCTATTTACAAATACCTATTACAAATAAGTGAAATTATGCCAAATGTAATTTGGCATAATTTCACTAAATTGTAGTCTTCTATCTGAATGGACTTCAATGAACACTTTGTTAAAATGTAATAATTTTAATTTACTTGGACGAAACCTATTTGAGTATTTTGTGTGCAATCTAATAGAAATATACCATTTTCAACTGCAGTCTTATGAACTGATTGATATCTATCTATTGTTAATTTTTCCAACAACATAGATTTGGTTTACTTCTGTCATTATTGAGAGAGTCTGCCACTTCAAGGAGCATCTTTGCATAAAGTGGTAAATATTTGACTGAAACTGACAAGAAAGCAATTAATAATGTTGGTTTGGATATGTTAATTGAACAAACTGCAGGAGTTATTTTGACCAAGCAGGAAGATAATTTTTTCTTGTCTTAATAACAGCAATTCATGATTCTGTGCTATGAAATCGCACTATATACCATAATATAAGTGAAATCAAATGAAAATGAAAATAGTCAAAAGAATAATGAATAGCAACGTCAGTACAATAATAGAATTAATACTAAATTATGCATTAACTAATTATGATTTTTTTTTAAATGAAATCATTTTTATTTTCTATTCTGAATGTGTACATTACAATCTGTTCTCAACTATTGAAAAATAAGCAACCTCATCAGATGAATGACATATGTAGAATCTTGTACAGAATCATCGAATCATTCCTGAGATGTGTGGTTGATAGAACCCTAACCACCATAGTACAATGGTATCTACTGTTATATTCAAATCTGTTTTAAAGGTTAAGTTTTGAACCTTAGAACCTTCAACTTTGAAAATCAGCTTATTTGTAATGACAATTTTATCACTACCTGGTGGGTTTTTAAATAATATTTTTTTTTTTAATAATTAAAATTCTTATTAAATTAACTTTTTTTTTTAATTAGAGGATTTTGATGTTTGCATCAGTTTTGAGTTTCATGAGTATTTATTTTAGTTATCAGTGATTTTTTTGTCATTTTTTTAGTGTCAACTTGATTATCAAAATATCCCAATGAACAATGGTGGAAACCTCTGATAGTTTAAAAAAAATAAAACTCATAACTTACTGGCTAACTATCAGAGGTTTCCACCACTGTGTGTGGGATATTTTGATAATCAAGTTGACACTAAAAAAAAATGACCAAAAACACATTGATAACTAAAATCAACTGATAAATACTGATGAAACTCAAACTGATGCAAACATTAAAATTCTCAAATTAAAATAAATTAGTTTTTTGCTTTTTTTTTTACTTTTTACTTTTGAGGCCACATTGGACCACTTTAGTCGTCCATATTTCAGTTCCTCTTGAATTTCTGTATTAGTCTGGCCTTTCGATTTTCCCAGTATTTCTTCATTCTATTGGATTGTTGTTTCCTGATCACATCTGTAACCTACACCTTGTTATGCCTTTCTAATTTAGTTTATTTAAAAATTAATTCAAAAACGTAAATTTAATGAGAATTTTAATTATTAAAAAAATATATACTTATTTATTTAAAAACCCACCAGATAGTGGTAAAATTGTCTGATAGTTTAAAAAAAGGAAATCTCATAGCTTACTGGCAAACTAAGTAAATAGTGCGGCATCAAAATTTGGCTAGTCATCATTTCTTTAATGGATTGATTCTCATGCTATGGTTTACATTATTTTTTTAGTTTAAATAGACTTTAAGAAAACATACTTTTTTAAATTTAAAATTTTTGAGTCCCTTCCACTCCTGCAACCCCTAAAAACCTGGGTGTGATTTAATGTTGTCCTATAAGTGCGACAGAAATTTTAAGTTCTTCTTAATTTGGAATTTGCATTTCAGCCTGATTTCTTTTAACTGCAGTATAGAGTTATTATTTTGTTATTATTTTCTAGTCTTGTTAGATATTCCTCAATGATACTAAGTACTAATAATCCTTCACACCGTTCTAGAATATATCCCCTCAACTTAAGTTTTATTATTTTGGTAAATTAATGTTGTTGGTATTTACAAAAATAAACTTTTTTTTAGATATGATCTTAAGTTTATCTTTAAAATAATAAACACTCCATTAAACAACAGTAACAAGTTATACAATAGTTTTGTGAAGTCAAAATAAAAAGATTTTTGAATAGCAGAAACTTAAAAATTTGTAAACTTTTGGACATTAACTTTGAACCATAAGAAAATACAAATAACTCATTTTATGCTTATCATAAATGACCTCTTCAAAGTGTATACAAGAGTGTATTTTGAATGATCCATTTTAATTATTCTGAACATTTGCGATATCAAATGCGTTATTAGAAATAAAAGTTAGCAATCCTCAACTTTCATAAAAGACCAGTAAAAGTTGTAAAATTAGTAAAAATTCAACTTTATTCTAAAATACTCTGAAAATTTAAAATAAAATTTTTAATTTAAATCTTAATTTTAAATCATCACCTGGTAAGAAGAGTGATTAAAAAAGTTAATATTATATAAATATATATCCTATTTTATTTTCTTAATGATGATAAGACTAAATAATTTTTGATATTAAAAAAAGAAACAATTATACTATAAATATGGTTACAAAAAAATAAATAAATAATTGACAATTTATTATTTTTATTTCTTTAACATTGAATATCAGTTTCTTTTGTTTTATGACAAAGTAATACATCTTACAGTTACTTCAAGACTATTACATTTCATGACATTACACATTTTATGAAAAAAATATTTTTAAATTAAATTTCAAATAACAATATGATTTCATAAGTTGGAAATTCAAGAAAAGAAAAAGTATATAGAATTACATAACACAGCATCATGTAAGCAGAAGAGAAAATCAATGTAGCTACATCCAGTAGAAAATATTTAGCTCAATCCAAATGAAAAAAATATGTTTTTTACTTCAATTTTTTTAGCAAAAAAAAAATAATCACAATGCATATGGGTAGTTTGTTCACTTCTAAAAATATTTCCTACAGAGTTTTTTACTAATTACTTTATTGTATTAAATTACCTTCTAGTAAAAATTAAATTTACAAATATGTTGTTTTACCCTATTTAATTTAAATATTTCCTCTGTATAATAGTTTTTTAACAACTCAATTTTTTTATAAAAGCAGCTTAAGACTGTTTAAAACAGCTAAAATGTAATAAAATTTATTATTCTAACCTGAAAACATTCAACCATGTATACACATAATAACATGCATGTGGATTTAATCATAGTTTATTATGTACATAAGTTCAACAAAATTATTTTCAAACATTTATATTGAAATGCAAAACATAACTCTCACTGGCTGTAACAAAATCTATTAAAAAGTTAAGATTTGTTCATATATTGTTCTTTTAATAAATTTCTTTTTGTCTAAAAACACTAGATTACTCTTAACACATTTCTGAAATTCTTATGAAAATTTTCCTCATCTAACTTAATAGATTTTTAAAATCTATCTTGATATTTATTTTAGGCAGCATTCTGTACCTGTCTATTAATGGGCTTGTAAAATTAGAATATAATAATTTATATAAATAATAGAATAATATATAATATTAGAATAATAATATAAATAAGGAAGAGATTACACATAATATTTTTATGGGAATAAAATATGGTTAACAGAAAAATGTGAGTGGCCTTTAGAAAATATTTTGAATTAGGTTAGAAATAATGAAATACAGATATAAAAATGAACTAGTAATTAAAAAAGTATTTCAATAGATAAACTCTCATAAATTATATTGAAAGTTCATTATGCCATTAAAATAATCCTGATAACAATAATATTGTCACTTACAAAGCAAAAACCTCTATTGAAATAGTACATCATTATAAAGAAGGAAATGCACATTTTCATAAAAAAAATTATAAAAATGCTAATTCTATTTTAATTGAAAAGTGTTTTTATTTCAGTTTCGTTAGTTATGGGTCTAGAATCAGATTTCTGACTCGCCCTACAATCAGTATTGAGTCACCAGGTTATTAAAAAACTGTTATTTAAAAATGTTTTCATACTCCCTAAGGTGTGTATATTTCATAATTTTCTACTTTAATTAATTTATTAATTTTTTAAGGAAATAGAATTTCTGTGTTTGTGTACATGACTTAATCTGATAAAGTGAGGTTGTCTATTGCAATGCTCATTTTTTTATAATATACAACTGATCAGTAGAATGTTTAAAATTTCCACTCAGTTTGGACAATGTAAACATTGAAATTTGAATAAACTTAGAAGAAGTTGAATATAACACTATCACATAATTTATTATAAATTAATTTTTTAAAATGAGTAATTAATTTAATGTATACATTAAAACAATTATAAGAACAATGTTTTTAACACAGTATTAATTATAATATGATATGAGTAAAGAATATGCATAATGCTTGGGTTAGACCTCCCTATACATCCTTAAGTTACAAGTAATGGAATTTTCCAGTTTATAAAAACAGGCATCTCCTTGTTGCTAGTTATTTTCCTTCACTAGTCAAACAGTTAACAACTCACTTTAATTTTATCCCAACATAATACACACACGTTTGTGTGTGCGCGCGCGCGCGCACACACACACACACACACACACACACACACACACACACACACACACACACACACACACACACACACACACACACACACACACACACACACACACACACATTTAATTTTGTAGTAGTTTATTTTATTTAATAATATGTATTTGTATTTTACAGGAATTTCGCTTTGTTACTGGAGTTATTTTCTTACCGATCAAAATGACTCGGAACATGTTATGAGATTGCACTGTATTCATTAAAATAATACTCAAAAATTTCAGGATTTTTTTTTGAATTGCTATGTAATCTATCTTAATTTTGGGATTCTTTATTTCTTGTGCAAACTAATAAGACTGTTTTGTTACTATTTTTTCATTTAATATAATATAAATATGTGTGCATGTTATAAGTATTAGTACATAATTAAGTATGTAATCAAATAAAAAAATAAGATTGACATTAAGGTCTAAATAATTTTACATACACTTTGAGTAACTGAATTATAGTAATCAAAGAATAATTATATTTTAAGTAATCCTAAATAAAACAGTAAAAGTAAAAAAAACACAATGCAATAATGTAATTAAACAATTATTATTGTATTTCCAGAAATATATTATATTATATAGTAATTCCAGAAAGAATATTGAGAATTATGTTGTGGTAGTATTTTTTTATTAATATGGTAGAGTGATGATGCATTAAATATGTGACATAAATTGATTGCAGAGCAGAGAACAAAATAAAAGTGAAAGTAGTGAATAAAATTTTGTAATCAAATTACATTTTAATTATTCATAAAATTCATTAAGTGAATTATTATTCTTTAGCAGGGCAACATTTCTTCAGAAGTAAGGAAGGATTTACTAACAGTTGAAAAGCAAGGGTAAAAGTATTCTGGAATGTACTAAATAATGAGGTTTGTAGCTCAATCAGGTTTAATTACATGTTTTTGGCTTTGTATACTTTACAAAAACCACTTTCTTAAATCACAGGGGGTTAAGTAGGTAGGACTAGTAGTATACCAACCACTAATCTAAGCAAAAACAACTGATCTACATGTTAAAAAAATGTACACTGAATAACACCAATTCTGGATCTACAAGTGCATGTGATGTATGATAGTTATCAGATTTGAAATATACCCTCTGTGTATCCACCACTCCAGTCAAGGTAACTATCCAGTATGAGATAGCTATAAAATCTGTTCAATGCAGTTAACCACCTGTGAAAATCCAAAAAATGGTGTCAATTTTGAAAAGTTTCAAATTGAGATTAGCAAGAATTATCTCAGATAATATTAGTAACTGATAATATTGGTTTTGCTGTTGTCTTCATAGTGATTTTCCACATGGAAATTAATTTTTCAGTTGGAGGTTTTATGTCTAAATTATGATCCAAGCAAAATGTATAATGTTGATAGTTTATACTTCATTGTTTTTTTAAGATTCAGTAGATCTTTTTTATTAATCTTAGGTTTAGCCAACCAACATTTAACTTAACAACAAAATCAACACTCAAATCTTCAGCCATTTTTCGAAAGAAAAATATTCACAAAGTTTTCCTGGGACTTTCACAACATATTCTACGAGTGAAAGTAATGGAAAAGTTCACATAAACATATGTCTTAAAATGCTTCATTTGCGAGTTATGGCTAGTGAAAGATTTCACTTACATTTCAGCTGCCACAATGAAATTAAGTTATACTGAAATTTTTAGGATATTAATCAAGGATTACAATTAGCATTTTCTCATAGTTTCTGACCTGAAAAATTGAATAAAATAGATCCCAAAACTAAATCTGCAGTAGGTTTTGAGAAATCTGGGTGAAAACCAATAAATTGGGGTAAAAACTCTGCTTTTTATGTTTAATGTACAATAACTTTGTTAAATGGGTAATAAACATAAAACTTCCAAACAAAACTTGTAGAGAATTTAGTTCTGAACAAAAATGTTTTAGATAGATTGAATAAAAGAAAGAAATTTGAATTTTATTTAGAAACTGCACATTACTACATTTATCAGAAAAGTACTTATTTAACGTAAACAAAAACCAAATTCTTTTTTTGGTGATGTGAAAATTTGTAAAACAAATTCACTGTAAAAAATAGAAAAAAACTGGTTATTGACTAACTATTTTAAAATAAAAATTACTTAGATAATTTTTTTTGTTAATGACAGGAAGACTGTACATTGTATTATTTCAAAGTTGGCAGTAAAATAACAGCTGATCAACAATGCGCAATACTGTATTTGTGGTTAATCATTCTAAAAAGTACATTAAGCATATCAGGGTACTGTGAACTGTGCTGTTGTTAGTGAAGGTTATCTGTGAATTTTGGTTTAAATGTGATCTGAAATCTGAATGAAATCTTTTTCCAACTGTAACTTGCAAATTAAAAATTTTAGGATATATGTTTATATGAACTTTTTCCACTATTTGCACAAGTAAAATTGGTTATGAAAGTCACAGGAGAACTTCATGATACACACTGTTGTACACACATCTTTTCACTTTAAAGCAGTAATCTAATTGTAATGGCTGTTTAACTAAAACATATAACTTTTCTTTTCTTAACTAGATGAAGAAATTAATGAATGGATAAATAAACTGATGTTTAGAGGTGACCAGCAAGTACGAGTAACCGAAAAACATGAATCTACTATGTTATCAACATCTGCATTAACATCACATACAAGGATTTATTCTGGATTTAAACGTAATGGAAATCTACATGATAAACAAACACGATCACATGGGAGAAATAATCAAATTGGAAATGAATTTTTAGGAAAATGAAAAAAGGTAAGTTTACGGTTCAAATAATTAATAATGTTATTTATAATTTGTTAAAAACTAAGAAGTGCTGCTTCTTACTAACTTCAGTGCAAACTTTCTCATCATTATGTGAATACCTTAACATAACTTTTTTATACAGTGCTGATAATTTTATCAACTTAGTTAGTACATCTTTAACTAGGCTTACCATATTTTTTTGGGTCCAACCCAGGACATGATATTAAGTCTTAACGGTTTACTGAAACATTAAACTTTATTTATTCAGTTGTATTTTTCACTAGATATGACTTTTTTCAGAAATGGTTTATTTGTTTTAATTATATCATAAAATTCACAAGAAAGTTCTGAATTAATTTTAACATTTAGCAGATGTTAAGTCTATCCCTTTCTGCATACCAAATATTCCCCGTAACTGAAAACTCTCTCAACTGGAGCAGTTGTTTCAGGTAAAGACATCACAAAGTCAACCATTTTAGAAATATTGCAACATGAAATATCAATTTTCTTGAAACACCTTAAAAATTGCTTTCCACTTTTCTTCAATAATATCTGGTACTTTTTCAGAACTTGAACCACAACCTACCCTTTGCTTTTGAATTACCTGGTTCAACAATGTACGTTCATCATATATTTTTGGAATCTTTCATAATTTCATTAACAACTTGTGCACTCTCTTCTAAATCAAACCAGGCAATCAGTTCATAAATTTATCCACTGAAACTTATCTACTTTATCAAAAGTAGTTCACAACTCTATAAAAATTGTCTCTGCTTGAGAAGAATTTTTGTTCCTGAACATCATTATTTTCTTTTAGAGTGCATAGCAATTCTCTGGCAGATGGTAAAAATTTGTGGGTTTTTCTTTCCTGAAGTTGACAAATTAATCCAGAATATGTCTGAAATGCTTCTGTTGCTGTGATAGAATTAGCTTCCAATTTCAGAACTACATTATTAAATAACTGTAAGATACCTTATAAAAATTTCAAATCAGTTCACTTCTAGATTTAAAAAAAAAAATAAAATAATTTTGGGAATTTGTCACAAGATAAGAAGTATGATTTAAGCCATCAAAAATAATACCCACCGGGTTGGTGTAGAGGTAAATGTGTCTTCCCAAATCAGCTGATTTAGAAGTCGAGTTGCAGCATTCGAGTACTAGTAAATTCAGTTATTTTTACACGAATTTGAATACTATATCGTGGATACCGGTGTTCTTTAGTGGTTGGGTTTCAATTAAACACACATCTCAGGAATGGTCAAACTGAGGCTGTGTAAGACTACACTTCATTTACAATATCATACATATCATCCTCTTTAGTATTATCTGAACGGTAATTACTGGAGGCTAAACAGGAAAAAGAAAGGCCACCAAAAATGGAAAGAATTCTTTCTACTGCAAACAAACTAAAAAACCTTTTGCTGTTAAGAGACAATACTTTTTTGTAATCTGTTTCCACAAACTCACACAACTCTTACTGTATATATGTGAAAATATTTATAAATTTTTATAAGAATAACTTCTATGTCCAGGGGTAAAGAATCTCATGCTGTTTGTACTGAATTGTGAACAATGTGGGCTGAACAACCAGTTCCTAAAATTAGTCTATCTAAACCAGTTTGAACTTTTCTGAACACATTTTCATTGTCCTTTCAAAATTTGAGCAGTTTCACCTGACACTTCATCAAAATTTACAAGTTGAACTTCAATTCCCTCCTCCAGACTGGAATATCTTACAACCTTACATAAATATCTTTACTGTTACATAATTAATGTTTTCCAAAAAACGCAACACATTATCTAATATAAATGGTGATATAACGTTAGCAATAATTGCCTTGTTTCTAACAGATGAAAATTTTGGGTCATAAAACTTTTTTTAACCAGTTTAGTTGTGTAGTCTGATGTTTTGAAACAGAGTTCGTGTCTAACAGTGTGGTATGAAAATATACCTTCTTTAGCAGCACACTCCAGATCCCTGTTATTGTTATTCCCATCTTTAGCTTTACAAAAATCTCTTAGGTTTGCTGAAGCAGTACCACTAATAACACACCTATGTTTGTTTAGCTGTTTTCACATAGTTTTCAATATCACCCTTTCCTTTATGTGCAACAGAAAATTCTCCAGTACATAGTGTAAAATAAACACTTCATTGTTACTGTCATTCTACAATTTCAAAAATTTGTATTCCTGTTACAGGTTAACATTAAACACACATTTTCTTTTGGCAAGTGCTAAATGATAAGACAAAAACAAATAGAGGTAACATGATAAAAAAACGTGTAGATGAGTTACTTGACACATGAAAACAAATGCATTGCCCCTGTTGTGTTGCCAAATGACTTAAGTAAAAAGTTGTGGCGAGACTGGTAGCCACGCCTCTGTCAAAATCAATGTCAGCATTTGCTGCAAGGTTGGCTGAGAGATGCATGGCCATGTCAAATATGTAGGTCTAAAATTAAAAAAATCCTTGCCAGTCATAAAATTCTCAAACACCAAGACATTATTGCAACTCCAGACAACACTGGATGTATGGAGTTGGAGTTATCTATCTAATAAAGATTATAATTTTGTAGTGAGCATTTTACGATGCAACAATCTTAGTTTGTAGATCTTGAATGAAAAATACTTTTCTTGGTTAAGCTACCTCTACATTATTGCCTAAGATTTATATTAAAAATATTATAAGAGTAAAAAAGTTAGAACCTGAGTTTTTCTATGTACATTTTATTCTTCAATGGAACTTTTACCTTCACCTAATAGAGGCCAGAGGACACATACAAAGACATTAACCACATAAAGCAAATGATATACATGTACAACTCCAAACCATACAGTGACATGTAAACTGCTATTTTATAATGTTGTTTTTAAGAAATTTTCTTAAAATAATAACTGAGATTAGCCTCTACAAACAAAAGTGGAGTTTCTAAATTTTTAACTTAAAAGCATCATAATAATGTCTTTTTATGCACATAATTTCCCCAAAAAAATTTGTTAAAAATATTAAGTATAATTTTCTTCCAAAAAGCATTCTAAAATATGCGTGTTCCATGACGCTTTTACTGTAAGTGAAAAATTTATAAACTACACTTTTGTTTGTAGAGGCTAATCTCAGTTATTATTTTAAGAAAATTTATTTTTCTTAAAAACAACATTATAAAATAGTTTACATGTACATGTCACTGTACAGTTTGAAGTTGTAACATGCCATGTATATCATTTGCTTTATGTGGTTAATGTCTTTATATGCATCTTCTGCTTCTATTAGGCAAAGGTAAAAGATTGCTCTGCATATGTGTTTTTTTATCTATGATTGAATCCAAAAAATGGGAAATTATACTGTATACCATACAGTACAAAATCAGGCATGTTTTAATGATTACCCATCCATACTTAAGACACATTATTCAAAATATATAGCAAAATCAAAAACATCTAGTGAAAAAAAAAATTAACATACATCAATAACATACTATTTGCTGTATCACTGTACAAAATTGCCAACTGATCAGGAATAATTATTACTATGTTGTTTTTTAACAATTATTATACAGCCGATTAAAAAATGCACAGACACGACAACAGCAACCCAGGAACACATTGGACTTATTACATTGGATAAATTAGACGTACGAGCTCTGTAAATAAAGTAATGAGACTGTTCAGAAAAACTTTTTATTTACAATTCAATTATACATCGACTCTTATCACCTTGAAAATAATTTCCTTGGGAAGCCACGCAATGCTTTAAACATTTTCCCATTCTTCATAGCAGTGTTGGAACTCAGAAATCCTTCAGATGATCCATTAAATTTGTTTAATGTTTTCTACTGTTCCAAAATGGTGTCCTTTGAGGTGTGTTTTTAAAGTTAGGAAGAGGAAAAAGTTGCAGGGACTCAAGCCAGGTGAATAAGCTGGTTGAGGAACTACAGTAATGTTTTTCTTTGCCAAAAACTCATTAATTGAGAGAAGTCAGACAAGGTGCATTGTCATGATGCAGTATCAGTTGTCTGTGATGACTGGTCTCACGCAGGCAACTCTTATCCACAATGTTTTAGGAATTTCTCAGTAAACATATTGAGTCTGTCCTGTAGGCAAACACTCCTTGAGGGGGCAATGACATTATTATCATAGAATCAAATGAGCATTGGTTTTAACTTGCTCATTTTTGCTTTTTTAGGATGTGGTGAGTTTCATGTGTGCTACTTCTTGCTCTGGCATTTTGTTTCTGGGTTGTACTCAAATATCCAAGATTCATCACTAGTAATAACATTTTTTAGAAAATCAGGATCAGTTTTAGTTTCAATTCGCCCTACAAGATTGTGGCACACTTGCACCCTGTTTGTCTGTTTAACAGTGAGGTTCTATGAGACCAATTTCACATACAAACTTTTTTCATGTCAAACTTGTTTGTCAAAATTTGATGGACTGTGGTGTGGTTCAAATTCAATTGTTATGCAGTCATTCTGACAGTTAATCGCCGGTCGTACTGTATGAAGTCTCATTCACTCAAAATTGTTCACTTTTTGATGTTAACGATCTTCCAGTGTGTGGATCTTCCTCAACTGATTCCTGGCCATGTGAAAATGCTTTAAATCACCTAAAAACTTGGGCTCATGACAGTCATCTCCATATGCTCTTTTCAATTTAAAGATTTCAGTAGCATTCTCACAGAGTTTAACACAAAACTTGATTACACAACATTGCTCATAATTACAGTATCTTTCATAAGCTTAAGGATAAGTTAAAAATAACCGAAAAATCAGTATTTCATGACAAAATTTTATAAAAGTAAAAATTATAAATAAAAATAACAGAGATAATGCTACATCATTTTTTAAATGTTTAGTATTTTGTATGACCTCCATATGATTTTAGCATGCTGGTACTCTATCAGGCATTGATTCAATCAATTCCAGACATTTTTCTTTCGTCACCTGTTGCCACAGACTTGTGATTTGAAGTCGTAACTCAGCCTTATTTTTAGGTTTTCTTTTAGCAAGTTGCAGTGCTATCCAATTCCATAAATTCTCAATTGGATTTAGGTCAGGACTACGAACAGGCCAATCCAAATGTTCCACACCACTTGCATCAAACCATGCCTTGGTAACTCGTGATTTATGACAAGGTGCGTTGTCTTGCTGGAAGATGAAATTCTCCCCCAACAGGTTATGGACACTAGAAAGCATGAATTCTTCCATTGCTTTTATGTACTGTATGCTGTTCATTGTCCCAACCATTATTCTAAGGTGTCCAGCAGCGCCCTCTGATGCAATCCCACACCAAGACAGCATCTCCACCTTATACAACAGGAATGATGCAGGCTGGTAGAAACATTTCAGTTTTTGTTCGCCTGACCCTAATTTTTCTGTTTGAATACAACTGGAGTCTGCTTTCTTCAGAAAAGACAACCCTTCGCCAAGCTTCTTTCAACCAGTTCTTAGTTTGCTTGCAAAACTGACGATGTTTTGACTTGTGGACAGCACTTAAAAGAGATTTTGCTAATACGAAATGTGATTCCATTCCAGATTCTTTTAAACGTCTAGAAAGAGTGGCAGTACTAACCTGAATTCTATGATTTTGTGCTACTTCTGCTGTTATAAGAGACAAACTAGCAGACCGATTAAGTTTTGATACGTTTATAATTGTTCTGTCTTGCCTCATTGATGTTTTTTGTGGTCGACCAGATCGTGGAAGATAAACAACAGTTTCTTGATCATGATGTTTTTTAACAACTTGATGGTACACATGTTTTTGATATTTTTAATTGTTCAGCAATGTCTGTACGTTTTATTTGCTTTCCAGAGACCGATTACTTGCCATTTTACCTCTACACTAACACTTTTCTTACACATTGTTAATAAAAAAAAACTTTTCACCAACCTAACTTCAAAGAAACAAATGCTAATTCATCACAGTTTTGATGGGAAACGGCTGATAATAGTGCCAACCTGACATTTTTAATAACTGTTTGTATGCCTGACACTTTAAAAGTGATTTGTTCTTTTTTGAACATTACTCTCTTAAAAAAACAAAAATTTCATGAGAATTTTAAAATTACTTTAGCCCTTTTAACTCAAAATAGTTTTTTTTAGAATTTTTCTTATTACTCTGTTGAAAAACTAACACAGCTTTAAAAGATATCACAATCATTAGCCTAGGTTACATATTTTACAAGAAATAGTAATTTCTTTATTAAAAAAAATGGGCTAATTTTAGCTCATTTAAAATATTTAAATGACTCCATAAATTTTGAAGATGTAACTTAGAAGAAGCTTGCGGTTTTCACCAAAAGATGTATTTTTAAAGCTGTTTCTCACAGACATATAAGATTTGTATGTAGTTAAGTTTAAAGACAAACTGACAAACAGTTTTTCTAAGGTATCCTTAAAGTTGATCACTCATTTTTGTAACGCACAACTAAAACTTGTTTCCAGAAAAGTCTGTTTACATCTCACGTGGCAACAATAGGCTAAAAATATTAATACCTAATCAACTGTTCATATAATCATATGTTTACTAATAACTTTACAGTTCTCATTACTTAATTTACTTATTTTATTTTTTTGCTCATATATTCTCCTACAGGGATACTACAGTTAAATCAGCCTTTGCCAATCAATTTTCACAGTCTACTTGAACAATTTTTTTTGAACAAGCTAAACTCATTAAAACATATCTTCATAGTGGTTGGTGATATAACTAGATTTAAATACAATCTCAACACAATATTCTGATCTTTATCAGAATTCCTCCTCTCCCTCAAAAAAAAAACATTTTTTAACCAATCTCCCAAATATCAAGTATTTTTAATATCAAATAAGAATAAGTTGGGAATATGCAGTTTTCAAAATAAAAAAATTAATTTATATTTTTTAGTTTCTTTCCCCCAAAAGTTTTCAAGTTTTTCACCTGGTGATAACTCAAAACAGCAAGAAATATTAACAATAACCAGGTTTGGGAAATAACCCAATAATCAGATGTAACCTTTTATATTTATTTTATAATTAAAACATTACTTTAATTAGTTGAGGTTAGCGAGCGTAGATTATAGGTTAAGTTTGGTTAAATTAATAAATTTTTAATAAATTCAGTATTTATTGCAATTTTTATTATTTAAATAATCATAACACTATTGTTAATTAGTCTGGGTTGGCGATCAAAGTGAGCATAGGGTAAGTTTGGTTTATTATATTTATAATTCATACCTATAATTATAAGCAATAATGCTTATATTTATATGTAAAATATGTTAATATGGAGAATGTTTAAAATGATCGGTATAAAAGAGCATGTTAGTGTGTTATTGGGTTATTTCTACAACCTGGTTATTGTCAATATCAAACTTTTTTTTGGGAGGAATTCTGAAAAAGATCCCACCCTTCTATTACTCCAGCAAAAGCTTCCAAAAGTGAGTGGTGTAAAGTAGCAAACAAACCTAATTATATTTATAAATTGTAAACTATATTAAAATAAAATGTAAAGATCTAATTTTAAAAGTACACTTTATTGCAATATCCATTTTAACATTTAATGCAAATAGTAAAGTTTTCAAATACTCATGGCAACAATGTAGTAAAATTAATCATATTTTAGCAATTAAGATATAAATAATAAATTTTACACCCAACTTCTGAAATATTTAATACTCAGAATATTTAATACTCAGAACAAACCTGCACACATGCTTATGTTCCTCTTGTCTATTTTACATTTGACAATGCTAATAATGATGGCGTCGATTAATTAGTATTGATATAAAGCTGCATTTGATCAATAAAATCCTTAAGTGTATTATCACTCAATATGTGTTTAGCTACGGCTTGAAAAATTGATAATTTGTAGTTCTTATTTTCATAATAACACAATAAATTGCTTAAATGTCCATAAAGCAATGCATCACAACCTTTAGGTTTTACACCAAAAAAAAATATTCTATCTTTAAGATTCACAGAAAAAACATTCAATATTTTTTTAATCTCATCAAGTGTGTTATTTGAAGTCAGATTTAATTCTTTTGTATTTAAATATTTCATAATTCTTATGTATTCTATTTTTGTTATTACATAATTTAACGGAAATGGATAAACAGAGCTGTACTTTTTAAATGTTTCGTTATTATAAGTTTCACTATCAAACCAACAAATATATTTTTCAATATTTTCTAATTTTTGAATTAAACTCATTATTGTTGCTTCAAGGTATAATACACTATTATTTAAATTAGTAAGATGAATAAGCCTAGAAGTCGAACATAGATTATTTTTTGTTAACCTATCAGTAAAAAAATTTAAAACTGAATTAAAATCATTAAAAATGAAATCACCAAATTTAACAACGGGTGTAAAATCTGTTGTAGATAAAAACTGCACATTTTTTCTTTCTACAATTTCATATGGTACTTTATATATTTTTAGCAATACCTCTACACTCACGTAATTTGCCAAATCATATATTAATGCTTGTGTATTTATTATTGGCACGTATAATTTTACTGTTCGATTACTTTCAGCAGACCTAGACTTTTCAGTACTCATATTTATTTGTAACTTTAAACAGAAAGTACGATCTTGGTAAAATATTATGATATAGTTATTTAATTATTAAATATTAATATAAACAATATGATCTATAGATTCACCATTCACTTTGCAGAATAAACACCATTCTATTCTGTTTCAAATAATTACAAAATATTTACATAAACTTTTGTTCATTAATATAAATGTACTGAAACAATAAAAATTATTTTTCAGGAGAGCAGTAAAGAAGAATAATAAGTGTAACATAATTGTTTACTGATCACAAATTTAATTCTTTATAATAAATTTTAAAGTAATGTATCAAAAATATTCTCATTGATCATTACTACTTAAAAAATACGTACATAAAAAGTAACTAAAATAAACATTCAAAAAGTAATATATTTATTAGAATAGTAATGTTTATGAAGAATTTCAATTATTTGAATAATAATTTCTGAAAAGAAGAAATATTACTTTAAAAGAATAATTTTGAAAAATTTAATGTAGCTAGCACATGAATTTATCTTTACAGTATTGTCTCATTTCCTAGAAAAAAATATCTTTCTATTGTAAACAATATGTGTAGCAGTCAATTTGCACTTACAATGTACCATAGAAAAATTAAAATATGGCAAACTGTTACACATATTTAAATATAAAATAAACAAAATAGTATAAGAAAGTAAAAATATCAGTGATATTAGCAAAAGAATAAAAGCATAATGTACTATTTAATTTAGATTAAAATATACATTAAAACATTTCAGTACCTAAATTAAGTTGAAGAAGAAGAAATTAATCCCCAGAACTAAGTTTAAACATGTTTTTTGCAATAATGAAACATTTATGTTTTAGTTATCCAAAAGTATTTTTTTATGTAATGTTAAGTAAACAGTAGTTCATAGTTTTAGTATTACTATCTACTTTTCAATAACCAACAAAAACAAGTCTAGTCCACTAATGAATAAAAGATCAAAAGGGTTTAATAAAAAGAGTAGCATTGAATTGCCACTTCACACCATCAAAAGAGAAATGTTATTTGGCATGTATCTCTATGCATGCAGAATGATGCTAATTTTATAAGATTAACATTTAGAATTTTTGTTTGGAAATAGTTGAAAATTTAATTGTCATCTAATTTAGTCATGTGAATGGAAAAATTACAAGAAAAAATAAGTAGATTTAATCTTAAAACTTTGTTTTATTAATTTTCAAATAAATTTATTAAAATTTGAGATGTTTTTAATGATCGGATTTGAATCATCATGTGAATTAGTCCAATTTCCGACCAGAAATTATCAAATAAGATTTTAAAACAATTACTGGGAAGGAATCCTACAATTGTAATATGTTACAAAGGATATTGATTTTAACCTTTTTAAATTCAAGTAAACTGGTAAGTGGCATATTGGCTAGTTCAAATCAGAGATCAAACTTAACTTTGAGTGATTTAGTTCAGAAAACAACTAATCATTTTAATGCGTAATTATTTTAACTTGATTTTAGTGCCTTTATGATATCAGATTATATGCTTGATTAAATTATAAATCAAAGCCTAAGTTACTATATTATTTTACAATAATAATTTTCAGTAATCTTCAAAATTAGAAAAGAATTCTGTAACACACACTTCTAATTTCAACTGAAAAAAAAAATAACTGCAATTTGTATGTAAAAAATTACCTGGTGATTCAGCTAGAAATTGAATATGTTTCTTTTTTTATGGGATGATAAAATACATTTAACACTTATAATTCTGAATCCTAATAATTCATTCATTCATGAAGTATAATTATAATTTAGTATAATATTTGTAGTATAATTCATTCATGAAGTATTGTTTTTGGGTGTGTTTGTGTATACACAAATGAAACCCTTGCTTGATACAATAAAATAATAATCAGTATGATATTTATAAAAATCCAGGTAAATCAGTAGAATAGGAATATTCTCCAGATCCTAGTAGAAGAGTTGTCTGTCTGTTATTCCAGGAAGCATTAAAATAGGAACACAAGATAGAAAAATATTTATACATATAGCAAATTTAAATTACAATTTGATTTTTCTATTACAAAAAAAATAGGTTTTTTGAATACATATTTATAGGATTATTAAAAAGACACTCTCATGTTAGCTTGAGAAATTAATTCTGAATGTTAATTTTACCAGATCACAAAAATATAAAAACAGATACAAATTACTATTTACCAATTATAAATACAATACCTTATGTTAGTATTAAGATATTGCAAAACTTTTTGTCAAAAAAAAAATCCTTTTTTTTCCTCTGCAACTACAGCCCTTCATGACCCTCAGCCTCTTTTACAACTCTCCATTAATTATTAAAAGAATTATTGTTCTTCGCCTTAAATAAACTATAATGCCAAAATAATCTTCTTCTATTCAACCAAAAATCCTCAACTTTGCTTGGTATTTTACACTCCTTATACTTTATTTTTTATTTAAAATAAAATCAACAATATAATTTTTTAGATATTTAAGTTCCACACTAACAAACAGTATTCAAACCACTGCTGGAGTAAGGTAAATGATATAGAATATTTCTTCAATGACAGATGACAGTGAAATTGGAAACTAAACATTTAAAATATATCAATGAGCACAACTTCCACAAAGACCGAAAACTGTCTATTCCTAAGCTACATTTTTACTACAAAAAAATGTAATTAATCATTTTATTTGGAAAGATGTTAGATTGGCCAGCTGGTGACAAGATCTTGTAAATCGGATGACTCAGTTTTACTACTTTTCATGCCCATAGAATTTCAGTCACATATTAGAAATACATGATACTTGGAATGCCATACCCATACTTGGATCATAATTGTAGTAAAGGAGGAAAGTAAAATACTTCAATTCACAAATTTCCTTCAGAACAAAATCAGGAAACTTCCCATGCATACCCATTAATATATTTAATATCATTATTTTATCAGTATAGATAAAACACACAAAATAATTTACACAAAGACTAAATTATACATTACTTTTCATACATTAATTTTCTGTGCTACGCAAGTACATCTGTCACAATTTTTTTCTTGTTGTTTTGGAACACTTATCCCTAATGTATATTTAGGTGATTTTTAACTTGCGGAAAAAATAGAACAAAGAATTTGCATTAAATTTTTCTTTAAGAATGGAATAAAGTACAACACTGCATTGGAAATGTTGAATGTTGTTTTTCGCGATTCTCCTATAAATAAACAATCATTTATAAGTGGTACAAACACTTCCAAGAAGGCTGTGAAGACATTGAAGATATCTAAATGTCTTCACAACCCTCCAAGGGCGCTTCATGTTGATGAGTGCTCTAGACTTCCCAGCACATTAACAACTGATGACAATGTTGAAAAAGTGAAGAAAGCGATTATGGATAATTGCCGAATCACTTACAGAGAGGTTGCTGATGATGTTGGCATATCATTTAGCTTGTGCTAAGAAATTTTTTTGGACATGAAATGTATGGCAGCAAAATTTGTTGAATTTCTACCGAAAGCGGTGCTGAATGAACATTGTTCAGCAGTTGCTGTATGGAGTGAACAATGATCCAGAACTGCTCAAATGGGTCATAACTGGTGATGAAACATGGGTGTATGGGTATGATATCAAAACTAAGGCCCAGTTGCTCAATGGAAGCTTTCTGAGGAGCTTAGACAAAATAGATCAAGTTCGATCGAAGGTTCTGATTATAATGTTCTTAGATTTCAACGGTTTAGTTGTTGCAACCAGGTCATATAGTCAATATAGTCAAGTACTAACTCCACCAAAATAATGCACCTGCTCATGTTTCACTGCTTTTTGTGAATTTTGGCCATAAACAACACGTTAATGATGCCTCAGCTTCCATATTAACTGGACATTGCTCCTGTGACTTCTTCCTATTCTCAAAGCTAAAAGAACCATGAAAGGATGTGTATTGGCAACACTGAAGAGATAAAGACAGAATTGCAGAAGTTAAATGCCATACCAAAAATTGTGTTCCAGAGGTACTTCAAAGATTGAGAAAAGCGCTGGCACAAATGTATTATATCTGAAGGGGAGTACTTTGATGGTGACAAAATCAATATTGATGAATACAGGTTTTTTGAGGAAAACTAAAATTCTGTGTAGTTTTTTAATCAAATCTTGTATACCAAACAAACAACACCTATAAAGTTTCCTTAAATAAGTTACCATTAAAGACTTATTGGCTATCCTTATTCTGAAAATCTGTATTACTAAACTGGTTTTTGTAGACCTACTGTCTACAAACTTTATCTCAATATGAAATAATTAATAGGTGGAAGTACATGAACTTAAATCATTAAAAAAAATGTTTGAATAGTATCATTGGATTAAGTTTTGTAAAATAAACAATTTCTCTGTCAATTTTATTGTTAAACTTTCTTAAAGTAATTAACTTAAAATAATTTAACAATATCTTAATTTTAATGGATTTGGTAATTTATAAAATGTCTTATCTGATAAAAAATAATAACAAAAATCATTGCAGTTATCTGATTCTGTTCCTTGAATATAATTGTAATCAGTGTCTTAATGATTTTCAAAAATATCTTCAGAAGCATTATCATCATCAGCATCTGAATCCGTACTTCAAGATTACAATTCTATATTTAAACAAAAATAAAATGTAAATTCAAACAACCTTTTTTCTTATTTACGATAATATGTAACCTTTTACTTAGTCTTATAAAAAAATGGCAGGTCTGCTGTTCTTACAACCTTGGAACACACATACAATGAAAATTAATGTAATTACAACTTTGTTATCTTAGTAGTTCAGTTATTAACCTCCAAAATATTAGAATGAAATCATGCCCTTAAAAGTGCTGGAAAATAAAAAGCTTATTTTTGTTGATTTTGCCAGTTAGAACCTTGTCAAAATAAGGTGCAATTTGTTTAAATATGTTTGTAACACACAGATAAGGTATACCAAGCATAACTGTAAGTTGTCACATATTATTGCAATTCAGTCTGAAATTAGAGCAATCAGTAATCTAAAATCAATTAATATACTTTAAATTTTCAGTTGACCAAAATAAACTTATAAATTAAAATTGCGGTTTCACTATGCTGTTATCCTCATGCACAAAATGTTGTTCTAAAGGAATCTAACAGTTTACTTTTAAAGTAAATCAATATTGTGTTTAAAGTGTTATTGAAATTTTAATAAATCAGCCCAATATAAGAATGAATACCATTAAAACAACATTTAAAAAGAAAGTATCTGTTTAAGCTACAAAGAAAGATGGGAGTAGTAGTTTATACTGATCTGTGTTAAAGTAACAGAATGCAATCCAAGGACCAAAGTGTGCATAGACCAGCATTCTGGAAAGAAACAATCTAGGGGTAAGTAGAAACGCAGCTACATTTTGGTATCAAGTAAACTTTCACCAAAACTGACCTCAATCCAGGACCTAGTTTTCAAAGATGGTAAAGATGGTTTTAAAAGATGGAAGTAAAACGTAGTGAGAAACAGCTCAAATCCATGTGTCAGAAAGCAACTTTTGTTATTTAATGTAATAGTTGTGAGTTATATACAAATTTAGTTTTGTGGAATAATTTAAACGGCAATAGATTCCATGAAATTATAAATAGTACGGGTGTACTTTTATAAAACCAACCAAATCTTAAATAAAAAAGATGTATGTTCATTATTCCATGTTAAAATAAATAATGGTAAATGACTATAAAAGACACATATGATATGACTAAATACTGTTATACATAAAAAATTATTAGCCAATTAATCTTTGTATTGAAAATACACATAATTCTGACTATGTATGCTTTTAGTATAAAAATCACCTGTATAAAGGATTTTAAGGATATGCCATTTCAATCTAGAATAATTGCTTTTTAAAAATGAAAAAAAAAATATATATTATATGTGTCAAATAACAAAATAACCACCAAACACAGTAACAGAACCTAAAACACCAATACTAAAAGTTGACTTTCATGGGATCTCGAATCATGAGTCTGTACAAAATTCTGAAATTACAAAAAAAAAAAAACAAACTATAAAACTAGTATTACATTTTTTGTTTGATTGATAATTTTGTACCAATGACTGATGATGTGGAATCCCGCATAAGTCGACTTTTGGTATTACTTTTTTAGGTTCTGTTACTTTGTTTGTTGATTATTTAGGTTATTTGGTACAGTGGTCAGTATATTGATGAATTATTTGAATTTTCACATGGTTATATATATATTTAACTTAGCAAAACCAATTCTTTTGTTACTGTTTTTGTCCATATTCCCCGTGTACTAAATACGCAAAAGACAAAAGTATAAAAACAGTTTACCACCAAGAGTAAAGAATTCAATAATGCTTCTTACCTTATGCTTATGGTTTTTTCATAGTAGCACTTTTGAGGGTTTTCCTCATCAGTTAAACTTCTTTTTTTTTAGAAAAAAATCACACATTAGAATTATAAATACAAAAAAATGTAGTAATAAATATAAAAAAATTACAATATTTTTTTTAAATTTTATACCTTTTTTAATATTTATGATTACATATTTTTATATGCTTATAATTTTAATGTTTTGGATTTAATGTGTGATTTTTTAAAAAGTTTAACTGATGATGAGGGAAACCCTTGAACGCGCTATTACAAAAAACAGTAAGCATAAGGTAAGAAGCATTATTGAATTCTTGTTGGTGGTAAACTGTTTTTATACTTTGTCTTTGATGTATATATATGATTTCATATGAACTTAGATATATGTATAAACAATTTTATTTTTTTAAGCCAAGTAAGAAAATGTAAATAACAGTTATGAAAAAATGTTACATCATTGAAATTTTGTTTGTTAATTAAAATTTGATAAAATATTTCTTAGACATTATGATTGTACAGTAACTTTTAGCTTACATCACGTAAAGTTGATAGTTATGAAGTTAAAACAAATGGAGAAAAATTATAGAGCTTTAGCAGGTATTCCCATAAATGTGTAAAAAGACAAAATATGGAAAACAAGTTTCATACTGTATCAGCTGTGACTACAGAGACAGGGAAGCCACAAAGTGCAGATACAGGCATATATGTTGTACCTCTGAACATTGTTTGTAATACAACACTACTACAATACCCTAAGAAGTGTTAAAAGTTACTTGAAAGTATATGTTAATGTAATTTAAAGTATATGTAAATGTTAAAGTTCATAGTTATTCTACTGCATCAGATGAAGAAAACATAATTCACTATTAGTGATAGAAAGAAATTTGTAAGAGAATAGCAACATATTGGAATACCAGTCAACAGCGTAGTTTCCATATGATGATTTCAAATCCACCAAGTTTGCCAGCAGACAGTTCCAAAAATGATATTGCAAACCAAAAAGAAGTATGAATGTCACTGGCAGAAAACCTGATCAAAAAAAGGTTTTTTCAATGGGATATCCAGAGCAAAAATGTGAAGGATTTTGTATAGGGTAGACAAAGTATGAGATGTTAATTAAGTAGAACTGGTACCATCCTTCACTCCAAAATTTGTTTGGTCAAGAAAAAAGTTATGAAGGAAGATTATATTTTTACTCTCAAGGTAAAGTTCACCATGAACCATTTTGAAATGAAAAGCAGTAGATGATATAAGAAGTAAATGTACTAAAAATTGCAAGACAATAGACTCATATGAAAATGCATTAGGTGATTAATCCATGCTGGTAAAGAATTATTTTTCATTGCCCAATGCAATGATCCTGAAATATTCATCATATTAATCTGTCTTGCTTGAAATCAGCTTACAAGAAAAAACAATATAAAGATAAAAATATCAACCACATCATTGTAAGCTAAAGTTTTTTTTAGGAGATAAAGAATTGGTTGCAGGAATGTTTCCAAAACTTAATAAACAATGGCACTTTAAAAAAAAAAAATCATCTACAACTTTCTAATGTACATAGTTTTTTAAAATCAAAATTTTCTGAGAACTTTTACATTACTTCATAAATTAGCTTAAAATTATAACATATATATGGAATACGTGGATAAATGTAACTAAACAGATATTTTTTATTTGACTAATTTTATTACAAAAAATAAATAATCTTATAATATTACAATACAAAAGGAAGAACTAAAAGTACTTTTTAATACAATTATGTAGAAGTAGTCTCTGTTACAAAGATTGAAAAAAAAAACAATACATCCAAATATATATAATATATAATTACATATTATATATATTCACAGTTAAATAATCAAAAGAACTTCATTTTAATGATAGGAAAATACAATTGATGAAAATAATAATAATAATAAGAGATATATGAAGAGTAATATAATCAAATCATCACTATCCATCCGCCAAGTCAATCTGTCTGAAATATCTCCCAACTAAGCAGATGATCAAATTTAATACAGACAAAAGTTCATCATCAGATGAATCCTGAAAAAAATAATAACACAAAGATCAGCCAATAGTGATACAAAGATGCCTATTCAGATAAATTTACTTAAAATATATCAGCTTTTCATTATTTAACATTTCATCTTAAATTATTGCTTTTGTAGTCAACTGTTACAAAATACAAGAAAAATATAATAAACACATAATATTATATTGCTTTGAAATTTTACAATTATTCAACAGTGACCCAAATTTTAAAGGCTTATTTATAAACTAGATTAAATGCCAAACACCATCATAGCATAAAACAATTTTACTATTGCACCTACCAGGAGTTTGTAACAATATAGAATAATAGTCATACAACCTTCACAAGTGGAAATGCAGGTATATATGAAGGGTATCCAAAAACAATTGAGGGGTACAAGTCCAGAATTGTAAAAGTAAATTTTTAAAAACTTTTTATTGTACACATTTTACTAAACAAGATTTTACTCCAAATATGAGTTAATAGGAACTCATTTTTTTGAGTTCCTGAAGATGAATGTCGCTGGAGGGGTGCAGTGAAATTTATCTTTCCTTGACTTCCTTTACAAGGAAAGTATTCATTGCAATCCCATCAATTAAAATTTTATATTTAATAGAAGAAATTAGTATCAACCATCAAGTCAAAAATGGCTTCCTTTGAGCTCTTTTTTCATACACAGGAACAAGAAAACATTGTATGGAGCAAGATCAGAGAAGTAGGGAGGATAAGGGACAAGTCACCTTATTTTTCAACAAAATGTGATTCAAAGGGCAGTTTGGGTAGGGATGTTGTGATACAGAAACCAACCATTAATCCCCCATAACACTAACTTTTTCACAACTCTCATTCAATCATCTCAACATATCCAGGCAGAAATGCTGATTCAGCTTCTATCAAGGGAGAAAACAAATGGTTTACAAAACAAAAAAAAATAATTCTCTTTACTGTTGCCAGGCATTTTTTGTAGCATGAAAATCATAGCACCAACTTTCATCACCTCTCAGAATTTCAAAAAGAAAATACGGATCATTTCAAAGTTTGTCCTTCAAATCAAAACAAACATCATCAAGACTGATTTTATGATCTGTGAGCAACCAAGGCACAGATTTTGCAGTAATGCATTTCATGTTCAAATCATCTCTTAAAAATCATTGGCAACAACTGGAAGACACGTAACTCTCAATTCAGAAATCTCTTTCTTCAGTAGTCTAGATACAATCTTCATAAATTGGATTGCTAACGTTTAGGATAACCTACTTACAAAAATCAGAACATATAAATAGGTAAAAAGACAAACCAACACAGAATGCCTTCAGAACAATACACAGCAATCCACAGAATACTATACACTTGTTACACTTAGCATAGATTCCAAACTACATCCAACTTGCGAGCTTGCAAGCTAGATGCAGATTCTTTTTTTTGGGGGGATTTTTTTAGGTGAAAAATGTTTTCGCATTATCATCCTTGGAGACAAGTTCATCAGTAATCTCACTAGCATCTACCTCCTAGAGGTTCCAACCTAAGATTACTTCTTGGCTGGTATTTAAGGACTTGTGGCATACCGCTTTTATGTTAATATCACCGATGTTAGAGAGACGCAAGAGAGATCTACTGTGTTCATCACTAAATGTCTCAACAAGTATTGTGCCTTCCCTCAATTTCATGACATTTTTAGGTGAACCACTAGAGCCTGTATAACTTAATTTACCAGTAAAAATGAGACCTTTAGAAAGGAGCCTCCTTCCTGATTGTTTTTAAGAACAATAAATTGTACATTATTATACTCTGCACAAGATGAGTCACCAATCAAACTGTACTCTTCAACAGAGTTTTTATTCTCACCAGATAACACTAAGTGAGGTCTTTTCACATGACTTCTGGTGGTGGTTTTTCAGATGGACCACCAACCATATTAAGCTTTTTTGTAAGACTCAAAATTTTGTTCCCATGAGTATTGGGGAAATACAAGATCACCTCTGCAGAGCCCATGCATACAGAGGCTAGAGCTAAATACAACTGGGTTCACCCAGGTGTCCAGAGGACATCATTCAAAACTCACTATGTAGAACCATCGGCCCACTGGCACAATAGATTCCACCCTGGGTTATGGTTGCATTTCGTAAGGTGTTGCAAAATTACGAATTGTAAGTGTAAGAAGAAACAGTGTAAGATGTTGGGTACTTGTGTAAGAATATATGTAGTAATTTGTGTGTGTTCTTGGTGTAAAGGCTAGGGCCGTGGGGACGCCATCCTACACAGTCTTTAAGAATAAGACTTCCCATCAGGGAATTCAGATTCTACTTATTATTTTATAACACCTTTGTTTTTTATACTACTTTATCAATCAACACAACTGTCTACACCGTAAATGAATATTTTTTGTAAATGTAAAATAATATTTAAAAAATTACTTTTTAACACAATAGATTTCATTTTTTACTACTCAAATATTGCAATATGAGATTTTCATGTTATAAGTGTAAATGTATTCATTACAGACATAATTAATGAAATATTTTTTTAAAAACTTTGTTGTCATAAACCTTTGGATAGAATAGGGGGAAACTCAAACTGCTTTTCAGTTATCAAAAATTTATTTTATAATTAATTTAACAAAAAGAAACTACATCCTTATCTTTACCATTAACTGGGATGATTCTGTAATATGATTCATATTGTCACAAAGGATGCAAGTAAATACATTATTTCAGAATTAGAAAAAAACATTTTCTGAATAATTTCTGTGTGTGAATTATTCAAAGACTATGAAAAATATTTTTTATTAAAAGATATAAATTAAAATAATACTTCTACGATTAAACTTTTAAATCAATTCCAGAGACGATTCATAATAAGAGTTCATTGTGAATTTTTACAATAATAGTCCACTGGAGTTTTCAAAATAAAAGATAAAATAATTATGCAAGTTTAGAAGCAAGAAAGAATAATTTTCAAGAAATGAATAAATAAATATTTTTTTGACTTTTCTTTACTGCTCTGCTTTTGTACATAATACTGTTAACATTAACTTTAATTTAATGCAACTGAAAGAGATTCTTAATGGATTAAAGTGGTGTTAAGAAATCTGACTCTTTTTTTCTTTATAGTAACAAACAGCACATGATCATTAAATACATCAAATAAATTCACTAATTAATTGATTGATCAGCCAATTGTACAGTGGTCATCTTCAGTGTGGTTTATCAATCAATTGTCTGAAGGGTGCGTAAGACTCCTGTTGTCTAAAGAATAACAAATTCCTGATCAGGATCTAACAGTTTTACAACTGTGACATCATTTTACTAGTTAAAATACACGTGAAGTGCGCTTGAACTGCAGGTTTGAAGTAATATCATAAATAAATGATTTACCAATTTCATACGATGTTCAGCTGCCAGTCTTGCCAATGATCGAATACTGGAACAAGTCTCTGGAATTAAAGGTATTTCCAAACATGCAAGTAAAGCATACAACCAAGACCCACTGTGATGAAAATCAGTTTTTTTATTTTCTATCCATTCTACATGATAATCTAAAACTGCTATTATGGTTACCTAAAAAAAAAGAATTATTTAAATTTAATAACAAAACTTATCAAAAAATATTATCAATAGTTTAATCCATCAGCACTAAGATACATATCATCATACTTTTGCAGTCAGATGCTTAAGTTGCAAATGCTGTTCAAAGGACATCACAACAAACTCTTTTCTTGAAAACTATTTCATAACAGCAGTAAAACTTGGTAGAGCACATGAATTGTCTAGCAGGCATTATGTATGTTATTGAATCTATACTAGTTACATTTTTATTTTGTGCATAATAATTGAACACACTGAATAATTCTACTGAAATAATTTCTCAAAAAAAGCTTTGTGATAACTAAAGTTAAACAATTTTTAAGATTAAACAAGATTTTAGGAATGAAGCTATTGGTTTTATATAAATTAAAGAATGGTTAACAATTTTCTATGGATTTTTCAAACTGCCAAACTGCTAGAAACTGACCATAAACAAGCTAAGATCCAAATGCCATTAACAAGTTGCACAGTTTGATAAAAGGAAAGTTCTTCACTGACAGAGAAATTGCAAATGATAATTTTAATGGATGATTTAAATATGTGCATACTTTAATTTGCTTTTGCAAAGGGGTTCATTTTGAAGTTGCACAGGACTTGCTGAGATGCAGAAATTATGATCTTATTTATAAGAATTGTATAAGTGAAGAAGAATCTTGGGTAAACAGGCCAAAGCTGTCACCATAATCTCCAAGGCTGTAGATAGGAAGATAAGTGAAGACAAAATGAAAGTGGTAATGACTTGTTTTTCAACTACCATGGAACATTAAATAATAAATACAAACTGAAGATCATACTGTTAGCAAACAGTCGATTATTTGAAGGTTTTGCATCAACTTCATGGTAGAGTTCTACAAAAGAAACCAGATGTATGAGAATCATAGAAATGGCAGTTTCAACCACCATGATTTCTTATCAAGGAGAGAATTCATCAAATACACCAGTGATGGTGAATTAAGGAGCATTGTTCCCAAAGGTGAAGATAATGTTGAAAGGGTCCCCCAATTTGACAGCTGGAAGGGTATTGAAAAACATGACGGCCTTCCAAATGAGGACTTTTCTTTTTTCTGTTTAGCCTCCAAAACTACCATACGATATTACTTCACAGGATGACATGTAAGATTGTAAATGAAGTGTAGTCTTGTACAGTCTCCAGTCAAACATTCCTGATAAGTGTGGTTAATTGAAACCCAACCACCAAAGAACACTGGTATTCACGATCTAGTATTCAAATCCGTGTAAAAATAACTGACTTTACTAGGACTTGAACACTGGAACTCTCGACTTCCAAATCAGCTGATTTGGGAAGATGCGTTCACCACTAGACCAACTCTGGTTCCAAAAGGGGACTATGAGAAATGTTTCCAACAATAAGACTGCTAGATTAAGTGGGTAATGATGCAAGGGCACAATTTTGGAAGATATTAGAAATAGAAGCCACTAGATAACTTTTTTCATGGCCCAAGGTTGGATAACTTTTGAACAGACCTTGTACACCATATATACATTTAAAATCATCAACCTTTAACCTTGACCATTTTCAATAGTTTTTTTTAATCACCAAATTTTCTTGCCCAGTTATGACCAATATAGTAAGTATACTTTTTTGTTGCACAAATCTGCTTTCTTCAAATATGCCAGATGTTGAAATAAATATTTTAATACAACTTGAGTATACGATCCAAAACCTTCTCATCATACAAATTGTTTTTAACTCCAAACATGATGTACCTCCTTACTGTTTGTTAAGGATTACTATTTTCAGCAGTTTCTAACTTACAAAGGTTCTAACTTCTTCTTCTTTTTATCAATTATTTCCAGTCAGGTATAATATATATGTTTTATTTTATACTATATTTAAGGTTATTAAAATTAAACAAGAAAATTAAGAACAAAAACACTCTTGCTTCACACTCACAAGAAAGAAACTCATAATACGAACATTTTCAACACTAGAAAGGGCACAAATATTGGAACGAATGAAAAAGTACTGGGAGGACTGCAAGGCCCAAACAGTCCCATCAAAGAGACTTAGATGATAATGGACTGACTAAAGTGATCCTGTGCGATCGTAAAAGATAATAATAATAATATAAGGTTGATGATCAATTTTTCCTAATAACACACATTTTAAGGAGATAACAGAAAGAAAGGATTGAGACAGAACATTTATCTGTGCTTGAATTCTAAATAATGATATCTCAATAATATAGTCCACTTTTTTTATATTAATTACTTATTAGTAGAATAGTGACCTTCTAACAATCTTCTGGTAATTTTACCAAATATTTAGTTATGCAGAGATTACTAAATTAATAGTAGGCAATAAAGGCATAGTTATTTTCTAATTATGAGTGTAAACTTTTGGATTTGTATTTTTTCATTTCATTTATAAACAATGACAATGTTTTCAATAAAATACAATAAATAACTAAATCAATAAAGATCCACTAATAACATAACCTAATAATATTAAATATATATATATATGAAATCATATAATTTAAATCTTATTAAAATAAATCACCTAGTACAAAATATTGAGATAAGACATATCTTACTATAATTTTACCATGAAAGTACTTTTGCAGGATCCCACATCTTCATGACTGAAATAATTCCGTTACTGAATAATAAAAATTATAAATAATGAAAATTGCATATTAATTTACACAAATGTCACACAGTTTTTATAAGAACATCTCCCTCAAACATTGTCTGATGGTTTATCAAATTGAAATTTTGTTTGTATTTATATATAAAATATTTAATTTTATGTTATCTAATATTTCTAAATTTATATTAATATCAGAAATAAAATGTTTATTGTTTATTAAAAGATCTGGCATATTAGATACCTATATTATTTTTGTAACTTCTGTTATGTTCAAGAAATCTAGCTTTAAAGAAATTTGTTTTTTCTATATTAACACCATCATCACAATCATTTATAAATTCAACACAAATTATTTTATTATTGTTGTTTTTTAAATATTTTATTATATAATTATTAGGTATTTATGATGACTTAGATAAATTTTTATTGTAATTTTAGTAATATTTTCAATGACATTATTAGCAAATTAATACTTTCAGCATGTTTTCACTCTTTTATGTCTTACTATGTATTGGTAGTAATAGTTATTTTGTTTTGCTAATTGTGTTTTATAAATATTATTAAGTAGCATCACATTCATTTTCAACTGCTACCGTTTTATGATAACTATTACATTTACTAACATTTCATTGTTACTATGTGTGCATCTGATAACTCTAATCATATTTGTATAAGTGTTAAATTTATGAGACCTACAGTGATATGATTTTTTATGAATGTTATATTATTTATGAAAGTTTGCTTCTTTCTTTATGAAAGTTTCTTACTGAAGTTTCGATTTGGTTGTCTTTTTTATTTTGATACTGTTATCTAAATAATTTGATACTCCATTTCAAATGTAAATTTTAAATTTTCATTATAAGAATTCATTTGTTTAATATTATTAGATATTCAATGTTTATTCACCTGGTTATATATTATGAGAATATAAGAATATCATCACCATGTCCTACTAAAGCGTTATGTGTATGAGTGATGGCCATCCACTAATTTACTCTGAAAATCCTGTAAATATATTTCTGACGTAATTGCTGATAGTGAAAATCTGATAAGGTATTTTTTTTTTTGTATAATATTTGTTAATAAATTCAAAATAGTTTTGTTGACATATATTTCTTATAACAGTGATGAAAACTTTAATGAATTCTAAATCTTCTTGATTATGGTGAGACGGCAGCACAAAAGGCTGATGGACACACCGCCTGGTGAGAGATGTAAGGCGTACATGGCTCACTGGATTACAGCCTTACCCAGTTTATGGCGGGCCATGGGGGAAACAGAGCATACCTTCATAAGTACGATGAACAGAACTGCCCAGTATGCAAGGAGGAAACGCCATACCATGTGTTCTTCCACTTTCTGAGATACAAAGGACCTAGGACAGAGCTACTTGACATACTAGGCAGGCAAGTGATGTTCCAGCCTGAGGAGCTGATGGACATAATGATAGAAAAGAAATAAAACTGGAAGGCAATCACTACATATGTGAAAATCATGATGAGGGACCTCCAAGCACGGGAGGAGTCACGAAACAATAGGCGGCGTCGGAGAGTGCAGGGGTGGACAGGTTTGTGAGTGAGCGACTCTTTTGAGAGAGAGAGTGAGGACTGTTCCTTGTACATTTGGGGGTTGCCTTGACATGAAGAGGCCGCAAACACTCCCCTCCTGTATCTGTTGGCGTCCACAGATATTGTGTGACTTTTTTCTTTGTGTGTAGTTTCATAATCTGTTTCTGTTTCTTGATGTATAGTGATGTTTCTTGTTTGCTGTTGTTTTGCTGTAACTGATGTGTTTCTGTTGATATCCCACTATGATGCGATTGCACTATGAAGTATGAGTGTGTGAATGGGCGTGTAAGCCCCCCTTCCAGAAAGAATGCTTCGTTAGCAGTTCCAGGAAGGGTGGTAGCCAGGGGTGGCGGTTTAGTCGGTAGTGAGCAGGTTTACATACGCATTAGATGTATTAGTAAATTCTTTTTGTTCCTAAGATTTTATCTATTATTTGGGATATAATGTAACAGGGGCAGATTTAAAATGTTTTAATGATTATTAATTGATCGCATTGGGATGTTTAATTTATGAATCTTTGGTAGTCCAGTTAACTTGGGGCAATCGGCTCAAAAGGAATAATCTAGAATGTTATTTTAAATTATTATTATAAATAAAAACTAATCAGAATTTTTTATTAAACTCTTTGTTACTTTTAAACATTTGTTAGATGGGTCATTAATTTCCTAATTAATTTATTATCAACAATATATTGTTTCATTAAGTTATTATAGTTTTTAACTGTCATGATAACTGGTACATTTACATTTGTTTTGTCTGATATTATTATTAAAATACTGCTTGTATCTAATTGATAAATAATCTGTTAATTGATAAATGGTTTATTAGTAAATTTTGTATTTTTAATATTTTGGGTATTGTAGTTGATTAGTATATAATTTATGCTTATCTGTATGATTCATTCTGTTGGAATTTATTTCAAAATTTATTTTAACAATGTTTTTAAAAATGTTAATTTTACTACTATTATCAATTAAGTTGAATTTAAATGCATTAGTGATAATTAATTTTTCAGTTTCATTATTACTGATATTTATTAAGTTTAAAAATTTATTGGTTGTGTTATTTACTGAAATTTTCTTGGGATGTGTACAATTAGGTTTAAATTTATTTGAATTATTATGTGTTAACATATTGTTTCTGATTAAATTATAAATTTTCGTTTCATGAGTCTTTTTTAGGTTATATTTAAGTTTTTCTATATTAAATTCAGTAAAACTTCTTATATAATACAAAAACAAGCGGTCCTAAACTACTTTGTCATTTTGAATATGTATTATACAATTTCTCTTATAGTACCCTTGTTTAATCTTCTGTTTTATTCAGAAACATTCCACAAATTTCTGTTTTTATCATGGCTTTATTTTAGTAGAATCTAAATATAATTTAAGAATACAAAAGAATCGTTAAGAATTAAAAAAATTAATTCCACTAAAATAATAATAATAACTAATAAAGATAATAATTTTAATTTAAAACACAAAAATAGTATGTTAATTAGTGATTTTGTTAATAATAATGGGGGTCTGGTTCTCACAGAGAGCCTGAAAGGCCTTATATTTTATTTAAAAAATTTTTTTTAACTTTAATTTAATATCTCAATATTATGATATCTTTCATAAATTAAAATTAATTTTATTTTTCCATTACTAACACTATCACATAAATGAACTTTTTATTAAATAATTTTATTTTTCAATTCAATAGACAAGTAAGGAAATATAATAACCTATCTTATCAATTGTTTTCTACTTTTAAATTAGATAACTGGCCTGCACAATTATGTTTGACCAACATGATGTACAACTGTACAACTATATTAAAATATTTTGAAATAAAATTGTTAATAATTATTTTATAAAAAACAAAGAATCAACCTGCACACTGAAGGGATTACGCATTTAAATAAAAAGCAGAATATATATTGCATAATATGAGAAGGTAATAAATAAATTAGCATAATGGTTTTTTCAGTAAATGCAAGCTAAAATATATGTTTTACTTTCAGAATAATCCAAAAGTAAGTAGCAACATAGAAAAATTATAAAACCATATCCCAATAACACACAGAGTACACAATAAATAAGGAAATACCTCGATTACAATTTTTACAGCACAATGAATAAAATAAATGGCCTCAAATAAAATGTAAATGAATTTTAAAAAAATTTGTCACAGAACAACAATTAAATTAAATTCAGGAAAATATGGTAAATTATAATGAAAATTATTTACGTCATTACAATGCTATGTCTGAATTAGAAAGCAAACAGAAAAATAATATGTTCTTTCAAATTGTAAAATTGTACACAATAACAAAAACACCAAGAAGTACAAGAATACATTAATACCTGACTCATTGCAGACAATAAATGCAAAAGTGGTTGTTTATGTTCTAAATAAGAATCCTCTTTGGTTTCTGTAGTAGAGTTTCCATCCAAGTCTTCAGGAACATCATCTTTTAACATCTCCAATGTTGTATCTTCTGTTCCTTCAATAATATCACAACCACTTTCTTGACTTTTATATTTGCCTACGCAGAATTTGTACCAACCTTTCACACTTTCAATAATCGGCTGTAACATAGAAATAAATCCACTAATAAAGTTCAATACATCAATGTAACTTTAAACAAACAGATATTCACTTGCTCAGATAAACAACAATAAATACAACAGTTTGCATATATACGTACAATGTAAAAATAAAATTAGGAGCTTTCTTTAAACATTTTTTATCTAATCAAACTCATTACTACCACCTTGAAAATACCAAACAATGTTCAATTTCAATTTGCTAGGAGTAACACAAAATACTTGTATGAAGTACAATACTTGTATAAGTTACTTCAAGGGACTGTTCATCCTCAGCGACACTGCCATTAGCTGTAAAGTTTAGATACAACCACGGTGGTGTCTAAAAAAAAGGTATGATATAAAGTATAAAGTCATAATTCTTGCTTAAACACATTACATGGTGATGGTATAACCACTTAGATATATGTAATGTGTATTTTTTTTTTTAGTTAATACATCAGCTATTATCTATCCATGCTGAGTATACTTCTAAGAAAAAGTCATCCCCTTCCACCTTAAAAGCAAGTGCAACAAAATGACATAATGAAGCAAGTGCATAATGACTGACATTTTGGCCAAGTAAAATTATATGCTTTACATAATGTAACATACATGTTTTTTAATCATATATTTCTAAATTTATTATACTTCCACCATACGGCATTATAAATTAAGACAGCATTCCAGACAATGGTAGTTCATAAACTTGGTTAACTGAATAAAAATATTAATTAAAATTTATTACCTGTTGATTTTTAACAGGAAACTAGTAAACATACCATATAACATTTATGCACTTGATGTTCAGACTGCATAATCCTCCGCCTTTCTACTATACGTCTAACTTCTGAAAAATCTGCCAAGCGTTCTTCTTGCCATTCAACAGAAGGTAAAAATTCTTGTTTTATAAGTATTTCTGGATACTGAAAAAATTTATAATTTTAAATATTATAAAATATAGAATGTATTTTTAAAACACTAATTAAAGAGAGAAAAATATTACACTTTCACAAAATATTTGTGTACATGTACATATATATGTACATATATATATATATACATTCAAAAGTCAATTGATAAACTGCAACTTTAAAATAATGGTTTTAAATGAATTACATTTTATATATTTTCATAATACATATCTTAATTTACTTTCAATGATAATTGCCACCTTGATATTCTTGGCAAGATGGTATAGACTGTCTAGATTAGAGGCAGTCCCTGTATATATTAATCCCTTCCTTTACTACACTACTTTCCTTGCTCTTTAACAATGCTTCTTACTTGTACACAAATTATAGGGATTGCATTAACTCCCACCCTCAATGTAACATAATGGTAGTTTCTCTTAGCTGTTGGCAGGCAGGTGGTTCTTTATAGGAGATAGGAGGAATGATGATTTCCTGCTGGACTGTTCAGTTACAGTTTTCTGTCTACGATTAAAAACTCAAGGGACAAATTTATAAACAAAATAAATTTTTGAGAATAATTTTTCTTACAAGCTAATTTTTCTGACAATTTTCACTGATTATATAAAAAGCCCAAATCGAATTTCCACTTACAAGTTTCATATTTACTTGAAAAAATAATAATTTACAAAATAACATGAAAAGATCTGGTGAGAATTTTGAACTATTTCACAAGTATGTAACTCTCAGATTAACCACAATACAAAATATTTCTATAAATAGAATAAATATTAATTTACCAAATTTAGGAGTCATAACATTTTATGACTACTTGAAGTAAAAAACAAAGTTTAATACTTATTAAATCTTGTAATTTTCTTTGCAATATTTGTATGTAGCAATTTATTTGAAAAAAAACAAACAAGAATTATATGTAAAATGAATTGCAATTTTATTTTTACAATATGCAATTTTAGCATTCCACAACTTCATTATGTGATGATGTGTTAAAAAAAAAATAATTATGTTGAAGTAATTTAAAAAAAATTTATCTGGATTTTTCTATAACTTCAATTCAAATTTTTTCCAATTTAAGATTTCAGTATGGTGGGTATAGCCAAAATTATTATTTCAGTTTCTCAGCAAAGATAAGGAATTTTTTTTAGAATTACGATCAAAACTGTTGGCAATCATGGGTAGTTAGAAAAGAGTATGGTTTTTATATAAGCACAGAAAATAGAATGAATAGATATTATAATTTAATCAACAGCAGCTACTTTGAAGAAGCTAGGATATGGAAAGCCTTCTTTCCTTCATAATCCTTTATCATACTGTTGTTGGTAGATATTAAGAAGCTGTCTGTACCTTAAGGGTGTTGTAAAAAACCTATAGTTTGGCAAATGAAAGAATGCACCCAAACTTCAGAGTGCGATAATTTCTTGATTAACCATCTTAAAAATAACGAATGTCTGAAAAAGAACTTTGCACTGTTAAATTAAATCAACATTAATACATTTAGAATTACAAAAATATGTGTTTTATAACATGAAAGTATAAAATCTGAAGTTTTTTTACCTCTAAATTTAACTTAATATGAGTTCTGCAGACAAGAAATCAAACTGATAATCATCTCATTCCACACTCTGACAAGCATGTCTGCAGGAAATGATTCCACACCTGCTGTTGTTCTTTGGTGTATGTGGTCAAATGACTGGATTTTTCTTAATATATGCAGTCTTTTACTTAGCCTCAAAAGAAATCCATCAGCATCAAATCAGAACTTTGTGGTGACCAAGCAATGGCCTATCCAGTCTTCTTGGAATAAGTCATTGAATGCAGTTCACACAACTTGAGCATGATGTGGAAGGACTCCATGCTGCAAGAAAATTAGGTGGAAACATGTCCAAGTACCCTTAATAGTCTGCTCATTAAAAAAAAAAAGTCCCTGAAGGTTTGATTACGCATGATATTATACCAGACATTCACTTTTGGAAAATGCAGTGCAGGTAGTTTTCATCAGCAAAACTGAAATCTAACATGTTTGTTGATACAAATTGAACTCTTTGTGGCTTATCGTTAGGTTTAATTTCATAAGCAGCTGCAGTTTGTAAGCACAAAGTTTCAACTGCTAGCAGACAACATTTTGGGCAGTATTTTCAGGAATGTTTAGGACTTTGTTGAAAAGACAGTAAAATTCTTTCTCTGTTTTTGATACTTGTTTTAGGACTAGCTGAAAGAGTTCTTTCAAAACATTTCCAAATTCCAAAAACTGTTCACACCACTTGCATATGCTTTTGTCACTTGGAGAATTTCTATGATAAACTCGAGAATAATTTATTTGTACAACAGTCACTGATTTTGTTTTGGCGAAGCAATACACACACTGTGCTTTCTCACAAGGTGAAGCCATGGTACTGAAGCCCGAACAGCTTAGCCTGTGCAGTCTAACGCAGTTACTACCTGACAGAGAATGTGTAATCTAATTCTTAACTGCTGTCACTTCAAGTTTGCACTTAAAACACTAAAAGTCTGGAAATAGTAAAAATTCATTTTTGAAACACTAGAGTTCTTTTTCAGACACATATGTAATGAAATTTGTCCTTTTCTACATCAGTTTAATAGATTTATTTAAACACAAATAAAGGATTTATGAAGGATAAAGGATTAATTCAAACAACTGTACACGTAACAATTACATTCTCAGGGAAAACACAATTTTTGCACTTCTTTTTGTTGTAGATGTTATTTCTAGAACTTCCGTAGAATTTTTATATAAGTCAAGTTTAATTTATGTTAAATTATAAAACCTTATCAAGTATCAGATTATTTCATCCAATATTCTGACAATGATAGGGCTTAAAAAAAGTTGTTACCTTCATATCCTAGTGCAGAACTGAAATGATTTTTTTCAAATTAATAAATAGTTTTACAACAGAAATTGAGTAATAAGGCTGTTCCTAAAGAATTATATTTTTGTAGAATATGGAAAAGGTAAAACAAAAATTTTTGTTAATTCAGGGAGTTTTCATGCTTACTAGAGTATCAATTCATTCAGTGTCTCGATAAACAGCAACAGCAACCTACCACTGAAAACAACATGACAGTTCATCTATTAAAACAAATTACTTGAAAATATTTTTAAAAACTTATGTTGAAAAACGTATCATTTAATAACTATTTCATACTAGTTTCAACTTCTGTATTATTCACATTAATGATTACATAAAAAATGTAACGTACACACACACACATGGACAAAAAAGTAAAATTTACATGAAAATTTTTTTTCTCCTAAATGAATAGAGAAACACACTGATGAGACAACAGCAAACATACTGCATTTACATTTGACAGTTTATTACGTAGACATTTGATCTTGGATGTGTTGAAAATTTTAATTAAACTACACTAATAAATATTTAAATTCTATTAAATAAAACTTAAGTACAGATTACTGAGAGACATACCTTAATTTTTCATTCAAGTACTTTTGTGGGATCACACAGTCATGATTGAAGTAATTTTGTTATTGCATAATAAAAATTTTAAAATAATGAAAGTTATGATAGCAACACTCAAGTAAATTAATAAGCAATTTTCAGTGTTTTAGTATTTTTATTTAATCATTTTTATTATGCAATAATGTAATTATTTCAATAATGAATGAGAGGATCAGGATCTTGTAAAAGTACTTTCATGAAAAATTAATTTAAGATATACATTGATATGCTTCATTATGATACATGAATCTCAATATTCTGTACTAGGTGGTTTATTCAATAGAATTTAAATATAATTTAACAGTACAAGGGAATAATATGAATCTTAAATATATCAATATCAGTACAATAACACATATTATATTGTATATTATTACAACTAATTATGTTTGTTTCTATTATAGCACATATTGTTTTGAAATAATTTTATTGTTGAGACCAAATAATAAAGGAATTCTTGACCAGTCTAAACGCATACAGTTGATGTATAACATATACCTCTGTATGTGAGTGTTATATGTATATCTCCTGTGCTTTTATTATGTAATTATCCTATTCTTAAATAAAAATAATTTATATAATTTTGTATTTATATAAACCAGCAGTTTATAACCATTATACTATTTGAAATTGTTGACGTAAATAGAAGAACCTTTTTTTGTTGGAAAAGAATTGGTTTCAACATTAGCTTAAATTAAATAATTCATCTTGAGTTATAAAGTAATTTAAAATTAATGATTTTATAAAATATGAATTATTTATTGAAAATAAATTACAATTATTTGCTTTCATACTGATGTATTTCTAAAAATGTTAATGGTGACTGTGCCTTCAATGCTGAGAAGTTGTGCACTAACAATGGAACAGGGCAATTAGGGAAATTTTTAAGTGAATTTGGTTTTTAATTTATTTCACTCTTTTTTTTGAACATCAAGTCCAAACTAATAAATGGTAACATTTTTTTTTAATTTCAGTTTTAAACTGTTTAATAGTGTGAAAAATCACTGACACTTAACAAGATATGGATAGCTTTTTTTAAATGTAAAAAAAAATTGCCAAAATGTTGGGTATAACATCCTGAGATTTTACGATGATTAAGATAAAGATTCACATTTTAACATACATAAAAAGCACACTCTAAAACAATTTTTTGACACAGTTGTAGGAGTTGTAAATATGTTAAGAAAAAATGAGGCGCTAAAATTGTGTAAATTTATAAAATTGTGTTTCCCTTGAGAAAATCACACTAACTGTTATTTGAATAAGTTCTCCATAAACTGATGTACAAAGGAACAAGCTTTGGCTTGGCATCTTAAATTAAATCTTTTATGATTGTTTACTGGCAAAATATTAAGTTCACGTGCACTTTTATTTGCTAGACTATAGTTGAATGCAAAAAAAAATTTCCTGCCTTTACTGAAACCTAAATTAACAACTATTTTTTCTTTTAAAATTTAACCAAAGTGAAAATGACCATTAGAGAAATGTTACCTTTTCGAGAAATACCTAAATGACAAAATCAGCAATATAAATATATTTCCACCAGATTTTATATCATTTCCTTATGGTTAGTACCTTTAAAGAAAAAATGGGGTAAATTTTTATGAAATATAATTTGAAATTACAGCAATAACTTTTTGTCATACTTACGAGCTTTTCTTCACAATAAATTTAACTTGTAATAAAATGCTGAAAAGAACAAGGTTTAATATGATAAAAACCCAACTTATTTTCATAAATTGGCTTATTAGTTTTCAAAGAATAGCTTTTATTTTTGTGATCATACTATAATTAGAATGATATAATAATTGTTATTATGTAAATACATTTGATATTATACACAGATAGAAGTATGGGTTTACATCAATATTTTGCAACCTTTTTTTGAACTCATGATTATGCAAATGATCAGGAAGATAATACAGATAAAACAATATAAATTGTGACGTCATAAGATAAAAACAATTAACTTCAAAGTAAATTATTTTAAATAAACAGTTGCTAAAACAAGGAAACAAAAATAAATAAGAAAATGATTTCACTTACTATTAAGTTATAAAGTGATGCAATGTTTGATTTTGAATTTTCCAAATTCAACTAAAATACAAAAATATTAAAAAAAGAAAATGAAACACTACTTTTCTCATAATCGGATAAAAACTTATAAAAATAATTACAATAAACTGTCAACAATAAACATAAAACGTAATTAATATTGACAATGGTGAATTAATTTATACTCAACAACATATTATTCAAATTTTCAAGAAAAACTCAACCAAACTTACACTAAGGAAGTTAGCTGTTCTTTGTTTTTCAAATTTTTTTACATCTATATCTGCTACTACAACCTGCTGGCAGTTTTTAGCTTCATACCTGAAACAGTGAAAAACCATTAATAACACTGTTTTCAAATAGCAGCACTATGCATAATACAACTGTATTAGCACTTTAAAAAAAATAATAAAAACATTTTCATAATTTTTTACTGTTTGTGAAAGTAGAGAATTCCAAAAACCCATGTTGCACATTAAAATTAGTTACAATTAACTTTTTAATAACTTTTTTCAATGCTGTGTAGGTAAGCCTGTACTGTAACTTGGCCCTAGTACGTAGAACAACTGAAACCACATGTCCAAGAACATGTAATTACAGAGGAGAATATGAGGAACACAATGCCGCCAACCGCACATCACTAATTATCTCTGTTGGTGTGTTATTAAAAATATTCAGTTATTTTCTGAACAGGCCTCGTTATCTAGTTTCATTCTTAACTTAATTAGCAAACTTAAAAAAAAATGTTTGGTCTGAAAATAATCTATTACACGTGTACAGTGTTGAAATACAAAATTTTTGGTAAAGGTACTGTGTAACTTATGAGGGACTAATTTGGGTGAAAAGAGTTTTCGAGAATAATTTCAATTGTAACAAATAACTTAGTTTCTAAATAAGATATATTCAAAATTTCATCAAATTAGAGATAAGTTCCTAATTGTATACATAATTACTGATAACATACTTTAGAAGGGTATATATATATATGTTTATGTATATATATGTGTAATATAATTAATAACAATGACAAAGTTATTATTATTTTAAGGCCCTTCAAAGCATAGCTTTAAAAATTGTAATACTTAAATTTACTTATAAGTAAAACAAATAAAGAAAAAATAGCAGAGGTGAAATTTATATTTGATATTCTTAATTTTTTTTTGTACAAAAATCATTAGATTTTTTTTTGTTTTTACATTTTATCTATTGAAATGTTTGTTAAAATAGAATCAAATTAACTAAACACAAAATATTTTCAGACAGAATGAGGGTACAGAAGGATACATTTACTTCCTTGACAGCAAAGCTTTAAAACAGGTTTTATAAGCTGTTAATAAAGGTGCATAAAAGTGATTGATAACTTACTGTACATGTTGAAGATATTCCATTCCATTTGATGGGATTGCATTTGGATCAAAATCTTTTGGGACCGGTTCAACTGAAAGTACTGGTTCTAGAAGTATGCTTTTCTCACCCATATCTAAAAAAAAACACAACTATTAAAAATTTTCTCCTGTAACTAGACAATATCCACAAGGAATACAAAATACAAATTTATTAAAAGTTTTGAGACATCATGACGATTTGTATTAACTTTTTTTATGATTATGTGAGTCAAGAAGGCATAATATAAAAACTTTAAATCTTAGAGTAGTACATATAACAATACAGACATAAAATTAAGTTTTACTACTGCCTAATTCAGATAAACAGAATATTAATTACTGTTTCAACCATAAACAGATTAACATTTAGCTGTAGCAAATAATTACAAAGACTGGTGCTGAAAAGTGTTCTTATTTCACTTCCCATCAAAAAAAAAACTTGGCAGTGGCCATGTGAAATATAAAAAAAATTCAACAAATTTTAACTGCCTTTAAAAAATTTGTACTATTTGTCAAATTTGGACATTTTTGAAACAATGCTATTCTAGTCATCTGCTACTTTCCAAGAACTATAATCAGTACTTTGATCAGGAATAAAATAAAGAAATAAACAATTTGTTTATTCAACATCAACAAATGCTACATGTTATGCAGATTATACCAATAAGTTACAACCACACTGTAAAACAATTACGATTGTATATGGTAAAAATAGGGTATAATAAGCAAACAAAAAATAAAAGTGTTAATTGGGCAGTTAGCCTACATTAAAATAAATAATCAACCAAGGGAAAATATATATAACTGTCAATAATTAGGAAAACTGGTTTCATAAAAATTTACCACTTTGGAGTGCGTAGCTACAAACAGCACATCTTACACAATTTTCATTTTTTAAATCCTCGATTTTAATTTGCTGAAATAAGAAATGCAGTTGCTTTCTGAAGAAAAAGATTTCATTTATAAAGAAAATGTTAGAAATGAGTTATATCAATTAGACTAAATTAATAGAGAGCAAAGCAAAAAAGTTATCAACTGTTGAATGTGGTACCAGTTACATATTTCCTATAAAAGCATTCATAGTGAGATATCCTATTCTCCCCTCGATTTCCCTTCCGTGCAGTACAGATCTAATGTAGATGGTAAAAAAATTTACTATCACTTTGATGTGATATCAGATGTACAGGATGGAACAATTTAAGACTAAACAAGACAGACATTTTATACAGATAATAATAGTGCTAAGTAACACAAATACTTCCATTAGTTACTGTCAGATAATGGAAGAAAAGGCAATACTTACAAGATATAGATGTCCTGTAATTCATCACTGGAAATCCAATTATCAAACAATGAGGTCATATACGCATAAAAATTACATTCATTAAAAGAAATACTTGAACCAATTTAAAAAAAAAAAAAATTGAACATGATCATTCCATTTTGAAGCTTCCTTCATATCAACCTGACCTCAATCTCACAGGACTCATATGCGCTTAAGTAAATTACACCATTTATAATACCTCTGAGGTGAAAAGGATATGTAGTGAAAAACTTTCTTTAATTACTAAAAAAAGATAAAAGTAGTGCGCACGAATAAAAGAAAAATACAGAAAAGTTGATGGAACTCTGAATGACCTCCACGATTCATTTTTGTGATGGCAAAATCCTTTTAGAAGATAATGAATATGAATCTGGAATTTGTTAATACACTTTGACTTTACACCAGTTTAAGCAACCAACAAGGTAACATTATCAAGCAAACTAAAGCATTTATTTTAAACTGATTTTATACCTAATGATTAGTTTTTTATTATTTTTCATTATATTTAAATGGAATTTATTTAATTTAATTCAAGTATTACTGTTAAGTAATCTATTTAGACAAGCAATAGTGTAAAAATTCCAAAAGGGAATAAACAACTTATTGCAACAGCAATATTAAGGTCACTTGAGAATGTAAAGGAAGAACTGTTATTTTTGTGAGGGAATATCAAAGACTAGTTTCTACTGTAGGCTATATCTTATTAGCCTGGTGACTACATGAGGAAAAATCTTGATGTAAAATGTCTAACTCGCATACAAACACTCTCCAAGATATATCATACATATACACATGTATGAGATAGATTATACATTAATTCCTATAGTAAGCAGCTAATGATTTTCAATAATATAATGGGAAAATTAGTTGTCCTGGCAAATAATATTCAGAGTTGTAAAATAGCCAATCTTCTTCATCTGATCAATCAGATCTCTAATCTTAACTTTTAATCATAAAACAAACTACACTCATGCAATAACTGCAAAATAATCTAGTCTTAATATCAGTTATGCATGCAACAAGGAAAGTTTACCTAAAATTCACAAATTAATCATGTAAAAAATATATTTTTTCAACACTAAAGTAATATGTACGGCTATGTTTACTTTACATGAATATGGTTTCATTTATGGCATTCCCATGGTTTGGCAGGTTACAAGCAATCACACAGTTTATATTTACAGTATAACACTCAAGTAAACAAATAAAAAAAAATATATATATATATATCTAATATATATAATGAATGAGCATCATAAAAAGTTTGGGAATTCACCAATATTCAAAGTTTACAAACCTAACAAATCGCTGCCAAATTACATACAAAAATGGTAGCTGTTAGATTATGTAGCTCCTTTTTCTGTGGAAGTACCGGGCTTATGTTTCAAGTGTTGCAATTTTTCGACATACTGTTCATCATAATTTACTAAATAACGTAATAATAATTTCTTTTATTGCGTATCTAGTAAACTACTACTGCTACTAAATACATCCACTTTTTGATAGGGTACTTCAATTTGTTCGTATTTAAAATGAATCATTTTGTGCATTCTTCGCCGGCAAAGTGTACACGTTTGGACAAGACAAACTGAAATCAGATTAAATACAAAAGTTTTCATTCCATATTCATTATTATACTTACTTTAGTACAAGTAACAATGAAGAAGTTCTTATAAATAGTTTTACTCTTTCTAACAGACAATTTTTGTCACAAAATTATGCTTTCTCAATCTTGTCAGTTATCGTACCTTCAGATTCTGTTAGATTGAATTAAAACATTAAAAGAATTTCAAAATGAAATAAAGACACTTAAATATGAAAAACTTAGGTTTATAATCAGTGTTAAAAAAGCTTTATATGCACAAACAGAATTATAAGCAATGATTAACTGACAACATAACTGCATTTAAAAACACTAACCTAGGAATCAAGACGCTGTCATCAAAAAGCGGTAATGCACTCAACTGATAGGGAGTTTAAGTACTTCCCCTTAGATGGCTCCCACTAACCAAAACGTTTCCAGCGTAAAACACCTGTTATAAATACTACCCATGAGCATATGATTGGCATTCTAACAGATGTTTGTTAACGTCACTGTCTACAGTAGCGCGCGAATGAAGAAAATAAAATAAAAATACGTTTATGGTGTGATGTTACGTAATGTTAATTTTTTTATTTTATTTATTGACTAGTACAATACCAGAATAAATACATCTTCTTTTAAAGAGTACTTTTTAAAAGTACACATCTTTTACAACTTCTACGGGTTGTATTATACCTTATTTATGTTGTTTAAAATTTTTTCACAACAGAAATGGCTCAAAAAGAACACCACTGTTGTTTTGCCCCTGTTCTGAAGAAAGAGTAGTTAGAACTCAGACTATGTTTTACTATGCTACACTCTGCTCTGCAGGAACAGTTTAATTAAAATTGTGTAATGTAACATAAAAATCTGATATGTGAAGCTGTGAGCAGAACATAAAGCTTCTGCTCCAGTACTATATTCTCTAAGAATGGAACTGAGAAAGAAGTTGCATGTGTTTTTCCTAACAAAAGCGTACCACATCTCTTCAATCATGCCTTAAAATTAATATCAATCATATTCCAGGCACCACTACACCACTACTTAATCTTATGCTACGAAATGCTATTTAAGGATGAGTACTAATCAAAGAATCACTGTTAACTACGTTGTAAAATAAATTCCTATCCTGTATATACTCATTCAATAATTTTCTTCATCAGTGGTTATAGATCTTGTTGTAATGGCCACAGTTCTGCATTGGAGCAGCTACTTCACAGGAGGGACATTAAATCGCTTCTAATTTTTAAATGCTGCTCCTTCCTGCATTATTCCACCAAAAAAGCAGCCAGGCATATCACACTTTCACAAGCATTAGAATACAAACATCACATGTTTGTATTCATAGATATTAGTAACTAGATATATTAGTAACTAGATATTGTAACTAGATATTAGTCAGTGTATTTCAACTTCACATTCTTTAAATAATTTAATTGAATTATAATATTAAAATATTTTTTTTAAGGAAAATTATATCTTAAAAATTAGTTTAACTATATTCAAAAAAATTGTAAATACTTGACCTGCTGGAAATTCTCAATAGAATAAAAAGGGTTTGCAAGAAATCACAGGTAAAACTTTCTTCTAAGTACTTTTATTGGGGGCCGTTCTGACAGAAAGAGCTGATTCATTTAAAAATGCAACTCCTGTAAAGCAGTAACAGCGTAATCCTCTCAACCAAGAACAGGTAATGTTCAGTTTGAGATAATTTTTTGACTGTAGTTGTTTACAATATTTTCTTGTACATATATCCAAAATTGTTCTAAATAACTTATTGTGAATTAGCAATATTCCTGGCTGAGGAAGAGTGCCACAAATATGAACCCATAAAATACATGGTTTTGAAAAAGGGAAAAATAGTATGAAATCAAAGAACAAAAGAATTAAAAATCTCAGTTTCTATAAAGCAAAAAGAACTGATGAGAGTTTTTTCATACACTCTTTTTTGTGTTTTCTAACAAAAAGTAAGATCCAGATAAAAACTGACAAGTTTAATACAACCGAGTTCTGATAATTTTTGTGTTAGTGAATGTACCCAACTAAGAATTTACTTTACAATAATGTACATGTAGAGCGCAAAGAAATCATGCTTCTTGCAACAGAAAAGAGATATGGATAATAATTAAACACCGCCACTTTTAATCACATAAAATGTGAATATGAATCTATATCTTCTGAGGTAATTTTAGTTAAGAAAATTTTTACAAGTTCCAGATTTTATCATAAAATTGATTACAATAAAGAAGTTTGAAGTTTATGAGCAGGCAAAGATGTATGGTGTGGATTTCTGATTTCAGAACCTTATCACTACTCATCTTATGCACTCTAGGATTAATAATAAATATATTTATGATGAAAAAATTGTAATTGATAACAGCAAAATTAACATATGTGAATTATCTAATGGTGAACATGAAAAGAACTTCTCACAGAGTGAGGCAAATTATGATGAGAAAAGAAAGAACAGAAAAGAGAACTGGGCAGGGTAGTGAATGGTTAAAATAATATAATTTAATGGAGAAGATGTTGAATCAACTATTAATATAGCATATTATGAGAGTGGATGAGAGGTTGAAAGATTTATTTATTTTTTTAAATTAATGTTTAAGCAATAGGTGTTATTTCCATTAACATAGTAAAAATGATTTGATGGGAGATTTATTCAAGTCATTGTTAGTTATAGTATCTAATTAAAAAGGAGCATGAGATATAATTACACTGAGGAACCAAATTAATTTTTTTAAATAAATAGATGCATAAATACAACAGATACATGAATACATAAATAGATTTTTTCCATCATCCACCATTTTCTTGTGATATGTAGGTAAATTCTGAAAGAAATTAAAAATTAATATGCATGCAGAATACTATTCAACTTATTTAAAATCTGATAGTTGTACTCCTACTGTATTTGGCATCTGGAACATCCCTCTTTAGCAGCTTACAACAATCTGAAAGCATTCATATAATCCACTGTTGCTAGTACCTGTTTTCCAAGACTGAGATTTGCTGGTAGTAGCATTCTCATGCTCGTCACTGATGGCACTGAGATAGTCAGGAAAGAAATGCAGGCATGATTCCAAGAAATGAATTTTTAGGGACATATTTTACCCCTAATGTTTGCATGGCTGTAATAATTCAAAGATAGTTACTTTTATATGGATTTGAATACTGGTGTTCTTTGGTTGTTGGGTTTCAATTAACCACACATCTCAGGAATGGTCGACCTCAGACTGTATAAGACTACACTTCATTTACATTCATACATATCATCCTCTGAAGTAATACCTCATGGTGGTTCCAGAGGCTAAACAGAAAAAAGAAAAAGATGTAATAATCCACCCACAATGTTACGGTTGTTGGAGGATTTATGATTTCTTAAAATTTTTTGCAAAAACTTTTAAATCACTTCCACACATATTTGTTTAATAGTTCTTCACATTGGTTCACCTCTAATCAAAGTTTATAGTTACCAATCTACAAAAATTTCTTCCTTGATTTCGGCATCACTAATACACGTAAATCTTTCTTTAAATGAAACCCACCACCACTTTTATCCATTGCCTTACCAATTTTTTTGAAAATTCCTAATTTTAAATGGAGTAGAGATGGAAGAATCATTCCCAAATTAACTACTAAAGAAGTACAACATTTTTCTGTCCAGACATAAGAGCTTCACACTTCAGCCATTTAAATTTTGTTGCTTTTTGTGTGAATGGACAATAGAAACAATATGAATTATTATATCAGAAACGAATGGCTGATATAATAATAATAATTCTGATATAATAATTCATATTGTTGCTACTGTCCATTCACACAAAAAGCAACAAAATTTAGTGTGTCCAAGCTCCAAACCCATTAATAATGCAATAACTTTTAAATTGCAACAATACTTGTATTGAATTTTTTCTAACAGGATCTTCATATTTCTTTCATGTTAGTTATATAAGCTAGAGGCACAGAAGGAAATTTTTTGCCATTGTGAAAAATGATAGTCTTCAAACTAGTTTTCGAAGAATCAATGAATAGTCTCCATTGTGTAGTTATATTGATGGTAAATTCAGACACTGCACTGTGTGTTTTGGATTTACTACTAAATCCTTTTATCTTTGAAATATAGAAATAAAAGTTTGGCAAATAGTCTTGCCACAGCATCAGTATGACAAAACACATGTGTTCATTACTCCTAGCCCAATCTGTCATTAGTTTCACACAGATCAAACAGCAGATGTGAAGGGCCTAGTTCTTACCTTGTTCCCCAACTTTACAGGCAAAATATAATTCATGACATTTTTTTAGTAGTGGAATCAAATTTCACCATTGTTCTTTAAACATCAAATCCCCATAAACGTAACAGAAGTTATCTGGATCATTTACCCACTTGCTTGGAATATTTATTCAAACATAGCATACTTGATACATTAACTGTAGATCACAAAAAAAAAGAGTAGAACTACTGTACATCCATACACAATGAACATTTAATTTAACACTGAATATTTAATTTAATACTGGTATGTTAATTGTACGACTCCAAACATTAATCTCTGCTGTCATATCAGAATCTACAGTAAATAAACCATCAAGTATATACAGCTATTGCCTTCATGTTTATACATGTTTTTATACAGCTATTATGTTATGTTTGTACCCTACCCTCTTTCAGAAATCATTTAAAATATTCTTTTATGTTCATAAGTTATTTCTAAAAAAGTTACATAGAATTCTGCAAAAGCAATATTGCAAAAATATTATCACCCAAGAACTGTGGTTGTTGGAAAAATTTTGATTGCATTCTTGAATTCAGCATAACAATTTACATAGGAGCATAAAATCTTTCATGTGCCAAAAGCTGTGTTTATATTAGCGTCAAAAAATAATAGATTTAGATTTGTTGTTTTGATTCTATTGTTCTGTTACCAATTATAAATCTCACTGATGTTTCTGCTGTATTCACTGCTGTTATTCCTGCCTTATCAGAATCTCAGTGTGGATCTGATTATGGGTTGAGGCTTTTACTAGTAACCAGCTTATGTGGTTTAACATCATAAAGAAAGATGCTCAGTATCTCCTTCTTTGGTTAAAAAATAGCAAATGCATAATGTAAAAATTCCAAGCATTAATTTTTCAAATTAATGTTAATAAAATATTATCGTAGTTGTGTTTTATAACATCAGCCAAAACACTTATGACAAACAATTATCATATTTTACATTCCAACAGCTATTTGTTTAGTAGTTACCTCTTTAAGTTTATGATGTAGGCAGTGTTCTGTTTTGAGTAATCTTTTTTTATTAAATATGATTTAATTTAGTGGTACAGTTGAATGCAGGGATTATACAATATAGTTTTCATTATGTTTTTATTTTTACTTCCTTGTATGAAGTATTGTGATCGCAAAAATTTTCAGATTTCAATGGAAATATCCATTTTGAGCATCCCTGAATCCAGTTTGACTAGTTTTGGTATGACGTATGTTTGTATCTTGCATAACTTAAAAATGATTAGCTGTAGGATGTTGAAATTTTGAATTTAGGGCTCTTGTAACATTTGGTTGTGCACCTTCCTTTTTGACTGCAATTGACTAAACCAAAAGTGTCCGAAAAACCCCCAAAATCCAAAAAAATTGCACTTTTTCTTAACTGCAGTAATAAGCTCTTATTGAGAGATTTTCAACGATATGTTGTAAATGGTACTTATTTTCATTGGTTCCAAAGTTATAGCCAAACAAAATTTTTGAATCTTGCAAGGGGAAGGCACATTGGCTCGAATCAGACTTTTTTTAATCTCCTTTTTTTAACTTTTTTTTTTAAATTTAAATATATTGATTTATTAATACATTATTAACCTCTGAATGTAAAAAAAGTTTTACAATAAATTATAATTCAATAATAATAGATAAAATATATATATATATATATATATATAATTATCAGTTATTAATAAAACAAAAGTTTATCTACTTTTCATTTTAAGATTGGTGTATTTGTAATTTAATAGGTGTACAAGGAAGTCATGTGATGTCCACATCAAATTGTTTTTATTCTTAATATTTGCTTACCACATTAGTAATTTAAAAATTAATTTTATCAGGTTTGCAATTTTGTAGAAGAATGGGAATATATTTTCATTTCTAATATAATAGCTAAGACAGTAAATCACACAAACAAGAAAACTGCATGGTACAGACCAAAATTTTCTGCTGAAAAATGTGCTGAATTAAAATAAAAATAGTATAGTTTTACATATATCATGTTTCTTTACTAAACAGGAATATTTAAATGTAGTCATAAAAGTTTTTGATCACCATCTGTAATTGATGGTGATGTGAGGAATATTTATATTCCATGTTATTTTATCAACTCAAAAATGAGCAAATGTTCATCCTCATGTTTGCAATTTTATAATTTAAGAAGTTGAGCAGAAAGAAAGAGAATTAACCCATTTATAGCTGTATGTTATATTTTCAAAGAATTGTTGAAATTTCTCAAAACTGTTGTAATATTAGTTCAATACTATTAGGTAGATTTCATTGTCACTGTAATTTTAAAGTTTATATGTCTAATAAAACTACAAAATACCATTTAAATATTATGTTACTGATTGACAATCTGCAAGCCATCTTTTCAATATTTATATGAACAAAGGATAGAGTAATGATAATTTTTGGTTTAGATTTAATGAAAAAAGACACAAAAAGCAGTACAATCTGTGGTGTTTAATAAAACCAATTACTGATTGAAATAAAAATATTACAGCTGATGTCTATTTCAGTTCTTCGGTATTAGTAACAGTTTCCTTCATTTGTGCTGCATAAACACCACAAAGGAATTGATAATTTGTCATCTTCATTGTGAATGCAATTTATTGCTCAATAAATCAAGTTAAGATTGTAAATTTATTTAAAATAAGGGTAATACTCACTAACAAGTGCATATTTCCTTGAACCTTTATCAATTCCAAATTTTGTACAACTAAAAGGAATAAAAAAACAAAAAAAAAAAGTTTTTAAATTCTAATTTCAGCAGTCATTGCTACAATTTCTTCATTTTTTTGCTTGATAATATCACCATATAAGCTTGAAGTTTTGCATGGGATATGGAAATGTAACTATGAAAAATGCCATATTTGACCGGGATTCGAACCCAGGACCTCCGGATCAAAGGGTGAAATACTACCACTTGTGCAGGCATTAAAGTAATGTAGGAGATGGTGTTTCTGAGAATGAATAAGAATTGTATTTTTTTTTTGTAATTATGTTGCACAGAAAGATGAATACAACTAACCTAATTATTATATAATTATCCTATTAATATATATTAATAGGATAATTATGGTTATTACAGCTAAAAAAATGGATTAAAATATTTTAATCTATTTTTTAGTTGTTACCTTCCCCAGTTTTCAAGATAGTCTTTAGGGATATTCTTATTCCATCCAGCTAAATTCTTGTTACATACTGAATCTAAACGGGAGAATCAAGTAGAATTTGACTTTCCTTTTGTTTAATTATTAATATAAATATAAAATATAAATATTACATTAAAAATATAAGTATTACCAATATAGATGTAGATATCACTTATAAACTGTTAAACAAAAAATTACTGCTGTCTAGCAAAATTAACACTTTGTGGAGTATTTAACAGTGGTCATCAAGAGAGCATCACTTTGCATGAGGGAGAACATAGGCATAGAGAAGGTAAGTACACCAAGCAGAATAAATTGTTTTATTTTCTTTCATGACAGGATTAGGGCTTCATGTATATTAAAAATTATTTTTTTTTATGTATTAAAAAATATGTTTGATGCTTTATTGATTTTCTTACCACTTATTTGATGAAAGTATATATGTTTTTGTATTATAATTTTGAAATATAGGTAAATTAAGTAAGAAAGACATTTTAAAGAAAACTAATCAATATATATTAATCATTTACATAACATTTTTTCTATATGTATATAATTTACAATATTTACACAAAACAATTTATACATTAAAACTATACAACGTTGAAAAAACAATATCACAATCATAAACTTTAAAAACTAAGCACCATACTTTCCATAACTTATTTTATATAATACTAAGTTGATGTATGTATTACAAAAAGTTAACATTAGAAAAGTGAATAATAGGTAAGTAACAACAGTAACAAAATTTTAAAGAAATTTCACAACATATATTTAATGCTAATACTATTTTGATGATGTACATATATTTAGTTAAAATGTAAGAATATTATTTACTTAAAATTATCAACATGAAGTTTGATTTGATACTACAAACAGCATTTTTGTAAAGCCTAGACAGCTCTGGCCGGGTTATAAAATGTTTCGATTTCTTGTGTATCTTTTTTATATGATAACACAATATATTGCACACAAAAAATTCATGTATATATATTTATATATATATTATTGAAATTAATCTTCTTTGGATTCAAATTAATTCTCAATACTGTTAAATTATAATAGCATATATCTTCCAGTACAAACAATTCAGATAAGATCAAATTTATCATGATAAAATTAAGGTAAGAAATGTCTTGTCTTAATAGTCTGTACTAGGTGGTTTGTGGTTTATGTTAGTAGAATTAAAAAAACATAGATATATATATATCTTTTTTGTTCAATCAAAACATTCATTTATATTTTAATAGGATATCTTTTTTTTAACTCTCTGTAAGTATATGGTTAGGTATAATACTGTTATTTTATAAAATTGAACATGAAATACTACTTAATTAATATTAACAAGGAAGGTGCTTTTGTTTAATAATAATTACAGTAAAAAAAAGAGAAAATAATATTTATTGAAAGTAACACTTCTTGTAAACATTAGAAAATATTCAGTTATTAATTTATAATTTAATTAAATTATTAAAAATTACTAAATTTTAATAATAAAGTTAGAACAAATTTAAACTTACATCAGTACTGCATCGTAAAATACTATTAAGTTTGAACTTTAATCCAGTTTGTTGCTGTTAAAAATTAATCAACTTTAATAATTTTCATTGTTGACCATTATAGACAAAAGAGGTATGTTATTAAATAACATACAATTCAGTATAATAAAATGTATGATGCAGTGTGTATTATTTACTTACATATTATCAGCATGAGGATAATTTGACATTCACCAGTATTAGTTCTTTTATAACGCCTAGGCAGCTTTGGCAATCTTCTTACATATTATGTTAAAATTTGTTTAATTTTAATAAATCTAGCCCAAAATTAAATAGTTAATCATTTTTTGATTACAAACAGTAATTACTACTTGTTCAATGTTGTAAGTTTTAAACCAAATATTTCCCAAGTATAGAAATTTGCTGATTTTGGTTATAACTCATCTCCTAGTAGAATTACAAAAGAGATGACAAAATACATGATATTGTCTATTACTAAAATTTGTTCTGTATAGCTCAGAATATTCACTGACTTGTGTTATAAAAAAACTATCTTTAATTAAGTGATACATGAAGTATAAAAATATGTTTATTATTATATTACATTGAAAGGCTAAATTAATACTGTTTTAAAAATAAATTACTCACTAGTAAAGATAATGTTTTCTAATGACTTTTAATAAAATGTATTTCAAACATTCTAATAATTTAATGTCCTACACCAAAAATATTCAACAGAACAAATTAAAAAAAAATATATATTTTATAATACTGTATTTGATTACTAATAATTCGATTCAATAATTTCTTTACATTCTTGATGCTAAAAAAATTTAATCACAGAATCAAGTTTATTTTTTATTTAATATGAAAATCTATTAAATATTTTATAAGATTTATAAGATTTTAAGATTCAGAAATTAAAATACAGCTGGTAAGGCAAGATTTGAGCAGTGGAATGAAACAGAAAATCATACAGACACAAATTTACAGGAAGATTGATGTTATAAATTAACACTTCAGAGAAGCAGAGTGATTGTTCTTACACTCAACTGAAGGCATAGCTCCAGTTTGGTGGGGTAATTGACTACTCTATTTTTTTTAAACTTATTTCTTGGATTATGCAGTACACAAAGTACAGAGAATAAATAAGTTTGTCTATAATTATCCTTAAAAAACCCTTTTTTTTTGTAAAAAACCTAATATTATTCAAAATGATTATTCACCAACTCAAGAGCACTTTTATTGCTTTCCCAACTTTTAAGTATTACATTTATATAAAATGAAAATAAATGTGTTGACATTTCAGATTAATAAAAGTGCATCCATTCATGGATAAATAAAATATATTAATATATATTATTAAACTAAATATAAAACTGTAAATGTTTACATTGTAAAAATTTAAGGAAATCATAACTTTTAACTATTTGGTATTTTAAGTGTTTAAGATACTGCTTAACTCTTTGGTATTTTTAAGTATTTCATACATTTTCAAATATTAAATTTTTTTTGTAATATTTTCCCTATCCTATAGGTTGGAAGCCAAAACTTCTTGTACACTCAGATTGTGGATAGGGGAAAGACCTGATGATGGTTAGTCAGATGTTAGGTGGTGGTAATGAAGTCATGGCTAGTTGCAAATAAGGAGTTATCTTGATAGGCAGTCACAGAAGGGAATGTCAGCATCGAGCTTGTAGTGTTGTGTGAGGACAGTATAACTAAATTTGCCTTAAAGCCAATAAGGATATGCTGCCACAGGCAACTATCAACCACCAGTAAGTAAATAAGCTGACATCCTTCACATAGAAGATTACATAACTTTGAGAAGCAGGTAATCCTTTTGGTGTTACATAACAGCAAAGTAGCTGAGAGATGCATAACAGAAGAAAGGGGAAAGCGCCATTACAATTATTGTTGAGGGTGCCTACCAATTAATGATTGATAAAATTAGAACAAAAAAAAAAATGTAAGCTCACACATTTTAGACTTTAAGTACTGCTCAGCTGAAACCGATAGAAAACTGCTGCTGTATTTCCTAAGAAAGTGGTTTATTTCATTCCTTTCCTTTTTGGAAATTAATTTCTGATCAGGAAATTATAGGATAATTAACAGAAAAAGAAATGGTAACAGAACAGTATGAATAATAATGAATAAGAAAGAAATAGGTACAATGTTGCAAGGGAAAACTGGTTCTTGTAGAGAAGTAATGAAGTAGAGAAAAATATGAGTACAGAGAATGTAGGTGTAGAATATGAAAAAGTAAGAGAAATTATCATAAATATATAAAGAGAAAAAAATTATCTGAAGTTTTTTGGAAGAGGAAAAGAATTGATATCAATTATACTCTACTTTGATTTCAGAGTTTGATAGGAAACTGGAAGCACAAACAAAATCAGAGCATAAACAGAAAACGGGCAGCTGGGAAAAATGATATGCAATTTATTTTGTTAGGAAAAGCATGACTGATTATATATGGCTTAATAGATATTTTGAAACTGGAAACATTCTCACATATGCAAACAGTACATTTATTACTATACTTAATAAAATAGGAGCAGATAAATATGAGAACTATCATGCTATCAGTAAATCTCATGTACTGAAAAAAATGTGTCATAGAGCAGTAGTAAGAGTAGATGTAAAGAAAAGCAAGCTCAGATTCAGAGAATAGTGAGACAAAGATGAAGCCTGATTCTGTTGCTTTTCAAATGGTGTAGAGAAATAGAAATACAAGAACCGAAAGAAAAATTTTCCAGTGAAGTTATCTATTCAAGAAAAAAAAAATTGCAAGATTGGTGATGACAATGAACTTTTGACATAAACCATAGCTGACAATGAAGAAATGTGAAATGTGACAGAAATAAAATAATGAGGAAATAAAATAATGAGGAAATAAATATTAAAATAAAAGTACTTTATATACCAAAAAGTTACTTTGCTATTAGGGAGTAAAATAACCTTTAAGTAAATTTTAGCAAATTTACAGAGTAAATTAAAAGGATGGGCAACATATTGTAGAGATCAAAAGCATATAGGTACAAGTAGACAAGCTTTCATGAAAAATAATTCTTCTAATACATAGACCTAAAAAAAGGTCTGCTAATGTGTAGATCTAAAAATTTGAAAAAAAATTTTAATATTTTAGTATTTAAAATTACAATTTTTAAATACTTATGTGGTTGGTAGTGAAATACTTTATCACAGTCAAACATGGAGACATGAAAAACAGAATGGAAAAGAACAGAGGTCTTTGAAATAATTTATATGAGAATGTTGAAAATTAGGAAGGTTGATAAAATACAAAATGAAGAAACTTATGATAAATAGGATGATTTAAGATTCTGTCACAAAAGATTTTAAGTATTTTTTACCTGGACTGGAGCAGAAGATTATTAACATATGATTTTGTGGTGAAGAATTAAATATATGTTGTGTCAGAAATTGCTTAAGAATTAAAAAGTTAAACGCTACATGTGAACAGGTATAGGATTCTTAAAAGAACAACTTTGCTCATTCATTGAATTACGAAGGATGTAGAAATACTATCCGACTAAATTATAAACTCTTCAGCCAGAACACATTGGAATTCATTATGATTAACTTCTACTATAATATAGCCATAAATTAGTCTGAATATTTATTAACTGTAGTACACTGCTACATTTGATAACATTTGTTAACTTATGCTTTAAAAATGTTCTGAATCTAATTTTTTGTTCTTGATATGTATTTAATGAATCATCATGTACTTAATAAATCATAATATAAATAATACTTTCTTATGACTAATATTTTATTATTATACAAGTATAAACCATTAAATTTTTAATTATTTACCCAAGTAATCTATTTTACAGAGATGCCATATTAATCAAAGGAATACTGTACCATTTGAAAACTTGATCTGGAGCCATGCCTGGCCAATAAATGCCGATGATATAGTCATTTTTGTAATATTAAAACAAATATTAGCAAAATACATATAAGTAAAAAATTAAATAAAAAAACAAAAAGGAAGTAAATCTATCATCTCTAAACATTACAAACACGAACTTAAACCCACAAAAATGTGTGGTCATTACACATTAGAGCTCACTTGTTATTTTTTATCCAAATTTTTTTTAATCTAATTAGGTATAATTTTCCAGATGGTAAAATTATGTAAAAATATTTTGTGAGCATTACCATAGACATATTTTTACAACTTAAAATATTAATACTATTATAAGTTAACAATATTTAATAAATAATTTAACAATTTTAGTACAATTATGAAGTTTTTAAAAAGAAAAATGTAATAATAAAGTAAATGTATTAAAAACAGATATGTCATAAAATATTAATACAAATATACAGTAAAATCTATCAATCGCTATAGTAATAATAATAATAATAATAATAATTATTATTATTATTATTCTAGGCCAACATATGGACGTATGTTGTTAAATTTATTTTTAACTAAATACAATTAAATTATCACAATAAATGATTAACAAACTATTACTCATATTGTAGTTTAACAAGTAAGTAATTAACATCTGTGATTCTTTAGGAAATCTTCTACTTAAAAGAATTAAAATAAAATAGTTACAAACAGTTTAAAAACTTAAATCCCAACAGGAGTATATATTACTTTATTAAAATAAACATTATTTATTATATAGGATTCTATAATTCATAATAAAATGGTATAATTAAAAAAAATATATATATATAAATATAATTTAAAAAAAAAATATATATATATGATTATTTAGTTTTAATTAGATATAATTAAACTCTTAAGTTCATATGTAGCAATGAAGTTAATAATAGATGTTTTAATGTGAAATGAAAAGAGAAGACAATTTTTAAACAAAGTTAGGAAAGAAAAGTACATTTTATTACATACAAAATTATTAAGTGACCAACCTAAGGAGGAGGAAAGGCACTAGGTTGATTCTTCAGGGTATGGAAAGTAATAAAATACACTTAAGATGAAAATTTTCTTTTAAATCAGTCATTACTAAATTTACTTCATATATCACTATAAACGTTTAATCCTTACAACTGTTTAAGAATTTGTTTTAGTATGTATGTTAATAAATATAATTAGGACAGTTCTTCTAGTACCCAAAGATTCTTTATTGGGGAACATGACATCTAGATCAATTTTAGTAACATAAGCATTATTAGGATGGGAGTATGCCAAGTAATGTGGGGTTAGGCTGACAAATAGAATAAATGCTGTTTATTTGTTGTTTTGAAACTTCACCAAGAGTTTTTTTTGATAAATATAAAAGTTAACTATGACCTTGACTCACACTTTGTGCCAACGACCATACCACGTTGAACACATCAGTTCTGTCTGCCTCACACTTGGAAAAATGTAACAAAATTTTGACAAATATTCAATAAATGTTTAGCAGACTTTAAGATAGGCACAGTTGTTTTAATGCCATATATACCGTAAATCTGGCCAAATGTTTTTCTCCTAAAAAAATAACACTAATTATAGTTAAATGGTTTTCTAACAGAACAATGTTTGCTGGAACTGGGAATTAAAAGAGAAGTCATTTTTCATCATTTCAATAGGATTTGAAATTTGGAGGGCCAATAATCACCTCATGGTAATCTCCCTGAAAGATAAAATACTCTTTTAAAAAGTAATCAAACTGATTTCAAAAACTAATTTAAAATGTAAAAACTAATACATTAATTTTTGTTATTAATTTTGAAGTTAAGAACAGTTATCATTACTTATCCTTAATTTGTAGTGGTATCAAAAGTCAGTATTTATAAAAGAATTGACAAATTTTTTTAGCATGGTATTTATGAAGTTGTTTTATTTTGTATTATGAAGAATTATTATATTTAAAAATTGTAATTTTTTTTTTAATTTAAAATAAAGACAGGCCTATCTGTATTTGTAACTAATTATGATTACATGACACAAAAAAGCAAGAAATTTGTTATAAAGCAGTTATCAAAAATGAAGAGAAAAATATAAAGTGTATTCCAGATCAGCATTGTCTTCAAGATGTAAAATTAAAAAAATAAACATGCAACAATTATAAAAAGAAAAAAAAAATAATAGTCATTCAAAAGGTTTGTGTAATAAAATTTACAGTAATTTTAATTTTATATAGTGCTAAAGTAGAATCTACCTATTGAGAACCACAATAAAATAAAAAAATAAAAAAAATAAAAATAAAATAAAAAAAAATAAAATAAATAAGATAATATAAATGCTTTAAGGAATGCTACAATGAATAGTTATTATTTCTTATGTTTTCATAAAAGTTATTATTTTTTTATGAATACAATTTGCAAATTACATGTAGAAATAAATAAAAATTATCTTGAAGGAAAAATATTGTATTTAAGAAATTGTTTACAAAACTGTATCACATTCTAAATTTTCTAATCTTCAGAAGAGCATTAAAGAAATAATAATAATAAAATTTTAAATACTCTTTCATCAAATTTCATTTACATTTGCGACCAGCAGAATAAGAAAAAAAAAATTACTACAATAAAGCAGAAATAATAGTAATGGGTACAGTTAAAAGTTTTTTACTATCAATCATTAAAAAAAGACAATTAATTTATCTGATTTAGAACAGGGTCACTGAAAAAGGTGGATGGGATTTACAAATGCTTAAAATGTCAGCAAATTCTCTGTTTTTGTAAGAAAATGAGTAAAATGTTTTTAGATTTTCATAGATTCAATGGAGATATAATTCAGATAAGTTATATGATTAAAAAAAAAAAAAATAGTCAAGGACATAAAGCTCTACAATTCATAATCAACAAAATTGATGAAATCGAACATTGATTTAAATTTAATTATGATTAGTATAACTAAGTTATAACTATTTTTTACATAATGAGTCAGTTAATTTTATGATTTTTTTTAATAATAAACTAGAGTATCTAAATGAAATTCATGGTTACATTCATTATGCATCTTGAAATTTGATGTAGGTAACTTCTCACACTTGCTGCCCAATGTGACTTTTTACATTATATTGTGACATTCCCATATTGCTTAATAGGTTACTATCATATGCTTCGTGTTTACCTAATATTTTACAAATAAATTGCTCTTAGGATGGAAATGAACTAGAAAGCAACACTTGTTTTAATGGCTCTCAGTTGTTATTAATTAAATTAATAGCATACATTTTTCACACTAAATAAAAGATTAATAAATAATGTTGTATAACAGATTGATAGTAAACTAACAAGTAACTAATTAATTTAAAAATTGGTGTAAGCTTTTACACTTTTACAATGAGTTAATTGTTTTACTGTACTTCATATTAAATCTTATTGCCATAACATCCTAATGATAAACAATACATCGTAATAAAATGTCTTATCTATAAATATTAAGATATAGTAATAATTTAAAATATTAAAAATCACACAAGCTGCGACTCATATCTCAATAGGCACAAATCAGGGTTTAGATGATTCAGGGGCAGGAGACATATGGCTATCAGGTTTTGCTTGTTGAATGTATTCATCTAGCGAATAACCAAACAATTCAAAATCAAACCTGTAACATAAATATTCACAATTGCTATTGTTATGAATAACAAAATTATATTCTAGTCAAAATGTAACAATCTATTGCTCAAATTTACTTATTTACTGCAATCATAACCTTTTTATATCTACACAAAAGCATTAATGATTAACTTGTATAATGTTTTACAGAACTATTTGCACTAAAATAGGAGAAAATTGATATATATATATATATATATATATATATATATATATATATATATATATATATATATATATTAAATTCATATAATTCCTCTGTTACTGAAATTATATTTAAATTCTATTAAATAAACCATCTAGTACAAAATATTGAGATACAACATATTTTACCTTAATTTTTCATGGAAGTACTTTCATGGGAACTCTCATCCTTAGTCATGATTGAAATAATTCCATTAATGCATAATAAAAATACTAAAGTAATGATCATTGAATATTAATTTACATGGGTGCTGCTATCTGTTGCAGTTTTTATAAGATTGTCTCCCTCAAACACTGTCAGATGGTTTATCAAATTGAGATTTGGGTAAGTTAATTTAGGGGTAATGATTTCAGAAGGATATAATTTAGAATGACATTTTGAACTATTTTAGTACTTTTATTTTTATATTTTTATTATGCAATAATGGAATCATTTCAATCATGTATGACTGAGAATGTGGGATCCCACAAAAGTACTTTCATGAAAAATTAAGGTGAGATGTCATATCTCAACATTCTGTAATAGGTGGTTTATAATAAAATAGAATTTAAGTATAAATATTAATATACTATATTTTGCCATTGTTATTAAAAATATTTTTGTTGTAAATAGTTTAGACAGAATAAAGCTTTACATTCTCACTACATTATTCATACACAGTAGGTGTGAAACATTATTGAACTAAATTTCTGTAGTCAATAAAAGTAGTGCAAACTCTCAGACAATCAAGTAACTATGTAGTATGATGTCTGATGAGTGTGTGTACAAAATGTCATCATGTTTCGTCACTCCAGCCTCGAGTTATATTCGGCCATGTACCTTGTGTATATTCATGTGACCTTGTGCGAGCTTGTGAATGGAACAAAGAAGCGTAATAAAATTTTGTGTTCAACTTCAAAACTCTTTCGTTGAAACTTATTCTATGATACAGTAAGCAATGATGAAGCTGCATCTTGTACTACAACATACACATGGTGGAAGCGGTTTAAAGACGGTAGAGAGTCATTGGATGATGACGAACGAAGCGGGAGACTGTCAACAGCTGTTCACGACGAAAACATTGTGAAAGTGTGCATGATTCTGCTTGAACAATCTCATCTTACTGTTTGGTCCATAGAAAAAGAGCTAAACACCAGTAAAGACGTGGTACATACAATTCTAACAAAAAAATGAACTGCCGAAAGGTGTGCTCTTGTTTTGTTGCACAATTCTTGATCGAAGAACAAAAACAGGTTTGTCTTTCTTGCACTCAAGATTTCATTGAAACTGCCGCCAATAGCAACCTGAATTTTTTGCAAACAATTGTAACTGGGGATGAAAGCTGGTGCTTCATCTATGATCCGCAAATGAATTGTCAATCCGCTGCTTGGTTGAGTCCAGTAGCACAAAAACCGACAAAAGTTAGGCAGCAAAAATCAAGGTGAAAACGATGTTGATTGCATTTTTCGACTCAAAGGACTTGATTCATCATGAATTGGTCTCAACTGGTCAAACTGTGAATTCTTGAAGTAATGAAACGGCTGTTGCGTCGCATTCATCGAATTTGGCTCGAGTACTGGGATCTGGGCAGTTGGGCTCTCTTGCATGACAATGCCCCAGCACACATGGCAACAGTCACCTGAAGCAAAACATTGTTGTCAGTGCTGTCAATTTCTTACTAAATGTTCTTTTGGTTTGTCTGTTCTCTTAAGTGTAGCACAGTTGTTGCATCATATGGTTTCAAATTTAAAATCATGAAGAGTTTTACGGCAAGATGCATATTTTATACCACTTTTTTGTGATAATTTCAAATAGATTTTTTCTGGCTGGCAGAAATTCATCTTGAAATTTCAGTTATGGCATCCAGAATCCTGATGGAAGATTGATATTTCGTTTTGTGTTTGAAACTGAAACCATTCTCTACCATTTTTTAATCAAATTATATATGCCTACTGGCATTCAGAAGTTATTCCATGAATATTTGATGTATTTCTTGAAAGGATTCTAAGCCCACATAAGCTTGCACTATAGCAACCCTTTCGTTGATCAAATAAGGCATTTCAGAAAAACACAAATACAAAGAATAAAATAATTATATTGCACTGAAGTATGAATAGGTTATAACTGGCAATAGGTGAGAGTAACAAACACAACCAGTAATGGTGCTAGTAGTAGCAGTATTAAATAAAGGTGACCTTAAATAATTGCAGTTTGAGCCAGCTTGGTTTGGTTTCAAATTGCTCACTCTGTATTATAAAAACATGAAATAATGTTCAACTGGCTATAACTGTTACTAATATATGATGCAGTAAAAATTAAATACATTTTATTAAATGACAATCAAAATAATGATATCCAAACTATCACAGCAGAATTAATAGCAATGGTAGGAAAAAAGGCATTCAACCCACCGGGTTGGTCTAGGGGTGAACGCGTCTTCCCAAATCAGCTGTTTTGGAAGTCTAGAGTTGCAGCGTTCAAGTCCTAGTAAAGTCAGTTATTTTTATACGGATTTGAATACTAGATAGTGGATACTGGTGTTCTTTGGTGGTTGGATTTCAATTAATTACACATCTCAGGAATGGTCGAACTGAGACTCTACAAGACTAAGTTATGAGTGTTTTTACACTCATACATATCATCCTCATTCATCCTCTGAAGTATTATCTGAAAGGTAATTACCAGAGGCTAAACAGGAAAAGAAAGAAGGTAAAAAGTCGTGATCAGAAGATTTCTTACCTTCTTATTAAGCAATTCTATCATTAATTCATTATCTTACAGTTACTAATTATATATTAGTTTTAATTATTTTAGTAACAGGCATATCCAATAATGAGTTACTTACTACTTGTTGATGTTTTGTTATAAATCCATTCTGTAATTTTTTATATATATATATATATATGTCTAAGAAACCTTAAATGTCAAAATTAGCAATTTCTTTGCTAATGACAGAACTAAGGAACTTTTTTTAACCTGTCTTCTATTGTCATTTAAAACTTCTATCCGAGGATCTCCAGTGTAAGCTAAATTATATCATTCTTAACCTTTTATCAGAATAAATAGCCAGTTAGTAATCTCTGTCAGATAGTGAGAGAACTGAGCAAAGAATATCCAATGATTTAGTAGTAGTAATAGTAAGGTTATTCCAAAGAAAAATATCATGTATATCAACAGAGAGATTACACTAAATTGAAGCAGCAAGGATCACATAAATTGAAATCACATGGAATTCTAAAAAGTTTAAAAAAGTGTTTGGAATATCCTAAATCTCAGAGTTAAAGGGAAGAAATCTTTAGAGCACTACCCATTTAGGTGCTGTTAAAAATCATATACATTATGATAGATGCATAATTTAGAGGTGTAAAAAGAATTCAGCATTCATGTTCATTTCCTTTTAGTTTCACTGTTCAATTCCTTTCTTTACATGATCATCCTAATGTTATCAGTGAGATGAAATATTTGAATATAATTGATGCATTTCAATTATGTTAGATGTGCAAATTTACAGAAGTGTTCAGATATTCTTAGTTATCTCAGGCAAGCAAACTGTACCACAGGATTTAACTAATAAAGTTTTTATATAGAACAGGAAGTTAATATAATAAAGTACTACGTTAATAATAAAGTACTAAATAATAAACTTTTGTTTTATTAAAAAAAAAAAAATATTTATAATTTAAAAAATAAAAAATTCTTGAAAAGAATTTGAAAAAATATAATGAACACAAAAGAAATGGTTTTTCTAAATATCCAAACAGTAATAGTATGTCTACCTGTAAATATTATAAAGTTGGAGCATCTGTGTAATTGTCAGTTGAGAATAATAATTATTCATAAGTTCCTTAGTCACTCGACCTTTTGATGGATTTTTCCATTCAGGCTTGATGATATTTCTTACCCCAGCTATATCTATCAGGTACTTTTGATCTTCCTGTGAAAAATAAAATAACTAATTGAGGAAAAAAAAACAAAGTTAAAAATTAAAGAAAATATAATAAAAAATTATTGAGTCATAAAACTATATACTAAGTGTTATTTATTAATAGTAATTGCAATTAAAATTTTCATGCTGATAAAAGTGCATTGAAAAATTTTGTTCTTCACTTCTTTGGAAAATGTTAGAACTGATTTTTACCTAACTCCAATTTAACTAATTTATATCAGAGATTTATAAATATTACATTGCTATACACATTGAAAATTTGATAATTACTTTAAACTGTAACTGATTGCAGTACTAATGAATCATTTTAGTTGCTGTGATAGATGACAGTTACCAATCTGCAATACGTGGCAGTTTGTATGATTCCTACCAAAACTTCATAGCATTATACTTGTATCTATTAGTTCATTTGTTGTAGCCATTCAGAATAAGGAATCATGATTAATTTTTAAACTGAAAAGAAAAGAATATCATGCAGTAATTTTTTTTAAAAGCATTAAGGGCTCAAGACATAATAACAGAATTCAATAGTACTCTAGGTGACTGTGCACTATTGAAATCAACTATTTATTTTTAAATTGCTAAATTTAGATGTGATTGTACAAGCAAATATGGTTGTACAAGTACACTGGACATCAAAACTAGATAACATCATCAGAAATAAAAAAAAATTCAAAACACTGTTTAGATAATCAAATAAAGGTGCATGAGAATAACCATAGGAGAAGTATCAGTAAGTTCAGGAATGTGTTTTAAGGATTACTTAACTAAAATAAATACATTCCTTGAATAGAATTTAAAAAAAAAATATTTGTTGCTGAAGCACTTGTTTGTGAAATAATTTGGATTAATGTGTGAATCTTGTAAAATTATAATATATTTAGTCTACGAAAAAAAATTGTTATCTTTATTTTTATACTTTAAAGTGTGTTGTATTACATAAAATTTAATATTCATATTCTCCAATGCATGATGCCTAGTAATAAAGTTACAATAAAAATTTATTTATTAGCCCATTATAATTAATTAAATAATTATTGTGCTGTGATGTAACCTTACACTAATTTACCTTTCTGCCAACCTCTTATGAATTATCAAGTAGTTAGTTGTGTTAACCAAATGTGTTAACATTAATTATTTTAAGAAAAGATTGGTTAAAATTTATGAGAAATGGGATTAAAAATGAAATTTATAATAAATAAAATTGCACTTATCTTAAAGAGATAGGTGAAGAAGATCGAGAAATAGAGAGGAAAACAATACAGTGATGTGAAGAATTGGGTATAGTTTGTTAGATTGAGTTGAAGAGGTAATAGTGACTGAGAAATATGTATTTGAATACCATAAATAAGAATAATAACACAATACTTAAACTCAGTATACTGTGGTCAAAAGAAATCAAACCAGAAACTTTCTTGCGGAAAGCATATAAGCAAGTGTTGCCGGCTCAATTCAGTCAGTCGGTTTAGAATCTAATTCTAGTAAAATTAAATTTTATGAAGAGATTTTGATATCTCCCAGTTGATCATGAAGGAATGAATGATAAAAAAAGAAAGAGATCTCCAACAAGTATTTCTTAAAGAAGTAAAAAAAGGCCAATCTGTAAAAAATTGGATTATGGAGGCATAAGCAACATTGGATAAAAGCGGTTGGTCTGTGTAAGTTGACGAGAAGGGTAGGGTATCATGATGTCCAGGATGTTAAAAATAGCTACATATTGTAAGCATTTGCTAAGCAACAGCCTATCTTTACAATGAAATATAGCGAATCAGTTATCTTAGGAGTATAAACCTTTATCTGATTGCTAAAAAATAATGAAAAATGATTAGTATTATTGCTTATCTCATGCTTGGGTGGTCTTCAGGAGTTGTTTTAGAGATGAAATTATTATCCCACCCAATTACATGTAATGGTATTAGCTGAAAATGTCAATCACTCCATTATGAGTCTCTTGCAGAATAAATAAACCAGACTGAAATCTTTTTTTGTGGTAAAATCTTACAGTCATTGGGTTAAGAGAAATTTATTAATATTTGTATACTAGAGAATGAAACATTATGACAGGGAGTTTTATGTTTAGGCCTAGAGTATGCCAGCCATGTGTTACAACTGACTTTATACATTTTCTTGAACAGACTGCTGCCATGACTAGTTAATCACATCGATGGCTTGAGTTTCTTTTTAATCTGCAGAGACCCACTGAACATCTGAAGTTGCAGCTGTACCAAGTTTGTTAGTTCAATAACTGTGTCCTTTGGATTTAAAAAAAAGGAAAAATTTGAATAAGGTGTTTAAGAGTTTCAATCACTGCAATCTAATTATCAACTTACTATTAATTTTATTATTAATGAGACTTGCTATAATTTAAATTGATATACTAATAACCACTTACATTTGGGCTTCCATTAGTCTTAAGTTAGTAATTCCCAAACTATGCATCGTGGCACCCTGGGGAGCCGCGGCTTCTTCACAGAGGCGATGTGAAATATTGTACAAGCTTTATAATTAATTGAACCAGGACATTTACATTTGGCCTAACTTAACAAAAAACAAGGTGAGAAGCTGAAAATATCTAGATTTTTTGTGTGGTTTGTTTTTACTTCACTCTGTACAAAAGTAAAATCACCAGTGCAGAATATTCTAGCGAATGCAAGCCAACAACACTGTGCCTTCTCAATCATGCCATATGATTGTGCTAGACATGTCAAAGCGCATAGACCCTTCATGACAGATTTGGACTGTTCTGGAAGATCTTGCGGAAAGCATATAAGCAAGTGTTACCAGCTCGATTCAGTGAGTCGGTTTATAATCTAAGTCTAGTGAAATTAAACTCAGCGCTTCATATAAATAAAGAGTGATATAAGTTAGTTCATGTTATATACTTAGTGTTATATTACTTCTAGTTTGTTGTCTTTGATAAATAGTTTAGTGATTTTTTGCTCTTCTATCTTTAATAATGGATCAATTTTTGAACAGAAATAAACATAATCGTGCAGATAAAGAAAGTATGTCTTCAACCAGTGGTACGACTCTGAAGAAACAAAAATAACGTAAATGGTTATTTAGAGTTTGGTTTTACGTCAACAGAAATAATGGTGAAAAGAGATCACAATGTGTGATGTGTATGAAAGTTTTGACAGCAGTGTATGCTTCCAAGTAAGTTGAATCGCCATTTAGAAGCTAACACCACAGCATGATTGGCAAACCTTGTGATTTTTTTTGCCAGGAAGTTAAAAGAACTGAAACAAGAAAAAAATACATTTTTTAAGGCTGCATCAATACCAACAACTGCTTTGCTAGCATCTTACAAGGTGGTTTACAGAATCATGAAATGCAAGAAGCCTCACATAATCACAGAACAACTTATTGGCTGCTATAGGTACGGTGAACAACATGGTTGGTGAGTCTGCTGGAAAGCTACTTTTAAAAGTGCGTTTGTCCAGTAACACAATTAGTCAGACAATACAACATATAGTAGAGGATATCAACAATCAATTAATTGAAGAAATTAAAGAAGTGGAATTTGGATTGCAGCTAGATGAGGCTATGGATAATAATAAGGATGGTCATTTGATATGCTATGCACAGTTTATAGATAGTAATAATATTAAGGAAGATCTGTTTTGTAAAAATATCATTGCAGAAGCAAAGGCTTAGGATCTGTTTGAGATTCTTGATACATTCATAACTGAAAATAATTTGAAATGGCCTAAGTGTGTTAGTGTCTGTATTGATGGAGCTCACTCCATGTCTGGCTGCTATGGAAGATTACAGGAACTTATTCTAAATAAATCACCAAATGCACTGTGGACCCATTGCATTATTCATAGAGAAGCACATCTGAGTCCTGCACTGAATCAGGTGTTAAAAGGTGGTAAATTTGATAAAATCTTATCCATTGAATGCAAGGTTTTTTTACAAAATTTTGAGGATATGGGAGCTGAACACTCATCTTTGTTGTACTATAGCAGTGCACGATGGTTCTCTAATGTTTTATCATGTTCCTTTGAATTACGGTAAGAAATTTTTATTTTCCGTAAAGAGAAAGGATACAAAGATGCAGAAGATTTTGCTGATGCTGATTTTTTAATAAACTCGCATATTTATGTGACATTTTCGAAAAGCTGAATTCCCTTAATCTCTCTCTCTGCAAGGAAAAACATGCACCTTTTGAAGTCAATGGAAAAAATATCAGCTTTTATAAAAAAATTAAAACAATGGAGAAGAAAGTTGAATGAAGATACAAGCAAAGATTGTTTTTTAATATTACAGAAATTTTTGATTCAAATGAACTTAATATTTTTCCAAGATATAAAAACCATGTTTGAAGGGCATTTATCACAGCTGGTGTAAGAAATAATTTCAAAATGGAAATTTCGATTAGTTTGCATGGATTCAAGATCCATTTAACATTAGTGCTCTATCTGAATTTACTTCTGTGGAATAAGAGAATCTTATCGAGTTATCTTGCGACAACAGTTTGAAAGCAAAATTTGGCAGCATAGAATTGACAGAATTTTGGATTTCAATAAAAGATGATGAATATCTCCTTCTAAGTGATAAGGCTCAGCAGATTTTAATTCCATTTTCAACATTGTATTTATGTGAATCTGGATTTAGCAGTCAGTGTAATAAAAAGCATGTATCAAGCAAAAATCAACATGGAAAATGAAATGAAGGTGCCATGTCTAGTTAAATTCCACAATTTGAGAAAATGTGCAGCCTCATCCATCACATTAATTATTAATTTAATGTTAATAAAATAAAAAATTGTTAAATAATGAAGATACACGAGTTTTATTTATTTTTATCTCTTACTTTCAAGTAGTCATGCTTTTACTTAGGGTAGGGCGCCATTGAAAAATTTTGATTGAAAAAGGGCGCCACAACTCAGAAAAGTTTGGAAACCACTGTCTTAAGCAATGCATTTTCATTAAAAAAAAAGGTGAAATGTGACATACTTTGTCTAGGTAGTAAATTGTTGGATTAATTTTTTTTTACTCAGCTGTTGGTTCAGTTGTATGTACAAACATCAATTAATGAATTTTTGGCTGTGCTAGTAATTAATGAATGTTATTGCTGGTTAATGGTTGTGTTTTTAATGAGATAGTGCACATGTCACACCTCCAGTGAAACAATCATACTGCTTGAAAATTTCTGTGACAATCAGTTAATTTCAAAAAGTTTTAGTTCCATCCTTACCAAATTTGTTTTCCACAGATCTTTCTTTGTGGGGTTACTCTAAAAAATAGATCTATCACAATAATCTATGGAAAACATAACCGGCACTACAAGGAATATCCTAATCAGTCTGCTGAAACAAGCATAAGTTAGTTTCATTATGAAATTTACTTTTTTATTTTTCTGAACAGAACAAGCAAAATCATTAACATATTGAATAAAGGCTTCAATCCCACTAAAATCAACCTGTCACAAAGTATCCCTATCTTCAACTATGTAATGCTTAATTTTCTAGTTATCTAACTACAGAAAAAAAATTTCTAAGTGGTTTTTTTTATCTATATTGAACTTGCATACGATTTTTTTAAGGCAATGTGTTTTCTTGAAACATCGCGGCAAGGCAAACAAAAAGTACTAACAAATTTTTTCAACTGTTAGCAAACCAAAATAACTACAAACAATGTAACAAAACTGGTAGCCAAAAAGAGTTTTTCAGTTAACCAACTGAGGTCGAGATTATGGTAAAAGTAGATTCCATAAGAAATATATTTATCAAATCTAGTCAAGTATATATGTTTATGAAGATGATTTAGTGATAGCAGGAAAAGCACTAATGATTTGAAAGAAAGATGACGTCCGTTCTCATTGTTTTGTGATGGTCGGACAGCATCTTGGGAACCCATTTCCCACACAGTTGTGGTACTGAAGTCTCTCACTCACAATGGTGTAGAGAGCTGACCTTGAAATTTCAGGAAACGAATCACTCAATACAGAAATGGTGAACTGACGATTTTCTCGAATTACCTCATCCACTCGCTCAACGAGATCATCGGTTGACACTCTCTTCCTTCCCTGATCGCCTGCATCATGAACATCTGTACGTCCTGCGTTAAAGTTCCTGCACCATTGTCGCACTTTGCTGTCACTAATTGAAGTTTCACCGTACACATTACTTATTCGTCGATGAATTTCAGCTGCATTACACCCCTCAGCCTGAAGAAATCGAATTACCGCACGCCCTTCACACTTGGAGGGAGATGCTATTGTTGTAGACATGTTTACGTGCTAGCTGCGTGTTCAGAACAAAACAAAGTGACGCGGTGTGATTGAAGGTCATACTAGAGACGCTGCGCAACACATATGTGCAAAGGTTCATCCGATTTTTGCATGGGATTTTATTTCGCGACCGATCGGACCTTGAAAAAAAATAACCCTTGTATATTCCAAAAATGGCCATCTATGATACCAATTACACTGTGTTCTGAAACCATTCATTCAAATTAATATTCCAAATCTAAATTTTATAAGCTTATTTTAAAACATCAGTTACTTTAATAAGGTTACTAGATTCTTCACAATTATAAAATTATCATACGTCTTATTTATTTATAGAGTTTAATATTGAGAATCATTTGCTCTTACAACATTTGAGTAAAATGAATGCCAAATGAAAGTACTTACTTGGAGGGTTTCAAACTTGGCAATAACATCAAAATCAATTTGACATGGTGTACAAAATTCTGTCATTGGAATCCAGTGCATATCCAATGAATCACCTTTATGTTGGACATCAACTAAATACTGTACAAATTCAGGAAATGTAGGCCACCTTGGATTGTTCGTTGGTCGTGATTTTAGAATCTTAGCACTCTATAAAAAACAAAAACATACAACAATATGTAAAGATATAATTTTAACATAAAGTACGGTAAAATCTTACCACATTATTTGATAAATCATTGTTATGGTGAGTAACCTTTATCTAGTTTGCTTTGCACCTTACGCCTAAAATATGCAATTTGATGGAATGATGAAAATGTTTTAAGAAAATTATCATGAATGAGAACTAATACTTAATAATAATAAACAATTATATTAGTTGATAGTTTTTTGTTATATAAATAAGTATTATCATTATACATAACCCACCAGGTTGGTCTAGTGATTAAACTCATAATCATAAATTAGCTAATTTTAAAGTAAAGAATTCTCAGGTTCAAATCCTAAGAAAGGTAGTTGCTTTTATTTGGATTTGAACACTAGATCATGGATATCAGTATTTTTTAGTGGTTTGGCCTCAATTAACTATATGACTCAGGTATGATCGACCAGAGTCTGTACAAGACTACACCTCTCTTACACGTCATGAACAAGGGATGCGGCTGCTTGCAGGACCCAAATCTACATGGGATATCTGGAGGCTTCTGAATAAGAAATAAATAAATTTATTATCTTAGATCATATTTCTTTCAAAAGGGGTGTAGTGCAAAACAACTACATTAACAACTACATACACAGAACATCAAAAATATAAACAGTATTAGGAGTACTAGAATGGATGTACAAGAATAGACTTCATGTCAAATTTAAATTTAATATATTTTGTCAGGCATGTTTCATCTATGTGCGCAATCCCTGGCACATTGAGATCAGAAATTCAAATTTTGGAAAAATAAGACGATTACCAAAATGAATGTTTTATTTATTTGTAAATATCTTATTTTTTAAACATTTTTTTTTTTTTATAATTATTTGTATGCAGTAAAGTTAAAATCACTTTAACTGAATTTAAATGTCAATGGTTTTATGCATATTAATGAACAGAGTTCATTCAATATTGGATGTTCAATCAATGTTGACTAAATACTGGTGTGGGTGGGAGTGGGGATAATGCCACAACTTATTACTCATCACCTTGATTTTGCAATGTGATGATAAGAATATCTAATAAAATGAATCTGTCTTCTTTTGAAAATATTAACAAATAACTATTTATCATACTTACTTTAGACTTCTTAGTATGTCTGTACTTCTGAATAATATCATTGCCAAGTTTTTGATGAGGTGTATTTGGAAGGGCATATTGTATTTTATCACGATAAGCAGAAAGAAGTCTTTCAAAAGGATGCCGCACTATAAGAAATGCTAATGAATCATTAAGTGCAGCCTGCAATTCACTAAGGCTTGGTCGTGGATACCGACGTCTTGCTAACTGTAGAGGGACAACATTACTACGACGTAGGAACACAGGCTTATACCCAGCGAGAACATTAAAATTATACATCCATGATGTGGATGCTGCCTGAAAAACAATAAAAAACAACAAAAGGAATGTAGTGGTTAAATAATAATTAGTAATATCCAAATTAAAAAATACATTATTGAAAACAATTCAAAGAAAATACTAAAGATAAGAGATGTTAATTCACTTTTCTCAGTGACAGCACAAAGCAGTTCTATTGATGTACAATTCAAAGTACAATGCTTTTAAACAAAAAGATAAAAATAATAATTATCTTTTAATATTTATATATTAGCTTGCTTGGTTTGGCTCACGTATTCAGTTTCAGTGGCATGGTTTATAATTCAATTGATACTTGAACATGCCACACAATTTTGCAAACAAGCAAAGTTATTTCTTTAAGAACCCTGTAATTCCTGTTCTTTGGTGTCCTTTAATTTCTTTTGTATAAAATAAATTTTTTGTAGCATATAACAACATTTAAGCTTGTCAATGAAAAATTATTCGATTAATAATCTGCTACTTCCAGTGAGTAAATATACCTATGTATTGTGGGGGGCTGTGGATGAGAGGATAGCCACTCTCTGGAGTGATCTTGAGATTTACCCAGAGTAAATCCCAAGATCCCAGGTGGTAGGTTTGTTTGCCTTTTAGTGCAGTTCCTTCTAGTCTTTTCTCATCTCCCATTTCTTTTTGTTATTTTTCACCCCTGTTTCCTAATTTTAGTCCTGCATAAGAAAGTCTGTCCCAGCATGGTCCACTTTGAAATTGCCAACACCTGTAGAGCATTCTTGGAATGATCTGGATGAGACTGCCTGTGGACCAACTCTAGAATTCCTACCTATTTGGTACCAACAATAAACCTAAGAGCTGACATGCCTGTTGGGTAAAGTCATAGGTATCCTGTTCTCTTTTACAATTTAAAAATTGGTTCATACACAGAATTATGATTTCTGTGTAAAAAATTATGTTTTACTTTATTTCTCATTATTTGTTTAGAGTATATAACTGAATACCAATGTAAATATCATTCGATTAATGAAATGCAAAGGAATAATGAACTCAAACCAAGTATTATATTTCATTTTGTATAACTTTTTCACTTAAATAAAATATCTTTTATCACATGCTAAGTATGTATGGATGAATTTAGTTCATCCTTAAACATGATTGAGGTATTGAAGATACAGCTATTAACAATATTTTATGACTTGAACAGTCCATTCACAGAATTTTCATATAAATAGATACACAATCATACTATTCTATGAAGTATTCATTTTCTGGGTATAAATAAAGATGTTTCTGCAATATGTATGTTTTGATGGCTGTAATTTTTTTTAGCCTTGGTGAATAACCTGGTGTCTTGTTTAATAAATTTGATAAATTTAATAAATTTGTTGTAAGAGAATTTTTTGATGTAATTTTTTTACAATTTGAATAATTTTGCATTGACAATCTTAAATGTTTTATCCTACAACAAAGATTTCCTTTACACAAAAGAAATTAAAGGACACCCAAGAAATTACAGGAATAACTTTGCCTATTTGCAAAATTGTGTGACATGTTGTAAAGTGATGTTTTAACGTAAATGTCTGGCAGATTCTGATGGAATTTAACAAAAGACAACTTGTCGTACAGCGTATCAAATATTGATAATTTTTAATTAATCTGGCAAACACACCACAATCTTACCCTATATATTGATACAAAATTGTATTTGTAAAATTAATGTTTTATAATAAGGTTTATTTTAAAACAAAATTGTTATAATTAGGTAGAAAAAAATAAATAAAATTGTATCAGCTATATTTTATTACATAAAATATGAAATCACTTTGTAGAAAAATAATTGATACATGGTTAAAAAATCCTGTTTATGAAATTATTGTATGCAGGATATTTCACAAGATTTTGAAAATGCTGTGTTCTCAATTATGGTTAGAGGAAAATTTTGTCCTGATTGTTAATCCAAAGATTAAGTAAGGTATACTGAAATTCTTGGGTTACCAATTGTAGGCAAAATTGGTGGTTTGATTATGTTTTTTAACTGGAAAACTGGCTTCAGAGCTACATCTCCAGTTGATTACAGGAAAACAGCTCTTACAGTTTTTCAGAAATATTAAAAAGATTCTATTTTGGTTTAAAATTATAAAGTTTTATCATGTTTTAAAAAAAGTTAATTTTTTTAAATTGTCATCTCTTTTTTGGTTGAAAAGCTGGTCATAGTTATACAACAGGTAAAGTGATCTTCAATAGGTTTTTCAGAATTAAATTATCTCCAAGTTTTGTTAAATTATCATAAAAAAATTAGTTTTACAAACACAAATTTGTATCAGTATTATAGTATTTTGAACCAGTAAGTGGTTATTAAATTAATTAAAGATTATTAATATTTGATAAACTATACAACTAATATGTCTTTTTTTAAATTCTAATGGAATATGCCAGCCTTTCAAACAGGAGATCACTTTATAAAGTTACCTATTCTGGACGGTTATATGAACTTTTTATGTTATTTTAATCAAAATAATGTGTTTGCAAAGTTTAGCAGGAACTTTTTGGAACTCTACTTAATAAGAGTAGTGAGTAAAATGACTAATATTTAATGCTGAGTCTGCAAATAATCATTTTAACTTAAAATAATGACTAAATTTTGAATTCAATCATAAGCTTTTTTTAAATTATCGTTCTATTACCCATGATTTAATAAATTAAAAACTACAGACAAATGAAAGAAGCAAGATTAATAAATAAATCAAGTGCAATAATTATTAAAGAAATAATTTTGTCATACACAGATAATTAATTATAATTCGTAAATTATAATAACTACGAATTTATTTTATTTTATTTATTTATATATTATTATTTTATTTATTTTATACTTAATTTTATTTCTTTTTTCAGTAACATATACTGCACGAGCACATCTCAAAGAATTATTACGTTAAAAAATAGAGGATTGCTTCTTTTTTTGGTGTAATATATACCTAGCCAAAAAATAAATACTTGATTAATGCCAAAAAGGTTCTAAGTCATAAATATTTAAACTAAATTTCAATTTACATACAAGTACTTACACCAGATAATTTTTGTTTGGTCAGATGTATCTGTGCAATACTCGTTTGAATACAAACGAATAATCAGTCATACGAATAATTTTCTTTAACTTTGTATAAAATCAAATATCAAACAAGAAGAAGAATGGATGTTTTGAAGTTGCCCAGAAAATATTTCAATTTTATACAGACAGCTTTTTAATCCTTACATCATGAATATGTAATTAAAAATCAAATTCCTAAAAACCTGTTTTATTAATAAACTTACTTTGAATACATTACACCAAATAAGATGGTAACGACGGCTGATAAGGAATTCCCAGGGGTTGGGTCGGTGAAGCGAATCATTGCCGGGTATGTCTAAACCAAGACGGGTGCAGGCTGCACGCAAATGTCGTCTTCTCCACGCCATACGCGCTTCCATCCGCTGATGAAATCCTTCGTTCGTCCATGAGCTGTTTTGTAGTAACTCCTGTAAAAAATAAATAAAATAAAATTGAAATAGTAATTATCACCAGAAATATTTTTAAATAAACAATTCTTGCTTACTCAATATTTTTAAAGCCAAAATTAAATATTCAACCAGGCAAATCTGATTATTTGGTAAGCCATATAGTACCTTCGTTCAAATAATATCAACACATAGCAGATACATACATAATTTTCAATTAATAATACATAAAATACAGATATTACCGGTAACATTAGATTACAATTCTGATGTTATAAGGGTGTTTTTCTACTTTAGGTTTTCATCTTAAAATATATTGTTTTAGTTAATACGATTTAGACTTGACGATTTTCAGTTGGTAATAGTAAAACCGTATACTTAGTTTCAAAATTTTAAGATTTTTCTAAAAAAAAATTGACAACACAGTTGTAGGACTTTCCCGTCACGCGGCTAAAGCCGGATTCCGAGATAGTCATATAACTGTGGGTTGTTTCTGATGCACGGCTTATACACATAACTTAATTAAAAATATTTATCATTTTACTTAAATATAATTTAATTCAATGATTCTACCTAAAGCATGCGCGCATACCGTATTTAATTCGCACGGGTGTGGAGGTGCAGCCGTGACGATCGACACTAACTAAACTTATGTAATTTCACAACTTACTTAAAACAGATTTGCTTGTACGTTCGGCAGATTGGTGTAGCCGCAAGGCTTAACGCACCAAGTACCAAGTCAACCGGGCGATCGAGTTCAAGACCCAACCAGAGGCAGTTACTTTTTTAAACTTTAAAAATTAGTCGTTTTTTAATTCTACCACTCACCTGTGACGTCAAAAAATAGCAGTCGACTACAACAGCTGTATGTCAGTGCTGCCAACCTTTGAAATATTAACTAAATTAAGTAATATAAAAAATTTATATTTCAAATGTAAAAATTAATTTGGTTGTTATTATTATGGAATTTCAAATTTCCCGGTCCAAGAGGATGAGAAAAAAGGAAATTTCTCATAGGGGAAAAAAGGGAAATTCCAAGATGGCGGACTGCAACACTAGCGCTCCTTGTGGTGATAGGGGTGCTCACAGTGTGCTCACTTAGCCACTAATTTAGAACATATTTGGGGTGGGGGTGCGATTTTGCAAAAAGCGTTTTTGCAAATATTGTTATTTTTTTAATTAACAAATGTGTTTAAGAAAAATATGATTTTAATTAGGCGAAATGTCGAGATGCTGACGGTAATCTTAATCTACAACTACACTCGTTTGATCTTTTAAATTGAAAATTTAATGGGATCACTCCCCCATATATAGAAGTAATCTTATTCAGTTTGGTCAAAATCGGTTCAGTAGTTCTGGAGATATAAGATGATTTAGAGACCAACACCGAGCACACACGTACATACGAACATTAACATGTGGAAAATTTCCATCTGCTTTTTTGGTTCCTTAGATGTCAAAAGTCAAATCCCGTGAAAACCTCATTTGCTCAAATTGGACCGATTATAATACTTTCCCTTCTAGAGCTATTGTTCTGTTGTAGCGCTATTTATACGGTTAAAGTTAAAGAGATGTTATTATTCTAAAAGAGACATTATAAAAAACGAGTTTAATAGTCTAACAAATAATGAGATGTTATTTACGGTTCTTAAAATAAATTATAAAATAAGAATACACTCAAAAACTAAAATTAAATCTAAACTAAGAGGCCATTTACATTGTTAAACAATGATCATCCACAGTAAATGTGAAAAAAATATTTATTTAATATCAATATATCGTGTCATTTATTATTTTTTGTTTGTTTTGAGATAGAGTAAATCAGAATCGTTTTGAGTTTGAAAAATATGGGTAATTCTTTGATCAAAGATTATTATAGTATTAGGTTGGTGACATCCTTTATAAAGATAAGGTGGACTACCTAGAACACAAAGTAAATTAATTTAATTTTACTAACTTTATTTAATTTTAAACTTTGAAGTAACCTTTCGTTTTTGTTTCTTCTCATCGCTGCTTTTGTTTGGATCAATTCTGTCTGGTATAGTCATCAGTAATTTAATTTTTCAAAAACAAACATAAGAAATATATTACAAAATAAAAGAAGAATCCTTTCCGGTATAGGTACAGGCAAAGACTGAAAATTATTACATATGATATGTAACTGAGTAACTCTTGTGTAACAGTATTAAATTTTCTGTCAATTTTTTTCACGATAAAATGAAATGGAACCTACTCCTTTCCCAAATGAAGTATACATTACCAAGTATTGATGGCAAATTAGTCAGATTAAAATGTATCTTACAGAATTAAAGTATTTTAATCAGTTTTTTGGAAAATTATGTCATCTAGATTTATGGCAAAAGTAAAAGGCTTATTTAATTTACTGAATTTAGTAGTTATTATCCTGAAATTTATGTATCATTCTGACTCACGTAGGGTAAGACACCCGCCTTGTGACGATCCAGGTCACCACACCATCCTTTCCGTTCCTAGCCCTGTTGGGATTTACCGGAGGTTAAACCCTTTAAACCTGATAACACATCACTGTTATCAGTTTGTCCATTGCCAGGATGCCACCGATGCAAATGCTTCGGCAGATATTTTCATCAGTGTATTTACACAACTTACTACCGCCTTCGTATGGCCTCTTCCAGTCATGAACACGTAACTTTCAACTCTCAAACATCAAATTAACCGATTCACGGAAATGCAATTCCCGCGCCTTCCACTAACAAGAAGGTTTTACATAAAAACTTTTCCTATATCTAACTTCAATTAGACTATGCATTCAGATCATTACTTGATAGAGTCTTTAAACACTAAAAATACTGTCCTCATACTAACAAAACAAGTTTTGATGACAACGATAATCTGTAAGAATTTTTTAAAGAAATTAAAGAAAAAAAGGAGCTGAAGTCTGATTCGAACCGATGTGCATTCTCCTTAGATCCGAATATTTCATTAATTAAAATTTTATTTGGCTATAACTCTGGAACTAATGAAAATAAGTACCACTTATGATATATCGTTGAAAAGCTCTCAATGAGGGCTTATCACTGCGTTTAAGAACCGCACTGCGTTTAAAAAGTCGATTGTAGTAGATTGAAATCAAAAAGGGAGGTGGAACTAGATGTTAAAACAGTCCTAAATCCAAATTTCAACATCCTACTACTCGTTATTGAGTTATGCGACGGGACACATTCGTTCGTAAGTACAGATGTCACGCCGCATCTAGTAAAAATGGATTCAGGAATGGTCAAAATGGATACTTCCGTAGAAATCAGAAAACTGAAATTTTTCCAAAAATTCCTTTACTTCGTACAAGAAAGTAAAAATAACAACTTACTAAACCTTTTATTTTGTTCCGGCTAATGTCAAAATTTAAAAATAATTTTTTTTTGTTTAAAATATATTAAATACATTAGAATTAAAATATATTATTTTTTGTTTTTTAGTACATTTTTTAACTTAATTTAATTTGAAATACTTTATTTTTATTTTTTAAATATGATTAAATCTACAATACCACTCTTTGTTGAAAAAAGATAAAAAAACAGACCAGAGAAAACTATGTTTTGATAAAATAGGAGAATTAATACAAAGAAACCGTGTAAAAAAACTATTACTGAGCATAACCCTTTCTGGAATGTGTATTTCTTTTTTCCTTAAAAACAGTTTTCCTGAATTTTTAGTAAAAATAGTTTGAATATTAGAATGAGATCTCGTTATAGACTATTACCAAATAATATTTTAATGTTGAAGAACAATGACAACAAAAAATGAAAAGAGTGACTTATCACTTCAAATCGTCTACGTTGATCAAATATATCATTAAAAAAAAATCTTCCATTTCAATAATGTTGAGAAAACTTAATACAGGAATACTGAATGAACTTTTCTTTCCAAAAAAAAAAAATGAAAAGAAATAGAATCATCGAAATCGGTGCATTAGCCATGAGTGCAAATATATATATATAAAAAAAAAAAAAACAGATAAAAAAAATTGGATTTGGAATTTCTACCTGTTTTAGGAATCATTTTATTTGGAAACTCTGTTGTTGTTTGTTTGTTACTTACACATGTACTAAAATAAAATTGAAAAGCATTGTTACAATTCTATTTAATTGAAAAGAGACGCGTTTCATGTTCGACAAACAACAATCAAATAATAGTCTGCTTATTTAGCGTTGTACTCTTTTACTTGTATAACGCATGTCGAGGTCGCTTAAAAGTCGTGACGCATCGCTACCGTTTGCATTTGTTGTCCGATATTTTTTTCTCCATTAGAGTCCGAGCAGAATGTCTTTCCATTGTTATCAATGTGGCCCGCCTTTCCTGTCAGATTCTGATGTTTGCGTGTGTTCTTACAATATGTAAGAAGTTATACTACCGTAACGACCTCTTATACACGTTGAACTGTATAACTGCTGCATTTACTGACCACTGATTGTTATAACATGTATGGCAGTTGCTTATCCTTATTTCAGGAAATTTAATGACAAGAACTGCTGTGCCCTAGATAAATAAATAAAACCAAAAACTAAAGAAAACTAGGTCATTTAAATTTTTTTTTTTTTTAATTAAGCTAAAATATTATCCACAAATAATAGATATTCGTAAATAAATAATCTGCAGTAATTCATTTAAAATAATCTGCTTTATATACCATAATAATTTATTACGTTCAAAAATTAGTAAAAAAAAAATAATAAAAATAAAAATTTTGTGTTGAATAATTTAGAGTTTTCCGGAAAACTATAGAAAAAAGAGAAGCTAGAATTTTATTTTTTCAAAATACTACCGCAAATACACAAAAATTTTAGACTTCTTATGAAAGTCGTTGAATAAAATAGTTGATTGCTACGTAAAGCAGAAAAATACAATTCTAGGCTCACTTAATATCAAATGTAATATCGATTATTTTCCATCATGCGACAAAAAATTAAGCACCTTCCGAAATATATATTTTTACTTCCTTATACGAAATAAAGGAAGTATTGTAATCGCGAAAAATTTCGATTTTCAGATTTCAATGAAAATATCCATTTTGACCATTTCTGAATTCGTTTTGACTTGTTTCAGCATGACGTCTGTACATACGTATGTGCGTTTGTATCTCGCATAACACAAAAACGATTAGCCGTAGAATGTTGAAATTTTGGATTTAGGATTGGTGTAACATCTAGTTGTGCACCTCGACAGGATTAAGAGCCCAAAAAAGCCCAAAATTAAAAAATAAATTGGCTTTTGGACTTTATATAACTGTAGTAATAAGCCCTATTTGAGAACTTTTCAACAATATATCATAAGTGGTACTTATTTTCATTGGTTCCAGAGTTATAGTCAAATAAAACTTTAATTAATGAAATATTTGGATCTTACAAGTGGAAGGCACATCGGTTCGAATCAGATTTCATATATATTTAAATTATTTTTTTTTTTTTAATTTAAATATATTGATTTATTAATAATTAATTAATCAAATTACCTCTGATTATAACAAAACTTTTATGGTAAATAATAATTCAATAATAACAATTAAAAAATAATCATAAGTTATTAGAGAAATAAAATTTTATGTACTTTTCATTTTAGTTCAGAAATTTTTACAAAGGTTAATAATTATTAGTAAATCGATATATTTTAACTTAAAACAAAAAGTTAAAAAAAAAATGTGTATGAAGTCGGATTTGAACCATTGTGTGCGTGGTTATCGATCCGACATATTCTCACTTACACTACATAACTATTTGAGCAACGTGAAACAAAATTAATATAAAATGCTGATACGGACACCACAAAAAATTGTGATGCAATGTGGTGTTCGCCACAATGCAATTGTGTAACTGTCGAATTTATTAAAAAATTGGAGGATCTTATCTTTCTTTCAAATGAAAAAACTTTAAATGCATGCAGCAAAAAAAAATGTATATGTAATTTAATAGTCGTACAAGGAAGTCATGTAGTGTGCACATCAGTTTTTTAATTTTTCGTTAGAATATATGTAGATATAGTAACTGTAAACGTTTCAATATATTTTGGCAAAATTATCAATGATTTAGTTTTCCTTAGTTCTTTTCAGAAAATTGTAAAATAGATTGCGATTAAGGACTGGCACTACTGTTGAGCAATATATATATATATATATATATATATATATATATATATATATATATGTATATGTATCTACACCATAAATTGTGTTTTTTTGTGTATGTAAAGAAAGATAATAATTTCAATTTTTAATAAGAAAATGTTGTCTATTCTTTGTCTAAGAAGGAACCTCCTTCAGATGAATCGCAGAGACATTATCACTCTGCCACGGAGCTCGGCAATATTATATGATATTAATATCGAATGGAACTTAATATAATAATTGCCTATCTAGTTGCTGTGCGGTATCCTTTATAGGAAAATATTTAAAGAAACATTTTATTGTATAAATCTAATCCGAAATTTAATCTCGAGAAGTGTTGATAAAAAAGTGACATGAATACATTGTTTCTAGAATACTTAAGTTTTTCAATTCAGAGTTATACCTCGGCAAAGATTGATCTGACCATGCAAAGTATATATTGTAACTGATTTAGATTAAGTTGTCAGTTGAGTGAAGAAGAATGATTCTTATTTTTAGCGGATTTTCAAAGAATTTGTTGAAATCATTACTCCTCTGGTTAGCTTTTCTAACGTGGTATTGAGGGGAGGGAGCCAACGTTTTTACGTTTTGGAGTCTCCTGAACACGATTCTACAATGTTTATATACATATGTATGTATTAGATTTTTTTCGCTCTACCGGATGCAAATCTTAACCATATTTGACAAATCTTGGCAGGGTGATGTAAACTTATTAGGAATAGAGCCCTATTGATTTTCAAGCGAATCGGTAAACAGAAACCGGAGTTAGAGCCAAAAAAAAGGTTTTCTGTACATTATCAGATTTTTTCGTTCCACTGGACGCAATTTTTAACCAATTTTGATGAAACTTGCTAGGATGATGCAAATCTAGTATAAGTAGAATGTTATAGAATTTAATGCGAATCGGTTTCAGGTACCAGAGTTAGAGATAAAAAACAGGGTTTTTGGGTTTTCAAATTTTAAAAAAATTTTCATGTTGTAACTTTAAGGATGACATATTAAAAAGCTAAAATTAAAGTTTTGAAACTACCATAAGGTGCGAGGTTTGGACCAGGGATTTCCCAATGGTCCAAAACATCATGCTTGTAGCCCAAATCAGATTTTTGCTAGCTACGTTTGCTATAGTACTTTAATTTCACGATAATCCAAAATGTGATCTGGTATGAAGGAAAGAGGATGGTGTACAAAAAATCAGCTTTAAGTTTTAATTGTTTTGGGTCAATTTGAATTTTTTCCTTTTTTATAAGCACGGCTCCAAAACCTCATAAATTATAGGTAACAGTTTGACAGCCTGGTAACAGCCACTCTGATAGAGAGTTATTGGTAAAGTAGTGTTAAGCTATTAGTTTTAATATTAATCTATTAGTAGTTTTAGAAAATAATTTAGAACTAAATAAAGATTGAGAGAATAATAATTGGCAACCATTAACTGCTATTACCATAATCCATTATTACGTTATTTTAAATAAATATTTATACTATACTTTCATTGGAGAAAGTCACTTGATATTTACATCACTTTTTAAAATCAAGCAATTATTTCTAAGTAAAAAAGATCTACATGGAAAGTAAAATAATTAATAATAATAATAATAATAATAATAATAATAATAATAATAATAATAATAATAATAATAATAATAATAATAATAATAATAATAATCATAATAATAATAATAATAATAATAATAATAATAATAATAATTTTTTTTTTTTTTTTTTTTTTTTTTTTTTTTATTGTGCAACAGAACAGTTACAAAACCTTTGTATGCCACACAATATCACATAAAGAACATCCAAAAACAAAAAGACAACATTACTAATACATTCCAAGTAAAACAAGTTATAAGCAATAATCCTTAAAAAAAAACAACAATAATTTTAAAATCATGAAAGTGAGCATCACACCAAGGACAATGATCCATCGCCACGTAACCCTCTCAAATTTTTAACGAAGGCTGCCTCATCTTCCCAAAAGCTTAGCTTATCCTGGAACTCCACTGCAACACTGGTACACCGCTCAATCGGAGACACGGTGGAACCAACCGGCGTCACAAACTGCCTAAAAGACCTCACTGACCTGGCCTGGTTCCGCAAGACAACATGATAACGCGTCGGAAGTCTGTTGTGCAGAGCTTTATAAAAGAAAACCAAGTCAAAGTACGTTCTTCTATCAGATAACCTGGAAAGGCCTAATTGCCTCAACATATCCTCTCTATTAGCACCAACAAAACAATCTCCAAACTTAAAACGCATCCAGTTCAAGAACCTATCCTGAACACCCTCAACCAGATCAGAGGCAAAACGTCGTGTACTATTCCACACCACGGTCGAGTACTCCAAGCGACTCCTCACCAAAGACTTGTACAGCAGGTTACAAGTGGAAATATTGCTAAACCGTCCACAAATCCAAAGGACAAGACCAAGGTCCCGGCGTGCTTTACTGACAATCCGAGCAACGTATTCGTGAAAATACAACTTTGCATCAAATAAAACCCCGAGGTCCTCAACCAATGTCTCAGCGACAATAACGTGCGTACCAATCCTATAGCTGAAAACAGAGCTCGACGTCTTACGAGACAAAGTCAAATGTTTGGTCTTCCGAAAATTCAAGGGCATACAATTGCGGTCAGCCCACTCAACAACCTTGTTAATATTCCATTGTAGCAACAGGTGATCCATACTATTTCTGATCGGACAATATATTTTGACGTCATCCGCAAACATCTGAAAATTGCACGTCAAAAGTTGCCCGATATCATTTATAAAAATAATAAAAAGAAGGGGACCCAAAACCGAGCCTTGCGGCACTCCAGACTTAGCCAAGAAGGATTCCTCAGACATCTGTCCACCAAAACGAACCGAAAAACGCCTGTCACGAAGATAAGAGGATAGCCAATCATTAAAACGATCGCTGAAGCCGAAGCCCTTGGTCTTTGCTAACAACAAATGATGGGGTATCTTGTCAAAAGCTTTGGTAAAATCAAAATATATCACATCCACTTGACCCCTATGCTCAATTGCATTAACTGAATCCTGCAAAAAGGCGGCCAAATTAGAAGCTGGTGAACGACCTTTAATAAATCCATGCTGAAATGACGACAACATCGGGAGAACATGGTCATAAACATGTCTAAATAGAATCCTCTCGAAGACTTTGGAAAAAGTACCGATGATAGAAATAGGCCTGAAATTATCCAGGGAAGGAACACCAGGCTTAGGTATAGGAGTAACAACTGCGTGTTTCCATAGGGACGGAAAAGAAGAAGACGACAAGCTCCAATTAAACAGGGAAGCAAGGATAGGAGAAACAATCTCATTCAAACCCTTGACAACAAACGCAGGAATCCGATCCAAGCCGACCGCCGATCTAGCGTTAAGAATTCCTGTAGCACCGGATACGTCAGAAGATGAAACCATCGGAATGTCAAGAATCCGCTGGTTGTTGATACAGGCGCCACCAGACGTAGTCTGCGTAGGAAAGTCCTGGTATACTGATTGAAAAAATTCACCAAAATGCTGACAACTCAACCGAGGATCAGAAATAGTCCGCCCATCGACAGTAGGGGCCGGAGTCCTTACATAGTTAGACTTCTGTCGAGAAATATACTTCCAAAAATTCCTCGGATTAGAACAAAGGTCAGATTCACACTTCCGAGCCCAAACCACTCTGGCATCCGCTATCGCATACTTAACATCTCTACGCAGCCGAGAAAACAAGAAATAATCATCCGACAGACCAGAAGATTTAAACCTGCGATGAGCAGCCTTCTTCCTCTTGAGAAGATTAACAATGTTCCTATTGAACCAAGGAGGAAATTTTGTTGACTTAGGACGAAATGCAGGAACATGTTTATCAATCGCTGCAGTAATTATCTTCTGTAAACCCAGAACCGATTCCTCCAAATCGACGGTCAAGAGAACATTACACCAATCAGCAAACCTCACATCGTCATACAACGCACGATAGTCACCACGATCATAGCGAAAAACCAGGCCCATTTCCGCCACATCAACGGTTGCAACTTCAAGGAACCCAATTTCAAACGGAGGATGGAACTTATCAGGGCAAACAAGAGCCTCAGCAGCTCTAGTGAAAACCCTGCAGTTAGTCAAAATTAAATCCAAACCATTATTACAGAAGGAAGGATCCGTTGATTCATGTGTAAAAACGTCCAAGTTCATCATGTCAACAAAATCAAAAACCGATCGTGCTTTACATTTAGCATAAAACCCAATATTTGCAGGAAGACTTCTAGTAGACCAGCACACTCCAGATACATTAAAATCGCCTACAATACAAATATCAAAATTTAAAATATCTACGTGCCTATACAGAAAATCAAAATATTTGTCGAGGAGAATTGAAGCTAAAAATGGAGCAACATACATAACACAAACCAACAAATTCTTCATGCCTGGTCGAATTAGCTCAACCCATACAGCTTCAGGAAACGCCTCGAGGTCCTTCCTCCTCGTACACCTAATGCTTGATTTTACAAGAATAGCTGAACCACCACCACGCTGAAGCAAAGTAGCAGCATAATCTCGGTCAGCCCGAAAAACATGGTAACAGTCTGGAAACAGATTGACATCACAGTGCTCATTACTAAGCCAAGTCTCAGTCAAGGCAACCACGTCGAAGTGAAAATCAATCAAGGACGCGAAAATTTCATCCTGCTTAGTCCTCAAACCACGAACATTTTGGTAGATCATCCTCAATTTACCCATCGCTACCGAGCTGCAATCCATCCTCCCGTGAACCTTTTTCTACAAACACTGCATCAGGCCTCAACGGACCATAAAATGGAGCCAACAGCGTACCAACAGGCCAGATCTCAGGACGAACCAAGCTGTCAAAATCCGAAGCACAAACTTCAATTCGAAACGAGCTATACGACTCGTACCTAGTCTTCAGACGAATACACTGAAGATGTTGAAAGTTGTGTCCCCCAAGCAGCTTGGTGATATCACCAACCCCGGTTGAAGAGTTAAACCTCGAAACAAAAAGAGCCTTAGTCCTGGGCTTAACCAAATCACAGCATACGTCGCCTTTCCCAAAAACAGCATTTCGAGACCTCACCCCTTTCTTAGGGTTAGACGGAGCAATGGAACCCTCAAGAAAAGACCTCACTTTGGGGCCTTTACGCTTCTCAGAGCCAACCACAGTCCAAACAGATTTCTTAGCCACATCATGGGAGGCTGCAGTCAAAACATCATTCACAGGGTTAGCGGATTTATTTACAGCGTCAACTGTAGCAGAAGTAAGTCCCTCAGCATTTTTGTAACCCACATGCGAAGCGTTTCCGGATGACCCCACTGCATCCTGAATACACCCAGCATCAAAACTCCGCACTCGTGTCATGTTGCTATTCCTCTTAGCCGCATAATAATAATAATAATAATAATAATAATAATAATAATAATAATAATAATAATAATAATAATTATAATAATAATAATAATAATAATAATAATAATAATAATTTTATTTTTATTTTTTTTTATTTATTTTTTTTTTATTTTATTTTATAATTGTGCAACAGAACAGTTACAAAACCTTTGTATGCCACACAATATCACATAAAGTCACAAAAGAACACCCACATATAAATTAAAAATACAATATTCAAAACACAATAATAATAATAATAACAATTATGCAGTCAAATACAAAAAATAATTAGAACTTTAAAAACGGTAGCTACGGAGTGATAATAAAAACACATAGATGAAAACATCCAAAAACAAAAAGACAACATTACTAATACATTCCAAATAAAACAAGTTATAAGCAATAATCCTTAAAAAAACAACAATAATTTTAAAATCATGTAAGTGAGCATCACACCAAGGACAATGATCCATCGCCACGTAACCCTCTCAAATTTTCACGAAGGTTGCCTCATCTTCCCAAAAGCTTAGCTTATCCTGGAACTCCACTGCAACACTGGTACACCGATCAATCGGAGATACGGTGGAACCAACCGGCGTCACAAATTGCCTAAAAGACCTCACTGACCTGGCCTGGTTCCGCAAGACAACATGATAACGCGTCGGAAGTCTGTTGTGCAGAGCTCTATAAAAGAAAACCAAGTCAAAGTACGTTCTTCTATCAGATAACCTGGAAAGGCCTAATTGCCTCAACATATCCTCTCTATTAGCACCAACAAAACAATCTCCAAACTTAAAACGCATCCAGTTCAAGAACCTATTCTGAACACCCTCAACCAGATCAGAGGCAAAACGTCGTGTACTATTCCACACCACGGTCGAGTACTCCAAGCGACTCCTCACCAAAGACTTGTACAGCAGGTTACAAGTGGAAATATTGCTAAACCGTCCACAAATCCAAAGGACAAGACCAAGGTCCCGGCGTGCTTTACTGACAATCCGAGCAATATATTCGTGAAAATACAACTTCGCGTCAAATAAAACCCCGAGGTCCTCAACCAATGTCTCAGCGACAATAACGTGCGTACCAATCCTATAGCTGAAAACAGAGCTCGACGTCTTACGAGACAAAGTCAAATGTTTGGTCTTCCGAAAATTCAAGGGCATACAATTGCGGTCAGCCCACTCAACAACCTTGTTAATTGTGGCAACAGGTGATCCATACTATTTCTGATCGGACAATATATTTTGACGTCATTAATAATAATAATAATAATAATTGCAACTTATAAATATAAAAAATTAAATGGGATTTCGCTAAGTGATAAACAAGTTAACGTATTTGTTAAGTTTCATTAACAAAATAAAAATGTAATTTAAAAATCTGTAAGAAGTTGTCATTCTTCCGTGAATACTGATGAATAATAATTAGAATAGTCCTATTTGATCATAATATCTTTGGTTATCGATTAATCGAATTAAAAAATGTATAGAGTAAATGTTAAAAATTAGGTTATCGTTTATTCTTAAAAGTAAACAAAAGGGAATGTTTGACCGAAAAAATTTGTTCAAATAAATAAAATGTAAAATCATATTATTATTACTTTTAAAAAAAAATTCATTATTACTTTTCAAATTGTAATTTATAATTTTTATCAAGCTGATTTCTTTCAGCGGTTGCTAAATATATCGTAGCCAAAAACTGTAGTTTCAGCCTGAAAATGTAAAAAAAATTCACAGAAATTCTTCTTGCAATCAGTGTCAAATACTAAAACCTAATTTTCTTATTTGTAGAAGCAAGGTAGAAAATTTCAGTTAATTATTTTTCATTCTTAACTGGAAAGTAAAAAATTTTATGTTTGACCGATTACTACTCCTGAACTTTTTAGTTAACACTGAAAAAAGGTTAAAGAACTAAAAAAATGTTTTATAGTAGGCTTATTTTTTAGTTATAAGTACGAAATGATATACCTTATGGATAAAAACTGGTTTAAAAAATGTATCTTGGTTTTGTTATATTACTAAATACAATAATTCAATATTATGAACTATTTAATTTTAATTAAATTATATATATATATATATATATATATAGTATTTTTTATAATCAAAAACCAACTTGAACAACCCATGTACAGAATTAAAAAGTAAATGAGATGACACTTTATTTTTTTTTATTCCAATAGTACATTTGTGGGATCCTGCATCTTTCAGTTATATACAAATTATATAAAATTACATATCAACCTAACAATTTTTTTTTTTTAGAATAAAAATTAAAAGATTAAGTTATGAAAAGTACTATCATATATACAAAACATAAAGTCAATTAAATAAAGTACATATGTTTAAATATGACGTCAATTAAGAATTAAAATTAAACTAAAAAATTAAATAATTAAAAAAATGATACCATGTAACCTGGTCAGCCAATGTTATTTTACTAAGTTTTAATATTTTAATTTTTATTAAAAAAAGAAATTGTTATGTTTGATATGTAATTTATGTATAACTGATGATGCGGGATCCCGCGAAAGTGCTATAGGAATAAACAAAAGAATAAAATAAGGTAAGTGACATTTCATTTACTTTGTAATTCTGTACTTGGTTTCTTCAAGTTAGTTTTTGATTCTAAAAAATACAATATATTGGTACAGAAGGGAATAGGTCTTAAATATATATATATGTATTAATTAATATATATAATTAATATTATAAATGTTTAATATTACATCTTTAATATTATAAATATCTAAATTTTATTATGAAATTACGATTAGATAAACTTGCTTTTGGTAAACGTCAATAAATTTAAACAATACAAATTTTTCAGTCTACGCTCTCTGAACGACAAAGTGATAAATTTAAATTACATCACGGTAGCCGTCGGTCATTCTAAAGTAGATGTTTCCTTTGTACAATTTCCCGTTCTCATTCAAATACTATAGTGCTTATAAATTTATAAAACGTACAGCTTATATGGTTACGGATATTTTAAAAGTTATTATTTTAATACTCTATCCAAATAATATTTTTCATCATGTTAATTTCAAAACTTTTATGTAAATATTAAAAAAAAAATGAAACCGAATAATGTCTTTCATAATCTATTATTATTCAACTGTTAGAAAAAAAACAAAGGAAATACAGTGAAGATCAAAAGGGTAGCTTTGAGGGATGGCTTAAAGAGAAGTTTTAATTTTATTTTTTTCACTCTGATTCTTTAAATCCGTTACCTTTGTCACAGATTATTCAGTTTTTTTCGAGATGAGTTAATTACAAAGAAAAGAGAGAGTAAAATGATAGTCATCCGGGATCATCGTGTGTGAGCCTATCCTGCCACTGTCCTTGAAATACGATAATTTTCATGTTTGTATAATGTAAATGTTATTTTATTTTATTGATAGTATATGTATCATGAGTTTATAACAAAATTTTATTTTTAACGTTTTCATTTGATGTACAGATTTTAAATATTATGAAATTAAAAAATTATTAATTTACTTAAAATCATTAAAATTGGATTAGAAACCAATTATTTTTCATATTTATTAAGAAATCTCCTGAATCGTAATACATACACAATTACACAAGTTTATGGAGATATTATCAAAAAGTTTTTTGAAATAATTTTGTATTTTTAAGAGGAATCTGATTAAAAATGTTTAGTATGAGGTGACAATTTTCACTAAATTTTGATTTACGGATTTTTAATTGTGGTAAAAGAACATTATCACGTAATTTATTTGACTAAACCTTCGTTTATTTAGAAAACTTTTTGCTGGAATAATTTTTACGAAATACATATAATCTAAATAAGGCACATCAACCTACGTCAATAAATTCCTGCTAATCTAAAATAGTCTTGCCCACTCTCCTTTATTCCCAACAATCGAAGTGCTAGATACGAAAGATATTACGCAAAAAAAAAAATTACCAGGTAATCTAAAAAAATAAAGTAGAATTAGTTGCTTACGAACAAATTTTAGTCGAATTGTCCTTGAACTAGATAGTAGATGATGCACTTTATATAATGCATATAAGATGAGATGAGAGTGGTTAAACAAGGACTATAGTGCTAACATACACTACTGGAGTGGCTATTTCTTCCTTTCTTTTATTGTAGGCAACTTGCCAGCAGCTGATGCTGCAACAGTAATCAATGTGTGTGTGTGTGTGTGTTTGTGTGTTGGTATATTGATCTATATCCTTCCACTATAGGCAGCAAATTCTCAACTTGTCGAAGGACACCAAGGGTTATAGGTTTTTTATAATTAAAATTTTTTATTTATTTCTACTTCCACCTTCACTTCCTATTTTTTCTAGAGAAATATTTTTAATACTATTTTTTAATTGGTAAAATTAACTCATAAATATGTGTATTTATAAACTTCTTATTTTTCAGTCTGTCCATATAAGACTGCTCACTAGGAGACATAACTATGTGAACCACGTCCTTATATTTTTGGGAATTTCTTTTTCTATAGTTTTATCAATTTCCAAGTTTTGGCCGTTGAGTGTAATTTTTGCTCAGGAATAATATTTCATTGAGCTCGTAGGATATTCTTAGTTTAGAAACTATTATTGAAAAATGCTTTTGCGTGGTTCGTTTGAAATGAAGGTCTGCCACAATTATATTTATATTATAATGTATTAATATAACTATAGATACACAAATTACGGGCATTTCTCACAGCAAATTCGTATAAATATAATGAAGCTCTTCTGCATAACACAGATAGGATTGTGAAAATTTACCAAAATAAGTGTTGAAGAAAAACGGTTCTTTGTACACACGCCTTCAGTAAATGACTAACGATCGGTTTGTAATGAAAATCGGAGTAAAAACAGAACTTTCGAAGAGATATCCTTTCTCACCAAAGAGGACATGGAAAGGAAGAGAATACGAAGCAATGTAATCTAGAAGTTTTATAGAAGTATGGTATAATGAATTTTATATATGGTATTTAGGTGACGAAATACGCTCGTAGTTTTAATCTTATTTATAAGTAACGGTAAGTGTCACGGTAAGAGTTTAGAAAATAAAATAAATTATAAGATTATTACAAAAGAGAAAGAAATCGGGAAGCCATACGAGTAAACGATTACTGATAAAAATACTACGCAGTTTTTTTTATTTATTTTGAAAGAATAAATTAAATGACGTGACTGGAAATAATTTCAGTCTATAAATATTATTTGAACTTTTAATTGAAAATTACTACCGTATGTAAATAGAAGAGAATTATAAAAACTTGGATAATAAATTGCATATATTATTGTTATTAACATTATTATTATCCTTAATAAAAAGGAGAAATTAAAATTTTTATAAAAACGTAAAAGAAGATATTGAAAAAATCTACCGTTATAAAAGGCGTTTTTAAATGACTTTTTAGAATGGCAATTCATCTGAATATGACATTTTAAATAAAGAATAGTGATAGAGATTTGGGCGAAATGCAGGTAGGAAAAGAAACTACCATTCTTAGAAGAATTTGAATAAGGGAGGAATGAGATAATCTAAGTAATATCTGTAATTAAAGGTTGATAACTTTGATAATGCAAACGTCATTGTGGTTTATTTGTTTTCTCTGGAGAGTGGGTCAAATTCTCATACAAATTCATTACTACCAATAGATTTTATATAACCCTTTGTTTTTAAACGATATTTAAAAAAATAAAATAAATATAAAAAATGCAAATAGTGCATTTTTAATTGAAAAATAAAAAATATTTTATTTTTATGTTTTAAAATAAATATAAATAATGCCAAAACAGAAACGAAAAATTGATTGACGGATAGTAATATAAAAGAAAAGAATATGTAGAAAAGATGTAATGTTTTGAAAAATAAACAACTAATTTGAAAAAAAATGAACCAAAAGTTACAAGTATCATAAAACAGCATAATGAAAAATGCTGGAAAAAACTGAAAGCAGGTAAGAATACTTATGAAAATAAATTGAGGGTAAATGTTTTCTGATGAGGTTCTAGGAGGAAAAATAAATTAGTAATGATTTCAGAGGAAATTCTATGTTAAGATAATTTTACATCTAGAAGATCTAAAAAAAACCTGTAATATTAGATGAAATAATATTAGATCTAAATAGAAAGCATAGAGAAAAGGTTGTATTATATTCATGTTGCTGTTTAATTTGTCTGTGAAAGGTGCATTAATAGAATTGAAGAAAAAATTTGAATTCGCGTAGCAGTCAACAAAAAATGTAAAAATATTAACATTTGCTGATGGTATTATTCTTTTAATTAAAATTAAAAATTAATGAAGAAAATACGATTCCTTTGGCAAACAGCTGGGAGAAAAACTTAGATAATAAATATAGATAAAATTAATAAAGAAAATGGAATTTGGCTGAAAGGCGGATTTTTGAGTTTAAAACTTAAAATTGTAAAATTAAATGTGTTAGATATCAAACAAATTTTTATTTAGGCTGTGAAATTATAAATAGTAGATAAAATATGACAACAAAGCTAGAAAAAAGGGCTTTGTGGTAAAGTATTTTATGGGTATCAGTGATAGATTTAATAATTATAAGTTTAAAAATTTTTTTTTTTATTATTATGTTTTATGGAAATTTAATATTGACAATAGAAAATGCGGAAAGTTAAAGAATAGCGTCTTTTTAAATGTGGTATTACAGAAAATTTAAAAATATTAGTAGGATTGAATCAACATAAAAAAAAACAAGTACAATTTATTTACCGAAAGATTAGATAGAGTCAATTACACATTTTAAGTATCTTGAAATTAGTTGATTTAATAATTTTATTGCATGGCTTGATCGTGTGGCGCACTTCCTTCTTACTTTTAAAATATAATTAATTTACAAATATATGTAAAATATTTAACGTAAAACATTTACAACAACGTTTATAAGTAAATAAAAACCCATTAATTTTCATGGAATAGAAATTGGTTTCGTACAGTTAATTATGAAAATTTATAGACAATTATAATTTATATCATTTGAACATTTTTTTTCTGTTTAAGCTCCGAGAATCACCGTCAGGTATTACTTCAGAGGATGAATGAATGACTGTAAGTGAAGAGTAGTCTTGTACAGTCTCAGTTCGACCTTTCCTGAGATGTGTGGTTAATTGAAATCCAACCACCAAAGAACCGGTATCCGCGATATAGTATTCAAATCCGTATAACCGTAACGTAACTGCCTTTACTAGGATTTGAACTTGGAACTGTCGACTTCGAAATCAGCTGATTTACGAAGACACACATTCACCACTAGACCAACCCGGTTGGTTATATCATTTGAACATTATTTTGCATTACCTTAACTATTAAAATTATCTAAATTTATAATAGGCTCTTTACGTTATCACAGACTTCAAACTATAAAATTACTGTCAGCAAAAAAGATTCAAATTTCCTGGAATACAAACGTTTTTTAACTGAAAAAAACCTTTGAATAAGTTCTAAAGGTCAAAACTTCATGAAAATTCAAGAATGAAGGAAATTTGTTCAAAAATATATCCACCAGCATTTGGTTAAAAAGTCTCATGAGAGTAATTTAAGTTTTCTTTTCTTGTAATCTCTTAGAAAGTTTTAATTCCTACGTTCGTTAGGTATAATTATACATTAAGAATCTTATAAAAAACAGTTTAGTATTTTTCAGAAAGAGAATTACATATTTACGGGAAAGAGTAGTAATAAAAAATTAACAACATGATTTCGTTAATGTTTGACAACATGATTTTATCCATTTTGATCAAAATGTATTACGAATGACAGATTTTTTAGTAACAAAGTAATTTTTAAATAAATCCCATAGAATTTAATATTATAAGAAAACTTTGATGTAGACATCACACGACTTCCTTGTACGGCTATTAAATTAAATATACACATTTTTAAAAGTACAAAAAATTTTATTTCACTTATAACTTGATTTTTTTTCATATTTTTTTTTACTTCCTTGTACGAAGTAAAGTAATGTTGTGATCGAGAAAGATTTCGGTTTTCAGATTTCAACGGAAATATACATTTTGAACATACCTGAATTCATTTTGACTAGTTTCGGCGAATCGTCTGTACGTACGTATTTGCTATGTATCTTACATAACACAAAAACGATTAGCCGTAGGATGTTTGGATTTACGGGCCTTTAAATATATTGATTTACTAATAAATATTAACTTCTGATTGTAAAACAAAATTACAGTAAATATTAATTCAATAATAACAATAATATATATATATATATATATATATATATATATATATATATATATATATATATATATATATATATATAAATATCAGAAGTTATCAATGAAATAAAATTTTATGTACTTCTCATTTGAAACACATATGTATATGTAATTTAATAGGTGTAAAAGGAAGTCATTTGGTGTCCACGTTAGATTTTTTATTGTTATTATTGAATTATTATTAATTGCAAAAGTCTTTTTACAATCAGAGATTAATAATTAATACATCAATATATTTATATTAAAAAAAAAGTTAAAACAAAATGAAATGAAGTCGGATTCAAACCGATGTGCCTTCCCCTTGTAAGATCCCAATATTTATTAATTAAAATTTTATTTGGCTATAACTCTGGAACCAATGAAAATAAATACCAGTTATGATAGATCGTTGAAAAGATCTCAATGAGGGCTTATTACTGCAGTTAAGAAGAAAAATAACAAAATTAAAAAAATTGGATTTTTGACTTTTTTGGACACCATTGGTCCAGTCGATTGCAATCAAAAGTGGAGGAGCACAACTAGATGTTGCAACAATCCTAAATCCAAAATTTCAACATTCTACGGCTAATCGTTTTTGAGTTATGCAAGATACATACGTACATATGTATGTAAGTACAGACCTCACGCCGAAACTAGTCAAAATGGATTCAAAGATTGTCAAAATGGATATTTCCGTTAAAATCTGAAAACCGACATTTTTCGCGATTACAGTACTTTCTTGTACTTAAAAATGTGAGGTGATCAATTCAAATTTATATCATATTGGACTACTGTATGAATGTGTGTGTGTGCGCACGCGCGTGTATATAAATACTGGAAGGGGTAAAGTAATTTGAATAAAATAAATAACAGTACTGATTGAGAAAAAGATCAAATATGTATACGCCTAGTAGCATAACCGAATGATTGTAAGTATTACAAGCATATTTCTAAGTATTTCTAAGTATTACAAGCATTCTAGGATTACTAGGAAAAGTGAAAAATTAAATTGTTTCCCTTTGACGATTTCTCTAGGCCGATTATGATGTCGCATATCCGCATGCCAAGTTATCGAAGTGTTAGTGATATCTAGCCCTAAAAGCTTCCCTTAATTCTACTGTAGAAATTGCCTCTATAATGAGCAATTTTAATTTCAGGGAAAGCAGTTCTAACAAAATTTTTATGTGTTTTACATCCGCCAGAGTCATTAGAAAGAATGGGAAAATGATAAGCAGCAAGTTATGTGTACCTTTCAATGGTAAACAATGCATTATATATCGTTTGCTTCAGTAGGATAAGATACAGGATACAAAATACCGATTAATCATGATTATGACATTTGAAATAAATAATGATGATAGAAGTTTCAGTGAAAGACACTTAAAATGAACCAACCACTCTTCCAAGAATTGAATAAGAGAAAGGCTAGAAGTCTTTACAACAAATAGATTGTATTTGAAAATAACAGACTATGATAGGTATTATGTACTTATTAAGAAATTAACAAAGTAATATCTGTAATTAAAGGTTGAAAACTCTTATAATGTGACCATTTACTTTAAAAACCATCGTGGTTTATTTGTTTTCTCTGGAGAATTGATCCCATTCATAAATAAATTCATTACTACAAATAAATTTTATACAACCCTTTGACCATATTGGCAAGGCCCAAGAAGTATAAGGTTAATGCTCTTTTACAGATAATACAATTTGATCTTAACCAAGAGGTCAAAAAACGATTTCAGTCATCCTTTCAACAGGACGTTTTTGGTGTTATTTAATTTTCTTATCTTTTTACTATTGAACGTAACTAATATTAAGAAATTTATTTTTTATCGACTTTTTCGAAGAAAAGTACGTTATTACCTTTGGTCATGTTATTGGGGGAGAGGAATTGAATTTTCTTTTGAGATATGTGGAGAACGAAAATTCCATTTACTTAAAATCTAATAAAATACCAAAAAAAAAAAAACAAAAAAACAATCGAAATCAAATTTACTAGATCAATATCATTGAAACTTAAATGTAATATTATATTGTACATGAAGTTGTGCATGTGAAAATTTGATGAAGATTGGTTGAGCAATTCTTTATTTAGGCTCAATTTGAGGTCAAAAACAAACAACATAACCTCCAATTTGAGGTTATGTTGACTTTGTGTTGGTATATTTTTTATATGCGCTTATGCAGTCAGAATGGTGAGCGAGTTTAAATTTGATGCTTGTATGTAGGGTGTATTCGTAAATCGAATGTATGTAGTGCGTTATATTCTGAAAATTAGTGCGTTTTTGATCGCGAACTAGTGAAGGCGTCGAAACTGAAAAGTCGATCTTCTTGCGCAGAATTAGGCAAGAGTTTTTTTTTTTTAATTTTAAATTTACCTGTGAAAGTTTTAAGTAATTGCAAGTGAAATTTTAAGTTCAGAAATAAACACGCTGTTATTATAATTACGTGTATTATTTATTTTTAATTTTAAAATACGTACGCGGTACCTAAGCACACACACACATACACTTCTAATTTATGATCAGGAGCATTATTGCAAGAAAAGTTTAGATTGGATGGTAAGGAAAATACATAACTGAATTAATCATTGTAAGTTGGAAAATTTCATTTCTGTATCGTAGGCTTAATATTTTTAATTAAAAAGGGTTGCTTGCGTAGTATACATGAATTAATGAACATTTTCCGGAGCTAGACTAGATGCCGTGGGCTGGTTATACACACGCATAATTCGACCATAGAAGTAGATTTGAATTACAGTGTAATATTATTGCTGCTGCAATGCATTTATAAAATATGTATCATGAAAGAAGGCAAAAAAAATATATGTTACATATATGCATGTGTGTTTGCAATATATATTATGCATAAACATAATTTAAAAATTTATTTGCGCGCGCTTCTGCGTGAGTGTGTTGTGTTTATGATGCAATAAGTAAGACAATAAAGCTCAGGGCCGAATCAATATCACAGGATGGACTTGCACACATACAAAACACACCAACACACACTTATGTAAACGTATAGTTTATCTTTCCTGCACTATATATAAATTATGTTCATATATTTAATACAATATAGACGTATATATCACCGGTACATTACTTTTAGATAGTTTGACCTGTTATTGATACATCTAAATAGAGAGTTGCCAATATCTAAATTGAGAGTTATTTAGATCAACTTTATTTTAGGCAATTCCAATTGCTATTACAACAATAACATAAACATAAATACGTAGGCAGAAAATGTTGAATATCGATCTTTTGGTATTCTCCTAGCTAACTGCTACTTTACCATTACAGAACCTGGCTTCGTTTTGTCCGGGTTAAATAAATTAAATAATTGCAAATGTTGAAAAATTACGCCACTTATAACATTTTTAATAATGCAGTTTTCTTCGTAATATATTACATAAAGATTTCCTTGGGTTGAATAAAATAATTTAAAATGATTGTATTTTTTGTGTAATCTTCAGTAAAGTAAAAATATTCTAGAATAAAAATGTATAATAATATTCAATACAGAAACATTTGTGTGATATTTACGTAAATAAAATAAACTAATTATAAACGGTTAGTTTAAGGAATATATGCTGAAGTTATTTTTATCCCATTTTTATTAATGAAAAAAAATCTGTCTTTAAATTGCCTGTGGAATAATTATAACGGGTGATCATTTGAAATGTTATTAAATTTATTATTCAACAGCTACCAGTCCCATCGTACTTCTGCTTGCAGGTATGTGTACCATTCTCGGGGAGAACTCTTTTAAAATAATTTTCAAAGGGGTCAAACTCACCCTCTCCGCTACACCTACCCCAACTCAAAAATCTTAAATGGCTACGGTAAAATTTAATTAAATTAATTGACAACCCGAAAAAATAATACATTTTGGTGAAAAGAAAATTAAAATCCGCCTACCCCTTCGCTCGCTAGGTTCGAAAAACCGTTTGAAGTAGTAGTACTTTTTTAAATTTCAGTCCATCAAAAATAACTATAAAATTACGCGATATAACTTCTTAAACCACTTGAAATAATCATGGTCTGTGATTTAATACTGTGAAAATTATTTTTAAAATTATGAACACAAAATTTCACCCCTAAATTATTTCTAAATTTTCAGGGTTGTAAAAGTATTTTTTTAAATGAGACGATATAGCTTATGACAACTCATTGGAAGGCCCTTTGAATGACAAGTAATTTGGTAGAAATAAAATAAAAAATGGTTCAGTGGTATTGAAGTTATGATTAAAAATGTGTTTTTTTGTTTTTAGATTATGTTAGGATTTTTTTTAGGTTATATTTGGATACCGTGTTACTGACCCAAAGCATTAGGTATGAAATCGTCCGTTCTTCTTAAGTCTTGTAAATAATTTTAGCGAGACAAATTTATAAAAGACAAAAAATGAAAGGCTAAATGGTAGAAAAATAACACAAACCAAATGTCAATTTTAACTAAAGAATACAACAATTTAAATAAAATATGATGAAATAAATACAATAAATACTTTTGCCATTAATTACAATGTGAAAGAAAAGAATTTTCAAAAATTTATCATAGAGACTAAGGTCTCAATAATAGGCAGAAAATTATAATCTGTATAACTGGGTAATCATTTTACCTAGTTAATACTGGTAAAATTAAGCTAAGTCAAAATATTTCTGTCTGAGAACTGAATCCTGAATTATTTGTCCTTTATCTTGAATATTATCGTACTTTTTTCTTGATGATAACATGTGTGTTATTTTTCAGCGAACCTCATAATTTTTAATATAAGCTATTTATACAAGTTATTTATAACTAGCATCCCCCGTCGCGGTTTGGCCCGCACTGGCAAATTTTTCCAAAAATCTCCAGTAAAAACAAAAGTTATTCGTCTCATCAACTTATCACGTGACCTTACGTATCTGAGAGTACGGTGAAGAACTTTAACATGAGGTCGATGAATTACGGTGCATTCATTCCACACATTAAGTTTTGTATCTTTGAGAATTTTACGAAGAGGATCATTTTTACATATAGACCAAATTGACTCTTGTCCTCATGATAAATTTAACGGCAATTTAAAAGTTAAATGATCAGTCCTACCACCAGCAAGAAGTGTTGCAGCGATGCCTGATGATTCTGCACCGAAAACCAAGCTACCTGTCGATCGAACATATGTGACAATGAAGATTAATCAAAAAGGTTTTCTCATTGTCTCCGGGAGCATCTAAAAAATCTACCTTTTTTCTGTCACTATGGATATTGTGAGTAATAGAATCATATGCTTGGTGCTAATCTGGTACTAATTTAGAAAGTTTAATATTTATGTACTCTTGAAGTTAACTGATATTAAAAGAATTTCGGAACATTATATCATAGGGGTTTTCCAAATTTTCGTTGGTAAATTTTTCCAAAATTTTGGTAAAACATCAATTTTCCAAATTGATGTTGGTAAATCGAAATCACATAAATACTTTTCACCAAGATTCACAAACTTTGTCTTCAATTTCCATAAAACCGCTATTAAAAATATCTCGGAAGCGGCTCGCCACCTAGCTGCTTGAATGAGAAATGCCGCACTCTAACGGATTATTTATTATTTACACTTTTAATAAATAATTTTTCATCTTAATATAGCCTATGACACTACGGATTACATAATTAAGCTATTGTTAAAATTGAATTTGGTAACGATTAGTTTAGCGGTTCTTGAAATTTTTGCTAACATATAAACAAACATTTTCTCTTTATATAATGCAGAGATTATTTTCAATGATGGGACTAAGCAATAATCATTTTGTATTTAGATTTAAATCTGTTGGACAATAAAACTATCATTTATATAACGGAAAAGATACAATGGAAAAGTATTTTCAGTGATCGGGTTTGGCGATGACGGATAATATAGGTTTATTTTAAATTGTATTGTTTGGAAAATAAAGAATTGTTAAGTTTGTTACGTATTTACAATGACCTTCATTTATGCGAGCTTATAAAGTTGTCCATTATGTGCATTTTATATTATATCAAAGCAAAAAAAAAAGTCAATTAGGTTTCTCTTTCTCGCAGTCAACCTTTCCAACTTCTTTTTTATAGTTTAATTGGATAATGATTTATACGTTTGAATAACTATTATTGTACGTTGATTAATTTAAAAATCATTCTTTGAATAAGAAAAAAAATACAAAAACACATACTCACACCGTACTACATATGTGTTTTTTTAGGTTAATCTTAAAATAAATTATTCAATAGTTGTATCGTGTAAATGGAGAATTGGCAGTAGTTTACGTTCAAAACCCTGAACTCATTTTCCTTAAATTTTATTAATTAAACATTCTTTCTAAAATAGGATATATTTAACAATATAAAATAAAATGATGTGGACATCACATGACTTCCTTGTACGCCCCCGAAATTTTTTTGCCATCACAATACTTCCTTTGCTTCTTACAAGGAAGTAAAAAATACTTATTTGCGATTAAATAAATTACTGATGTTTATTTCAATACATTAAAACACCCTTCAAATTTACTCAATTAAGATAAATTAAGACAAAGATAAAATAACTAAAAGTAAGATAAGTTACTAAATATAGAAAAATTCGAGTAATTGAAAAATCCTTGTCTAGGGGATTTTTAAAAAAGAAAAAAGAATTATTTTTCGTTATAATTAGAACGTGAATGGAGAGACCGCCAAGTTTCAACTTACTGGTACACCTTTTTTTAATTTTTTTTAAATCTCTTTTTATGCTGAAAAAAGGAAATAGGACATTTTTTTTAGTGTAGAATAAACCATTGTTTTTATTTGAAAATGGATTATTTAAAAATATAGCGTTTATAATTTTAGAGCGTTTTTGGTCCGCTAACCTCTTAGTAACAAACTGACACATTTTTATCAAACACCCTTCATCGTTACCTGATGTGCATAAAACTAGAATTAGAGACCTTAAAAGATTAGTAAATAAGTATTATATAATTGTTTATTTTAACTTTTATATAATTTCTTTACGTATCGTAGAATTACGTTCATCACAAGGGTATAGCATTAATTGTAAATTTATTCTAAACTTGATTAGTTTTATTTTAAAGATATAGTTTACAAAAACTTCCAAAATGAGGGAGAATGTAAACATATATACTATAAAAAAAATAAAAATTTCAAATAATAAAGAGCTTACTATAAGTTTTAACGATGCGTGAGTTAACGTGTGTAAGTTAATAAGAGTGTGCGCACATTTATTGACTGTTTATTTTAGAATGAACTAAAGAATGAACAAAATGTATTTATGAAATAAAACAAACAATTTGATAGAAAGGATATTAATTGACATATCGCATGACGGTAGTAAAGGATAAAATTGGTTTTGAAACGTTCAATACAATTTAACTGGAAGTATAAAATGTTGGTAACGGTTTTCATGCATTCCTACAGGCGTGGACACTGCCATCATTCATGAATAAAACATGCAGCAAACCAAAACGAACCTCCGTGACTACTATAGTAAATTCGCTCTACTGAATTATTTCAAATATTAACAACCAAACGCGAATACTTTTTACAAAGAAAAAGTTGTTTTATTCTTGTTCATATTGTTTTGTTATGAATTGTGTTGCTTGGTGACCGAATATCATTTTTTTGTTTTTTTATTTTTCTAGTTGGTTACTAACAAAAGAGAAGTGGTGATATCGATCAAATAATTACTTTTTTGGATTTTTGAACTTTTCAAAATTTTGAGGTAATTAGATTTAAACGCTGATGATAATTCTGTACGAATGGAATGTATATGTACATGCTCGCGCGCGTGTGCGTGCTCATTTTTCTACCTAAAATTACTGAGATACCGATTTCTTAAAAACAATGTGGTTTAAAATTGTGTGGTATGTTCGTTGTTTGTGTTTCTACAACTGCAAAACGAATTATCATTAAATAGATATCAAGCGATTTGCCTTAATCGAATAGTAAAGTAAATTTTTAAATTTAATATGCGAAAACTGTGAAAAAACAGAATGACGAATGGTAAACGCTATTTTCGTATAAGCCGAAAATTAATACCTTTTTGAATCCCATTATTATTTTCAAATGTTAAATGTTAAATTTGCAGTTTTGAACATTTTAAAATTACACTGAGCAGATTTTATTAAAACTTTTTTCTGTCTTTCTTCCTGTCTGTAATCCTTTTTTTTTTAAATCTTCTGAGAACTATAAAAGGAAATTTGGTTCTGTTTTCTAAAGTACGAGATAAAAAAAAAATACGCAGAATTTTTAATTTCCCAGGCTGTAAGAGATCAGTTGTTACAAGTCTTTCGCTGTTGTGTTGGTACTCTTGTCCCTATCGTACTTTTACGTTAGCGCTTAGTTTATTTCATATACTAAAGCTTTCATATTGGACGCTTAGTTTATTGTTGGCTATCGAAAACATTACACGTGTTTTGGTATTTTGATATGGTCGGTGATTTTTAACTTGTGGAAAAAATGGATCAAAGAATTTAGATTAAATTTTAAGAATGGGATAAACTGCAGCACTGCATTGGAAATGTTGCTTTTGGCGATTAATAAAACAAGCATTTACAAGCATTACAAACGTTTCCAAGACAGCCGTGAAGATGTTGAAGTTGATGTACGTTGGCCCTGATCGTCCCACCACATCAACAACTGATGACAACGTGAAAAAGTGAAGAAAATGACTATGGACCATCGCCGAATCACTATCACAGAATCAATAAAGATTACTATCTGGAAGACCCACATCGTTTACGTTAAACATCCAAAGAAAACGCCCGGGTTTGTGGCTAAACAATTCATGGCAGTTGCACCACGATACTGTAATTGCTCACACTTCACTGCTTTTTCGTGAATGTTTGGCCAAAAACAACACCGTTACGATGCCTCAGCCTCCGTATTCGCCGGACATGGCTCCGTCTGTGACTTCTTCCTATTAACCAACCTGAAAAGAACCATGAAAGATGATGTTTTGTCATCATTGAAGAGACAAAGACAGAATCGCTGAAGGAGCTAAACTCCATACCGGAAATTGCGTTCCAGAGATGCTTTGAAGATTGAAAAAAGCACTGGCACAAATGAATTATATCTGAAAAGGAATAATTTAAAGATAACAAAAATCGATATTGATGAACGAATAAAGATTTTTTGAGAAAAACTAAAATTCTCCGAATTTTTTGATCAAACCTCGATGAAGTGCAAAAAAAGTTTTAAAACCCCATTGTTTTGTTATTAATTTTAAATCTTTTAATATTTAAAAAAAAAATGTAAATTCTTTTTCCTATTTGATAAAAAAAACATTGTCATAATAAATATATAAATTCTACGTAAAGGATATTTACATTTTATTTAAGATGTGATTAATAATTACTTAAATCTTAAAAATATGTATTCATAAGTTGATCTAAATATTTATTTTAATTTTTTTTTTTTTAGGTTTTCACTGTTGAAAAGTTATTTAGTAATATTATAGATCATTTTTTAAAACCCACCGGGTTGGTCTAGTGGCGAACGCGTCTTCCCAAATCAGCTAATTTGGAAGTCGAGAGTTCCAGCGTTCAAGTCCTAGTAAAGCCAGTTATTTTTACACAGACTTGAATACTAGATCGTGGATACCGGTGTTCTTTGGTGGTTGAGTTTCAATTAACCAAACATCCTCAGGAATGGTCGAACTGAGAATGTACAAGACTACACTTCATTTACACTCATACATATCATCTTCATTCATCCTCTGAAGAATTATCTAAAAACGGTAGTTACCGGAGGCTAAAACAGGAAAAAAAGAAAGAGATCATTTTTAAAAATTGTTGTGAAAATGGGAGAAACAATACTGAGATCTGAATTTAAGAGAGCATTAAAAGATTTAAATGGCAGAAAGGCTCCTGGAATAGACGGAATACCTGTAGAATTACTGCGCAGTGCAGGTGAGGAAGCGATTGATAGATTATACAAACTGGTGTGTAATGTTTATGAAAAAGGGGAATTTCCGTCAGACTTCAAAAAAAGTGTTAAAGTCATGATACCAAAGAAAGCAGGGGCAGATAAATGTGAAAAATACAGAAAAATTAGTTTAACTAGTCATGCATCAAAAATCTTAACTAGAATTCTATACAGAAGAATTGAGAGGAGAGTGGAAGAAGTGTTAGGAGAAGACCAATTTGGTTTCAGGAAAAGTATAGGGACAAAGGAAGCAATTTTAGGTCTCAGATTAATAGTAGAAGGAAGATTAAAGAAAAACAAACCAACATACTTGGCGTTTATAGACCTAGAAAAGGCATTCGATAACGTAGAGTGGAATAAAATGTTGAGCATTTTAAAAAAAATAGGGTTCAAATACAGAGATAGAAGAACAATTGCTAACATGTACAGGAACCAAACAGCAACAGTAATAATAGAAGAACATAAGAAAGAAGCCGTTATAAGAAAGGGAGTCCGACAAGGATGTTCCCTATCTCTGTTACTTTTTAATCTTTACCTGGAATAGCAGTTAATGATGTTAAAGAACAATTTAGATTCGGAGTAACAGTACACGGTGAAAAGATAAGGATGCTACGATTTGCTGATGATATAGTAATTCTAGCGGAGAGTAAAAAGGATTTAGAAGAAACAATGAACGGCATAGATGAAGTCCTACGCAAGAACTATCGCATTAAAATAAACAAGAACAAAACAAAAGTAATGAAATGTAGTAGAAATAACAAAGATGGACCACTGAATGTGAAAATAGGAGGAGAAAAGATTATGGAGGTAGAAGAATTTTGTTATTTGGGAAGTAGAATTACTAAAGATGGACGAAGCAGGAGCGATATAAAATGCCGAATAGCACAAGCTAAACGAGCCTTCAGTAAGAAATATAATTTGTTTACATCAAAAATTAATTTAAATGTCAGGAAAACATTTTTGAAAGTATATATTTGGAGTGTCGCTTTATATGGAAGTGAAACTTGGACAATCGGAGTATCTGAGAAGAAAAGATTAGAAGCTTTTGAAATGTGGTGCTATAGGAGAATGTTAAAAATCATATGGGTGGATAAAGTGACAAATGAAGAAGTATTGCGGCAAATAGATGAAGAAAGAAGCATTTGGAAAAATATAGTTGAAAGAAGAGACAGACTTATAGGCCACATACTAAGGCATCCTGGAATAGTCGCTTTAATATTGGAAGGACAGGTAGAAGGAAAAAATTGTGTAGGCAGGCCACGTTTGGAATATGTAAAACAAAAACAAATTGTTAAGGATGTAGGATGTAGAGGGTATAGTGAAATGAAACGACTAGCACTAGATAGGGAATCTTGGAGAGCTGCATCAAACCAGTCAAATGACTGAAGACAAAAAAAAAAAAAGTTGTGAAAATATTAAATGACTATCATTATGGTTAAAGAAGTCGTAGACCAAAGGTTATTATGTCAAAATTATTGTTTTTTAATGTCCTTTTAAATGATTTATCTCTTTGTTATAACCGTACTCTTTCCTTTTATTTTACCCCGTCATTGGGTCTCCCAGGGTTCATGGAATTGTGATTGTTTTATACCAAAATGTAAATTGTTTCTAAGCAGGAGATTTTATAGATTAAAATTTTTTTCTGTTTTAACTGTTGAAAAGTTATTTGAGAGTTTCCAAACTTTATATTATGATTTAGCTTATTTTCAAAAAAAAATATATAAAAAACATTAATCTTATTGAAACTGTAATAAAAACAGAACAAAATAAAATGTTCAACGTTGAAAATGCACTAATTTTGGAATATTTTATAAAAAAAAACAAAAGACAAAAACAAAATAAATACACTAACCTTTTACAGTAAAATGAAAAACTCTTAAGGTTAAATTAATTTTTTTTGTAGTTAAATGAAAATTTTTATTAATTGTTTCATTGAATTTAAATTGATTTATCCCTTTTTTAGGTACAGTTATTTATGGCTATCGGGCTGATTATAACGATTATTGTTTTAATAAAAAGAAATTAAAACAAAACCTTAATACTTGTTTGTTAAACATGCTTTTGTTTTTTATTTAAAAAAGTATCTCGCATTCAACGAAGACAGTTTGGGCTATTTAGAATCTTAGTTCAATTTATCAAACATTTCATTTGTTTTTTAAAAGAATTTCTTATTTAAGAATATGTTGTAGTACTACTCTGGCCCATTAATGTGAATTTTGAACGAGTGAAGCGAAGTCTTGTTTTAACTCGATAGTATGGCATTTCGTTCGTTTATGTGTTTAAGATGAATTTAAGACCAAACCATGTTATTCGATTTTTATAAAATTTTACCGCTAAATTCCTTGTTGTTAACTAGAATATGTTAGTTGATACGATTTTTCATAAAAACATTTTAATTTGAAAATATCGGTTTATTTTTCTTAGAAGGGATGATACTGGTGGAGAAGTTTCAATAGCCAAGTTATTAATACTTTCCCTTCAGTCTTGATACCATCTACTCCTGAGGTCACCCACCATTCTCAGTCTGTCAGTAAGCAGCTGCACATTAGATACTTCACTCTTTTCGTTTTATTCCATTTTTAAGTTTAATTTTGTCTTTGAGCTTATTCTTCTACTAATAATACTGTTCAGCATCGTACTTTTCTCAGTGCAGAATTCAATATTTAATCTTCGGTTAGGTTTCGATAAACTTATTTTTTTACCGACTTCAAAAGAGGAAGTTATGTAATCGACCCATATATTTTTTTATGTTTGCGCATAACTTTTTTCCTATTAATTCGATTGAAATAAATCTCATTGCAATCGACGCAGATGTTCTTTGCGGTGATAGCTTGAAAAGTACTTTTTGAAAAGTTTTTTAGAAACAATAAATTGGTTTGAAAATTGACAAAAATGTTTTTTAGCCGTCCGGTGAGTAGGTAGAGACAGTGGGAATCCTAATATTCTATGTATTCCTCACGTTAGATGATGTCTGTTACGGTCTTCTGTAGTCCAGATAATGTGAATTTCTGTATAAGATGTGTATCCCGTTAATAAAATCATAAAAAATCGAGATATGTCGTCTAAAACCTTTCAGCATCGGTAGGGACAGTAGGAAGGGGCAGTGAGAGAGTGGGAAGTGGGAAGTTATAATAATAATAATGTCTAGTTATCAAGAAAAAGGAAGGTGATTTTTCTAAGATAAGCCCCTTCATGATCGCTCGAGGCATCACAGAAGCTGCTGGTGGACCGGTAAAGGATGTAAGGAAGACTGTAGTAGGATTCTTTGTTGAAATGGTCAACGATTTACAGTCCTCACGGTTGTTAAAGGCGAAGAAGATTGGACTATTAGACGTTGAAGTATCACCACACGGAACCTTAAATACGTCGAAGGGTGTAGTTGTGTGCAGGGATTTGTTGAACTGCACCGAAGAGGATATCGTCAATGAACTCAGGGAACAGGGAGTTTTAGCTTTGTCATCGATTGAATATCCGGTGCAGTGGAGAAGTACAACCCTCGCACGTATTGACATTCAACAAGACAAAATGCCCAGAAAAGATAAAGGCTGGCTTTCACAGACTAGACGTGCGTCCGTTTGTCCAAACATTATTATTTGGATGTCAGAGGCATGGATACACAGCGGCACGTTACTCTAGGAAACATATCTGTGTTTGTGGTGAACTGCTCCATCCTGACGACCCATGCAGAGATCCACTTGTCTGCGTCAATTGTCAGGGGAACCGTTCAGCGAAATCTAGAAATTGTCCAATATATAAAGAAGAGGTAAAAATCAAAGCGATTAAGACCACTCAAAACGTAAGCTACGTAGAAGCAAAGAAAATTGTAAAAAATAGATCGCCGAAGACAATGTCATATGCACAAGCTGTGTCGCTGTGTCACCTCCTGCAGCTTCCTTCAATGAAAATGATTTTTGCGGAACTGGCTCCAGTGTTAGCAACTATGATTGAATGTACCATCGTTAACAAACTTGGAAATCGTCCAACCAGAGAGGGTAGTAAAACGAGAGAAGAAAACACCAGCTGTTAAGGAAAAGAGTTCATCTCCTTTGAGAAATGGACCTTTGAAGACGAATGACAGTGAATGCAGACAAGAAAAGAAGCCTGAACAAAAAGTCGAAACTACTATCCCCTGCACTCTCCCCGTGCAGGGGATTTTAAAGGTGGTAAAGTAGAGGTGAAAATCTTAGAAAAAGTGATTTGGAAAAAACAAAAATGGAGTCCTTAAAACTTCGGAGGTCTCTAGAAGAGAGGGCAAGGAATTTGGACTCCCAACATGTTCTAGCAGTGAGTGCTTCTCACCGCGCCACAGGAGCCGGTGTTGTCTGATGCTGGCAGTAGGAGATCCTCCGCGATTTCCACCGGAAGAACTGAAGGATCGATCTCAGAGGCCTCATATACTTCAGAGTTTGACATTGAGGCCTTCAGAAAGATGAAGAAGAGAACAAAAAAAGGATGGCCTAAGCGAAAACCTAGGCAAAAGGGATTAAGATGAAGTTTGTTTTATATGCCTTGAGAAACTTTAACGAATGGATGAATATTTTAATCTTTGCGTGACATTATTTTAAATTTTTTATTAACGTGATAGTTTTGATATGTAATGTTTAATTAATGTTTTATTATGTGTTCTGTGTGATGTTAAATGGGAAGGGCCCTTTACACCTTGTCATATTGTGATTAATAGACTTTTCAATGTGCGGTTTAATTTTCATCATAGAGAATTTTTGTTTTTACCAAATTTAATAAGAAATGGCTTGAAGGATTTTAAAGTACAAGGGCCTTTATACAAGCCCCTGTTATGTTGTGTTTTGGGGGTTTTAATAACCATTGACAAGTCTATCTTTAGATTCTTTAGATGCTCCTTTTGACAAGACTAGTCCTTGATTATGTTGATTATGTATGTAACAGAGCACAGTACCTGTGCTCTGTTTTTGGGGAGGAAAAGATACTTTTTCAATTTTTTTTTTTTTTTAGGATGTGTAAGGGGCTAATTACCATAGCAGTCGTTGCCCCTAAAACTTAAAAAAAAAACATAAATAAACAGAGATATATTTGAAAATGTAATCATCAGATTACCCGGTAATAATATTTATGACATTGCTAATTAAATAAGAAAATTTTTCACATTACTTCAAACTTTCTATTTAATCAAACAATTACGACCGACAATTATTTTATGTGTGTTTGATTTCAATTTTCACTTTTTAAATAACTATGTTACTTTGTAGCACTTAATTTTTTAATTCAGTACAAAATTTGCAAGTATTAAGATTCCCAGAACTAATTTATTCTAATCGATTCAAAATTTTCATCCAAGTTTAAAATTAATTTTTCTTTTCATAATTTTATACAATATTACATTAGTAAAACATTGTGTGTGCAGTAGATTGGAATTCTTAACTTTTATCAAATCTTTCAATTAAAAAAAATAAGTTTTGCCAACGGGTTAATGCCATTTTATGTAATCTGCACAATTTCTAGTAATAATAAAAGTTAAAATATTATTATATTTTCTTTCCACATCATGAAGTTCCTAATTATAATATTATAAGAGAAGGATTAGCAGTTAACAATATTTTCATAAAAGTTTGAACTTCCGGGATCGATGTTTGAAGTATTTTTTTTAATTTAACTTATTATATACTTAGCTAGAAAATTATTTTATTTAAAGCCTATAAATTGCGTCTAATTTAGAAACGTTAATCGAATATCAAAGGATAAGATTATAATTACGTAAGAGTAGTGACTGATATATTGGACTTGCAATTATACTCTTATATAAAAAAAAAACTATACTTATCGTATCATATTTTCTAAAGTGGATTTTCCAAATAAACTAGTATTCAAGGTTTTCACAAACAACACACCATTTATTAAGAAATAAAATGCGTCATCTTTTATTACCGCAACAAAATCTTAAACTTCGTATATTTTTTATTCGTGGAACTTTTTAAAGGTAAATTTATTTGTTTTAAAATTTTTATTAAAAATGAAATAAATAGTATTTTAATAGTATATCATAAAAGCAATTAATATAAATCTAAAAATTAATAATAACTGGTGAAAATTAATAATTATAACTTTTAAATGAATTTATTTTTTATTACTTTAGCATGTCACAAATAATTCCTACGTTGATGTTTTCTGGGCCGTAGTTAAACACTGAACTATTTTTCATCTCGAAACTTTCTCCCGGTGCTCAACCTCCATTAGAGTAAAACATCATCTTTGATGTTTTATCAGTCAGAATGTATTTAAAAACGATACTGATACAAAAACTATATATCTTCAAAAATGTTCAGTTATTTTTTTTTTAATGAATATTTAAATGAGGAAGTAAAAAGTTCTACATTTTTTGTAAAGATCATATCAATTTACCGCCGAATAGGCCAGTCTCTAATCTATATACTAAAACCAAACTCTAGCCCGTTTTAGTTTTTACATTAAAATTGCATTTGAAACACATAATAAGATGTCACGGCTTGTTAATAATTCGAGAGTATTGTTAGAAGAAAAGTACAGCATAAGGGGTTTAGTTTCGGATTAAAAATTGCCAAAGTTTAAGCAGAGAATATAATTTGCCTTCAAAACATTTTTTAATTGAAAATTTTAAATCTGAAGAAATTTTGAAAGTTATAAAGATGAAAATAGTACGGTTGTATGTTAAAAAATTGTAATAGTCAGAAACATTTATTACCGATTTTTACAAAAACATCTATTATCAGAATGGATGTATTGATGATGGATGTTTAGATGCATAAAGTAGTTATTTAAATTAAGAGTCAAATTAATGTAATCATTTAAATAATTACGATTTAATGCAAGAATATTTTCATTTTATAATATGGATAATTTGGAAGATGCGGTGCATTTTAGTGTGGTTTTCATAATTTTTCAAAAAAGCTTTACTAATAAAAAGAAAAGAATTAATAAAATATCTCAGTAGTGAAAACCGGAAAAAATTAACTTTGTGTTGTAAATATGAGTAGATGTAAGCATTAAATTTAGCAGAGGAGTTCAACTTTTGATAACTCGATAGTATTATTTCGTTAATTTTTTATTTTTGTGTGCAATTTTTCTTTTATCATTATTTATGAGAAAATCCTCTGATAATAGATGACCTAGTGGATAACCTAGATTGACCTATAATATATATATATTACTACGAATTATTTTACAATTAATGTTTAAATAAATGTATTTTATTACCATTTAATTAATGAAATTGATCCAGGTGGTTTATAGGTATACTTATTTATCTATTTTTATTTATTTATTTTAGCAATATCGGATTAAAAATTCAAATAAAATTACTTATGAACGATGCATTTATAGCGTATGAAAAATGAGGAGCCTGAAAGGGATTCGTATCTGAGCCGGCGGTCAGTAGTTTCCTGTATGAAGTAAAGAACAGCAGTCATCTTTTAAAAAATATTTTTCCTTATTTTGACATTTATTTTCAAATAAACACTTATTATTTATTATTTTTTTATGAAAAAATTTTATTTTTTATTATTAAATTTTATTTTTTTATTACTTTTTATTGAAAAAGTAAAGTTCAGTAAAAAATAATATTACACTCTAAAAATTAAATTAATATTCTACAAATTACCATCTTCGTATTACATTTCGTTTATCCTGTCGCTTTTTATAGCACTGTTGTCAACTATGTCTCACATTTTATTATTTGCAATTTTTTATTTTTTTTTATTTTTATTATTTAATATTATTTTGAAATAAATTTTGCTTAATATATGTGACATGATAAAAGTGACCATGTTGTATATATTTTAAGGAAATTAAAATGGGACGTTTAAGTAAAGAAATAAAGGTTGGAAGAAATTTATAGAAGGAAGGAATTCTGTTGCCGACCTAGTGTTATTATTCGTTTATTATTTGTTAATTAACAATAAATAATAAGCCTCAGATTGTTGTTCAGGGGATGTTTCATGAATTTCCTATACCTAGATAAAAAAAAATAAAATTTTGTTGGTAATAAAACAAAATTCCCTACATTTTTAAGGAAAAATGTTCATTAAATTATAAATTTCCCTATCACCTTATTCGATTTGAATAAACCAAAATTAAATTAAAGGAATATGTTTAATAATCATAGACAGTATGTGGTTAATAAAAAATCGGGTGGAGCTGTGTCGGAGCGTACGGCCGTTGGGTTTTTCGTAAAACGTTACAGACCTGGGAGGAACTTCCTCCGCTACAGACCGACCAACTTATCTGAACAATAATCTGAAGAGTTACGATTTGGGAGAGCCATCATCGTACTTTTTGAACAAAACTGAAGTCACCGATAGAAAATTTTAGCTCCTTCATTTGGCCAATTCTACAGATAAATTGGTCGATCTGTACGTCAGCTATGTCTTTGACAGATGTTCGGGTGTTATCTTCACTCGTTATGTCCATTAGTTCAGATACAGTAGCGGTAGAGGTGCTCGTGCTGTCGGCGTCGTTCACTGAGCACACCGTGCCAGCTTTGCGACGCTCCCGAAACAGTCTCGTTCACTCGACACCGGACATTGGGGTGCATGTGCGTGACTCATAAACTCCCCTTTTCAATTATATCCATAATTTATATTTGCGGCTAGCTTTTGCGCGGGCTGAGAATGGCATATTGAATTTTTATACTTTTTTACATGTTCACTTAAATTTTGTACACATATATATTGTCCAAAATACACTTATTATTATTTAAATGGATCTATCTCGACAAAATCTAAACACACGAATCACCGCGCTATCACGTCTAAGTCGTGTGCTACACTGAATGGAAATGAGTGAGAGCGCCAGTTTTGACCAATCTGCGCTGTGCCCTCTCCTCGCCAATCCACTCACCAGTGACGCAAAAGAAAAGTTGTATCGGCGAGCTGACCATGTACGTTATAAAATGAATTCGCATTTACGTCTCTGAGACTAATAATTAGGGAATTATTAAGGCAGAACGATATAGACTTTTTCGTTACGCTATAAATTTCTGTTCTGGTACCCATATGTTTCGGTGTGATTTTAAAGACGTTTCACGTCAAAATCCTAGATCTGCATTATAAAAAAGTAAAGTTCAGTAAAAAATAATATTATACTCTAAAAATTAAATTAATATTCTACAAATTACCATCTTCGCATTAAATCTCGTTTATCCTGTCGCTTTTTATAGCACTGTTGTCAACTATGTCTCACAGTTATTATTTGTAATTTTACTGTTGTACAATTTCTTGTTCTGTGTAAATCGTAATTAACTAAACATCCCACTCTAGCAAGCCAAAGATACAATTCAGCTAATGTAGGCTGCTTAATCACTACATGAACAAGAGTATCTGTTTCCGACAGAATTAAGCTAATTAAGATTTCCTGAACCATTCGGAAGTCAAACAAAACATCATTACGATTTCATATTAAAATCTAGGAAATGATTTCCTGTTTAAATAATCTGTTTTTAATCATTACTATGCAATAAAATAGATAAATCTTTTCAACGAAAAAAGTAAAACGTCTATTTCTTCGAAAGTAGTAGTGTTCCAATTTAAATTTAAAATTTTGGCAGTAGATTTATGCAGTTTTAATTTTTTTACACATAATTCTTCTTAATTCAAAATTTTTCTTTTTTATACATATTTTTTCTTAATACTTTTTAATTTATAAATTGTTGAACAGAAATTTGTATAAAAAGCCGTTCAAATTAAGACATTTTTCAGTTATTTAAAAATGTTAATTTATTTGTAAATGTGTTTTTGTTTTTACAAATAAGTATACGTCATAATAAATAAATTATTTTATCTGTAAAGAAGTAACACAACCACCAAAAAAACAATTTCAGTGTAAAAGTGTTAGTGAATCTCCTTATCATAAAAATAGAATGATAAAACAAGAAAACGTTGAATAATACAAACCCCCGAAAAACACTTACCGGGTGAAAGTATTCTTCAAAAAATAACTCTTTGCCCCGAGTCAAAAAAAAAATTTATATACAAAGAAACTGAATACATTTTCTACACTTAAACTTCTCTGAAACATAATTCTTTGCTTCAGACACAGAGAAAAATTACTCAACAGTCGAGCAAAAAGTTGAAAAAAAAATTACAAAAATTCATTCGCCACAGGGCTGTTTCAGTTACAAAAAAATAAATAGAAAAAATTATGTTACTCTAAATATATGTTGTTCTTAATTATTGAGTTGCTTGCTTGTTTTTTTCCCGTGTTTTTTCTAAACCAGTTGTTTTTTATATTTCGAAACAGCCCTGTGACGAGCGAATTTTTGTAATATTTTTCAAGTTTTTGCCCGACTTTATTTAATAAATATCTTTTCTCTGCGTTTGAAGCAAAGAATTGTGTTTTAGAGAAGTCTGAGAGTAGAAAATAGATCCAGTTTCTTTGAATATCAATTTTTTTTGGATTGGGGACAATTGGTTTTTGAGGAATACCTTCACATTTTAAGTGTTTTTCAGGGATTTGTATTATTCCCCACCATTTTTCTTATATCATTCTGTTTTTGTGATAAGTAGATTCACTAACAGGTTTCCAATGAAATAATTTTTTTGGTTGTTGTGATATCAGTTACTTTTGTTGTATCTTATTAAAGTGTACGTTGATTAATTATTTTTCTATAAGAAAAATACGTCTTGAATTTGTTGGCCATCTTTCTTAATGACTGCTTATTTCGTCTGCCCGAATCCAATTTATAATCTATTATGTTTATGTGTATAATTTATTAAACAGTTTTTTCATAATACCCTTTTAATACATATCCTGATATTTTCTGAACCTTGATTAGCTTGCACCATATGACGAAATTTAGACGAAACATACGCTTGCTTGCTGTCGGAGAAGAATAAAAATGGCGGTTAATGAGAATACAGTAAAACACAAATAAATTTGTCAATTAATGAATATTTAATACTGGAAATAGCGTTTATATAAAGAAAAGTGGATAACAAAGCCGTATTATCGGTTTTCATTTTATGTTTTTTAATGAATGAAAAGTCATGACTTTTTATAAGAAGCTTAACCGTTCTAAAAATACTCCCAGTTTGTAGTTTTCTTGTGTTCTTTTTATCTCTTGTGTTTGAGTTTTTAGCATTGATTCACTCAATTCATAAACAGCGAGTCTTGATATGTCAACAAAAATATTTTTTTAATATATTCAATCATTTTTATATACGTATTTTCAAAACAAGTATTTTTATAAAGCATGCAGAAAGTGTTTTATAATAGTATTTTATTACGGAAAACACTTGATTTTTAACAGGTGAACTTTTCTGAAATCTCTGAACTTTCAAACGCTACTAAAAACGTTATGTAAATTCAATGAATTAATTAATAAAAATAATTAGTAAAGAAGAATACAATAAATTTGCAGAAGAAAAATAAAGTAAAACGAATTTTGATGTCTTTAAATAACGACGGAAATATGACCAATCAAACACAACCGTCATTAAGAAATTATGTTTGTGTAAAATAGAATATTTTTTCTACTAAAAAAATATTTCTAAATTTTGTCAATTTAAGTTATGAGTAGCTGGAAAAGACGTAATGTTTTCTATATGTTGTATAAATATATACACATATACATAAAATCTACTATAAAGGCCTCACGCGATACGCTACTCAATTTTGTGTACATTAACTAACTGCCTCGTTATTAATAATTTCCCCTTCTAAACGTTATAACAGAACTACGCATTTCGTCTAATCAAACCGTATATTTTGTTTGTTTATTAAAATAAACATTCGGTTATAAGAGTGAGTAGTATTTAATTAATTTTTTTAGATTTGGTGCTTTCTAAATCGGTTTTTTATTTGAGAAAAATATTGCATGCTATTAAAATAAATTATAATTCAACTTTGAAAGTATATCCCTATATTTTAAAAGTTTTCGAAATAAGTTTCATGATTTATGAAAGATAATTGTAAAAATGTTTTTATTTTTTTCACAAATAAAGCATTTTAATAAAACTTTTACAAATTTAAACTTCATTATTCATGTGATTTATTGATCATTTATGACGCTATTTTCTCTAATTCTCAGGCGATGTAGGTGAACCCTTTGCCAGAACTAAATTATAAATATTCTTGTACATATTATTTATGTGGATATATTTATGCAGTTTAGCACAAAAAAAAATGTTTATTATCATTATACCGAGGTAGAAATTAGTTAAAATGGACTACAGAGATCGATAAATTAATTTACCGGTCCCTGTTTCTTATAAAAAAAAAAATAGAAACGAACATGAAAATATACGTAGTGTAAGACTGCATAGTACATAGATATAGGGTGGAAAGGAGTTCCTTGAATTAAAAGAAAAAATTATCCAAACAGATTTGAACAACGAAGTTCATGGTTAACAGTTAATATGATAATACATATAATTAATATTAATATTATTTTAATTTAATATAATTCATCTTAATACTATGGAAGATACTGAAGGTGACGTTTGGTCTATTTCAAGCCGATCTTCGGATGATAGCATCTATGAAACTGCTAATTCTCCTATCAATTAGTAGTCTTATCTATATGTAAAACATACGTATATTGCAGTATGATAGATTAGATCCTGAAATTAGCGGTAAAACCAATCTAACACACAATAATGGGATTATAAGCAGGAACCTTGATAAATTTAGGAACAGGATTGTCCAATTTTGTAATTTCTAACAACCCTACCTGAAAAATCCGAAATTTAGCAGAATTTAAAAACCTAGCATCCCGAGATTATACCGGAGACTGAATTTCTAGTTTCATAAAGCAACGGTAATGTCGATTCCGTAGAAAGTGATCCTGTAGGCTGGAAGAGGTGTGATATTCGGTTGTTGTTGAAGAGACCGAAGAAAGATCCGAGAATGATAAAATTTTTCAGGCCTTTGACCTTTGTTCCTAGAATGTGGTGGAAGGTTAATTAATGGGAATATGGAGGAATGATCGAAATTAATAGGTGATTTATCTAGTTTTCAATACGGATTTATGAAAATGCATAATACGGTGAAAGCTGTAGGTGAGTTGTATGAGAGTCGGCTGTTTTATTTGGTTGTTTGGAAGGATAAGGATTTGAGTAAAATTGAGAATGTGTATTTTCTAAATGCGGTGGCTGAGCATAAACATAAAAGGTTGAAAGGAGTGGCAAGGCATGATTGGAGACTAAGCAATAAGGGTTTATACGTGATTAATTTATGAAAAATTGAGTCAATTCTTTGTTTGATGTGGTGTGAGGATTATATGAGCAGTGTAGCGATTCGGTCATGGCGTGGATTATAATACTGTGAGTTTGAAAGCGTTGTGTGTCGAGTGTGGTGTGTTGCCAATTGTTCTACTAATTTTGAAGGATTGGCACTGAGAGAGAAGAACAGAAAGGTGTGACGAATATCTTATGAAGCTGCTACCGCTGAGTGGGAGTGGAAGTGGTGTGTATATGTGATAGGAAAAATCACGGCATTCTTCTCTGATAGCAATTGGAGATAATGAAACTGCGTTTTTATAGGAGGGCCCCTCCTATGTCAAAAACTGTGTATCTGATTGAGCCAATCAGATACACAGTTTTTGACAGCTTATGATAATTTCAGAGAACGGTTTTCCAAACTTGTTTTGGTGAGTGAATCGGTGAATAGAGGGTATAGTGAGGAGGAGGAGACGAATATGCATGTAGTGTATGGATGTGTGGATTATGAGCAACGACATGAGAAGTACCGAATTTGGGAAATTGCTGGAAGATTAGAGCGTTTTGTGGTAGATGGCTATAAGTTGTACGGGTATCCTGATAATAATTGAGCTTCAGCTTTTTTCAGGCTTACAGGAGCGGGAGAAGTGTAAATGACCTGTAGTTTTCGAAGCTCGGTACTTAGATTTTCTTTGTCTCCTTATTTGCTGAGTGTGCCTTCAATTGTCCCTACCGAGCAATGTATGCCTCCCTGTGGGCTTTTTTTCCGTTGGACTTTGGAGTTTATTGTGGTGTTTGAAGCTAAAGAGATGGTAAAAAATGATCGTAACCAAACTACACTAAATCTCAGCAATGTTTTCAACGATCTCAATGGGATCTGTTTAACGAGTGATATACTGATGGATGGTTGATGTAAAAAGCAGCGTCAGGGTAAGTTTTATGTAAGTTATTAATCATGAATACTCATTATGATGCATGTTTAAGATGTTAATATTCTAAGTTGTTGTGATCAAAAGGTTTGACTTTTGTCATTCAGGACCGAGTCATTCGCATTCTGAATAACAGGAAGTACATTATCAGATATCATGCGATGACCTCAAACTTCTGTCGCCTATACCTATAATTAGCGAGTTCATTCAGCTTATCATTTGCGAATGCCAGAGTTTAGCTTCAAAGGAATACATCTCACGGCCTAATGATGATGTGTGTAAAATCCTACACCAGAATGTTTCTCTAGATCGAAAATTCCTTGACCCGTGTTTCTTTACTGTCATTAAACCCCTCCCTCTATCCATCAATGAAAATAACTTTAAAATTTATTATTATTTTTGAACTCACTTGACGAGGATAAAAGAGTGAAGTATAACGATGCGGATATTTTCTTCGTAGACGAACAGAAGAAGATCACTTAGGTAGTTGACGTTAGCTGGCTTCAAATATTACAACATTTGGGGAAAAAATCACAAAACACAGGAAATTAATCGATCAGGTTATGGAGATCCGGACTCCAGGGAGTGTTAAATTAGTGCCATTAGTTTGACTATAAGAGTGAAATATTGTAAATATCCATGATCCCCGATGTACCATTAGTTTATATAAAAATTCAAAGTAAAAGTTACGAGGAAATTTTTTTTAGTTGCATCTTAAAAAGCCAATCGTTTGAAATTGTTTCCATTAATGAATTATCGATCATTTACAAAATTATTTTTTTTTAAAATAATTAAAAAAAAATCCCTTTCGGCCCGCCGAAAGGCGGAGGTAGAGTTCACCAGTGCTAAGTAGGGAATAAAAAAGATTTCCAAATTAAAAGTTAATAAAAACTTCAAATTTACTCATTACTACAATGGTTCCATGTGAAAAAATGTCAGATGTTTAGCATACGACAAGCCCCGTCTTCTTACAATTCCAGCAATATTTTGGTCATCCCTTGCCGTAAGGGTTGGTCATATCAAAAATTATTACAGACAAAAATTGTAGGTAATGTTTAGAGGACTAACGACCACTTTAAACCGATTCGATACTGTGCCTATTAAAAGGAAGTATGATTTTTTATCTTCGAAATCCAATTTTTTCCACCCGCTGGACCAATGGTTGGTGATATTAAAAAACTTTACATAGAAAAGTTTTAGGCCGTTATACAAAGAATAGTAGGAACTTTAAACCAATTCGATATTTTACCTAATAAGAAAGTTATAGCGATATTTTGATTATTCGAAAAAGCCCCCCCCATTTCCACTCCATGTTCCGGTTTTTCCCATTAACGAACTCGAGCGAGATTTTGGTTCGTTATTATTGGCATTATTACCGCGTGCCAGACAAATAAAAATCTTGATTAAAAGTGGGAGGCGCTGCTATGATAGTCATTATACTACCCTTTTCAATAACATTGTACTTCTTCAGTAACCGGGTGTATTGCATATGCAATTTATTTGAGTAATGAATGAAAATAAATGAAAAAATCATGATACAAATGAAATTATTAGTTTTTCTTCAATTTTTTTATTCTACCACTTGCGAATAAGGAATTTTATGTCATATTTACTTTTATTATTTAATTCGCATGCTGGACTTCATTTTTAGCATGTTCTGTAACAGTAACCAGACTTTGTTACATAGACACACAAAAAAGACTTAAATACTCTTTAATACATTTCTTCCTTTTGTTAAGTTATTTTTGTCATTTACCCGATAATGTATTAAAATATTCCTGGTTCAAAATTTTGTTATTATTAGCGGTAGTAATTACTTTTGACAGAATTTGAATCCGAAGTAAAAAACAAAAATAGTCCATTTTTTTTTTGTTTATTTATGAATCCTTAATAACGATGCATGTATACCAAGATGTAGGTACTCTTAATATATTACTAGCCAGGATTACCATTCTTTCATTAGTTGCGCAGATTTAATGTTTTTAGCTCGAATGATAATCTGCTTTCGGCCTGTTTCATCACAAACTTTTTTATTCGTCCAACACTGTGTACGTACATACACGCATGAGCTAACATGGAGAGACAGAATTCATGTATTACACAAATATTTTTTTAGAAGAATAAAATTACCTTTTTATTTAAAATTTATTATGTGTTTGTGTGTGTGGGGGGGGTTGTGTATGTTATAAATAAAAGATGTTCAATATTTATTAAATGTTTTTTGACATTTATATAGTGAAAATTATCCTATTAATTTTTTTTTTGTCTTCAGAGAGAAAGTATTGTCGACCACATAATCTTTTACAGTTTTACATAATCATTACAGTTTATTAATTCACTACTTATTATAGTCTTACCATAAAATAATTTTGTGGTACGCTAAAAATTGTGGTTAGAAATTTATTAGTTATTAAATCTTATTTGTTATTATGTGTTTGTTTCTTTTTTATTTCTTCTTATACGTCTGCCAGTAGATGATAACCTTAGTTAATTTTCATGGTAAAACTAAGAAATTTTCACTTTTTTTACTTATTATTTAAAAAAATTACGTTATGAAAATCATATCGTATGTAAGACACAAATAAATACTCTCACAGGTAAATTACAGTTCAATTATTTTGTGTTGGATTGTAGAAGATTCAGGTGTGTATCTGAGATGTATCTGCGAATAATTCTACATATGTTCCAAGGCACAGAATTTTGCATTTCACGATATAATATCGTGAAATGCAAAATTTGCTAAAAATGAAGTCCAGCATGCGAATTAAATAATAAACGTAAATATGACATAAAATTCCTTATTCGCAAGTGGTAGAATAAAAAAATGAAGAAAAACTAATAATTTCATTTGTATCATGATTTTTTCATTTATTTTCATTCATTACTCAAATAAATTGCATATGCAATACACCCGGTTACTGAAGAAGTACAATGTTATTGAAAAGGGTAGTATAATGACTATCATAGCAGCGCCTCCCACTTTTAATCAAGATTTTTATTTGTCTGGCACGCGGTAATAATGCCAATAATAACGAACCAAAATCTCGCTCGAGTTCGTTAATGGGAAAAACCGGAACATGGAGTGGAAATGGGGGGGCTTTTTCGAATAATCAAAATATCGCTATAACTTTCTTATTAGGTAAAATATCGAATTGGTTTAAAGTTCCTACTATTCTTTGTATAACGGCCTAAAACTTTTCTATGTAAAGTTTTTTAATATCACCAACCATTGGTCCAGCGGGTGGAAAAAATTGGATTTCGAAGATAAAAAATCATACTTCCTTTTAATAGGCACAGTATCGAATCGGTTTAAAGTGGTCGTTAGTCCTCTAAACATTACCTACAATTTTTGTCTGTAATAATTTTTGATATGACCAACCCTTACGGCAAGGGATGACCAAAATATTGCTGGAATTGTAAGAAGACGGGGCTTGTCGTATGCTAAACATCTGACATTTTTTCACATGCAACCATTGTAGTAATGAGTAAATTTGAAGTTTTTATTAACTTTTAATTTGGAAATCTTTTTTATTCCCTACTTAGCACTGGTGAACTCTACCTCCGCCTTTCGTTGGGCCGAAAGGGACTTTTTTTTAATTATTTAAAAAAAAAATAATTTTGTAAATGATCGATAATTCATTAATGGAAACAATTTCAAACGATTGGCTTTTTAAGATGCAACTAAAAAAAATTTCCTCGTAACTTTTACTTTGAATTTTTATCGCTTAAAATTTTCCCGGAAATTTTATTATATTCGTATGCTTACTGTTATCAGTTTCAGGCCAACCATCACAGATGCAATGTTATTAATTTAACCCAAATGTTAAAAGTACACTATTTTAACCATGCCCTGAAATTCTAATAAAGCTATACAACAAAAATAGTATTCCCAAATAAGTCATCAGTTTATTCATTTTCTATTTTTAAGAATTTATAATCTTATATCATATAAACAGATATTTTAACAAGTCATAATACAGATTGCTTGGCATTTATCCCGCCACCACCCCATTCGGTCGCCCTAAAGCATAAGACCGAATGTCTTTGCCACAAACGGCTACTGAGCTTCGAAACAGTTTAGCGAGCAGTGTCCTAAATAGCTCCTAGAACTTATGTAACAGCGTGAGCGGACTAAGCGCGGTGCCATACACTACCGGCTTATGTGTTCCGATCGCTCACTTGTTATATATTTACTAAAATGGGTTGGCGCATCCCGTCAACTACTAAAAATATATATGACATCCATAAATTTAAACTGACTTCGTCTAGACAGCAATTCGCTGCCACGCCTAGGTCGCTGAATGCCAGCAAGTACCTGTTCACCATATTAAAGCGCTTGGAGCCTTAACTGGTTGGTGGTCAGCCATATATCTCTAGGTTAGCTTCCCACAGCAGTGCGGTAGGAGTCTTTCCCTTAAGTAAACTACTGATGTCGGTTGAATAAAGCAACCGCATCAAGGAACTCCCGACAGTGCGGCTCTCACCACATTGCCTCGCCGCTTGTGAATGCCAATTTTTCCCTTGATCTCTAAGTTCCAGGGTGGCCCGGTCTCTGGCCCCTCCCCGCAAGAAAAAGTCAGTCAAAAATCAGGTGTTCATTTAACTGGACTTCCCCGCAGACACACAGCTCATCAGCTACCAGGCGGAACCGAAACAGATATTGGTTCAAATTAACGTGGTTGGTGAGTACCTGGGCACACGTTGCCCTTAAAAACGAACTTGAGGCATATCATCCCCCAGATCCCGTATAAACTTATACAGGGATCTTCTCTTAGTCGTGGTATTCCATCCATTGGTATTTCCATTCCAGCTGCCGTGCTTCCATCGCCGAGGCTCTACATCCTCTTCCGCAGGTGGGAGATGGCAACTGAACGAAATTTAGATCCGGTGTATTGTGACCACCGTTCCGTTTCGGTGTCGGCCCGGCCCGAAACCTACATAAAACAAGTATAAATATCTATATAAACCTGTATATATACCTATATAAACTTGTATGTAATACAGATGAAATGATTGGTTAAAAAATATCTTAACCTTGGTGGCATGAGAACCGGAGACTATCTGAACCAACCGCCTGCAATCTAATAACCGCATCAGTTATAGAAACAAAGTCCATAATTCGTTTAGATAAACGCATGAAGCGTTAATCAAATGCATCATTAATTAAATGCTGTAAGATTAATCAGACGTTAATCTCATGATTTCTGTTGTTGTTTCCATAAAATTACAGGATAATTGCTGTCTAACAGTTCGTCAGATTCTTTGATTGTGTATTTTAAACGGCAGCGTGGCGTAGATTTAAATTATTACACAAAATTGGCCACTGTCTAGGTGATGATGGCAGAAATCAAATATCGAATTTCTAACCTGTGTTATTTGAAATATTGATTTTTAAAATACAGGTAATTTTTGTTTAATATAATTCTTTATTGCAGATTTTGAAAAACTTCATTCTCCCCCCTCCAGTCACAGTTTCGTTTTATATTCATATGTACATGTAAAATAAATTAAACTATAATTTAATAAAATTATAAATAATAAAATAATAACAATATAGTGATTATATAAATGTGTATCTGAAAAAACTCATAATGGGCGATCATCATCATTAAAAACAGCCTGTAAACTCCCACCAGAACTCTGCCATCTCATGCAAAGGAAAACAGTATATACTCTTATTAAATTGAATGAAAAGACATTCTCATACATTCTTTGAGTCGACGTCACTTTTTAACAGAACCATTAGGTGATGTTTTCTAGGTGAATTTTATACCGTTGTGTGAAAGTAAAAGCCTTTTAAAACAATGGACTTAAATTTTCGCTACTTACGTTATCCACTAGCCAAACTAAATTATTCCTATTCTACGAATTTATTCTTTGTTATTTATTATATAGAGAATATTTATGAATTTCATGGATTATAATTAATTTTTTTCATTTAATTTTCTGTTTTAGTTTTAAATAACAGCCTGTTTCCCCATTTTTTGTGCAAGTAAGTAAGTCACTGTACATGTAAAATCCCTTGATAGTACTTTTTTTTAAATAAATTAGTAATTAAATTATTTATTCTAATTCTTCCTTTGCGTGATACATTTTTTAATTAAAATTTTCTACTTATTTTCTCTTCTAGACAATTAAAATAAATACCATCTGTAATAGATATATACGAGTAATTCAAGTGTAGGTTTTAGTGTTTGAATGATAACAACTTCAATAATTGTTTAGTTATTTACTCTTTGAGGTTAAAAAAAAAACACGATATAAAAATAAAAATACGAATGCTTAATTTAACAAGGAAAAGTCATATTTTTATAATTTATTTTTTCCTTTTTTATAAAACAACAGAATTACTGCACAAGTAAACTAACACATATAGAGAATGCAATTTAAATTTAAAATAATCTGCTTCATATAGCAAATTATTTTGTTTTATTACAATTACAATTGTATTTCAACAATAAACAATTTCCTCTTTTCTTTTTTACTATCATTTTTTTTATTTATATGCTTCGGTGTATGTGTGTATGCGTGTGAATTTGTTACGTAGATAATTATTAAGTTGTATTGTAAATAAGACTTGAAGGACAGATGTCTGCCATTCATGTTCATGGTGTGTTATATCATTTTTATTTTATTTTGACCTTCTAAATGTTTTATAAATATTATTATTTTCATTATATTCATTTTTTACAGTAAATATTTAAAAAAAAAATTAACTACCATAAAATACATCATCATCATTATTATTATTATTATATTACAAAATAAATATAAAGATATACATTATTAGTTTTTTATTGTAATAAAATAAAATATTTTATCTGTAAATTTATGCTGTTTTATTTTTGTCTTGTCAAAATTTTACGCCATTATTTTAAAATTAAATCTAACATTTATTTTATACTAATTTTATTTATATAAATTAACAGTAAAATAGTGTGGTGGTAAGCCACTGATAAAGGAGATTGGTTTGGGTAACCGTTATAAAATTTGAATAGTATTTTAACTTTTTGAAATTCCTTCATTACAGATTTAATGAAAGATTCTACAAAACTCCTTGAAATCTATAAAACTATTACAAAATCAAAGTTAGTCTAACATTTTAAAAATATAGAAACTTGAAAAAAATAATTAAGAATATGATTTGGTTGAAACTACGTTCGTTTTGTATGTTGCAATAAATAATATAATTTACCGACTAATAAATAATTAATTTGTTAATCATCTATCTGTTTTAAATCTTAAATTAAATAAAATATGTTTTTTTCAAACTAACTCTTCTTTTAAACACAAATATTGCACCGGATACGTAACTGATAGAACTAATTATCTTACATAAATTATCGTAAGGCTTCTGCATAGCAGAATATAACTGATAAATAATTCTACCTGACCATTTTTTTAGTTACCTTCACAAAAAGTAGAATGGAATTTATCATTCATTTTTGTTTTATAATTTGGTATAATAACGGGTAAAAATTAAGATTTTGTCTAGAAATTTGTTTTAACACTTTATGAAACCTTATGCTATATAATAAACATCTTTTTTAACAATATTTATACTACAAAAATACAAAAAAAAAATATAAAGGACCTTATTAAAAACGAATAATATTTTAATTAGAATAAAATATTCCATATTGGAACGTCTTTCTTAATAAATTGTCGTGGTTCAGTTACATGAAAAAAGTGCTTTCTCGTGACAACAAGAAGTTTGGTCTTGACAAGTTGTAGAAGTTTCCTTGTTTAACTTTGTAGATTCAAAGTTTTTCAACGCAATTAAAATGGAGTCCTTTTTTAATTAATGTGTATCGTTAATCTTGCATTTTTTAAATATTTTTAAATTTTCATCCTCTTAAAATCTCTAAAATATATATACTCAACAAATTTTATCTTTCTATTAAAATTTCATATCCAAAATATTTACTTATATTGGCTCTTTAGACGTAAAAACCCTCACGTAAATAAATTAAGAATATTTAAGTTAAAGTTAGTTAAATGTACTCTATTTATTTCTTGCGTTTATTTCCATAATTAATAATATAATATCCCTAAATATTATAATGTATAAGTAAATAGTAAAGTATTTCTTAATAAACTTATTATATCTTTATATTATGGATAGAAATATTTTGTATATAGGAGAGTACTTAAAAAGCCTAAGTTGTTTAGGTACGCTTTACCATTCCTCCAAGTCTAAATAAATCTACCGAATTATTTTCTTAATGATTTGGATGTAGGTATATTGAATGTGCCATTCGGCTGCTGGTTAAAATAGTTATCCCAATTAAGATAATCGTTTGCTACAGTTTGTTTCTTCAAGCAAAAAAAAACTTGGTGATATCAAGGTTTATTAATTCAAGTAATTTTCTTTCTTCTCTACTTATTGTATCTTTTTGTTCTATAATAATCTCAAATATTTACAATTGCCAGCGATAAAGGAAACTAACGATGATATACGAAGGGGGTGAACAGTGTTAATAATATGCAAAGGTTGAAAATCAGCTAGGCAAAAACTGCATCACCTGGAATATGAAGGCAGCTAATTTCCAGAAAAATTTTAATTAAAATACAAGTTTTTGGTGGAGTGTTCCAAAACTGAGTATTCTTTATCAACCTAGTTATTCGTTAACCTTCCATTTTTTTCTAAAACCAGGCCCCGATCTAGGCATTGGCAAACTGGGAATTTGCCCAGAGCGGCTTTTTGGTGGGAGGGGATAAAAATAGTTGTAGAGAAAAAAACCTTTATATAAAGAAATAAAAAATGTTAAAACATGAACGTTTCGTAAATTTTCAATTCACTGCAGGTACTTAAGACATTAGGCAACCCTTCAGTGAGTTAAATGGGAGCACGTGGACGCGGCATGCGTTCTGAGAGCTTCAATAGAATCCCTGAAATAGGTAATAATTGTACTAGGCTTAAACATGTCTTTGTAGGCAAACATTGACGCTTTCAATTGAAATCCCGCATACATCTGTTTTTGCGTACAGTTAGTCCGTTTGAGAAAAATAATTTATTTTTACAACCGACTAACGGAAATGTAGTTTGAAATAAGGACATTCAGAAAATTACAACAATCTGTCATTTTTTATTTTGATGATTTATAATATAAAGTTTTTCAAATTGGCGACATTTGCATTTGAAGTAAATACGAGTAACTACATGCAAATGAATTATTCTGAATTTTTGCGATGGATTGTTTAGTTTTACGGATTTCCTAGACGAGTAACAGTGAGATTAGGTTTCAAAAGTGATCATCGACAAACGTTTAATAATATTTTGAATAATAGTGAACCCTGTTGTTGTTTAAGGAATTGATTAATTTCAGCCCAATAAAAACATTTGTTTCTCTGAAGTAGAGAAGTAACGAAAACGTAAACAAAGGAAATTATTAATACATGGTATTTGCGAGAAATATGGTCTGTGTTTTCATATAATATATATAAATAAATAAGTAAATATATATTATATATATATATATATATATGTATATATAATATATATATAACTTATATGTTTATATATATATGTATATATAACTTGTTTCGAGTTTATAATCGGTCCTATTAGACAAGTAGTTTCTTCAGTGGACAAATATACTAAAAAGTCAGTTTTATCAATCTATTGGAGAGTCATCTGATATAAGTGCACTAGACCTAGAAGTTTTTCTAAATAAAAAATAATTGGAACTATTTGACATCGACAATGACTCAAGATAGGCTAAGTGGAATGGCTATGAAAGCTATCGAACATGAGTTATGCTTCAAGGAACTTATAACAGATTTTGTAAAAAAAAAATTGAGGAGAAAACTTTTTAATATTCAATTCAATTCATTATTATTTATTAATTGTACATTTTGTAAAACCAATTTATTTTCTTTCACGTTTCAATTATATATTGTCTATTGTACCTTTTTGAAATTAAAATTTTAAATATAATGTGTTGTACTATTTTATATTAATTTTTATATAAATATATAATTTTTTTAATTAATGTTTTTACTTTTTAAAAATACCTACAAAAATTCGCTGTCAAAAATTATGTTTCAGAATAATAATATGTAAAGGGCGGCGAAAATAATTTTTGTCCAGGACAGCGAAAAAACTGGGTCGAGGCGTGACTAAAACTTAGTTTTTGGAATTTATTTAGAAAATATTTTCCAAAAAATTCTTATATTGAAGTGACAAAAAGAAGCAGCAGCGTAAACGTGATATCTCTCTATACGCTACTCCTGAGAAATTTCCTAAAAATTGAATAAAAATGAGATTTAAAGTAATTTATTAATTATTTACTTAGTCAGATCTTTTAACCTAAATTTTTTTCTGAGAATTAATGTAAGCCAAGTATATATATATGTTTATCTATTTTACACGATAAATTATTCCAACGTATGATGTATATATAATTAATTAGTTACAAAGTTTGTATATGGGAATGAAATATAGAAATTTCATAGCGTGAGAAAATGTGTTTAATTCGACCGAGATTCTAACTCAGAATATTTCGAATAAAAAAAGATACCACTCCATTAAAGAAGTCGGTAATAATAAAGACTAAAGGTAAGAATATGTATTTTTCCTACAGATTACGTTTAATTAACCTTCCTGATTTTTCCCCGGGGGACAAAGAAACGGTTAGGATCATTTTTTGGTAATAAGTAAAAATTCAACGAATATATTTGCAATTGTACAGAACAATTACTTCTTTTTTATTTATTATTATTTCTTTAATAAAGTCTTTTATTTTACGTTTAGCCAATGGAGAATGTGCAGAAGTGTAGAAGGAAATCCTCAATTTCCTTCCCACTCTATAGGCTATAAGACCTTGATTAAGAAACCATCGTAACTTAAACAGTAGCTGGAAAGCATCCAATAATTTCATTGACTCTAAAATTAATTGATACTGTACATTAACTAATGATAGAATATTCAACGATTCATTTCCTGACTGAATTTTTATTCATTTTTGCCTAATTTTTTATTTTCATACGCTGAACATAACCGTTAACTCCATACAAAACTCAATTATACAATTAAACCTAATAATGAACTGGCTGAGATAGAAAATAAAATTTATAGATAAATGTAATAAACAAAAGAAAAAAATACAATAAAAAAAAGCTGACAACATAGTTGTAGGACTTTCCCGTTAAATGTGGGTTGTTTCTGACGCACGGCTTACAGACGCAACTTAATTTAAAATATATATAATTTTATTTAAATATAATATTTTTTTGTTTATTTAATTCAATGATTCTAACTAAAGTGCGCGCTCATACCGTATTTAATACGCGCTGGTGTGACGATACTAGCGGCGACTATTCGCACTAACTAAACTAATGTGATTTCACAACTTATATAGAACAAAATTTCGCTCGTACGGTTGGGATACTGGTGTAGGCTTAACGCACCAGGTACCGTGTAATCCGAGCGGTCAATTTCGAGACCCAGCCAGACCGAGTTACTTTTTTTCACTCTAAATATTATTCATTTATTTAGTTCTACCGCTCACTTGTGACGCCACAGCAGTTCAGAACATTTTTACGGTTGTGAATGCCATTTTGCAAAAAATATATATTTTTTCAAATATTGCTAGTTTTTAATTGCCTAAGAAAAATATGACCTTAATTAGGTGAAATCTGGAGACACTGATGGTGACCTTGATGGTGATCTAGAGGCGAGCAACAAACACACACACACAATACGAATATTAATATCCGGAAATTTTCCAACCGGTTTTTGGGGTCATTAGGTGTCAAAAGATCCGGTGAAAACCACATATGCCCAAATTGGATCGATTGCAGTACTTTCCCCTCTAGAGCTATAGCACTGTATAGCGCTATCTAGGCGGAAAAGTGTAAGTTTATTTTAAGTAATCAGTAAAATTTAATTTGGTATAAAAACTAAACAAAATAATGCATTAAAAATATAAATCTTACTGTAATCATATAAAACATTATGAATTTAATATCACACTTAATTAAAAATATGGTTGTTGAACTTACATGGATAATAATTCTAACGTTTTCTCTTTGTAATGTCAAGCAAAATACTTTTGCTTAAATGTCTGAAAAGTGCTTGCGTTTTTTTACTTTTGCTTGTAATATTATTTATATAATTGTCCTTGGTCATGTTTCTGGCTGATTATTAACATTATACTTTATCATTAAATCATAATGGTATATTAATTTTGTTATACACACTTGTGTTTGGTAATTGCGACAGTAATCATGAAGAATTTCTTTTAATATAATATATTTTAATAAATTCAAGAAATTTCGAATTTGTTATAAACTATTTTTTTCTAGAGAATTATTTAAAAATATCTATGAATAAACTTCAGAAAATTAACTGTGTAATAGTATCACTGAAAAAATTACGAAAGTGTGGTTGTAAAACTAAGAAAATTGTTTTCTTTTTTAAAACTTCATTTAGCTGAGGTCAATTTTATGGATGCAAGATTAATTTGATGCTAAATTAAACCTTAAATTTTGTTTTTTTGTTTCATGAAAATCGAATACATTCTTGTAGCGGTAAAGAGAAAACACATTTTGCTCTTTTTTAAATTCGGTAGAAAAAAATTTTTGGGGATTAATTTCCAAAAATTTTAATTTAACTCATTAAAAAAAGTATTCTTCGAAATTAAAAAAATATTAGAAAAACATTTTAAATCCTTTGCACGTCTCTATTTTGTTGCTAACGATAGTCCATACAAATAAAAATAATACAGAAAAACTAAAAAAAAAATATTGAAATACTTACCTAAAGGAAAATTTCAACAGATGAAAAACAGCAGACAATAATAACATCAAAGAGAAAAATTCAGGGTTTCTTTTACACTCAATAAAAACAGAAATTCATACACTATGACGAAACTTTTATTTATAACTTATTAAAATTATTAAAAATAGTAAAACAAAAACTTTCCAAATTCACAGAGTTACATTTTTTCTCAAAGGACCTTTTGGAGCTTTCTTTTCTTTTTCCTGTTTAGCCTCCGGTAACTACCGTTCAGATAATACTTCAGAGGATGAATGAGGATGATATGTATGAGTGTAAATGAAGTGTATTCTTGTACATTCTCAGTTCGACCATTCCTGAGATGTGTGGTTAATTGAAATCTAACCACCAAAGAACACCGGTATCCACGATCTAGTATTCAAATCCGTGTAAAAATAACTGGCTTTACTAGGACTTGAACGCTGGAACTTTCGACTTCCAAATCAGCTGATTTGGGAAGACGTATTCACCACTAGACCAACCCGGTGGGTTCGGACCTTCTGGAGCTAGGTAGCAGCATCTTTTCGGTTGAGTTGCTGGTATCGTTATTATTGCTAGTGCCATTCTTAAGTAGGTTAGGAAACCCCTTCAGTATATATATATTTTTTTTTTTTTTAATCTCCGGGACCACCGTTAGTATTACTTCAGAGGACGAGATGAATGACAATTTTTGTAGCGTGTGAAAATGCCATGCCTGACCGGGATACGAACCCGGAGCCTCAGGATGAAAGGTCGAGACGCTCTACCAATCGCGCCGCAGAGACCAGCTCAATATTTAATTTAAATTCGATCAATGTTACTTTTTCTCGTTAGATGTGGTACTTATCAAATTTTATATAGAATTTCTGTTATTTGTAAATTTCATACTAATAAGTGTTGATTTTTTTTTTTTTGGCGGACAACGAAGTGGTCGTTATTAGTGCCTGAAACTATACTTATACTGTAAATAAATGAATATTAACACTAACCATTTAAATTAAATTACAAACTAAAACTCAACAATATAAAAACCAGCATAAATGGAAAACGCCAGCGACGTTTGCTAAAAGTGAAATAAAACCTCAATGAAATATTACATTAATACTAATTTAAATTAAAACAATAAAATTACCATCTGCTAAACGTAATTACCATCTGGTATAAATAGCTGAAACATACTACAGAAAACCCAAATATTTACATATAAACGGACGGCCTAAGAGACTGTAAAACATTAGATAACATAGATTTATTTTTCCCTAAAATATTTCGCATGTTAGCCATTAGTTTAAGTTTGCAACGCAATGCCGCATAACAGACACAATCCAGAAAGATGTGGTATACATTTAGTTGGCAGTCCCAGCGAGCACAAACGAGTGCATCTGTTTGCGTCATCAGGTATCCATGAGTGGGCCTAGTGTGTCCTATTCGCAAACGGCAAATAATAACCTCCACTCGACGAATATTCTTGCATGAAGAGCTCCACGGCGACGCAGTGTTTTAACTGGACAACGTTTATTGATGATGATAGAATTTCATTCACTTAACCACTCATCATGAACCACCCTCTTCAGAAAACAGACCAGATTGATCGAAATAACGCGATTAGTGAAAGGAGGCTGGAAACAACCCTCTTTTGCAGCACTATTAGCGCGCCCATTGCCTGAAATTCCAATATGACTGGGGATCCAGCAGAAGTTCACAGTTATATCACGTTTAGTCATTTTAAAAATAATAGGGTATCCGGTGTACATGTCACAAATCGCCTGTAAGACACCCATAGAATCTGAGCAGGCAAGTACAATTAGAAATGTTAGGCTAATTATATTTAAGGTCTAATTAGGCCTTAGCACAAAGCTAAAAATAGCACACAGCTCCGCAACGAAAATACTGACGATGCTGGGAAGGACGAGCATGTATGTTCTATGTCTAATTATAAAAGCGAAACCAATAGAAATAAAAGTTTTTCGTTCTTTCCAAAAGTGTTAAGATTTAATATGCTAAGTATAGAAATTATTTGTTATTAATGTGTTTGTAAGTCTGTTTTATCTCCACAAGGTGATATAACAAAATCTAATTACATTATTTATGGGATCTGTATATATTATTATATCTGAGGGTGATGAGATTTTAGTTTATCCGACGTTGTATGAGAAATATGAATAATAAACCTAAATTCTTTACAGGTATTAACGCTAAAAAATACGGCTTAGACTTAGAATTCTCTTTGCTTTTTAATTTCAACTATTTGTTCATAAACGATAATTATTCTAATTAGCCTTCAAAATTGTATTATCAACATGTAAAAAATGTATACCATATAAATCAGTGTTTGTAAAATTTTAGGGTTTCAAAGTAGTCTTTATTTTTTTGTTTATTATTTTAATCAAAATTCCTCAAAAATATTCCTTTGACAATCGGTACAGATTTTTGATTGTGATTTAGCTCACAATTTTTGTATCCCAAACAACTGCAGAAGTTTTTAAAAAATCTTTTTTACAGAAAGAATTTCAGTTACATTAATGAAGTAAGTGATTTTGACCATTTATTAGATAATCTACAATATAAATTAGATATCCTGGGAAAATCAATGATACTTCTTCTCTCACAAGGTAATAATTGTTTCTTTTTTTTTAATTTATTAAGATTTCTTTTGCCTGGTATAATATCCAGTGGGAAACTTTTAATAATATACATTAATTATGGTAAAAAAACGAGAAATGTACAGTTTAAGCAATTTTATCTTTATTTTACTTTCTCGTTATCACGATTTAATTAATTTTTAAATTAATTTTTTTATAATAATGAAATTCTTATAACTTTCATTTTTATGAATGTCTGATATTTGTCTATGAAAAAGTAATATTGTTTCATTTATTCTAAATTTGTTTTTTATTAACCATTATTTTCCTACTCTTATTGGTAATCCGAAAACTGAAAATCTTTGCATTAATTAACAAGAAGTTAAAAATATATGATAGTATTTCATGTAGAAAATAAAAAAATTACAGAGATGGTTTAACTTTCCTAATTAATTAATTAACCCTTTAGCACTTGTTTCGAGACACGTTGAAAAGTGGTTGTTTCGGTCATTACGATCCAAATTTTTTTCAGTTAAAGGAAACTTACTACTTAAATTTTAAGTATTTATTTATTACTTGTAACGTATAATAATTACCAGATTTTATTGTATAGAATTCTATATAGAACATGCGCGCGCACACAAACACATGGCATCGCGTATAAGTTTGATTATGAAAACATACAACAATTTTAAATTTTGTAAATGTTAGTTTAGATAAGCTGAAAAAAAAAACTACGGATATAAGGTAATAGTTGTAATAGGAACCAATCAGTATTTAAAAAGAGATAAATATTTAAAAAAACACGACTGCAATAAAAAACATTGCTGAAAAAAATTTATTTTGATATAAAGTAATAGCTAATATGGGTTAATTAAAGAACGTGCGGGTGACAATATAGTATAATTTTCTTTTCAAATATTTAAATATACTTGTGTATGTATGTATGTGTGTATATATATATATATATATATATATATATATATATATATATATATATATATATATATATATATATATATATATAGAGCCTATGACATTCCCGGTAACGTAAGAATTCCAACGCGGGCACATCCATCTAAATCAGTTCAGACGTTGGGCTGCTACGGTGGGACAATCATACTTACACCCTAAATACATTACAATCCATTTTCGGCAGTCGTGTAATAAAAATAATTTCTATTTATAAAGTGCTGAGAGGAGGCTCTTAATGTAACAATCATGTATAACATATGATAACAACGTACGAAATTTACTGGTGAACAGCTGCTATTTTGAATAGCTGCTAATAAGGCAAGGTACCAGCTTATCAGTTTTTTGCTGAACAGTAAGTTTCTTTACCCTTGTAATTCCTAATTTTTAATTTCAATCAAAAAAAGGAATACTTGTAACATTCTATTTGCAATAAAATAATTTATATATATATGTACTAGCAGAACCGGCAGTGCTTCGCTGTTGCTAGATTTGAGTATACACATTTAATATATATATATATATATATATATATATATATATATATATATATACAAATGATATTTTGATAAAACATTAAAAAACTGAACATTACGGACCTTCACAAAATTTAATCTTTCACTTTATCCCTTTCCCCTATATCCCTAATCGCCCTCTCAATTTTTTCCCCATTTCCCCATTACACTTCACATTTCCTCTTTTCCCTTTTCCCAACACGTAAATCAGTCCAGGAGTTTGTTAGTTTATAGTGGATTTTTAGTCTTCACTCATACGAACATTGTCTTTTGTATATATAGAAGAAGAAAGTTAGTTTGTTTTTTTGTTTGTTTGTTTCATAAATATCTCGACACCACCGCCACATCGGCGGTGTGTCGTCCGCCTAGCGGGTATAGTTTTTGAAAAAATGTTTCTTTTCATGTAAATAATATATATTCTGAATATGAGCCAAGCCAAATCGGTCCATAAATACAATTTTTCGAAATATCTCTACTCTAGCGCCACCTAGAAGGTCCAAACTAATTCAGAAACCTTCGCGGGCGTGCGCACAATAGCTCACAAAAGTTTCATCGCAATCTGATGAATGGTATAGGAACGCATACGGGGCAAACATACAAACATTCATTATATATATATATATAAATGTTTTGTATATAATATACTAACATATCCGTCGCGGCTTTGCCCGCGGTATATGGTTACTTGCGTTTCCGTCGCGGTCAATTTTTTTTTTATTTTATGTTTTTTAGTCAAGTAACCGGAGGCAGGTGCAGCCAGTCACATATACAGTAACGGTGGAAGTAGCTGCGTTGGATGGTTTTTAGATATTTATCTGAGGAGAATTTGTAAGCCCAAAAGATCTACTGAATATCTCGTTTGGTGCAGTCGGAGGTGGAAATATTTGCAATAACTGTTCAAAATTCTTTTACCTTTCTTCACTTTTTTCAAGATCAAATTTAAAAAAAAAATCTAGAAATTGGTTTTAGATATTTACAAGAAAATTATACACATCAAGAATCAAGTTGATGTCTTCATTTGTTAACGATTTATTGGAAAAAATAGCCGGACTTCAAATAAAAAATTCAAAATTTAATTTAACTCATTAAACTCAGAATTTCAAAAAAATTTACAAATTCGTTTTTAGATATTCACATGGAGATTACACGTGCAAAAAATTAAATTGTATCTTTATCTGTTACTCAGAAATTAAAAAAAAAAGTAAATTTCATTAATACTCCTTTTTATTACTTTAAATTCGGAGTTAAAAAAATTATTTTTAAGTGCGCACTTACATCGTAAGAACATGTATAGAAATTTTCATAAATTTATCTTCAGTAGTTTTTGCTGGACGATGATGAATAATAATCAGTCATTCAGAATATTATCTTTTATTATGTTATATTATTTATATATATATATATATATATATATAATTTTCTTTTGTAACTATACTTTATTCCTAAATGAAATAATTATTTGGAAAATTAACTGTACTCTAAATATGGTTCTAAAACACTTAAATTGTGTAAATGCTCTTTCAAAAAAAAAATATATATATATATATTAGTTACGGAGATACCAAGTTAAATTTTTTTGTTGTTTTTGACGATTATAAATTTTAATTATTTAAATATTGATAAAAATATTTACGTTTTATACAGTTTTTTTTTCTGTTTTGATGAAAAGTTTCAGATATGAAATGAAATTCTATAATACAACAAAAAACTAAAATAAAATATTGGTCTGTACTATATGATTCTGCGAAAGAGATGATTAAGGGCATACTTGACCCTTTGCACAACACCTGCATTCGCATGTCAATAGGGGCATTCGCCACTTTTCCTATACCAAGCTTACTGGTAGAATCCGATGAACTCCCACTGCGTTACAGGAGGAAATATAAGACTATCAAACACGCTCGCACTTCGCTACTTAAAGGAAGGACGTCCTTACCGCAGTCTTTCAGCCTCAGGCTGCTTCGCTATCAACAAGAACTAGATCTACCTGCCCTGCATCCTTCAAAAGGGAACAGGATGCGGCGCCCCTTGGTTACGCGCGTCTCCAGAGATCGTATACTTACAATCTGGCTCTGGCTCTGTCTCGGCCGACGGATGTGGTTGTTCTATTGTATTCCCTGACACTGAGATATTATATAAGCGTAATGCCTGTTCTTCTGTGTACTTTTGCGAGGCCTTGAAAGTTATGGAAACCCGTAGCGATGACAGCTTCCTAGTAATTGCCGACTCTATGAGTGTACTTGAGAGCTTGGGCTGCAGACGTTCTGAATCCATCGTCCAGATTATTCATGATATCCTTTTAAGGATAAATAACACTGTGGTACTGGTATGGGATCCTGGCTATTGTGGCATCCTCGGGAACGAACAGGCCGATGAGGCTGCCAAGATAGCTGCAATAAATTGCATCCGAATACAATCGATATGTGAGAGAGACTTCATGAGATCAGTCCGTACAAAATTATGGGCTCAGTGGAATAGGTTTTGGCTGCTGACTCCTCCCACGGCATTACATAACATGCGGAAGGATGTTCTCGGGAAACCTCTTTCCTCGAGCAACAGAAGAGATCTAGTCATCTTAACTCGGCTAAGGATTAGACACACCAGGCTTACCCACGCTCATCTATTTGACTCTCCTCAGAAGATTTGTGAGGCTTGCAAGGTCAAATGGTCCGTGCACCATTTGCTCTTTGATTTTCCAATCTTTAGAACCATCCGACAAAATTTAGACCTGGGTTCAGATATGAAATTTCTATTAAATCAGAAAGAAGGTATAAAACGTCTGTTGCGGTTGCTCTCCTACTGTGGATTGAAGAATACGAATTAACGATTTTATCTGACTTATGTATTTTATTGTATTGTTATTTTTGTTGTTTTATGTAACACTACATGATAGTGCTACTTTAGTACTATCTAATGACTGTAATTGTTGATGCGACTGTACAAAAAAATGCGATTGGTGTATAAAATAAGACTATTATAATTGCTAAGAGTATTAAAATTACATAATTTCTCATAATTATTGTAAAGGAAGTTAGCGTTCAAACTAACCAGCAAAAATATATCGCGAATAATAAAGAGAAGTTAACAATACAAATAAAATTTTGTTGTGCTGTTGAAAAAACGACATATATATTTTTAATTTTAATTGTAATTATTTCTTTTTATTGTTATTTCTATGCTACTTTTTTTTGTTTAATTGAATGAATATATTTGGTAATTAAATGTGTGTGATTCCATTAACTAATTGTTTTCAAAATATTAATTTAATTAACTACATAAACTATGAACAAAAATAAAAATGTATATTAATCATAATAAATCTTGTACAATGAAATTATAGCAACATGACAAATAATTATGGTGTTTACTTCGTACTTTTTTAAAGCTGTACCATGTTTATAGGTACTAGCTAAATTATTCGGAGTTGCTTAAGAAATATTCAGAATTCCGGTTACTTAAAATTACTATAATCGACTCGATCGAATTTTCAAGGCCATAACTACCCTGATAGCAATTTTACATACCAATCTTTTAAAATGAACTAGCTTCTAAACTACTCTTAGTAATGCTTACACATCAGTTTTAACAGAAGTAATTTTTCAGAGAAAATTCATAAAAGTCTAGAGAACAGTTTTTCTACATAAAACTATCACGAAACACAAAAAAGTTGAATTAAAAAAACTATCTCGCTTAAACAAATGTAAACGCTGTTTTCAAATACTCGAATGTTAGTGTGTAATAAAAAAGTGTTTTAAACTTTTATAATTTTTCCATGGACTATAATTCCTATAAATTATGCCTGCTAATTACGTTTATTCTCCAAAACCACCGTAAGGTATTACCTCAGAGAATGAATGAGGATGATATGTATTAATTTAAATGCATTCTTGTACAGTGTCAGGTCGACCATTTCTAAACGAGTAAAAAGTGAAGAAATAATATTAATTTTATCAATTGTTCTCACCTATATAGGAAACTAACTAATTAATTAGTTAGTAAAATCTTAGTGAGAGTTAAGAAAAAAATGATCTTGTAATTTTTAATCAGAAAACAAATAATCTTTTCAAAAAAAAAAATGATGTCTTCTTTATTATTCAATTAAAATTTCAGAAGTTACTGAATCAAGAAATCAGTGTTACTTAAAATTTTCACTTTTAGTGAAGGTAAGAATTAAGTTTTAATATATCAGCCGACTAATTCGTTCTAAAAAATAGAAGAAAATTTTATTTTTACATTTTATTTTAAGTTTTGATAAACTTTTTTAACAATGGTTATTTTAAAATTTAAAAATTCAATTACTGGATTATTTTTGCTGAAATATTACTCGTAATTTCAAATATAAATAACAGTTTTTTAATCTATGGGAGTTATATTTGAAATTTTCGGTTCTGATAAAAGAAATACTAACCATACATAATTTATTTTTATCCCAGAAGAATGAAAGCAGGTTTACTAGTTAAAACCGTTTAGTTTTGGAATTTCACAATTCCAGAACGAATACAATTTTTAATAACTTAGTTTCTACACCTTTAGTTCTTTGATGTACAGGATTATTGGATTATCCTCCTGTTTCAGACTGTTAAACAACAATGATTAAAATATAATACTTTTAGATTATACATTTTTTTAATTTCTTTTACAAAATGGATTACTTCTATGAAAATAAATCTATTAGATATTTAGAGATCAAAATATAAATTCTCAAAAATCTTAGTATATAACAAAAGAAAGAGTGAAAAAAATCGCGTGTGTTATAAACATAAGTAAAATTTTTTAAGTTGGAATTATTAAATTATTTCACAATTAGAAACTGTAAAACAGAATAACAAGATAAATTTAATATATAACAAGTTTTTTTTACAAAATAATTACTGTTGAACCTCATTCTTTAACCAGACGTTCTTAAACGTATATATATCAGATTTAACATAAAACAAAACAAGAGATAAATATTAAAAATTGAAAACAGGACTGCCAAAAAAAAAACATTGCTGAAAAAAATAATCTTTAAAACGGGATAATTAAAGAACGTGCGGGTGGAAATTTTGTATATAGTATTTGTAAACATTATAATTTTTTTAAATTTATTTAAACATGTATTATGTATATATAGCGTATTACAGTCCCGGTAATATAAGAATTCCAACGCGGGTCGTATATCTAAATCGGTTAGCCGTTGAGCTGCAATGATGGAAAAAACATACATATATACATACACTCTGTATACGTTACAATCCGTTTTAGCGGTACGTAGCTATTAAGACACTGATGCAAAACTGAATATTTAATTTTTACGAAAAAATACTGTAGAATCCATTTTAGGGACGTGTGACTAAAAATAAATGTTTTCTTCCTTTTTATAAAATTTTATGCTAAAAAAATACATCGGTAAAAGAGATTTATTGTTTATGATGAAATATCCCTTCTTTAAAAAAATGAGAAGAGAGGGAGAGGATGAGAGAAAGGCGCTTTAAAAGGGTTTATCGAAAAATGAGGATGCGCATAATCGATTTAATAGGTTTTGTGTCACTGTTGGCACACATTTAACATCTGGGAAGGGGGCCGTTCTGGAACTATCGTTATCGGGATTTGTACCAAAAACGTGCCCCACCCGACGCTAATGTCTATCTTAACTAGCGTTTATCTCACTCTATGCAAAGGAAGATTCCTCACGGTATCTTTGCAGTTTAATAATTATTCCAAATGGTAATTACAGAACACATCCTCTAAAAGATTACGAGTGAGCTTTGGCTTAACTAGCGGCAAAGTATCGAATCCTAAGAGGGTGCCATTTTAGAAGTAAATAATAACACAAGCGAACAGAAATTTTTATCACTAGTCTTAAGCGGTAAAAATTTGGTTAACTTAGAAAAAATATACATAATCTATCCTTTATATTTTTTTTGTATGTGTGATATAAATATGAAGTCGATTTACTTTTAATTTACCAATGCTTCTGTTGACAAGAGTAATTAATTTAAATACCGGAAAAAAAATTAATTTATTTCTAAAGTTTGAGTATTTCTGTAAACCGTTTATTAGTTAATCCCAGTTGAAACATTTTCAAAATTTATTGCTATGCAATGATTTAATTATTGGAAAAAATCTACTCTTTAGAACAGAATATTAATCCAATTCCCTTTAATAGTTCAGTCTTAGACTGACATTCCAAGACAGTATTGTTAATTGAACACTAATGAGAAAAATATAACATTAATAAGCAAATTAAATTAAAAGTATTAACTGAATTTTAACCAGGGGACTTCAGAATCACAATAGCTATTTAGCGAAGCATCATTACGTATAATAACTATTTTACTGATAGGAAAATACCAATCAGCGAGTATTACATCGTAGATTACTTTAATTATTAGGCTTTTGTAAAATAACCAAACACCTTCTAACACAAAAGTTTGAATATCCATTCAATATTTTGTGTTAACCTCAAATAGACTGCACTCCGAACTTAGCAACAACAAAGAATTGAGGAAGTGGAATGTTCATAGTGAAAAAAAATTTGGCTTCTTATCATTATAATACCAGTTATTTGAGAAAATCGTTTAAAATTATTTTATGGAAAGAATTTTGAAGAAATAGTTAAGTATCAATCGAAAATATTTTAAACAATTTAAAATACATTTTAGAGTTGCTATGAAATAAATTTTAAACGATAAATTATGACAAGATAATACTATTAAAGTAAATCTAAAATAATTTAGTTTTTATAATATAAATCTATAATCTGAAAGAAAGTATTTCACCTTATTCATTGAAACCATGATTTTCTGAAAAAAAGAATTCCCTAACCTAATAAGACGGATCTGAATTGTTCGAGAAGGCACAAAGCAACAAGCAGATATAATTAATAAATATTTATGGTGAAAAGACCTTGTGATTGAGGTGTCTAGGAGAAACTCTGTTTCAAACTCCTGGCTAATTTTATAAATTTATTGTTTATTTTTTTAACTTTACAATGTTATCACCGTTTTGACGTGTAGGACATGACATAAAATATAAAAGTTAATATTTTGCACATTCTAAATACAATCTAATACAGTTAACCGAAACATTAACTGAAATGTTTATGCAAATTTTCTGGAATTACGTTATAGTTTTGTATTATTTGTATAAATGAGAATGTAACAGAATTATATAAATATTAAAAAGGCTGGCAACAGAGTGGCTATACTTTCCCGGCACGAAAAACTAATGGCTTATTTTGAAAACTGGTTTCTTGAAGATTTCAAGATTTTTCTTTTAAAAATTGTTATTTAAAGAAAATAAATTAAATATATACAAGCTGAGAGGAGATGTCTAGATAAAAATGTTTAGAAAAACCATTTTTAGCCACCGAAATAAAATAAACATTTTGCATCAATTAAGAAAAATTAGGTTGTATAATAGCTTTCTTTTTTTCTTTACACAGCCGATTTTGTTGTTGCACGCCAAGCCTGCTAAAACACAGGGACTGCAGGAAACTTTCAGCCTTCAAGTGGCACCTTCATAATTTCATCTCAGGAAGGCTAGTAATGAAGATTAATGAACTCAGAAAGAGCATTTTTGATTTTGTCTTCTCGCTCAGGAATTTGAAAAGCAAGAAAATAATAGGGAAAAGGGAAGAAATTAAAGTATTTCCTTATTGGTTATGTTGTTCTAGTATTGGCAGTATTCAATGGAGGAATATACTAACTTAGTAGTCTATATGTGCATTATAAGTTTTGGAGAAAAATGCAAATCAATTGATTTTTTAAAGTTTTTCTTTATTTGAGGAATTTCACATTATATATATTTCTTATATATACTATATATTTTTCGTAAAAATATCACAGCTTAAAGATCGTGAGAACTCAAGTTTGAGTTCAGATTGAGTATTTTTTATTTCCTGATATACTCTACAAATAACTACTAGATTTTTAACGTAATTCATGGACAACTGTATAATATAGCAGCTGCAAAAAGCTCTTACAGACATATCAAATATCAACAAAATTAATAAAAAACGAAAAAGTATACAAAAATTAAAATGAAATAGAATAATATTTCAGTTTTTATTAACTTTTAGATGCTTACATTTCAGTAACATCATAAGTTATTCTATTAGTTACAAAAAGCTAATACAAAAGAGGAATAAAGATTGGGGGAAGAAGAATAGAATGTACATGTTTTGCTGATGATATGGCGGTACTGGCGGAGAATCCAAACAAACTAAACGAAATGCTTGTTAACTTAAATAAAGCTTAGAAAAGTCAGAGTAAGACGATAAACAAAAACAAGACAAAATTTATGGTATTAGGTGGAAAAGAGGAGAATTGAACTTAAGATAGGAAATGAAGTTTTAGAGCAGGTGAAGAAATTTCAGTAAAATAGGGAGCTTTAAAACTGATGACCTGACTTGCACAATAAAAATTAAAACAAGAATATCAAGAAGTAAGCAGACATTTAATAAGAAGGGAAGACTACTATGTGGTTAAAATTAGCGTTAAGGAATAGATTAATGAAATGTTTTATTATGAGTGTGATGTTCTATGGAGATAAAACGTAGACGATGAGAAGACAGACATAAAACGAATTGAGGTTTTTTAAATGCGGGTGTGGCGCAAATGACAAATGTCAGATGGCAAGACCATGTAAGAAATGAAGTACTAAGATGAATCGGAAAGAACAGGAGAATGTTAAATATGATTGAATCTAGGAAAAGGAACTGGCTAGGAAATTGTATCTGAAGAAGGTGCTTATTAGTAGATGCGATAGAAGGCTTGGTGAATAAAAGGAAAAGAAGAGATTTCAAATGATTGTTGGGATTATGGAAAAGAGAAAATATACAGAAAGGAGATTAGCAAAGGATAAAACAATGGAGAGCAGCAGCAGTGACAGGACCTGCCCTAACTGTAGAACACTATGAATGAATGTAAGATACAGATTGGCAGACAAAAGTTTTTTTTTTAAATGTGATGGATTTAAATCCAATTAAATTTAAAGATTTTTTTTATTTGAATTTGAATTTTCGTGTTAATGTATTTTGTTCCCTGCGACAACACTCAATTAACAGCCCTATTTCAGGACTACTTAAAGCCAGCTATCTAATTTAAATTAGGCTTACAATACGCTTAACAAATTTTGATATATATATTCACAAACACACAAACACACACACACACACACACACACACACACACACACTATACAGAGTGTATATAATTAATTTCAATTAGCTTGCACAACTTATGTATAAATCTTTAATCGGAAAACTAATTAGTTACTCTTTAAATCCAATTTCACTGTAATGTATAGCTTAAACAGCACTGTCTAGGCATTGTATTATAATGTTTAGCCAGTGATTTAATCACTAGTCTATTAATACTTTATACCTTTTAAGCACAAGGAAAGAATTCCGTTGTAATTATAACAGAATTTCGTGATAATGAACTCATTATCAAAGAAAATTGTACTTGTAATTATTTACAATATTAGAAACTGAAAGGTTTTGTTATGCTTTACCAAACACCACATTATGATGAAATGTATGATATAAAAAAATATATATATTTATTGTTCAAAATAAATATTCCTTTATCCTAAAACTTCAATTTGTTAAATTATTTGTATTCTGTTTATTTTTTTCTAAAATATGAGAAACTCCAATTAGATTCCGGAAAAATCTCTTCCGGAAAGAAAGTTACTAAAAATTGAAAATAAAAATCCTTTTAAATTATTTGCTAAATTCAGTTATAAATCTTACAAATTTGTTTTATCTAATGGTAATTCGGAGCTCCAGTTCAAATTTAAAAAACTAAAAAAAATTCCTACAAAACTATCGAAAATTTTATGGAATGTGATTTATTTTTTACCAAAAAAGTCTTTAAAAACAAAAACGCATCTGTAATTCATTATTTCGAAAAATTATTTTTCCACAAAATTAACATAATTACAGTAAATTACAATTAATTAACATAAATTACAATCGTGTTAAAAATAGATAATTTCAAAAAATTATTCCTAAAATTGGTTCACCCGTTCTAACGTGATGCGTGAACAGACAAATCATGTAATTCTCCAATTAAATGAAAATTTTATATTGTTAATCGTAAAGATAATATACAATGTATGAGAAAAAATTTTTATTTTTAGTGTAGATTGATTTATTGTGATGTGTTTATAATTTTTTTTTAAATTTAATATTACACAAGTAATTTCAGTGTCTTTATAGCCGTATATAATAAGATTAGTAAAAACAATTATACATAAAATAAGACAGTTTTCTGGAAGCAATTTTAAAATGTTAATAACCCTTTGTAAATTGTAAAGTAATAAGTCTTTACTAAACAATTTAATTTACTAAATATCATGAACACAAGACAGATAATAAATTAATCTTTTCATTTATTTAATAATTTTCTTTAAATTATTAATATCAGTTGCCAATTTATTAATAAGTGAATTTATCATTTAAGATAATACACTTCGCTTATCCTATGAGATTGACAATTACCATTTTCATCAAATCGGCTCTTATTGATACGTAACCTAGTGGATAACATTTTGGTTCTCTCATATTCTTTTATTTTTAATTCAACAAAGTTTTATATTATTTACTTAAAATAATCTAATATTTTTGTTTACTATTGCTTTTAATATAAAATTCTATTCTGATAATTTGAAGTTATATTTATTTAAACCGTATTTCAAAGAAGTTAACTATCAATATCTTGATACTCACTTGCACAAAATGTCCAAGTGAGTATCAAGATATTGTTTTTCCTTGGAACTGTAATCGCCTGCTAAATATTAAGGTAATCGTCTGTTAAAATAAGGTATTATTTTTATACTCTGTATTGTTATTATATACTTTTTTTATGTTCGCCGAGTTAACACAACAAAGATTCATAGGTATTATAACATAAAAGATTCAGAGTTAATTGAAAGATACACTTTTTAACAAGAAAACTTAGAAAAACTTTTAAAAGTACGAAAAAAAATTGAAATGTACATTACAAACGAAATGTTTAAATTACAAATGAAATGTTCACAAAAACTGCTAAACAGCTTGAGAAAATTATGTATCAAAAGTGTTTTTTACATTGTCGTGTCAAATACATAAAATTGAATGAATATGAGGTGAATATGTGTAATTATGAAAGAAGAAAGAAAAGAAAACAATACAACAATCTCAAAATGTTTCTTTTTCTTCCTCACAATTAAAAGTTCTTATTATTACCATTCAAGATATAAACACATGAAATATTACAGAGTTAAATCTTAATAAATAATCAATACTGAAGGCATAAATGTAAAAAAACAGCTGAGCATATATAAATATGTATGTTGAATGGAATGCATAAATTTTAGATGAAAATAAGTTAAATACAAAGTTGAATTAAAACTGCTTTTACTCATTGGCGTAAACATATCCGGCCCAGAGGACCAAAGACAACAAGCCATGTTGGGGAAAGTTACAAAAATAAAATTACACATAGCTCGTATTTACCAAAAGAAAATTGGACTTTATTTTTGACAGAATGAAATCAGAATTATATAACCATATTCATAAAAACAGAAAAATGCACATCTTGATATATAATACAAAAAAATCTTTTTCTCGTATTGCAGAAGATTTTATTGTAATTTATATCTCTTTGATTACAATACATTCTTTTAAATATTTTTTCTGTGTTAAGCAATAAAACGAGATATGTGTATGATTATTAAAAATCTATTTTGTATTTAATGTTTTACCTGTTTAAGTCACATAAAAATGTTGTTTTATGTGACTTAAACTTATATATATATATATACTTAGAAAATATGTTTTTAAAGGACATGTTGTCTTCTAGAGTGACATTAACCAGTGAATAAGTTTTTTCTTCCTCATCCAAAGAAGAAACAATATTCAGATCCGATTAATTTTGATATGACTGAAAACCAGTCATTTTTAAATTGGTATTAACTTTACTTGATGTCTTACTAGTTTTATATTTACCTACTCCTAATACAATCCAGATGATATATAAGAATTAGGATTTCTAATGTACGGTTAAATTTCTAACCTAAGATAAAAAAACAAGAAATTTTCGTTTACTTTTATTTCAATCTTTTCAATTAGATTTTTTTGAGATCTTTGTATGTACTTTTTTATTTATTATACTTTGTTTCAAAATCGAAAAATTACTTTTTAAAAAAAGATTTTCATCACGATTTTATTTCAGTTTTTCATAATATTTTATTCTAAATATTTGTTTGAATCTCTACATCTTTCATCAAAATCGTAAAATCATCTATTAATATTTTTTCAGACTTGACGAATATTAATATAAATGTAGTACTTAAAAATTAAGAAAAGTTTCTTTTAATTAATTTTTTTGTGAGTTTTTAAGGAGAAATCTTTTACATAAATATTTGTGGTCGATTAAATATTTTTTCAGCCGAAATTTTAATAAAGAAAATCGAGTAATAGTCAAATGTTTTGATTTTTATTTATATTTTTTTAAATTAAAATGTTAACCTGTTAACATTTAATTAAAAAAAATGACCAGTCTTTATAAATATGAAATGATTAAAATTATTAAATACATTTTTTGTTAGAAAATTTGTTAAATTTTAACCAGGTGCTCCACCCTGTAATGTTTTTGAATTTTTTATTTTATAAGGTTTTTATTATCCGTAATATTAGAATTCAAATTACAATTAAATTTTGAGTTTATTTTGTTCTAATTCTTGTTTTTGAAAATGTTTATCGATGTGATACCATTTAATTGAGAATTGGTAAGCCGCGAACTCTCAATTAGTACCGGTTGTTTACTATAATATTATAGAAATATAAAAATAATTATGAAGATATATACAATTTCTAGCATCTTTAAATTACACCTTATTTCACAAATTTTAAGGTTAACTGTGATGAATATAAACAAATACAGAAATTATTAATTAATAATTAATTATGTATGATAATACTACGTATTTTAAAATTCCAGGATTTCTAGGGATTTCGGTTAAATATTTAAGCAAGGATATTCGTAAAAACCACATAATTAAAATATTATTTACTGAAATACTATAGTGTAATAATTTACAGACCTGATTGTGTAAAGGCCGGTGTCTAACAGGGGGTTGATTTACAACCAATAGGACGACGGGAAAACAGACGAGAGCCAGCAGCGGTGGCAAAAGACAGCGCGACAATGCGCGGCGGTGAGACCGCATTAAGGCGCCATGGAAGACTGACTGCCGTACACAGTTTGCTCGCTGACGGACTCGCTGACTGGGGACGATCGTCTGCACGCAGGAACCGTCGGCTCAATTCTAACTCGCCATCCCGAATGTTTACGATGTTAGACGAATTTATTTTGCTAACCGTTTCATTCAGCACCGACTAACTTAGATAATTTAAGAATAATATCGGCAATTCTGTTTACTGTTTATATTGAGTTCTCATGAAGCTAAATTACTCGGTATCACTTTAACCGTCAATAAGTGTCACATATTTTTCTCTGGGATATCTTACTTAAAATCGTTTTTACACTAAATTCATTCTAGATTAAGTTACAACAATTTTCTTATGTTTTAAATACAAAATGTAAAAGATTCTTTACAAATTTAGAAATGATATTCATAGCAAAGAAAAAAAGGTTTTTAATAAACCATTAGTGAAAATATCGATATACATCAATTACACCATAAATGTAATTAAAAAAAAAACAATCTTGTAAATACTAGGGATTAATCATAATCCAGTATTCATAAATATATACCGTGATCTAGTGGTCTAAACTCAAGACGCTACTTGATTCATAATGAAAAAATCCGATAAATTTGAAGGTAGAGCGAACTCTGGAAGTTTCGGAAAAATTACTAACGTCTGTCAAACAGAAACTTCAAAATATTATTTTTAGGTAGTTTATAATTCCAATCAAAAACTTTTATGTTACTTTCGTTGTTGTCAAATTGGTTTTGTAAAAATGAAAAATAAGGAAAGTTGTGGTTAATTAAGGAAAAATATAATAAAAGTTTTAGAAAATGTTTTTAGAAAATAAGATTATTTAAATTCTATTATTAAAATTATTTTTTTAAGTAAATTATTCTTTACACTGTATCTCTATCAAAGAAATTTGAAAAAAACTCTATCAAAGATGAGAATCATTAAAAAAAAAAGTAATCATTCCCCTCAACAATTTTTACTGAGTTCTTTACTACAGTAAAAAAAAAATTTCAATTTCTTTTTTTTGTATACTTCCATGGCCAGCGTTTATTAGATGAAATAAGTTTTACAGTTAATTTTAAAATAGATTTTAATTTTATGAGTTTTATTTAATTTTGTATTGTGTTTTGTATGAAATATATATATATACATTTTGCTTGTATAATTTTGTGAATAATGATAAAAACCACTTTCCGTACCGAAGTCATTGCTTCCAATGCTCTATAAGTGTCCTTGAGAACAGAGGAAATTAGTATATAATTGTTGGTGTTTTACTGTAAATAATATAAAAATATCTAATGCTTTGTTAAATTTGTCCTTTAGCAAATATGGAATGATTGTATACTATTACAATACTTTCCTATTAGGTTTAAAATTATATTTGTAGGTCATGAAGCAATTTGTGTCCATAAATTACAAAGTGTCAATAATTACTACAGTTTACAGGTAGGTGAAACGTTTTCATTATAATTCTCACCAAATAGATAAGAATAATTTAAATAAATACAAATACCATACATTAATGTAGCGATAACTTATTTCGTAATTATTATATTAATTAAATTTTCCTTTTTTGTGTTTTAACCAACAAATGCTAGAAAAATAAACCGATGTAGACACCACATGACTTCCTTGTACGCCTATTAAAATAAATTACACATTCTTTTTAAATGAAAATTATGTACAATTTTATTTCATTAATAACTTCTGATATTTTTTCATATATATTTTTTTCTTGTTATTACTGTACTATTATTTATAGTTAAAAAAATTTACAATCAGAGGTTAATAATTATTAACAAATCAATATATTTAAATTAAAAAAAAAAAAAGTTAAAAAAGGAGATGAAGTCGGATTCGAACCGATGTACCTTCCCCTTGTAAGACCAAATTATTTCAGTTGTTAAAATTTTAACTGTCACCACTTATGATATATCGTTGAAAAGCTCTCAATAAGGGCTTATTACTGCAGTTAAAAAAAAGTCCAAAATACAATATTTTTTTTGATTTTGGGCTTTTTTGGACACTTTTGATCCAGTCGATTGCAATGAAAAGGGGAAATGCATAACTAGATGTTACAAAAGTTCTAAACCCAAAATTTCAACATCCTACGGCAAATCGTTTTTGAGTTATGCGAGATACTCACATACGTACAGACATCACACCGAAACTAATCAAAATGGATTCAGGGATGGTCAAAATGAATATTTCCGTTGAAATCTGAAAAGAGAAATATTTCGCGATCACAATATTTCTTTTACTTCGTACAAGGAAATAAAAAGTAGTTAAAATAGTTGAAATTTATTTTCTGTTTTCTTAATATGAATGTTATATTTTTTATTGCTTCATTTTGTGTAAAATAAAAAAAATTATTTCCGCTGGCCAAGGTTATTCCATAACTGAAGGTTAATTTATTCGTTTCTTTAAATTTTAATTTAGTTAAAGATGCGTAGTCGCCATGTACTTATATTTTTTACCGAATATAAAACGGGAAATTAATTAATATTTAGGCCTACGTATATACAAGCTGTGGTTAAAATAAAAGATAATTCGTAACCTTTTTAATTTTAACTTTCCAGATATTTACTCATTCCAGTTTTCGAGGTTTCCACTTTGTTTTTCTATTAAGACTAATAATTAGATCGTCCAAAGAAAATGAAAATTTTGATCATTAAAAGTAAAGACAAAGTTTATATGAAAGAATATTTTAAAACCTTAAATTATTTCTTTTTTTTCGGAAAACGTTTTCTTTTCTTGTTTTTATTTGTTTTTTTTTTATATTAAGATCTGTTAAGTTTCAGATTTACAAGAGATAGAGTAGTATCATTTTTAATGCGTTAGAGGATAACACTTAGTCTTCCGTAACAACACAATAAGATTTCTCATTCCTGAGATTTAAACAATTTGTATTATTAAATATTATTATCTAACAATTTACTATTAGCTCAGTTGTAGTTTAGCAGTTGATTTTGTGTTTTTGAAAGCAACCGATTTTATATTAATTCCGTTAAATGAAAAAAGTAACTAATATAAATTTGATATCCAATTTATTATAAACAAACTAATATCAGTCTCAATTTAGATTTAGAGGCCCAGTAAAATTACAGTTAATCAGCTTTGATACTTACCAGATAAAAACCACCTAATACACGAAAGATTTTATTTTAACAATAAATAATTGGCCATTTGATTAGTTGTTTATAATAGCATTAAGAAAGCCAGATCATTATACAATCCATGATAAAACGTTTAAATTATAATCAATGTATTAAGACAATTTTGAATTCATGGAATATCACAGAAGAAATATTTATAATGAAAATGATATTTTATTTCTAAGAGAATAATAATAAAATAAAATTAGATTTGATTATTATCAATTCGAAAATATAAAAACATATATTTAGTTGTCAGTTTTATGTAACAACCCGAAAAAATAATATTTCACTTAAGAATATCCTGAATAAATACACATCTAAGAAAAATAACGTAATCTGTGTCTACTACAATAGCTAACAAGAATGACATTGAAAAAGAAATCTGTAGCGAATGAATAAAAAAAAAACGATATAATTTCGAAGTATAAAGTTAATAATAATCAAGAATTATAAACATAACATTCAAGAATGTTAAATTGATAAATACTTAAGAATGCCGTCTCTTTCTGAAACAAACACGCTCGCGCGCACACACACACACACACACACACACACACAAGGATATAGCTTCAACAGTAAGAATATGGATCCAAGGATATATATAAATGAGCATTCCATCCATGAGATATTTTCTAGAACCATAAAATAACGTTTCCGAAAAATTCTACTTCTCCATTCTGTTTCTACAGAATTTATTATGAATAATGATGGCTTTGGAGCTTCAAAAGAGAAGAAATAAAATTGGCAGTCAGTAAGTAAGGCCCTTAAATCATTAATCAATAAATATTATAAACATTTTATTTGGTTAATAAAGAAAAACATGTAATTAAGAAATAAATTAATATACACCAGAAAGAATAATACGATTTTCTGTCTATTTTTCGTCTATTATGCTTCAATAAAATACCGATTTTTAAAAGTTTTTATTTACTTTTAATTGGATATATTTACATTAATTTTCTCATAATTAAATTCTCTACAATTTTTGTCGTTAAATCTTTCGCATTTATTTCTCATTTAACTAAGCTATTGTACTACAAACAAAAAACTTGTTTTTCAACACCGAATTTTGTGTTTTACGTCGGATACCTTAAAAACTATTGGAGTTACAGTTCTGAAACTTGTTTTGTCCTATTTCCCAGCTCAAATTACATGAGAAATCAGCAGTTTTATTTCTTAATTTGTGTTCCAAAAATTACAGTAGGACTTCTTTTTATTAGAAGAACTGAAATTCGGGCGAAATATTTAGCTAGCCGTGACTCGAAAACAAGACGTTTCCAGACCTACATTTATATGAATGTTTTTAATTATTTTTACTAGTAAAATATGTCTGAAAGTTTCTCCGTTTCTTGGTTGGACACACTATATTTATGTTTTTATTTTATTTCAATAATAAAAAAAATGTTAAAAGTGTGTTGTGTAATGGAAGAATAAAATAAAAAATTTATTAAACCTTTTTTTTTTAAAATTGAAATTATTAATGTAGCTTAAATGACCAAGTGTATGCTAAAAATGTAAAAAGTTTAAGATATGCAGTAAAATCTGTATAAAGACATATAGATATCATGTCTTAATATACCATGTTCCCTATTAAGAATGGTAACTGTTGAATTAATGTACCATACATACATAGGCGCTTGTTAGACACAAATTATTTAATTCATATCAACGTGAATAAAAATTTTCTTAAATTTACTTAAGTGAAAACTAATGTATACATTTTGTTTCATAACTTTATTTCTGTAGTTATCTGAGTAAAAACGTCTCCTATCATATCTTTTTTTTCTATTCAAGAAGTTGTTTATAACCATGATTACATTATCTTACTTATTTCCGTTGGTTTTTTTTAAATGATATTCTAATAAATAAAAATATACTTAATACAAAATGCTATAAAGAACTTAGAAAAGCTTATTTGGTTTTGTTTGTGTTTTTAGAAAAAAAAATACAATATAGATTTTGTTGCAGCCTTTTAAAAAAAAACTATATATAAATAGATAAAATATTAACAAACCAAACCCGGAGATCATTGAGCTAGAGATCTGTATTTTTTTTATCATATTCAAACAATTTTTATGCGTTTACAAATTCTTTCATCTTTAAAAAAATTGTATTTTTTAACTCAAAATTTACCGTAATAAACTAATAGTCAAATGGAGTGTAATATATTTTATTGATTAATGGTTTTGAATCCGTAATTGAAGTAACTGGTGTGTGATTAAAACAATCGTTAAAAACTAAAAACTAATTAATTATATTATTTCTCGGTGTGGGATTCGTCTTTAGCTTCACTACGTTTCATCATACATTATAAATAGTCAATATCTTGTATTTCTTACCCTAATTAAATTTTTATTATTATTATCTTTATGTTAATATTTCTCTGTTTATTATTAAAATATACATTGTAAAAAGAGGAAAAAAGCAAAAATTATAAAAAAACTATAAAAAAAGTTTGAAATGTAGATAAAGTATTGTTTTCAGTACAATATTAATATTCTCATTTTTCAAAAATTACAACTTCAGTTACTTATACGTAATATAACTATATACTTTATATTAAAATAATTACTAAAATAAGATTGTTATAATTAGCCAAGAAAATCAATTATCGTTTAGTTTTTCTAATAAATATCTATTTTATGTTGTTTTAGTCTTAGAAAAGTCAGTTGATAAAAAATAACTTTTGAAACATATTTTCCATAAATTTCATATTCACGATTTTATTTTTTAAATATTGCTTTGTTTATAAATATGAGAAATATATTGCATCAGCATTACTTAATTTCGTTACAGTTTTAATTAATTTTTTTATGAATTTTTGTACTTGTGTAATATCTAAAAGAAAAAAAAAACAGGTACTCTGATTAAAGTTTTATATCTATAAGAAAAATACATGTACAAAAAAATTCTGCTTCATGAGAATATTATAATAATATTAAACTTTATTTTTCTAATTTGAGATAATCATTGATTAAACATCTCTAAATATTTAGCATTGGTTACATAACCCTAACAAGAAATAAATATTAAAAATTTTAAAAAATATACTACTGCCAAAAAAAAACATATTGCTTTTTAATAAGGATGATATTTAAAGAGCATGCAGGTGAAAATTTTGTGTATAGTATAATTCTTTTTCAACACATTTAAATTTATTTAAATGTATATTATATATATATATATATATATATATATATATATACTAGCGGACCCGACAGACGTTGTCCTGACGCGGCATTATTCTGTAATAAATGTACACACACAAATATAAGTAACTTAAGTTAAAATTAGCAGGAATGTATCTAAATTTCATTAAAATGACTATTAGTATTATATTATCAGTTTGTGATTGTATTATTTTAATGGGTTTATTGATTAATTATGTGTAGTATGGTTAATATTTATTTTCACTAAATATTGAGATGTCCGATGAAAATTGAATTAAAAAAACGAAACGTCGTAAAATTAATAATTAGTGTAATTAATCATCCACATTACTACTAATGTTCACTTAACATCATTCTAAAAAAGTACCTCCTACATATTTTTTATTTTTTTATTTAATAATTTTGATGTTTCATAACCATGTAACAGCTTAATTAATCATTTAATAAAAAAATTAAAGCACTGTAAAAAAGCAACTTAGTTAAAATTTTAGTAGAAATTTTTATCATTTTTCTCATTCTTTATTTTAACATTTATTTTACCAAATTTTAGATAATTGTAAATTAAAAATAATTTTAGAAAACTTTTTATAAAATTAATCAGCTAAAACATTATAAATTCATTTTTTAAAATATAATTTAAAGTATATTATAAGTAACTTATATTTTAATTTTATAAATGTTATAATTTATTTTACAAACTTAAATTTTTATTTTCAAAGAGCCGTTCAATACTTCATAAGTTGCATAGAATCAAATGAGAACTGACAATTTAAATTTGTAGGTTAAGTTGATTGTTATTGAATGCATGTGTATACATCATTAAAATTCATGAAAAATCTTGTAAAATACTCACTTCAATACTGCACCTTACGAATTTGCACAATGTATATTTTTTAATTACACTTTAAAACGTTATTTAAATAAATAATAATATAATATTCTCCATAAGCGCGCAATTCTAGCAGACTCGGCAATGCTTCGCTATTGCTAGATCTGAGTATACATACAGATTAAATGACAACAATTGAAAGTTTCATAAAACCTTAAAAACTGAACATTAGCAATTTAACAAAATTTAACCTTTCACTTTATTAAAGTCAGAATGTAAATAAATCCAAATGGCAAAACAACAGCACTACCTATCGGATTTAATTCAAACCACTCTCTAATCACAGTATTCAGTGGAAAATAATTTTTTAACGAAAAGTGTTGTGGCTGCAAAATCATTACAATTAATACTGAACATTAGGAAACTTACAAAATATTACGGAACCTTATAAAATTTCACTTTTAACTTTATAAAATTCAGAATGTAAATAAATTCAATTGTCAGAACAGCACTACCTATTGGATTTAATTCAAACTATTCTCTAAACACAGTAGTCCGTTAAAAATACGAATTTTAATGTAAGAACAACACTAAACTACGACGCAAGTAACTGGTTTGCGAAAAAGCAACAAAATAAAAAAAATTCCTAGAATCCGATCGCAGCACCAACTACCGGGTTTGACTGATAAACTAAAAATTTAAAAAAAACTTCTAAAACGCGATCGCAGCTCTGCCTACCAGACCCACACGCTGTCTACCAGACCCAATTGTGAACCTTAACCACCCAAGATCAACAACACATAAATAAATTAAAAAAACATTTTCACGTCAATACTGTACCTTACAAATTTGCACAATGTATATTTTTTAATTACACATTAAAACGTTATTTCAATAAATAATAATATAATATAATATTTCTCAATACGCGCACAAATCTAAACGTGATCGTAGTGCTGCCTACTTGTTACTTAATCAATTGTGATTTTGTTTACATTGGCAACGGCCATACAGGCTCTTTGTGATTGGTCGTTGTGTTTGTCAGCGGCCATCTTGCATTGATCTGATTGGTTTTCCTTTGTTTACATTTCCATCTGATTTATTAGCCTCTTATTTATTAAAAAACTGTTTTCTTGCGATTTTTTGTAACACAATAACACAAAATTTACGAAATATTTTTCTCAATTTGATCGCAGCACCAACTGTCGGGACAAACTAAAATTAAAATAGAATATTCGATACTGCGATGGTAGCGCAGTCTGCCGGATCCAATGTGAAACATTCCAAAATCAACAACTACTTATAAATAAAAAATTAATTAAAAAAACATTTTCCAGTGGACTAAATTGTGAATCTAAATCATTCTCGAATTCCCTTGAACACACACAAAAAATTTCATCAAAATCGATCCAGCCGTTTAGGAGGAGTTCAGTGACATACACACGCACACAAGAAATATATATATAAATATATATATAGCCTATGACACAGCCGGTAACGTATGATTCCAACGCGAGGTCATGCATCTAAATCTGTTTAGTCGTTGAGATGCTACGGTGCAACATATACATACATATGCCGTAAATACATTACACTCCTTTTTGGGCAGTTGTGTAATAGCAAATCCAATATATCAATAAAATTGTACAAAGCGGTCAAGCGCGCGCACACACACGTACACACACAAAGCCTGCACGCATATTTGAATAATCCATACCTAGTGAAAAAATATAACAACCTCAACATTGATTGAATAAATAGGTTCTTGTTTCAAGAAGGAAAGTCCCAGACTATTTCTAACATATTTTTGCTCAATTGAAGAATATTTGTAATTTGCTCGATTATCATAGGTTTCTAGAAATAACGGCATCACTATCTGTGTAGAAGGGTAGTTTTACTTGAAATTTTTTTTGCCAAAAGAATCACTTCACCAAAGAAGCTTGCGAAGCTTTTACGTGCGAATATGAAAATGGAAATTTGTAGAGTACAAAAATCTATCTGATTTGAATTCGATCCCGGGACTTCTGAATAAAAGGTCGAGGCACTATCACTCCGCCAAGGAAAATAACGGGAAATTTTCAAAAGTCACAAATTATTAATTCTACGAGTTCAGGATTGTTTCCCAAACGCTCATCAGGATAATACATAATTTAGTTTTAGGTCAACTGATTTTGAGATAAATTCACTGCATGGATCTGGAAATTTTTATCTTCCTATTTATCAAAATGCCTGTGAAAGGATTTCCAAGGTTCATTAATAATATTAAAATAAACTTAAAACAGGTAATAGGTTTTAAATAAGATAATAATAAATTCAAATCAAATTTTTTTTTAAATTCAAAAAATCTTAAAACAAAGAAATTCCTGCAAAATTAAGTTAATGTTTTATTACTTTGAAATATAATACTAATTAAATTATTTAAATTTACAAGTATTTTGAATATTCAGTGGTTTAAGAATATCTATAAAACCTATATAGAAATAAACTTATTTTCAAAACTATTCCTTAATTTAAATGAAAAATTAACCTAGATTGTAAAATAAAAAATTACTGTATAATGTTTTAAAAATTTAGAAAACCAAGTAACTTAAAAATACATTATTTTTACTTGGTGCACAGTTATTTCACTTGGTAATAACCTAGCGACCTAGCTTGATTCATATGTCACTTCAAAAATCGGGGTTATCATTCTTAAAAATAATGACTATCCGTGCTTCTTAGTTTTTTCTGTTCTTAAACGAATATACTGTTGCTCATCAATATACCAAGCCTAACAAAATCTAGGAGATATTCAGCAGTACAAATGACACTTTCACTGTTTTCACCCTGGTGACTGGGTGTGTAATGAACGTCTGTCTTACTCTCAGAGAAAGCAAATCTGATAGTAGTTTTACATACATTATAGCTATAATCCTACCAAATTAACGCACCTCTTCCTGTTGTGATAGTGTGCAGACATTATTTAACTCAGTAGAGGAATTTAAAATAAAATTTAATACTTCCCCAACTTTTTGAAACATTTTATATGAAATAAATAAATGTATATCAATCTTATATCTCATACAAAAAAACATTGGGAAAGCAAATTTAATCCGCCCTAGACAAGATATTATTAAATAAAGTTTTATAATTTCTCTTAACTGATTTGATACTTCTCTTTTTGTGTAAAATGTAGAAAATTCTCGAGAGCAAGAATTCTTGCTTTTTCTTATTTGGGCCAAAGTTATTTACTTTCAACTATTTTAAACGTTTTGTTGGAAAATATTTTGAAATAAATTAAGCCATATAAAAGTCAGTCTGCCTTCTACCGAGCTCACTGTAACTTGTACACGGAATGCGACTAACTTTTATATAACAATGTAGATTATTTTTAAATAATGGCCGAAGTAATAAACAGAATATAGCACATTTAATCTTTTTATATGAATAACAAAAAAAAGTAAAAAGTCATTACACTATTTTTTTATTCATTAAAAACTTAAGTAAATATTAAAAATAATTTAAATAAATAATATCCGTACAAAAAACTATTTAAATGTATCAATTTTTTTACTATAAATTTTAGTCATAAAGAAAAACTATTTCTTTTTTTCTTTTTTTTGAATAATTATTTTGCAACAAACACAACCTTTAGATATTTATAGACGATCAAACTGGACTAGGCTAACTGCGCTTTGTTGTTCTGCCGCTAGACGTTTGTGAAACTGGGGAACAAACGTTTTCGCGATTTTCGATCCGGTAACCGGTGACAATGCGCATGCTTTGAAATAACCACCCCTTACTCCTCTTTACATGGACTCTCATATACATACACACTGAAAGAAAAGCGCGTTCAGTTTTTATGTAGTTTCACACAAACACATCAAATATATTACCTTTCAAGTTCAATTGCAGCATAAGTTAACCGTATAATTTATTTAAAAAATAAACTTTATAATCTAAACAAATTATTCTTTTTATTAAAAGTAGTTTAAGGTTTGTTTTCATTTTTGTTTCATTTTTTATTTTAAAAGAAATTTCGGAGTTTACTAAAAGTAATGCATTTTGTATTTTCACTTAAGAACTAATTACCTGAGTAACTAGTATACGATTAAACAAGATGGTGATGATGATAAAAAAAATACATATTTTACATTAATTTTCCTTGAAAATTTTGTTTATAATAAAAGATAAAAAATGTTTTATCATAATAACCTATTTTAAAGATAACTGCATTATTTAAGGGAGAAAAATTGTTCGATCTATTTAAAGATAATTTGTCATCTTATCATTTGGATAAATTATATATATTATATTTCAGAATGTAGACTACATTGTTTTAAATTACCATCTGCCAAAGAAAGGTTAGATTGTAGTAACCTATGGTTACAAATAATTAGCTATTTACTAAGAAAAAATCTTTTCTTGAAATTAAATAATTTTATTTCAACATCTTGCTTTAAATTATTATCTAAAATTCCTACTTTAAAAAAAAAATTACCTTATAATAAAATATATTTAATTTAATTAATAAATTGAGAAAAGTAGCTGAAAAACAGGCTTGCAGATCTCCTTTTCAAGGACAGAAATGATGACAAGTTCCAATAAATATCCCAAAAATACAATAAAAACAAATTACGGGAAAATTAAGATCATGGAACATTTTAAATATCTTTGAGAAATAATTAGTAGAAAGAGAACAGAAAATCTAGTGATTGGGACCAAAAAACCACAAATTGGAACAACTAAACTTTTACACAAAAAATACTTACAATAAAAAGAACCTTTTTGTTAAAATGCAAAATTAAGATATTATATCACAGTTGTAAGACCAGTAATTTTGTACGACATGGAAATTAAAAATATAACTGAAATAGAAAATCTACTCAAGAAGAAAAGAAGACTTTTAATTATGATTTATGATCCCAAAAGGTCACAGACCGAGTTCAAATAAAGAGATGTACAATAAAACTGCAGATCTGGAAGTAACAGCAATTAAAATTCTATGGACACATGGTCCGAATGAACCAATCAAAACAAAAAGATCTTCAATAAACTCTGGAATTGTAAAGGTTAAGGTGGCTATGTTAAACAGATGAAAGAAGAACTCAAAAAGTTCAGCATTACAGTAATTGCCTAGATCAAAAAGAATATAGAGAGATTATTTTTGAATTAAAGGTCTCTGAAGATGAAGAGAAAACGTCAATAAAGGAGACTGGACTTAAGAAAGAAGAGTTCGAAATACTGAAAAACTTCTTGAAGAAAAAGAAAGAAATTTGGAAAACACATAACTTTCCTTGTACGCCTATTAAATTACATTTACACATTTTTCTTTTTTTTAATGAAAAGTACATAAAATTTTATTTCATTAAACACTTTTGATATTTTTTTTTTTTGTTATTGAATTATTATTCATCGTAAATTTTTTTACAATGAGAGGTTAAAAATTATTAACAAATCAATATATTTAAATTAAAAAAAAAAATTAAAATAAAAAAAAGGAGATGAAGTCTGATTTAAACCGATGTGCCTCCGCTTGTAAGATCCACGTATTTCATTAATTAAAATTTTAAGTGTCACCACTTATGATATGTCGTTGAAAAGCTCTCAATAAGGGCTTATTATTGCAGTTAAGAAAAAGTTCAAAATTCATTTTTTTTTTTTAATTTTGGGCTTTTTTGGACACTTGAAATACTTGAACACTCGAAATACTGAAGAACTTCTAGAAGAAAAAGAAAGAAATTACATGGAATAATATTTGTGTGGTTCTTGAAAGCCTACTTGCGAAGAAAAACAATAAACAATATATACGATTTTTTTTTTTTTTTATTTCAATCAGTTTTAAAATTATTTATGTATCTGAGTGATGAAAAAAAGAAGGTTAAGTAGAGATAATGTTAAGAAAAATTTATGCTGGCCTATTAATAATTAGAAAAAAAGCAGGCGATAAAATTTAGAATGTCAAATTTTAACAGTCCACTAAGAAAAGTTTTATAATTTATTTATTATAACAAATTTATTTTAAATTAATTAATCAATAAAAAAAAAAGACAGATGTAGTAAGTCTAAATATTATTTTGAATTAATTAATCTAAATACTACATTAATTATTAGTTCATCAAAATATTAATTTTCTTTTCTTTGTATGAAAGAGCGGGCATCGATATATTTGGTCATTAACCCGGTGGAAATGGTAGCGTATGAAAATATGCTACGCCTGACCGAGATTCGAACAGGGAATATGCACACGAAATGCCGAGACGCTACCTACTCAGCCACAGAGCTTGGCAAATATTAAATTAATCCATTTAATATAGTAGACTTCCTTTTATTTTAGAGTTTTAAAGGAAGATATAAAAAAAAATTTCCATTGATACATGACTATAAAAATATGCCTTTAAACAGCTTCATACCTGGAACATTACAAAAAAAGAAATATATATATTTCAGTTTATTTTTTAACTAATTAGAAAGATAAAACATAAAATTATATAAAAAAATAATAATAAAAACACAACCAACCAAACAGATTGGGAGAAAATATTTAACTTTGAAGATTTCAATTTGATCTAGGTTGTCTCATGAATAAAGCTATATAAAAAGCTTTATCAATAGCCGAGGTCTTTTTCAAACGATAAACTTATAATAGGTCAACATACCTTTTTATACTATCGATATTTTTTTCACGCCTACGTTTGTTAATTCTTCCATTTAGGTAGTATGTATGCGGTACACAAATGAAGTACCTAAAACGAACCAACACGAGTTTATAAAAACCTTTAAAAAGTATTTTTAATTATAAATGAGAAAATGTATTTCAAGGGTATTTTAAACACCTTTAAGCTTAAAATTTAAAATAATATAACTTTAAAATATATTTGAGTAAGTCTTATTTATTCCTTGCGTTTACATTACTTTTATTATATATATATATACTAGCGGCTTCACTCGCGATATCAATGAGGCTTCACCCGGAATATTTTTTTAATTGCTAACGTAATTATTTATAAATGTTATTTAATCAAGAATATAGTTTTTAGAGTTTTCATTACATCCTAATTAAACGGTAAATAATTTTTTTTTATTAAAAATATAGAAGAAATACAAAACAGACAAATTGTTGCTCAACGCTTAAAAAGAAAATAATCTGATTTGGAAAACACATAACTTTCCTTGTACGCCTATTAAATTACATTTACACATTTTTCTTTTTTTTAATGAAAAGTACATAAAATTTTATTTCATTAAACACTTTTGATATTTTTTCTTTTTTTTTTTGTTATTGAATTATTATTCATCGTAAATTTTTTTACAATGAGAGGTTAATAATTATTAACAAATCAATATATTTAAATTAAAAAAAAAAAATTAAAATAAAAAATAGGAGATGAAGTCTGATTTAAACCGATGTGCCTCCGCTTGTAAGATCCACGTATTTCATTAATTAAAATTTTAAGTGTCACCACTTATGATATGTCGTTGAAAAGCTCTCAATAAGGGCTTATTATTGCAGTTAAGAAAAAGTATAAAATTCATTTTTTTTTTTAATTTTGGGCTTTTTTGGACACTTTTATTCTAGTCGATTACAATCAAAAGGGGAAGTACACAACTAGATATTACAACAGTCCTAAATCCAAAATTTCAACATCCTACGGCTAATCGTTTTTGATTTATGCAAGGTACATATGTACGTACATATATACATAAGTACGTACATATGTCACGCCGAAACTAGTCGAAATGGATTCAGGGATCGTCAGAATGTATATTTCGGTTGAAATCTGGAAACCGAAATTTTTCGTGAATACAATACTTTCTTTTAGGAAGTATTATACTTCCTTTACTTCGTAAAACGAAGTAATAAAATAGTAAATTTTATTTTTACTCCATTTTAACTCTTTAAACTCGGAAAATCCTTTCTTAGAGTACACATAAACCGAAAAAGAATATGTACACAAATATTCATCAATTTATCTTCAGTAGTTTTTACTAGGCGTGGATGTATCACTCTGTCAGTCAGGAAAAGTTACTTTATAGGTACAGGGAAGATATCTTTTGTTTTAATGTTATGCTTTTTCAATTTTTATAAAAAAAGCTAAATTTTTCCTTTTTATAAAATTAAGTTTACAAAATATTTGAAGTGACTTTCATATTCACTGCTACTTTTTTCGTAAACCTTTATTTTTATTTTGTTGTACTGTATGTTTTTTCAATTAATGTTACTTTTTAAGATTATTATTGTATTTTATTTATTACTGTTTCTTTGTTTATTAATTTAAAATTGTTGAATATATTTAATAAAGATGAAACTTGAAGTGCAGACGAAATAAAGGGATTTAATGGAATTTTATAACCATTCGAAATGATGATTTAAAAGTTTGTAAAATTTTATTTAAAAAAAATCTTAATATTTTTTTATTTATTATTAATATTGTTAAGTTGCTGAATTTTAACTAATTATTGCACTATTTCCCTAATGCTATAATATTTATATTTTTGTAATAAGGTTTGCTTTAGTAGGAGAGACGAACATTTAAGTCTTTGCCTAACTAGATACATCTAAATAAAAAAGCTCTTCAATTTAAAACAATACAAATTTGAAATTGTCAGATGATTTTATTTACAGTATCGGCTAGATCATTTAAGTATTGGAAAATTTTCAATATGTTTAATGAAACAAAACTTTTTTAGAATTTTTAATTAATTACTTTCGCATCTCTGAATTGGAATATCACGAAAATAGTTCTTATAAAATAGATTAATTTACTCCCTCTAAATAAATGAATCAAAATAGACAAGATGTGATACAAATATAAAATATACATTAAAATAAGATCATGTAATAAAAATGAAAAATTGTGTATTGAATAAAAAAAATTTCTTAAAGTTTTTCTTGTGTTACTATATTTTTAGTAATACGTGAACTTTCTTTTGCTAAAGTTATAAACTCTTCCGCGCCCCCTCCCAATATTCATACATAATGTAAGAAATTTAAAAACAATCAGAAAAATGAATCTAAGACTTTTTGATTAGTCAACACGAGTAACGTTAGCTTAGGAAAATCGATCATGAGAATTTCTATAAAAGATTCAAATGTAAAGTTAATATGAATAGTACGCGACCCAAATAAATATTTATTTTAAAAATTATATATAAATTTATTAACTTAAATTTAAAGCCGTAAGTTTGTTTGTCTGTCTGTTTGTTTGTATGTACTTGCATCACGCAAAAACCAACCGATCGATTGCTTTTAAATTTTCAGGATACATTTTTGTTATCTCAGTGAAGGTTTTAAGCCATAGACCAAGGCTCTAGCCACCCTTGGAAATGAAATTGTCAATTAAAAATGTCCATCAGCGAATAAAATAATTAATAATTAAAATATAATTAATTTCTGTCACCATGGTAACAGAAATGAGTTGTGAAGGTTTCCTCGTCAAAGGTCTGTGTACTTTAGTTAACTTAGTTACTACTAGTCTGTCTTCTGTAATTTAGTTTCGTTTTAAGGTTTCTATGAAGCCTGAATACATTAACTGTTATTTATCAGTACTTTTCTTACAACTATGAGGGTAACGAACATTGTGGGTGTCCTGGCTAGACTGGTACGGCGACCGAAGCGAGCTCTGAGGAGGTTCAGGGGGAAGCCCCCTAGCTACTTGGTTGGACGAGAAAAGCGAGCCCCGTCCGGCTATATGTCATAAAATTTGATAGCAATGAAAATTTATGAATATTGTTATTAAATTAATAATATTAAAAAATAATAAAAAAATTATTTAAAAAAATGCTTATACACAACTTTTCCACTTAAGAATGTTGTTAAAAAACAGAAATCTGAACATTTAAAGGTTTCATATTATTCTTCAAGGTCACAATGAAAACTTACGAGTTCAATCGACGACTCGTTTGCGCCTTCATTTTTCTTTGTCAATTCAAGGGTATAAAAATAGTAACAATACTCGTAAAAATAACTTGTACAATGCCTATCAATATAAAAAGAGATGGTTTAATAAAAAAGAAACAGAACAAAAAAAATAAAAATAAATAGTTTCTAAAAAAAATGTATTACCTCATTTCTTATGAATATTATATTTTCATGTAACCATTATTATTTTTTTTTAAAGAATCAACTGCGTAAGAATTCTTAGCAATTTGAAATCAGCTTAAATTTAACAAATTGTCAATTTTTTATTAACTCTATTTTTCAATCTTCGATAAAATAATATTATCGTAATATGTTTCTTCATTTAATGAAGAAAAAATATTTGAAATACTTAGGTTGTTCAATAGGAAAATATATTTTTTTACACCAGTATTTGGATCGCAGATTAAACGTCTTAATTTTCATATTTTTGGGACATCAATAAGTCCCAAATAGATTGTAATTGAATTCTTATTATATTATTTCCTTGCAATTGAACTAAAATATCATGAAAAAGGTTTTAACAGTTTTTTTGGATGTGTAATTAAAAGCAGACTTTAAATTATTTAATTAATTATAATAAATTTATAACTGCATTTCTTTTCCCGATCAGTATGTTATGGTTGTCATAACCCCGGAAGTAGGGGAGCAAGGAAAATTTGAAAACATCTGACTCTGTTTGGGTAGAGTTTATATCAATTGATGCAGAAATGCAAGGCGAGTCTAAAATAAACAGGCAAGGGGTAAATTGAAATGGATCACTAAATAATGCAACTTCCCCTCTTTAATCTATAAATATATTATTATTTCAGAAAATTTTATTCCCATATTTTTCATTTGAGAATATTACTGTGGAGTTAGTTTTTTCCAATGTTGATTTACAGGTCATTTATTTGATTAAAAAAATTCTCTGTTTTAACACTTGCGCACGCGTGGTGTGGGTTTGTGCGCGCGCACTCATACCTCTCATACAGTGACAGTTAAAACAGTATGTCAGAACTAACAAAATAGGGCGGTGAGAGTCCTTAATCGCTGTATTTAGATAATAATTTCTAGTATTTTTACTTTTAATTTTTCAAACACTCAAATTTTTATTTGATTTAAAATACAAATATTGACCAGCATTTTATAAAACAATAATTATCATCTAAAAAATTAATTTTAATTATCTAAAATGTCACCCAAACTCTTACCACATCCACCCGGTAGTTTAGAGACTCTAAGGATATTTTTTCGGTACATCTACATGTGTGGGCAGTAACTTTTTCATGTCCCTTTATTTTAAATTACAATCCAAAACGCTTTATGCAGAAAATTGCAAACAAGAAAAAGATTGAAAATGTTCTGAAGAAATGGCACAGTAGTTACTACTATGCTATGCACCAGCTATAATTGATACAGACTCTTTGTTAACCTGATCGTGCTCAATTTATCTATATGCAGAAACCGTGGGATTTGTCATGGTATTTAAGATGAGTTTTCTTCTATAAGACTTACTAGAAATTTATGCTAAAAGACCTAATTAAGTTAGTAAAATTCCACCAGTTGCTGGAAATTTTCAACCACATAAAATGTGGTTGTAAATTCACTGCCACTAGTAATACATAGAAACAGGCATAATGACTTAACAAAGGTCATTTATCAGGTCATTGGTAAAGATTCATCATCTACACAAAAATCTATATTAGTCTCATGTTATGACTATACGCTTTCTATTCTCATAGAAAATAATTGCCACAATAGCTACTGGGTAACCAAAAATATATGATTGTTATTGTTTTAAACAGGCCGGACTATCCATTAGTAGAAAAGGGGTTGCCTGTCTTATAGAAACATTTTATACCTGTTTGCTGATGACTTTAAGAGAGACAAAAAGCACTGACAAACAGTTTGCATAATGAATTGTGTTTATCAGTGGCATTAAATTCCCCCAATTTAGTATCAAGTGCATAAAGAGACTTTAAATTTAATTTAATATCATTTATTCTACTCAGAAGATAGTGATTCTCAGCACATATCATGTTGTGTATAAATTTCATGATCAATAAAATGAACACAGTTTGGCTTTTAACTAAGTATTTCTCCCATTCTCATTAAAGTACTGGTCATCACATTCAATACATGTACTGTTACCAATGAAAGCTAATATCAATATTTTAATTTCATGCTTTGATAGAGAAAATATAGAATAATAATTACTACTAATATTACATAAATTATCTGATAAAAAATCAAGCTTAAAAATTATTTTAAGAATTGTGGTAAATGAATTACAATTTAGTCAATTACAAGATTAAATTTTTGGTTGATGTGCTTTTAAAATCAATGTCATCAGTTATTATTACTAAATTATCTGGATCTACACCAGGTCACAGTTGAATCCCACAAGTTTCTGAACTATAAATTAACATGACTTTTTTGTAATGAACATCTGAAGTAATCAGAGGCTAAAATTTGAGAATAGATGAAGTCACAATTTGTGACAAACCTAAGGCAAGCATTAAGCCATAAAAGAACCTACTCTGACCAACACTTCACTCATTCCTGACAACTTCAGGAATGAGTGAAGTAAGTAATGTTGTAAGGGCACTTACAATATACTTTTAGTGATATGTTATGAACCAAAGATGATGATTTTATTACCTAAATTTGGACTTGCGGTTATAAGAAGATGCAGATGCCTGTAATTCAATTTAGCTTGACTTTTTGGTTCACCAAAAACCAAAATGACTCCTGAAAAAGGTTTCCCTTTTTGTAATGAAATGAAGGTGATAAAGAAAGGGAAATTTTGATTGTATATTACTTTTATTATTTTTGAACAGGTTGGCCAAAGAATGCACTTCCTGTACCCAAATTTTCAACAGCTGGAATATGGAAACCAACTCTATAGTAGTACTCCTACAGGAACACAATACACTAATATAATAAAACATACAGAAAACCTTCCTAAAATAATATGACTGATGAAATCAACTGAATCTAGCTTCGTCAAGATATCTTAGGAAATATCTATTAAGAATCTGATCTCATTTTTTACTCCCTTGTACAAAGTAAAGTAAGTTTGTGATCATGAAAAATTTTGGTTTTCAGATTTCAACAGAAATATCCATTTTGACCATCCCTGAATCAATTTTGACTAGTTTCAATGTGATGTCTGCATGTATGTACATATCTTGCATAACTCAAAAACGATTAGCCATAGGATGTTGAAATTTTGGATTTAGGATTGTGTAACATCTACTTGTGCATTTCCCCTTTTGATTGCAATCTACTTGACCAAAAACGTCCAAAAAAGCCCCAAATCCAAAAAAAAATTGGGTTTTGTACTTTTTCTTAACTGCAGTAATAAACCCTCATTGAGAGCTTTTGAATGATAAATCATAAGTGGTACTTATTTTCATTGGTTCCAGTTATAGCCAAATAGAATTTTAATTAATGGCCTTACAAGGGGAAGGCAAGTTGGTTCGAATTTGACTTAATTTTTTTTTTTTAATTTAAATATTTTGATTTATTGATAATTATTAACCTATGATTGTAAAAACATGTTTACAATAAATAATAATTCAATAATAACAATAAAAAAAAAATATGAAAAAAATCAGAAGTATTAGTGAAATAAAATTTTATACTTTTAAAAATGTGTATATGTAATTTAATAGGCGAACAAGGAAGTCATGCGGTGTCCACATTAGAATTTTTTAAATAGTAGTAAAGTAAAAGAATGAGATAAATATCTCTTAAAATATAATTGTATTGTATTTGATAAATGAATTTAATACAATGGAATACTTAAATTGTATACACCCAAATAGAAAATAGAAATATTAAATCTGCATTACTATTTATAACTTTTTTTCAGTGAGAAACCAATTTCAAATGAAAAAATATATTTACTGTTAAAAATTATCTGTGTTTCTATTACAGAAATACATTGGAAATGAATAGATACTATGAAGGCATAACCATTTACTATAAGGTATCTGATGTTGCCAACCAAATATAAATTCATGCCATATTCTTTCTGTAAGTAACTCTATTTCTATACCTTTTGCCTCATAGACACATAATTTATCATTTTTTCCAAATTCTGAATTAAGACATATGTAATTTCTTAACACAAATTCTAAACTTTTTTAACCAGTTATACCCTGTGGTGTAACGTTAACCGCTTGTTCTGCCTAGTGTAATGTTGAAAAATGAAGCAAAATTTCAAAATCTGTATCTCCTTAATGATGTTTTTTTTTATTATTGTTAACAGTCAAACATTACAATAATTTATAACAGTTATAAAAAATTTTACTTAAATGCACAATATTGTAATAGGTATTACAATTTTAATATTTAAAATATATGCTGCTTTAAAAAAAGTAAGAATTCAAGGATTATTTATGCACATATTATTTGTTCCTCAAATAGAGCTTTGATTTAGTCAGTTCACAAATGTTAACTATATGAGTATGACTACAGTGTATAGTTGCAGTTTAATTAAGGAAGTTGAATGCAAAATATAGTCCTATAACAGGAAGTTATAATAAAAATAATACAGTAATAATAAAAAAAAACTTGTTATTAATGTTAAGTGGAATAATTTTAAAAAAGTTTCATGTTACATAATTTTAATTTCATTTAAATTTAAATTAATTTTATTTAATATGAATATTTATAAAAATGCCTAAAAAAATAGAGCCATTGTATATACTGTTTTTCAGAAAGGGATATGTTATTTTGTTACTTAACACCACCTCTCCTAGTCTTTTTTATGGTTATGACAAATATAAACATTTAAGGATACTTATTGCAGTTTCTCTGAAAATAATGATGTTCACTACATAGCCAGTCCTCATAGTGAAAAGTCCTCATACTGACACTTATGGGACTGAATATTATCTACAGTTTGGAGAGCTGCACCAACTTGAAACAATGTATTTTAAACAAAGCAACAGAAAACAGACAAATAATCTTTGAAAGATCCTTGACTTTCTTATTTAATTCTGTGAGTAGCTTGTAAAATTTTACTGTTTAAAAGAAAAATACTTTTAAAAATATGTGGGTTCTGGGTACTTATTACAAATACATATAATGTAATGTATTTACATATAATGTAAGATTCAGTTTGCTCTTTTAGAGTATCTTAGGAAGTACCATCTCAGAAACTGAGGATATATTATTGGCTTACAGTTCAATAGCTAGATCCACAATTGTTAAATCAATTTCTGAACCTCTGAAGTTAACAATGTTGGGTAGTTTCATTTTATATTGTTGTTATTTGTTAATTCTTAATAACAGTGTTTTATGCCAGTCAAAATTAATCAAAAAATAGTAAATAGACACATATTCTGAAATTAATTTATAATAATTTTATCCAGAAAGGGCATTGAGGAAAATGACAAAAAACTATTAATTTTTACTATGGAAAATGCCAATCAATTTAAGTCATAAAAAATCAAAAGATTTTTACCACAATGTTGGTAAATTTCCTCCACAATTACACAGAGCAAGTTTAACTCTTCCACTTTTGAGTGTGTATTCATGTTTGGATGCAGCTTCTTTAAGGCCAGCTGCTATCTTTTTCCAATACGCCTCCTTATCTTCTTTCATTTTCCATCGGACATCATTGTTTGATTTCCAATAGTGTTCACAATTGGTCAATTTTGCTTGTTTTCGTTTTTCCATCTTGTCCAGCCAGTGATATGAGATCCATGGCTGTGTTCTATGGCAGATGGCAGGCCACAATGGTTTGGCGCAATCCATGATGGCTTTAGATACCTGGTTCTCCTCACCATCGACATCATCTGTTGTTGCCAGTTGTTCAAATCGATTCAAAATTGCAATATGGAATTCCTGACTGCTAATAGAATCCAGCAGGTGTGACCAGTTCAATCTGAATGTTGGTGATGCTTTGCGCATGGTGCGACAAAGGTGCAGGTGTATTTAGACCTGAAGGAAGGATCAGATCAGGATCAGATTGATAATCTGGTCCTCTTATGGCACCCTTATCCTAGAATGATGACCAGAATCAGGAGCTGATCAGAATATAATCTAATACAGCAGAGTCAATGCCAGATGGATTTCACCAAGTGATCTGGTGCTTGAGTGCATGTTGGAAGATGCTGTTTCCCACAACCAGATTTTTTGATGCTGTGGACAGTAAGCACAGGTCATTGTCATAGATGACTCCATGCCCAAAATTGCTCACTGCTAGCTCCTATCTAAGTCTATTTACACCTATATGACCATTGAAATTTCGCTTGCCAGTATGATTACCTCAGTTATTCAGATTGAATCCTAGGTGTGTTGGAGCTGGATATAGAATTCATCCTTGGCTGAATTCGAGCTTGTTTCAGCTGGGGCAAAGACTGACAGGATGTGGGTCTTGGTGGTGCTATCGATGCTGAGGACTGCTCGCCGACTTGATATTGGCTGGAAGGTGATTACACTTTTAGCAGCTCGGCTGTCCACCACGAACCCAACACCTGCTTCCTGTTTATCACCATAAACGGGACATAATTACCGGAAATATAAATGTATTAAACATACATCTGTATGATTCATCTCTTGATAAATAAAAAGTAGAATATTAGTTCAATTTTGTTTGGTAATTCAGCCTTAGACCTACCATTAACAATACTGTCAGCCTAAGGCCAACAGTATTCTTAATTGAACACAAATGACAAAAATATAACATTAACAAACAAATCAAATTGAAAGTATTTAATGGATTGTAACCAGGGTACTGTAGAATCACAATAGCTTTCAGCAAGGAATTATATGTGTATGAACCAGTTTTCTGAGGAAAACACACAGCAAATATTATGTTAAAACTAACTACTGTAATTAGGCTTTTTTTTGTAGAAAAATAAACTTATAAAATAAAATAATATTTATTTATAAAAAAAATATATATAATAAAAGTACAAAAATATTAATAAATAATTATTTATATTTTAGGTTTCAGTAACATAATATATAAAATATAAAACATATAATATAATATAAAAAAATTCAACAGTATATATTATTTTCAGTATACTATATTAAAAAGCAATAACAAAACTATACAACAATAAAAAACAATTAAGAAATTTAAATAATAAATAATATTTATATAGATATTAAACAGTTAGTAAATAGTATTATACCATGCTATATTTATTTGCAAAATATAAATTATAGTAATAGACTATACTAACTTTCTTCATACAAGGATCATTGGTATTTTGCTGTGTTAATTTATAATCATCTTAATAACTATAAATGATATAATACAAAGATTTTAAGTACCCCTGAACCTTTTACATGAAATTACACTCAAAGCACTTTGAATATTAAATTGTATGCAATCATTTTTATACAAATTAAACACTTCAAAATAAATCAAGCGTTTAGAAATTATATCAACCACTTTAAAACTGACAAAGAACTTCACTACTGACAAAATACTAAGAAAAACTGATGAAGTCATAATCCATTTTTCTGATTTAAATACAATACGGCAGGTTTTAAAATAAATATGAGTAGATACGCATTAAATAAACTGTAATATAATAAATCTAAATATAAATTATTAATATGTTCTTTATTACATAAAATAATTAAATAATATTAATATTATAAAGTATCTGAGTATGTTTTCACAACGATTACAGATGTGATGCTGTTATACTTCATGACTAATTGCTACTTTAGGTAATATATTAACCAATATGATTTGAAAAATATTAAAAATAAAATTTACAACTAATTTAAGCTTATATTAGGGTTTAATTTTGGCATAAAATATTCAATATTAACAACAAAATATAATATAATCAGCTGTTAACATTTTTTCACAAGTACAGCAATGAGAATAAGACTTAGTACGAATTTGTTAATTTGTTAGAGGCACCAGTAAGTATGTTATAAATTTATAAATTATATTTTCAGGTAAAATGAATTTATTTAAATTTACATAACTGTCAAAAATGTCTAAAGAACTACATTTGTTATGAGTCTGTTCTCACAATGGCACTGTCAACTTCAATGCATAAAATAATGAATTTTGGATCCTAATGAAGACAGAGTTGATGAACCCTAGAGAAACTGAAATGAACAACTGTAATAATGAAATCAGAACTAGGTTAGTGGTCAGACCTAAACAATAAAAATTATGAGTACATTCCATTTTACAGGAAGTTGCTAGGATTTCTTTAATACTATCTTCAACAGAAAGTCCCAATTCTTGAATGATATGTACAAGGCCACTTACGTCTTATTTAAAAAGATTTTTGCAACATGAAATTAAAAAAAAAGTGTGAATTTTTAATTTAATATATTATCTTAATCAAATTTAAAATGCAGATTTCAATACACAATTAAAAGTGAAAGTCAATGTGAATATTAAAAGTGAATAAACAATTTTCTGTTTTAAAGAAACAAATGAATATTTGAAAAATACAGGTTCCTAAAATTGACTACCATAACAATGATGATATTTGCTAGATAGAAACTATCAGCCCACTAATATTATTGAAAGAAATTGTTGAAAAATAGCTATGTTTTTCTGTACATGATGTAATTAATTGAATATGGTAATGCAGTGAACATGAGAGACATTGTTCAGTTCATAAACATACTCTATTAAAATAAATAAATGACTACACAAACAGCATCATACATCATACAGCTAATAAATAAATATGTTAGAAAAGTAACAATTAATTTTATTAATCCATGATCTGTGTTATTATTAAATTATTTGAAGTGTTATGAATAATTTACCTATTTTTATTTTCTGTACATATGAATGTTTTATTTTCTTTGATATGATTCCCTAATATGATAACCTACTACTAATTTGATAAATAGTTGTTTGACTTAAGTTTTCCATATTAATAACCTCTTCTGCCATATTTCTACACAAATATTACAAAATTTAATACTTAACTATTAGAAAGAAAAGCTAAATACTAAGATTATTTTTATTTTACAAATAAAATGTATCATAGACAACCATTTTCCCAAAACTTAAGTACAAATTTACAATATTTTCTACATGAAAATTTTAATTTCTTTAATTGCACACCCCAGCCATGTAGGTAATTTATTTTTTAATTACTGCACCAAATGTTACTGAAATAATCACAGAAATATTGTAATCATACAATAAGTCATAACAAATGGTAAATTATTATTATTATCATCACCTTATAATACTTTTTTAAAGACTATTTATAATACTAAAATGCACGAATAGATTGTAAATGAATCCATGTAAACTTCAGTGTTCATGCATAGTAACATAAAGTAACAATCTACTGCTTTATACAACTTTAAATTTATTTTTATTTACAAGAATATATTACTATTTACATTTATCTTACACGATATACATATAGAAAAACACATAAGTACCTATTAGATTTGCATCAGAGTTGAGGGGGAGAACTGAAAAAAATTGATGGATTTCCTACTCTTAAACCACGAATCAGATGACTGACTCACCAGTTTACCTAAACATATTTTGTCTATCTTTAATTTTTAAATTAGGTACGTTATTTTCCTAAGTTATTCAGTAGTTTTATAGAACTTCTAAAGTGAAGAAACTTTAGTTCTTTTGAAACAGTCATAAAACCCAGAAGAAAAAACTGCCTTCATGGGCAATATTGTCTATAATATATGAAAACAAAAATGTTGTTTCCTCAGCAGCAATACATTAAAAATGCCTCAGTTTATATAACATCTAAATATATTGACTATCTATCTATATATTAGTATATAGTATATTAGCATCTATCTAGAAAACCACTGTCATTATTTTATTTAAATAGTTTTAGAGACAAATATTTATAATTGGTATAATTTTTTTTAAATTATGCTGTCACTAACAGGCCAATCCAATTAAAGTTAATCAGTTGATCTTAAACTGTTAATACATGTCAAGGTGAATAGTGTATGTGATAAGTGTCATAAATTAAATTCCTACAACTGAAGGATATAGATAAGGAAGGCATTCAAACACAGGCAGAAGTAATTGTACGGTTTTAAACAATTTTTTTTAATATATTAACTTAAGAGTCATACAGGATGTATGTGTTAATTAATCTGGCTGTAGTGATAATACATATAAACCTTTTTGATTTAACTTAGGGTATAACAAGAAAAATCTGTTAACATCTCACATTGAAAACTTCTATAATGATGTTTTAACTCCACTGTTCTTGAAATTTAAATGAATAAGTTTTTTATTAAAAGTATTTTTACTGAGCTAGAATTTAGCCAATGTGATTAATTTGTTTATATGTAAAATGATTTTTATTTCCAATGGCTAGTATTTGAGCATTAATGTACGAGTATATGGATAAATATACATAATATAAATACCCAGTAAAAGAACAAGGTCCTTAGTAATAATTGTTTAAAGATATATAAATAAAAGTTCCTATTATTATTTTACAATAAAGTTAAAAATTCGTAAATTATTTTAATATTACACTGATACTGTTCATATGTCTAGGTAGCCAGCCAGTAGCTAGTAAATACTACTTATAATAAAATATAAAAATGTATTCCACTTTTATTTATGGTCAACCCATTTTACTCTTACTTTTCATGATTTAGATAGGTAATAAACATACCATGAAGATAATCAACAACTGGAGCCTTAAAGTTTGTAAACACTGTATGTATTAGTGTTAAAGCACAAAGTACAATTTTAAAGAGTATGGTTAAAGTTATTGAACACATTATACAATAACTCTACAGTTAAGTCTATTGTTTATCTATTAAGTCTATTATATATTGTTATTTTAAAAATATAATTAAAAAAGAAAACTGCTTTTTATTTACTTTCTTATTTTAAGAACTCCAAGGAGAAAAAAGTTCAGAATTAAAGTTGCCATAACATGTGAACACTAGTCTTAAATCATTATCCTATTTTAAGAACACACATTGTAAAGAGTACATATACAGAACATTGATCTTAAAAACAAAACAGATATAAAGGGAGGAATTGAGGAAAGTGATCCAAAGCATACCTTATCAGTAATATAAATCATGGAACTTTAATTCATATAAAAATATGATTATACACTATATAGATCATTTGCCAGTAATGAAAGGATAACAAATGAAATCCAGCATTTGGCTACAAGGACCAATGAAACCCAAGACTATCAAAGAAACAATCTAAAGTTAATTGGCTACCTCTAGACTAAGTCTCAAAAGCTTTAGAAAACTGAATTAAAGGAATTTTTTTGTGTCCACAATATTACAAAAAAATAAGAGATAATACTTATACAGCCCTATGAAAATAAAACAATTAATGAAACTGAAACAAAATAAAATAATAGACATATGTGTTAAATTTTGAAGGAGATAACTGATAAAAATAATAGGATGTGTATTTTTAAATGCACATTTAAGAGTTATGCAGAAAAGCATTATAATAGGTAAATTATAATTATAATTATAGAAAAGCTTATATAATTGGTAAATTATAATTATAATTATAGAAAAGCTTATATAATTAGTATTATTTAAAAATTAATTAATAGAAAAATATTGTTTCTGAAAAAAGATATATATATATATATATATATATATATATATATAATTTTAATTAAATTAAGATTTATTTATGAAAAATTTTTTTCAGAAAATTTTTTAAATCATACTTTTGGTCGATCTCCATAGTGGAATAGTAGCATCTTCATCTTTCATCCACAGGTCCTGGTTACGAATCCTGGTCAGGCGTGGCATTTTTTTCATAGGCTACAAAATTCTATTTCCATATTCCCATATATAAGCTTCAAACGTTTTTAGGTAAATTAATGAATTAATAAAGTTATTTATAAAATTTAAAAACTTTAGTATAATAAGATCCTTCATCACGGAATGAAGAACTTAAAATTAAAGGAAATGAAGGCGTCATAACTCAGAAGTATTACAGATCCCTGGAAATATACACTGCTATTTATTTTACAAATAAATGACTGTATTTTCCTACTGTAGGTAGTAAAACACAGGTATTTGTAAATATAAGCACATGAAAATAGTAGAATGTTTTACTTACTAGATTGTTTATGCGAATCATATCAGTGGTATCAAACAAATATTTGATAGCTCATTGTTTCAACCTTACAATCATCCATTTATTTTATATGAAATTACATACAGGTACATTCAATTTTTGATAATGCTAAGTTAATAATTAATTAAAATGTGAGAACTGAAATAATATAACTTGAACTTGTAAAAATCCCATAAAAATGTTCTTCAATCGTTCTATAAAAATCTATTATCTAATAAAAGGCCCAAATATTTTTACATTTTGGACTACAGAAATATTACTATTATCATTATTAGAATACTTTCTACTTGATTAATAGTTTTAAGTCTATCTGAGAAGCACACTGCAGTGGGTTTTCCATGTTTAAAGTTAATTATTTCAACTCCATCCTATAAATATTTCTTGTCCTACAAATGAAGAATGTTTATAATCCTGTTAAGTAATTATCTTCTGATAAAGAAACTGTTCTACCATTTTGAAAAAAAGGGTAGGGGAGAATAATGTAATATTTTGGGGAATATCATGAACTCTTCTCCAAGCACCTTTACATAGTAATTTTGAAGAGATATATTTTTATGAAATCTTAAATCAAAAGATGAAATTTCAATGCCTGTTTATGGTCGCTAAAATATAAGGGATGAGGTCAGCTAGTAAGGCAAGTGACTGATAACTGAAAGTCTTCAGTTCAACATTCATGTTCTTACCCATGTACTAGCAACCAAATACATCAGAAATAGAAATATCCATGATAATAGAAATAGTGCAGATTACAAATACCTTTTTTTATGAAAACAATAAAGCAAAAATAATCATGCTGATCTTCATCTTGTATGACAAAATTTTATCCCTGTATAGGTAAAACTGAATAACATTTAATAAAAATACTAGAAATAAATAAATTTATAAGATTTCCTTAACAGAAGCATCTAGTTCACAGTAATTTTAATAAAGACCTCTGTGGAAAGGGTCATTAATCCACCAACTGTTAATTTTTGCTAAAAACATATCCTATTGTTAACACAGTAATTTGTGAATTAGCAAGAAAGGTGTGAAATAAAACTAATTCTTGATGTGCTAAAGGAATAATAATACCAACAACATGAAAGAAAATTATATTCAATCAATTGTTGACATATGTTTTATACATTTATGGTTAAAATGTTTGAATGATACAACAGCTTTTTTAAAAACATGCTACATTAAGAAGTTGTAGAAATTGTTAATTTCTAATCATACACTGAACATCTGCATATAATCAAACCCATAATGTATAAATTATATGTTTCCATTCATACTATAGCACAGAATATTACTATACGTTTAAAAGTTAAATTATTCTATGTTATTTTAATAAATCAGTACAAAAAAAAATACAATATTTACAAAATAAGATTCTATATATAGAGTTTTACATAATATATATATATATATATATATATATATATATATATATCTTAAATAATTTACTAACTACTGAGCAAATAAAGGTGATCATAAAATGTACAATATATAGCTGTATTACATTTTTATACAAAATAAATACAGAGTGTTTACTAACAATTACTTGGTATGATACAATTTTTTTTAGTGGTTTCACAAAATCATGGAGTTTTTGTGCATTGTATTTATTACATAAACTGTAACTGTCAATTGTTCATGAACCAGATTTATAACCAATTGAAAATTATTTCATAACAATTTAAATTTAAATGACTACAGAATTTGTTTTTAAAGTTCTGTTTTTCAAATGAGGTTGATTTGATCTAAAGGCAACAATCAACTGATGCTACAAATGTAACTGGTATTATACTAAGCTAATCAATGACAAAATAATTATTATAATTTATCCTTGTCCAGTGTATATGCTAGCACTGGAAAAAGTCACATATTTAAAGCGTAAAACCACGCAAAGAATATTACCAATTGAAAATTAAGGATATTGATATCTGGAGAGTCAAAATATTTTAATGTTATTCATATCAGTTGGCTAACTGATGTTACAGAGTGCTACTAACTGATTGTAATATTATTGCTTTTATATTGTATCTATCACTGCTTTTCTCAAATAATTATAGTTTCCATCTTGCTCCATTGTCTTTGCACTATTAATGGTAGCATAACATATTGGCGTACTATCTACACAAAAGTAGTTAATCTGGTAATGGAAATAATAATGAAGTCAAATTTAACTTACATAAAAGGTTACAAATTGTAATGTTTGTAATAAATATATACTTTTTTATGCAAATTTTTAATTTACTCTAAGTTTTATTATTTTTATTATCATAAGATGCTACAACGTTGCACCATTCTGTTTATGTCATTATGACACTCATTACACATTACAAAATTTATAGTTCAAAAAAACTTTAAAATTTTAATGTTTTGTTAATTTACAATGAAATTTTTAACTTATAATTTCTTTATGGTCCAACTCATTAGATTTTATTGTATGCAAAGATATATTGTGTTCATCAGATGAAATTTGTAGGTTACATTACAGTAATATGAAATCAACTTTTTAAAAAGCGAGTATGTTATGCAGTTGCACATTTATTTAAGATTCCCTTTACTTATTTTGTGTGTATTTAAAATCATAGTTCAGTTTGAAATATAGGTAGAAGAAGTGAGTTTCATGAGAAATTGTAACAAATATATTAATAAAATTTTAATACGATAGTTCACTTTTTTTTACATAACACTGTAGTATTAAAAATAAATTTTATTTTTCAACTGTGTGAATTCAGTCTTGTTGCAGACATGTTTTATTAACTACAGATGATACTTTTTCAAATCAGTGGACTGATAAGAATGGCCTAACTAAAAAGACCTCAAACACTATGTGTTATTAAGCTTTCTTTAATTTTTTTCAAATTATCTACTAAATTCTAATGGAAATTGTAGAAGTTGGATGTTCATGATATTAAAGACACAGTTTATGTTTTAAAGTTTGTTTATATTTTTTCACAAAGACTTCAGCTACAACCAATCAAATTTTGAAAGGATATATGAATATAAATATATTTGGGAACTGTAATTAATGATAGAGAGTGTATGGAGAAACTGAAAACAAGAATGGAAATTCCTCATAAATCTTTCTTGAATATGAGACAGTTCTTTTGTAATAAGCAGTTAAACATTGACTTTAAACTGCTCATATTTTCTCTGTCTTCCTTTATGGTATGGAGGTTGCTCCTAAAGTGATGATGAAGAAGATTAATGGATTTAAGATGTAGTTTTATAGATTACTGCTTCGAATATCATACATTGACAGGATCCAAATGAAGAGGTTTTGAGTAGATTCAATAAGGAAATGGAACTGGTTCCGAAACTTAAACCCAGGAAGTTGTTGAATTTGGGTAATGTTATGAGAGGATATATATCAATTATTATACATAATTATTCAAGGCAAAATAGTTGGGAAAAGGAGTGCAGGCTGAAGACTTATTGCCTCACAAAGAAACCTTTTAGAGCCATGGTTAACAAATTGCAGAGTCAAATTAATCGTCAATCTTCAAAATATTTTGACTTATAAAGAAAAGAAACTTTAATATTAATGGGTAATAATTTATTTGGTATCATTTGATCATCTTACAAGAATACATCAAAATGAAGTAGAGACAATTATTCAACAAAGGTTATGTAGTTTTTTTCTAAATGTTGTCTGATAATTTATGCGCTTCTAGTTACTAACATAGAAGTAGAACACGTAGAAGTTTATTAAAGTCATACACTCCAAATTCATTAATTTTATGTTTTTATATTTAGTTAATGTCCATGATATTTGGCAGTGAGTATTACACAAAATTATTTATTTATTTTTATTTAAAAAATTATATTTATAAACTTATTTTATTTATTTAGAAATTTTTCTACCCTAATGTTTTCAAGGATTCTTAAGAATTCTTCAGAATTACTGAGCTGCAAAATCAATCAAAAACATAATGGTGAAAATAAAAATCAAGATATTTGTTAAAATTAAATTTTGTTTAGTTCATCAATAAATAATTTATCATTTTTGATGTAATAGTTAAAATAATTTTGTATTTTATATATAAAATATGTGTGTGTGTAAGTTAAAATATAAACTTATTTTATTCAGATTAAATTAAATTACATAAATATTTTTAAGTTGGTACAATTATCTATTTCTCTAGTGTGTTTGATCACTCATATTTAATAAAAAAATTGTATGATACCTTTAATTAAAGTAAGCAGTATATATACCCTGACTATAAAAATATAATTGTTAATACTTACGTCTCTTGTTACTTGATTATCCTACGTGATTTTATCTTAGGCAGTTCAATAAATAAAGTCTATGTTAACCTTGCCTTTGATTTTTTAATATTCTCACTGTTAATCATTTTTCCTTCTTTTCCTTTTCATTTTTATTTTTCTTCTTATTAATCTCATCTGTACTGAGGAGTATGTTTATAGCCTTCTTTTCCATGTTTTGGCTTTTAGTGATAAACTGAATATTTTCTTTGGCAATCTGTCTGAAGTTAATAGCTTCATGTGTCAAAACATCTTACTCATTCAAACTAAATATTCAGTTTTCCTACTTGTTCTATTCTTCATTTTTTTATTTCTTTCACAATATTTCTTCTGGTCCAACCTTCTGAACAAACAGACTTCTCACAAACTTCTTTAATTAACTGCATTAAATTTTATACTGTGTATACTACATCCCACAAACCATTACTGATATTTTATAAAAAAAAGATTATCTTTATATACAATGAAATAAAAATTTTAATTTCTTATCAATTCATTCTGAACAACTAGTCATAAACACTGCAAATTGTAGTTAAAATACTAATATGAATTATATTTATGGTACTGAAATATTCTTAAATGATTTTGAAGATTTGTAAAAAAATATTGTTTTTGTTAAAAATTAAAATTTGTTAAATTTTCATCAAGCACATTTGTGAACAAAAAGTAACATAAATGAAAGAAATTAATATCCACTAAAAAAGCTTACTTTGTATTGTTTTATGGTATTATCAACATTTCATTTTGCCTATTAAAACCATTTGGTAAAACAGTAATGAAACTTATGTTACTGTCAGAATCATTACGTGTTGATGCAGTAACACCATTATCAACTGAGTCTGGCAGTGAAAATTTTGAAATGGTGTTACCAAAGAAAAATGAATCGGTAGCAATGCTTTCACCACCTGATTCACTAGCACCATCACACAAAGAGTCATCTGTTTCACTTAAACTATCTTCATTTTTTGCTTGTCCATCTGACCCATTGGAATCGGTACTGAGATAACCAGAATCTTCTGTTCTGTTGGTTGATCGTAACAATATATGACGCTGATATTTGTTGATACTTTTGTCCCGCATTGTTTGTGCAGCTTCTGTTAAATGAGGATTGTATGGTATGATACCAATAGCCTCATATTCAGAAGAGGTAGGGCTACTGCCAGAAGCATTTGTCACAGCCCTGCGGGACAAGCTTCTGGAGTGTGGAGGCAGTGTTGGTAGAGGCCGACATGCCGGCTCACTCCACTGACTAATGCTTCTGACTGAGCCGTTTTTTGGAGGCAGTGGTGGTTTGATTGTTCTTGGAGGCAATGGAGGACTAGGTGTACCTGTTCTTGATGACCTAATATTTATATTTCTGTATTCATGTTGTTTAAATTTTGGTGGACGAGGTGGTCGTGCATCTGGTGATGGCAGTCTTTGACGTCGAGCTTGTCTAGCTTCTGGTCTCAATAATTTTGGTTGACCTCTTTTCCACGATAATGTTGAGTAACAGTCTGTATCACTGTGTAATGAGCGAGTTGAACCAACAGGGCTAAAACCTTCAGATCTGTTGCAACTGTGGTTATTATATTTATTACGTGCTTCAAATATTTCCCTTAAACTTCCAAAAGTTCTGTTAAGAGGTGAAATTGTAAAAATGTTAGAAAGTTCAGCATTTGGCCAAGCAGCAGACTCACTTCTAAAACTACCAGTGGTTTTTAGAGATATTTGAGGAGGTCTTTCCAATGAATCAACAAAAAATTCACCTTGATGAATATCTATGTTTGATAAATGATGGGAATTAGTGCTGCTTATTTTTAATTTACTAGGTTTTCTGTCTAAAGTATCTGGTTCAAAACTATCTGAATCTTCCTGTTGATATGTTGGTGATTCAACTTGTATTGTTAGGCGACCTGGCTTTTCTTCTTCATAAGATATTTTAGGTTCATTGTGTAATGATGAAGTACATGATGATGTGGATGACATATTACTTGAAGGAAGACTTGAAGATCCATAACTAAAGTTATCATTAACGTAAACTTCACTTACTAGACTGTAACCTTCACCTCTATTCAGTATATCTGGTAATGCTAACTTTGTATTATTTTCTTTATCTGTATCTGGATTTAGCAATATTATTTCATATTCATGATCATCCTCAACATCTGGTTTATTATTACCTACATTATTGTTGTTGTTATTATTATTATTATTATCACTGTTGTTGTCATTGTTATTATTATTTTTATGTAACTTAGACATTGTTGTATTACCAGTTTTTATATTAAATATTGTATTCTGCATGGTCAATTCTTCATCTAAAGGTAATGCTATATTTGGATTAATTGGTTGTTTAGGTGTTACTTCACCATAGTCAGATGGTGTAGATAGTCCACCATTATTTTTCTCATTTTGTTCTTTTAAAGTTCTTTCCAAACTATCTGCATCATATTCAACAGTATCACCTATTCCGTTACTATCTTCCATTTGGTTAAGTGAATCTGTTCTTAAAGGTGGGCTGGGTTTTATTATTGCATTATTACCAACAATTTCTTGACTTCTTTGACCTACAAATTCTTTTATAACAGCATCCATTAACTTTTTGGCAACCTTTGGTACAATTGAATCACGAGGTAAACTATTTTGGTTATTCTTTACCAATGTAGATGGTGGTGAATTTTTACTCATATCTACACTGCTACATATGGAAGGTGGAGGAGGTGGTGGTGGTGGAGGTGTTGGAGGCACTTTAATTTTACTTTCCCTTCTTGAATTATTATTAATATTTAAAGAATTTGGCTGTTGCCTAAGTCTTATTTCTTGTGGTGAATTTGTATTGGATTTTCTATTTTCTTCCACTTTTTCAGAATTTTTGCCATTTTTAGGTGTTTCTTTACAATTACTCATATTATTAATATTACTGTTGTTATCCTCAATACTTTCAGCATTCTGATCAAGACCACCATTAGAAGCATTACCTGCAACATCAGTAAGTTTTGTTTCATCTTTAAAACTTAATTCACCAGATGATTTCATGTGTAAAGAACTATCTGTTGTTGAATGAAAATCAGAATTCTGTTCTAGTTGCATTGAAGGAGTAGGTGGTACACAAAATGTGCTGAGTATATTTCTATTAATATTAATATCTGACATAGATATTTCTTCCTTTTTATGTCTTATTAATGATATTTCATCACCACTAAAATTTTGTTCTGTCTTTAATAGTTTTTGTGACAGATCAAGTTTAGGTATACTAGGTGCTTTTCCTTTATGAGTATAGTTTCTTCTAGGTGGTACTTGTATCTTTTCTGATTCTTCATCATTACCTAATGATTTAACTAATGGTACATCTTCTAACCATTTTCTAATACTTCTCTGCTTACTTTCAGATGCAGTACTGCAACAAGATTTACAATCTTTTTCCACAAAAGATTCTAAAGATGATTGGAAACCACAGCCTGGACATCCATCACAATTCATTCCTGCTTGTGAAATGAGCCTATTTCTTTCACTCCTGTGAGTTCTGACACTACTTCTAACAGAACCATGATGACTATGAGTATGACTGTGTCGACTATGAGTCTGTACTATGTGATTTGGATTTTCTGTTTCTTCAGGTATGCCAAGGAGACTTGGAAAAAACTTTTTAGCTGCCATCTTATGCTTAGCTATAGCAATTACTTCTCGTATTTTTGAAAGAAATTCTAAAGCAGCTGGAGGAGGAGCCTGAAAAATAATGGAATAAAGTAAACAGTAAATTATTATATAAAGACTTTCATCATTTCTTATTATATAATTTGTTATACTAAAAAGAATAGAAAATATGGTATTATCATAAAATTATTTAAGGTAATATAGTGTTCTTTAATGTGATATTGAAATATTTGTTCATTGGCTTTTCATCTTATTCATTTTAGTAGGTAAACAATTATGAAGAATTTAATCACCTAAAACACCAAAAGCAAAAGGCTGTTGTAACACACATTAATTAGATCAGGTATTTATTTTAATACAAAAACAAAAAAATAAATAGTCATAAAAGTACGTAAAAATACATTTTCAAGCAGTGGAATGTAAATGAAAAAAAAAAAACGAAAACAACTGAACTGAGACATTTAGAAGTTATCTCATCAAAAACAAAAGAAAAATGATGAATGTAAATAAACAATCATTTGAAAAAGTCAATTAGAAGAAAATTAGTTCATCATTTCTATTTAGGTGGTATAAACAATAACAGTTACATTCTGTTCAAACATTAATCACTATTAATGTATTGTTTAAACATTAATGTAATTTATATCATCTCTAATATAATTTTAAAGATGTGAAAAATGATCAACTGATCATATATGCAACATAGTTATGTAGTTCCTAAGTAAACATCAGTTATTCAAAGCTCTCTTGTCACATAAAGTAATTTATTATTAATTAACATAAAACTATTCAAATGTATATGAGTTGAAATGAGAATTAACTTATTCTTAAAAATTAGACAAAAAGTAATTTATCTCTGTAACTAAGTTTCAAATTTCATTTTGACCAATTTGGAAAAGAGAAATGTCATCATTTTTGGTAAAAGTGCATTGCCAAATTCCAATATTGAAAATTCATCAGCTATATAAAATCAAGATTTTAATCTAGCAAGAGTTTAAATATTTTCTAATTTTAATGTTTTTAGGGGCCTGCTTTCAGGTGATTGATTTAGAGATTTAAGTTAAACATAATTGATGTAAATGATGTAATGAATATTTATAACAAAGAGCTGTGTTTAAAGGATATTGAAATAAATCATTTCAGCACATTATATTTAAGATATTCATTTTTTTATAAAACACCATTAAAAGGCTAAAATTCCCCTTACTATCAAAATTAATCATAGACTTTTCTCTACTGGTGTATTATTAATTTTCTGTTGATAATATTGTTTAAAGAAATTTTTCTCTATTGATATATTATACTTCCTGTTGATAATATTGTTTAAAATTTCATTAATTTAACAAAATTAAAAAATCAATAGCTATTTTATTCTTTATAAGCATCAGCATTATTTAAGTTACATAAAAATTTAATTAAACGTACCAATAATAGTTCTGGTTCAAAATAAGCAGGATTGAAGTATAATTTACGACGTGTTGATGCAGTCGTAATTGCTCGAACCGTTTCAGGTCTCTCTTCACGACCTTCTAATGTTTCTATTATTGAAACATTTTCTTCTGGTAGCCTTTCAATAGCACTTGAATCCTGTAATTGTGTTGAACTACATTCTGAAGTATAAATTTCTTGTATATGATGTGGATGTATTTGTGCCGCTGTTACCTGTAACAGTTTTACACAGATATTAACAAAAACTACAATTTCTATCATTTTTATCTAATTTATTAATGAAAAATATAATAAAAATTATTTACATTCTAAAAAAATGGAAAAATGGTTATATGAATTTTTAATCTGTTATGGAAAATTACTGATGAAAGAGATCCACAATATATCATAAAGGATCTTCAGGAAGTACACTTTAATGTTTTATAAACCAAATCATATTTTTTTTTAAAAATTCATGTTAATCAAGAAGTTTTTTCAAAGTACAACTTATCTTTGGCACTGTACAAAACCTGATTAGCAGACTGATTAATGTACTCACTGGTACATTTTACTGTAGCTGATCAAATTCAGCATGCAACTACAAAAATTAATACTGATACAATTGATTTAAATCTGTTGATGATCAGGACAAATATGATAGCACTTTTTTTAAATGAAACATACCACCTGCAACTAAACTGATAATGGAATCATATAATAATTCTAAAAAGAATTATTGAAAGCACAATTCCACATTTTATTTTAAAAGTATCGCTTTAATTTTCTTGAAAAAAAATATTATGTATTTACTTAAAAGCCTGTCATAATGGCATAATTCTTTCTTCTTTTTTTGTATGGTTTACACCTCTAAATGGTTCTTCAACTTGTCTAAGAGAGAAAATATTCTTTCTTTATACTTTTGCTGTAATGTAATACTTATTATTCTTATTTGACATAGTGATTAAAATAGCAATTTTCACTGATAACAATTCTCAAAAATGAAATGAAAACAACACAAAAATAATTTCTTTTAGCACAAATGTGATACTATACTGATCAGTTTAAGTACAAATAAAGAAACAATAGGTACAAAAATTATAGATTCGCAAAATATAATAATGAAAAAAAAAAAAGCGTGAAAACTAAATTTTAAGTTAATATCAGTAACAATAAAACATAATACATTATAAGAAGAATTTAAAACATGGCAGTAAATAAAGGAACTGATTAATTTAATTTCTTGTTCATGTTATGATGCAATTGAAGAAGTCAATAAGAAAGTTTTTAAAATAGCAAAAGGCATAAAAAATAATAATTAAAGACTTTGATTTTATTATTTAAAGGTTCTTTAAGGAAACAGAACCATCAGAAGGATTGCTAAGCCTCTCTTTCTTCTTGATAAGTAAATTTTTCCAAAATTGTTTTTAGATTTTAATGAAATCTTTTCAGGGTTCAATCATTTTCAATGTAGATCCTGCTTTGAGTTCAATTACATTATAACTGGATGTGAATGTTAAGTGTAACAGGGCTTATGTTGTAGTGAAAAAATCTATGAAACATCACTAAAGAAAGAAACAATATAACATTAAAAGTATTAACATTTTTGTATAAGCAAATATTATTACGAGTAATATTTAACCTTTCAAAATGATTTTGATTAAATTATTCATGTAGATTCTCTGTGCCACTAACTTTATTCATATTTGTCCAACAGTGTAGAAAATATCATCCTACCAGAGAATAAAGTACTTTTTATATTGCAAGACCCACTTAAAGGTTTGTATTTTTGTAGCTGGCACGTTTAAAGGTTTTAATCTCTCTCAGATTTTTAAACACTGGTCATCAATCTAGTATACTAATGCTTGTTAGAAAATGTTACACAGCGTTATATAAGTCAAATCTTCACCAACCTTTGGATTGATGTAAACAATCTCTTCTTTCCCGTATTCAATTTTTCATTATTTTACATAATTATAAGACTAATAATAAAAACGTTGTATACTGATTTAAAACATACAAAGTAAAACAAACCAATGTATGAAAAATTTACTTGTCATGTGCATTTAAAAAAAAGGTTATTTAACTTTAATTATAATTAATGAAATGAAAAAAAATACTAGTATGATTAAATGAAGAAATAAATAAGCGGAAAAAACTAGCATAGGAATTTTATGAACGCGTGTCTAACTAAAATTATGCTAACTTTGATTTGTTTTCTAAAAATTAATGAACAAATTTCTGAATACAAAGCATTCTACATCTTATGGGAAAGTGAATTTAAAAAATAATAAAAAATGTTCCATCAAATCTGGTATTTTTAAAGTCTTTTTACTTAGATTTTTTATTCTGAACTGGCAGAAAAATTTATCATTGCATTAAAATAATATTTCAAATTATATTTTAAAAGATGCAACCTTAAAAGAGGGTGTATAACTTAACATGAATAAATTTGATGTTTGTAGTTGGTGGAAGGTTAGCTGTGAATATCTTATTTGTGGTTAGATTATCTTAACCATATCAAAAATTTCTGTCATTTCAGTATTCATTTTTTTTTATGTCATGTATTTTATAGAGAATTATTTTTGCATATCAGTCTAACAAAGTTATCGATGTCAAGTTTCAATTATGAAATTCTCACTGGCTGTGGTTTGCAAATCATTAATCAAATCACATTTAATAAACTTATTTTGTGACAGTTAGATTATACAGAATAGAAAGGAGAAAACCATACAATTAACAATCCAAGTTCTTGAAGATGTTAAAAAGTCCTCCCTCAGAAAATCTTTCAGAAAATCATTCTTATTTACTGGCTCAAAAGCTATTGTTTTTAAGACTACAAAAAAGTAAATTACAGGCCTACACCAAATAGTTATTGTTCATGAATTGAAAGAACTGCAGCATGATAAATATCTACATTATTGTTGCTACATTTTAATCTTTCGTTAATGAAAATGGGATTGAGGTGCTTGATTATGTTTATTTTAGTTCCATCTTAATGCCAAAATAGTACAATATGAATGATCAAAATCCATGTATTTTTTTTGTAATATTGAACATATATACATAAAATTAGTTTTATTAATTTATTTATGTATTATTCTTACAAATGTTTGCCATAATACAAATTTTGGTCAGGTAATTCATTTACTTATACTCTTACATTATTAAAGTTGATTGCATACTCTGTAGAATGCTTCACACTTTACAATATAGAGGAACAAAAATATTTCCAGATATTTTTTGGTTTATTAGATTCCATAACCAAATAGTTATAGGGTTGTTATATGAAACACAAGCCAATTATGCAAGTAGTCCATGTACAGATTACATTCCACCTTTGAATGACAACTTCACTATATGCAGTTAAGAAATTGATTTTTTAGTGAACATCAGTATCCACAGAGAAAGCTAGGTCTACTATTAATAGCTACTCAAATTTTAGGGAATATTCCCTCACTATTACTTGCATAGACAGCATTCTACTATTTTCAGATATTCTTACCTCAGATATAAAAAAATATAAAAATTCAAAGCAGCAAATTATGTAATTCCTTTTTGTTAAGAAATAAATCAATGTGCGTTATGTTTATTTGCTCAGTTTTAACAGAATAATACAACAAACCAAAAATAAGTTTGTTAGTCAGTTAGCTATATCTGTGTCTTTGATACATGCATATCTTGCTTTAAGAACCTTTGTCAATAACAATTTAATTTTTTATTTAAAAAAATAAATAATTACAATGATTACATGATTTGATGTATAATTAAGAACTAGGCAGTAAAGTTACCTGAAACATAATTATCTAAAAAATTTGATATGTTTTCATTATTAGAATTGCACAAGAAACAATTCTGTTTAAGAAATTGATAAAATGCAACTTAAGAAAAACAAAAATAATTTTACCTATGAAGAGGTATATTTCTTGCTCAAAATTAAAACAAAAAAGAAAATAGTTGTGTTTGACTAATACATATCTTTCATTTACTTTCAGGCTTTTCTCTAAACGTTTTTATAGAATGAAATAAAGTGAGATAGTTGTCAAAAAACTTTTTAGGAGAGGTGCTTTTGCACCTTTTGCACCTCTCCTAAACAGCCCAATGTTTCCAAAAATATTTTACACAAATTTTTTTAATTTTTTTTACATAAAGTTTTTGATAAAGTCTAAACTCATGAGAAAATGGTAGAAAACTATATTCTACCATTACAAAAGCAGTATCTAACCTGAGATTTCAAAAATAAATTTCAGACAAATGTTTAAAACAATTTAATTATAATAGTGAATTTTTTGGTAGAAAATATGATTTCTTATTATTATAAAAAAAATTGATAGAAAATTATTTTTGACTTTTAGAGGGGAAGGGCATATTTTTGAAATGCTGTTTATAGTCTATCACATTTCCTGATAATTAAACTTTTCTATTGTCTCTACATTTCAATTAAATGTGATTAGAGATTCATAAGTTACAGAGTATCAAAGGAACAGAAACATATTTTACACAAATTTTTTTAATTTTTTTTACATAAAGTTTTTGATAAAGTCTAAACTCATGAGAAAATGGTAGAAAACTATATTCTACCATTACAAAAGCAGTATCTAACCTGAGATTTCAAAAATAAATTTCAGACAAATGTTTAAAACAATTTAATTATAATAGTGAATTTTTTGGTAGAAAATATGATTTCTTATTATTATAAAAAAAATTGATAGAAAATTATTTTTGACTTTTAGAGGGGAAGGGCATATTTTTGAAATGCTGTTTATAGTCTATCACATTTCCTGATAATTAAACTTTTCTATTGTCTCTACATTTCAATTAAATGTGATTAGAGATTCATAAGTTACAGAGTATCAAAGGAACAAACAGAAATAATAAAAACAAAATTTAAAAAATGCTAAAAACTAGTTCTTTATTAAAGACTGAAGACCTTTATGATTTAAAAATTTGATTAAATTTAGATAATTTAATTGTATTAATATTGCAAATGCAGAAAAAAAAAACATGTTAATAATGTCATTTTACCTTTTGTGTTGGTTTACAAATGCTGTTATCATCAGATACATCATGTTGATTTTCCTCCGAACAACCATCTTCTGTGTCAGAACAACAACTTGGAGGCCCAGAATCTGTGATATAACCACCATTATCATGACAATGTCTTAATAATGGATTATTTTTTATAACACCTTCTTCCACCAGCTGTCCTGCAGATTGGTGATCATCGTTTCGACGTTCTGAATGATTCTTTGAATGTTGTCGACGAGTGTGTAAATATAATAACACAGATGCAATGTACATTAAACCTAATAATACTGAGCATACAGCAATTGCAATGTATTCACTGGCTGACAAACTACTACTTGAACTGGCATGATCTGTTGCATGTGCATCGGCAGAAAATGACACTTCTCGTACACCTAAGAAGAAAAATAATATTAATTTGTTGTATTGAATACTTCTTTACTGCAATAATGATTTGTTGAATCTGAAGAATTAGTGAATTGGATTTTTGCTTTGATGTGAATAAAAAGCTAGTTTTTAGCATATCATCAACGTGAATTGGTAATTTAATAATTAAAATCTAACTTAAGAAATAGTTTTTCTATTTTCTTTCTCAACATTATTCTCTTTCTTCTTTAAATTTTAAATAAATTTAAAATTGTTTGTTATTACTGTTAGACAATTCCAAAAGCTATCACCATACAACTTCAAACATTGACATATTAATATGTCATAGCACTGACAGATTAATACATAGCATCGATCATTAGCTACTAACGTAATACAAACAACTTTTTCTATGGTCACATTATCTTGCTTCAAGTGTTATGGAATCATCATTTGTAAAGTATGCAGTTTACCATTTTACCAATGATCCTACTTACTTATAAATTGTTGTTTTGGATGTTAAAATTTTATCCTTACACTATCTATTCCCAGAAGCTGAGTGTTAATCACAGAGATGTTTTTGGTTTGTTAAGTGTTTTACTAAGTAATATAATTGTTACAACTTATAGACTAGAAATCAGTAATTTTGAATCATTGGAACACTGATTCACCTTCCTTGAACATTTTTCTAAAGTGTAATCTTTTTTTTACATTATCGTTATATTTACTAACCCAATGAGAAATATATATTATCTCTTTTCATCTAAATGAATGTTATTCATCAGTACATAAAAAAATAGACAATTAGACAATGCTCTTACCATGAGATGAGACAAATAATAATTAATTAAATATTGAATAAATAAACAAATAAATAATTCAAACACAAATTTTATGTTTCTTATTTACCTTTTACTACACAATTAAACAGTAATTTTTTAATACAAAATGTTTCCTTTGATTAATTTTAGTTTTTAAAACTTGTGTGTACCTATCACCATATTTGTGTTAATTTTGCATTTTTAGTCGTCTTATTTATGATATTTTTTTTTATTAATCCACCATTTATGCTCAAGATGTGTGTGCAAATGGGTTTTTGTTGACTGAGGAAAAATGACATTTGAATTCAGAATCCTTAAGTAAAAGTAAAAATGTTATTACTCTACCACAGAAGTAATTTTGTGTATTTAAAAAAAAATGTTTTTAAATTTGCTGAGTCAATTATTAAAAAAAGTTTCTTGGGAAGTTAATAAGTTAACAGTAATGGTAAAATATTGTAAATTCTGTTATCAAAAAAAAAAAGGAAAAGAAATTAAACTTTAAATCTTGTTTTTGGGAAAAATGGAGAAAGTGAAATGAACAGATATAATGAGGAATTAGCTAGGTGTTAAGAAATGAGACAGAAGAGAAACCTGATGATGATAAAAAATAAAAAAGGGTTCTAGAAAAGAAATAGACACATAATAATTGTTGATACTGGAGAGAATCATTGAGGAAAATGCACGTTGATAAAGGTTTGGAATCCTAACAGACATCAGAGCAGGAAAAAATTCTTTAAAAAATGAAGAATAATCCTTATGACCAGAAAAATGGAGGATGTCTAGTTGATATAAAATAAATTTACAGAAGAAGAAAACTTGTTGATAAATTTCTTCATTGCAATATCATAAATACTAACATAAAGTGACAAGTACGACAAGTGTTTGTAAATCTTGCTGTATGTTTTATTCATTTTGTTATATGTTGGCATTACCTTTTCTAAATTGAAATCAAGTTTAATGTAAACAGTTACTTTATTTTTAGTTATTTCAGCTGATTTATATTATAGATTAGAATTCCAGATAACAAAGTGATTTATATTACTTAGTAATAAAGAAGTATTCTTGTTACATCTCTGTTTTATCACACCACAAAAAGGAATTAAATAATTTTTAATTAAGCTGCAATAAGATGCTAAACAAATTAGATGGACTTTTGGAGATGTTGATATTTTAGCTACATATAAATGTATCTAAATCTAAATGCTCCTTTCTTGATAACCACATGGTTACTTACATAAATATTAAAAATTTTAACTTATGCTAGCGACATGAACGTTAATTACAGTTATGTCAATCTCAGGCCTTTTTTATTTTGACATAAATTAATAAATCCAAGTCATTAAAAGCTCTTTATAACAATGAACTATTTGAAAATAGATACTGCTCTCTCTTTATCATTCTTCATTTGTTAGATTAGATAGAAAGGAAGTGAAAAATTACAAAACTAATTTCAATGAATACAAGATACATAATTATTATTTTAAATGTTTATATTTTGGAAATTAACCCAAATTTAAGGACAGAAAATCAAGTACTGACATAAACAAAATTATAAGACAAAAAAGGGAACAAGAAACATGGTGAATTAATTACTAATACCAAAGTTGTAAATTATTTATAGCAATACGGTAAAATTTTTAAATCTGAAAGTTCACTTTCAGGAGATATTTTCAGATGTATTATACAATTCCTTCCTTATAATGTTGCACTATTATTTATTTATGGGCATTTGTTAATTGTATTAAAGAGGTAAGAACAATCATTCAGAATATGATATTATAATATGATTATAAACATTTACTACGTTAATCCAAAAGATCAGTGTGTTTATAAGAAGTTTCATACTGCTCAAGTGAATGAGTTCATAACTATTGAATGCTGTGTTTAAAATCTGCATCTTGCAGGTAACATATTTGTATGATTTGTATGTAACACAGCGAGTTCAATTATAAAGTTTTATTTTAATATTCTGTCAATGTAAACTTTAAGAAAAACATCAATAACAAAAATGTCATATGAAACAGCAATGAAAAAGCAACTGTATTATAGATCTGAAAATATCTTCTGGAAGAGTTTTAAATAACATGGTATTTTTAAAAAATATAAACTTAATTCTGGTTTGCTAATCTATGAATTTAATTAATTCTAGACATTGCTATAAGATTATGTTTTAATAATACTAAACTGTTACTATTTATTTTTTTTAACATTTATTTCAAAATTGGTTCATGAACTATTCACAACTTCATCAAAAATCGTCAAAGTGATGATGGCATATGGCATAGTATTGTGAGATGGAAATGAAAGGCTCTACACGAACAGTGGTTCGTGTAGGGTCTTTCATTTCCTATGAAACCTAACTGGTTAAGGACACCACAACAGAAGACAAAGGAATTAACAATGAAGAAATTACTTCGTCAAAGAAAATTGTAAAAATCTCTTTTCTTTATTTCAATCTGCAAGATTGAGCATAACTAAAATTATGTTAAAATAAATAAATTGGTGTGTAATAAATAAATAAATAGGTAAGTATTAAATATATTACGTTAATGTTGGAAGAAAAAAATTGTGAAATATAATCAGATTAACAAAAGGTTTATGAATGGAACTTGGAAAGAACCAGCCAAATGCATATATATACATATTACTCTTCTTAAGATTCATATTATTACACAGATTGGATGTCTTATCTCGATATTCTGTATTAGGTGATTAATTTATTAGGGTAGAGAATGTTATGTAATGTTATGTAATGTTATGTAATTATTAAAATTTTAGTTGTGATATTTGAAGATATTATTTTAGTATATAATATAGAAAAGTTCTTCAGAAGGATAAATATCATTCAAATTTCTTTGCAGAGTGAAATACCAAGAAATTTGTGAGTAAAGTACATTAAATATTACAGATAACTTATATTTATGAAACATCCTCTTTAGCAATTTTATCCATTGATATCCAATAATATTACTTAATGTAATATGATTTAAGCTATTTTATTATTTCAGTTGTGTGCTGTCTAGTTCTAATTCAGTTATTTATTATCATATAAAATGTTAACCTGAGATTTTTCTGTACAAAATTAAATTTAATAAAGTAAATTTTTAGAATTTACAGAATATTGAATACATCACAATATCTATATTTTACAGAAAAAGGAAATTTAACTAACTATGGGAGAAGAAAAAAATATTCAGTTTGTGGTATTATGGGTGCTTGCTGGTGAGATATAGCATTACAACAATCATTTGAGCTATAATCAGAATGTATTTTACATGTAAGAAAAATAGTTTGTGAATTATTTTCCAAATTAAAAAAAAAGACCATTAACTAAAGTTGAATTTATTTCATTTATGGGAAAACTGTTGTATTTCTATTTTCTAAATAACCATCTTTGAATACTACTGACAGAATTGAAGTTAACCAACTTAATCAATGTTTTACACAATATATCCCACAATGTATTTCAGATACAAAAAATTGCAACAAAAAATGAAAAAAAAAAATTATAAAAACATTAATTTTAATAAAAAATGAGTATGTAGCCTATATCCAGTGATAGATTTTAACATATGAAAATCTAAATAATTAATTGATAAAATGAAGATGTGATTGATTGTTAAGAACTTACTTGGTGTTCCAGCAACTCTGAAAGCAACGCATGGTGTAAATATTGAGCTATGTGCTGTAGTATCAGCCATATCTTTACACATTAAGGATACCAGCAAAAGACGTCCTTCCATACTGATTCTGAGATCAGGTGGCCCAAGCCACTGACAAAAAACAGAAAATGATTATTAAACAATTTTCTCTTTAAATACAATTAGCAAATATATAGAATCTGAAATTTACAAAGCATAATAAACTTGCATTAATTCTATTTCACAGTGTTCTCAACACTAACTCAAAATTTTTAATGTTTTTGTTTTTAATGGCTAGAAACATTAATTATTTTTACGATGAATGTTATAAATGATAATAAAATTGGTTTATAAAATCTAAATTAATTTTAAACTATGAAATTTTGCAATGACAAAAACTGAGCAAATTTTACAATTAATGCTTTTACACACTTTCTTCAATATTATTAGTCTTTGCAGCTGTTTTAAGTGACAGGTGCTGCTGTTATTGCTAATACTGATATCAACTGATGTTGTTGCTGTTCTTTTTTGTTTAATTATGCAGTCAGATACTTTGCGGTCAAATAGGCGATTGGATTGAACTGTGTTTGAACTTGAACACTTATAGCATTGTATGTTTTTGTAAAATGCCATCAAGGTAACCACTAGTACTAACATCAGTTGTTATTGGTATGAGAACAACATTAGTCTCTGAGCACAGCCACATAGATGACTAAAAAAGCTTTGAAGCAAGTTAAAAAAAAGTGTTTTATTTTAAAATTTTGTTCAATTTATAGATAAAAATTATATTTAAAAATTAATATTAATGCCAACCATAGACAAAATTATAGCAAAATAAGTTGTCTTTGGCAATCTGCAATTTAATGAAAGCATTTGACAACTTATCAAGTTATAATACTGGTTGGAAGACTCTCAGTTTACTTAGGTTACATTTTAACAACAGGAAACAAACTGTTTTAGAATTTGTTAACAAATTGATTTGTTAATGAGTGATTAAAAACATCATTAACAACTTAAAACTTATTATAACCAAAAACAAAAAGTTTCTTTAAAAAAATTCACCTTGAAGCTTCACCTTCAGGTTACCTTCAAGCTTTTCCAAAACAACCCAAACCCAACACTCCTATGTGCCTATATGCTATGTCAAGAAATACCAAAGCAGCTCTGCTCTGGTAGCTTTCCAATGGCTTTCAGCACCCTAGCGAAATCTTTCTACAACACACAAGTCAAATGCGTACAGTCATCAACAATAACCGAAATATGATTCACAGGCAACTCAACACACACAAGTCTCATGATCACTAAGAAAACTCAACAATATAAAACACCTAACACATACATGCAGATATAACAGGAAACACTTTAACACATTAACATACAAAAATCGAGACTCAGAAAAATATCTTAGAATTTAAAATTCTGAATATATGTAACTTTCAGAACAACAAATAAAACACTCATTACACTTAGAACACAATCACCAAACAAACATAATGGCTTTGGAGTACATAAGCTAAGCTGTTCTATACAAATAATGTTTACATTGATTAGACAAGACAAAATCTTAAATAAAGATTTAATAAACAAGTTTAATAAATATTTACTAAAAAGTTATTACAAGAAATGAAGCAGAAAAAGAGTAAATATATGGTTAATTGACATCTTGGTCATTGATTATTTTTTCCCTACTTTCAATTATGATCAGTATCAAATAATTCTTAAACCAACAATGCCTAGTGTTGATCATTGTAGTACACAAAATGACATCACAGTTGTGTGATATCATTTTCTATAAATCATTCTAATTAAGGAAAATTCTTTCTACAAATTATCTTTCTATAATTGTAATGGATTATGGCTGATTCAGAAAGTTCTTACAATATTGACTATCTTTACATGATGGTTGTTATCTAATAGATATACATGATACTATTAAATTTCTTCATATTATGTGTTAAACTTCTTAAGGAAGCAAAAAATAAAAAAATAGAATAGCTAAAATTGATTTAAAAAACTTAACACTAATTAGAAATCCACAAACAAGATTTTAGAAAGTTTGAAAAATTGTTTGTGAATGAAAACCACTAAATACAACTTCTTTGAAGATAATATCCTATAGGAAGAATCATAAGTTTCAGACACAATTACACAGATGTGGTCAAATTCATTGATATATAGATATCAGATATTAAAAAATGGATAACATTTTGGATTTCTTCAACAGGTTTTATCAATTTAATTGAAATAAATACAGTTTACCTACAGCATAACTCTCAATTTATTTTATGTGTAAAATAAACAGTGAATAATAAATAATTGTTTTATTGTTATGCTGTTTTTTATTGATGACTTCAATGCATATATGTCAAATGCTGTGTTGAACAGTATATATGCTGAAGTAAGCCATGTAATTGAACAACAGTAGTTTTGGGGGGAGAAAATGATTAAAGATATATATATATATATATATATAGATATATAAGATATATATATATATATATATATAGCTATTAATGAATAAAAATGGTTATTAGAGGGTTGGAAGGAATTTGAATCACGTGTTTTGAGTTATGTAATGGGTATATGTGATTTTTATTACAAGCTACTTGGAAAATATCAGGACAATTGACATCTAAATGTACACATGATAAAGAATGAGTTCTGCTTCAGGAAAATTATATTTGTTATTAAATAACATGATTATATACTACAGTACTAAAAAACAATAGTTTTGTTTTCCCAAAATTTCTTTAATTTACTACATTGGTTCCATTTAGCTTTTTATGAATTTCTCACAATGTTTCTGAGACAAAATTGTATTTAACTAAGAAAAATTAATTTCGAAAATATATCTTAAAGTGCAGAAAATAATCCATAATCTATTTTTTTTTAAATATAAATTTGTTAAAAGAAATTTTTAAATCTTTGTTAAATTTTGAAACCAAACAATAAAAATATCAAATATATAATAGTTGTATAGTTGTTATAACCATGAAATTATAACATAAATGCAGTTAATTAATGCTACAAAAAGAGTTAAAAATGGCCATGTATAAATTCAAATGTGATTGATCTTATGATGAATTATTTATTTTGTTTAATAATACAGTCTAATTCACAATTACACTTACTTTCATGAGGTGAATTTTTTAAGATAAGAAAAATGTCAAAATTACTAAGAAATCTAGCTGGTTAAATCACATGACAAACACCATAACAAAACAAAAAAATATATAAACAGACCAAAATCCAAGAGCATTCTTTGATTCAGAAAAAGACAAAATTTTGCCCTATTAAATAATAACGAATTACACAGCCATAATAGACAAACATTGCCCATGTTTAAATAAACCAATAAAATAAGTTAAGAAAGAAGATGGTATTTCTATTTTTTTGTATTATAACATTTAAAACAATCTTTAATAAAAATATAAATTATTTTAAACTCTAAAAATTATAGTTAGGTAGTTCTAAATAAAAAAAATCAATGAATACTTACTTGAAGGAATGTTCGTCCTTCATCTCTGAACAGTCTGAAAGGAGGTTCTGTGTCAGATCGATTTCGAAGATCTACCCATCCTCCTCTCGTTAAGAATTTTGCACCAGACACAACGCAAATTGGTGATTTTGTTCCTGCAAACCATTACAATTCTTAATTACTATGATGTAACTATGAACATCACATTTCATATGATGTATAATTATTATTTATTTTTTACCAGAGAAATGTCTGATTTATTTTCCATTATTTATACTTTTGTGTTGTTACAGAACGTAACAGATATTGGAAAAGAAAAATTTTGTTCCTAAAAAAATATAAAAATTAATGATTTGTTTGAATACAACTTATTTTTAAAGAATTCTTATTTTTCTCATTCTATTATACGAGTCAATAACAAAATTATTTCTGTTAACATGTATTAGGGCTTTTCAAAAAGGTTTTCGTGGGATAATTATATCACTCAACAGTGTAATAAAAGGAAAGAGATTTAGATATTTTTTACCCTAAAAATTAATTTAAAAAATTCCTAGAAAGAAAAAAGTATTTTAAAACAGCTGATAAAGACAAATATAAAAAAAAAGAAATATTAGTTAAACTAAATGTAAAACATTATGAACTGAAGGAAAAAATGCAGACCATGGTTAAATAACTATATATGTTGTGTATCTCACACACACACACACACACACACACACACACACACACACACACACACACACACACACACACACACACACACACACACACACACACACACACACACTTGTCTAAGTTCGCTCATATCATCCTGAAAATTAAACATTCCTTCACAGAATCAATTAAAATTATTTTAACGAATAATATTAAATTGAAAATACTTCTATTTCTTAATACATCATTTCTGCTTGTAGATTGATTCCAGGTAGCTAATAGATGGTACTATTAACGATATTTCGGAATACGTAATTACAAAAATTTTTTAAAGATTTGTATATGACATTGTCAAAAGTCTAGCTACTGAACAGGATTTCCTTACAACCTGTGGTTATGGTCATAAGCATGAATAAAAAAGAATTTTTTATTCTGTAAAGGGTCAAGCTTTGTACAAAGTGGTACATATACCATCAACAATTTGAAATGTCTGGCTGTTTATGTACCAACAAATGACAGATCATTAAATTCAGTGTTTGTTTAGTATTCGACTATTTTGTTTTTAGAGAGCCATAAATAATATTATTCTGAACATTCTATGTTACAAAGAAAAAATACTATAGGAAAATGTTCATAAAATTGGGAGATGAGAGCTATTCTGCTGTTCTTGAGAAAGTTAGTAGATTATAGTGGTGAAATAACAAAAAGAGTTGTTAGAAAATATTTAAAGAAACACAGAAAAAAACAAAATTTGAAATATTTAAATGTTTCAAGTATAAAGTAGTGTTCAGATAGTCACTGAAATAAGAGTGGAAACTAATTCTTATATCAAAATCCTTAAATTTCATGAAGTTATTTTGTTCATAAAGAATCAATCAGTCAAGTGTGCGTGTGTGTGCAAAAAAAAAGAAGAATGAAAAACTTTGGTCAGGGGTAGAAAGATTAAAGCAGGAAGATGATGCAAATAAATCATATTTAGAAATTAAATTTTATACAAAGCCTAAATAAAGCTTTCGGTTTAACTGTTGCTAGTGTTTTGAGATTGTTAAAATTTCTACATAATTCAGGGTTTATGCCATAAGGCAACACTGATTGAAAGAAGTAGGTGAATATCACTTTGTTTCATTATCAGTCACAAGTGAAGAATATAAGTACAGGGGGTAGTAGATAATAAATAGTTGATTACTCGTTAAAAAGAGAACTAAATATTTAAAATTGGGTGTCATAAGACAACATAAAGTTTTAGCTTTTGTAAAGGAATGTAGAGTTGAAATGCAATGGAAAAACTGGTAAATTAAAAAAAATATCATTTTTTTAATATGTTTATGTATGGAGGATCAATGTTTTTTTCTTTTAACTTTTTTCTTAGTAAACATAATATATATAACATGTACATTTCATATGTATTCATGGTTTGTGTAGAGTAAGAAGAGCAAAAAATATACAAGTTATTCTAACAAATACATAAATACATGTGTTTATTGAGATAAAAAAAAAATAATATAAGAAAAAGCGAAACAAGAAAAGTGGACATTAACTTGGAATGTATAAGTACATTCATATTTCATTGAACTACTACATTAATAAAAATATTTATATTTCATATAACGAATTATTCAAGCTAAAAGCTGAAAAGAAAATTAGTGGGTAAAATATAGGGAATACTTGTACAAGGACAACTACATGTAAAATGGATTCTAGTAATGGTAATAAAAAGCAGATATAAAATATAATTTTTATGAATGTACACCATAGAAATTATTTTTTTAAAAATAAAAAATATGTTACTGAATACAGTAATGATGTCACTGATGAAGATTAAATTAGCCATTGCGCTGTTAATTAACATTTAGACAATATTGTGTAAGTAAATAAATCAATCAACAAAATTTGTTGATTAATATCACATATGGCAGAAGAATTGTAACTAATCATAATAAAAATGAAGTTTAAATGGTTATTACATTGAAGAGTGAAAATCATCAACCTAAAGGTATAATCATAAATATTATTCCTAGATTAGATAATGTTGGTTTTATAAACGAAGTGTATATCATCCACGTCCATTTCATTAGTTATACTCATCACTGACTAAGTAAATATCAATGGTGGTGGTGTTAGTTGCTATTATAATTAATCTAATATGCAGGATACCAGGTGGTTGTTAAATATTATGAATGCTGCAGTTTAATGTCTACAAATTACTTCATCACAATCCACTCTTTCCATCATACGTAGTCATTATTTTAGAATTATAATAGGGTATATTGTATGCCATATACAAGCACACATTAAAATATCTTACACATGGCTCTCATCAAACATGAACTATCACTGATTTAAATAAGTTCACCACATGTAAACAAATTTACTAAACATCAAAAATCATACAACTAGTTTAATTTTTTTAATTTTTTTAAAAGAACATTATTAAAACAATTTCATTATAAAAAATAGCAAAATTTTACATGAAATTTAATTTTTATCAAAGTGCGGTTGATTCCTTTGATGAATCCTATTTTATTTTTACTAAATCAAGTCAGTATTATTTGAAAACACTAGCTTGAATATTAGGTAATTTTTTTATATATCGCACTATATGCATTAAGAAGAAAAAATGAATTTTAATTGATGGATTAACAAAATCATACACTTTTTTACAATAAAAGGTTGAAAAAAAATTTTTTTCTTGTGTTGTAGGCAGAGTTTACTTACTGAAATAGGCATGTTTTATATTAAATATTTATATTTGCTAACTGTAATGTTATTCTCGATCAACCAGCATTTATTCATTGTTTTTAACACCAGTTAATGCTTTTAGTCTGTTGGAACCAAATGTTTTATCTATAAATAGCTCAAAAACATACTGAAATTAGTTTAAAGTTCATAATGCAACCTGAAACATCTCATCATTAATATTTTTTTCTTCTTCTTTTACTCAACCCAAGTGATAGTAATACAGACTTGAGTTTAACATCATTCAGAAACAATGTTGTTGTTATCCTCTTCCCTTCTACCACTTCTTCAAGTAACAGGTGCATCTGGATGACTGACACTTTAACGCAGTGTGCAAATTAATCCAAACAAAAAGAATTTTTTGTTTATTTCTTTGTTGAAGCTACACTGCTTGACCACATCCATTCTCTAATATGTTCATGACAACTAATGTGAGGTTATTGTTCTTTGGTTATTTGGCAATTTTCGTGTTATAAATATTGTTTTGTTAAAGTTTATTTCATTTTTTATTACAAAATAATATTTTTGTATTTTTGTTCTCTGTGTCTTGAATGTATAATAATAAACATAAGTCCAAGAAAGCGTACAAAATTTTTTTCTTTGGTTGGAGGGTGTGAAAGGGATTGAAATTTCATCGTAGACTTTTATCACAATAAGGGAACAATGCTTTATCACATAAAAGTGTTTTTTTGTGGATCATAAAGTTAAAAGTGGCTGGACAAATGTAACATATGAAGAGGGAACAAGATACCCATCAACCTCTACCACGAATGACAAAATTCAGCAAGCTCAAGAGATAGTTCCAGTGAATAGGCAAGTTACCATCAATGAGGGAAGTAGCATCTTTTTTGAAGGTTAGTCAAGATTCTACCCATCAAATCAACCACAAAGAGCTCGGCTTCCATAAATTCTGTACACGATGGGTACCAAGATGGCTTGACATCTGTCAGTACTTACTCAATCGCTTCAACAAGAATGAAAACATATTTTTGAACATAATAGTCACCGATGATAAAACGTGGGTTCATCAGCATGAGCTAAAGTATGGAGTGGAAACACCCAGGATCTCTGACAAAAAAAATTCAAGATTGAGCCATCAGCGGGAATGGTTATGCTAACCCTTTTGTGGACACAAAAGGGCCTGTACTGGAGAGTTCATGGCAAAGGAACTACAATAAACAGTGCAAGTTATAGTGAAATGTGGGAAGTTAAACTGAAGCCAGCAATTTGTAACAAACATCGAGGTCTATTGTCAAAGAAAATGTTTTTGTTCCATGACAATGTTCGTTCACCCACACATGGCTCATAACACTGTTCAAATCAAGTTGAATTTTGTGGTACTGGAACACCCTCCCACCAGCCCAAATCTTGCTCCCTCTGACTTTCATCTGTTTGGTCAGCTCAAGGATGTTTGGCGAAGTAGTCAATTTTCAACAGATTTAGACATGCAGGAAGCAGTGGAAAATTGGCTTTGCTACCAACCTAAAACTTTCTTGGAAGGAATACGCAAGCTTGTGAATTGCTGGACCAAGTGCATTGGCAATGGAGATGACCATAGAAATATGATGTACATTTTGAACTCCTACTTTTGGGTAAACAAATTGTAGAATGAAAAGTGTAGTGTCAACACCAATTTCAAAACAACATACACTTGTTTTTTTCTTTTGGCAGTGTTCAAATTTCTGGTTCATACAACTAATTTTAAACAAAGCTTTTCAAGTGCTTTCTTGTTGAGAAGGAAATTATCTTAGATGCAACACTTTTCCTTACTGAATGGTTCTTTGGACTAAGTGACCCAAGAGCAATATCTTTCATACATTAAACAAAAATTCAGCCACCAAAGTTTCTAAATTGCCCTTACTTGGGTCAATCTTTTTCCATCTAGTCAAATTATTCTTTGGTATTCTGATCACTGTTTTGCTTGTTCTTAATTATCTTTTTTCATTTTATTTATTTTTATGTAAAATCTTTCCCTCAGGATTGTTAATTTTCTTTAAACAAGTTACATGCAGATTAACATTTTTTGAAAGCTGGTGCAAGGAATGTTTATAGACAATAGTGACTCTGATTCATGCCAGAATTTGCCTGATCTAGAGATATTTAAAATTCTACTTGAGTTTTATCAACATATCTTTATAGCATATTTTCAGTACTGTGGACAAGATAAAGTTAAATATTATACCTAAATAATAAATTTTTTTTATTATTTAAGTTAAGGATAACATAAAATAAGAACAAAGGTACATTAAAAAATATTCCTTACCGGTAAATGAAATTTCTGCGCTGGGGTAAACAATCTGACCTTTCAGTGGAAGAAATACATAGGGTATTTTTTGGTGTGTTGTTCCTGAGACAAATGGTGCCAAAGGGCATTCTGTAAAGAAAAAAAGAAAAAAAATGTTTATAATTATAAACAACACAAAACTTCTCAGTTATAAAACATTAAACCTAAACGATATTAATTACCAAAATTTGGTACAATTGTGTATTATAACATGGCAACTAAAAAAATAACATTATTGTATTAAACCTCTCAGTTTACTGGTAATTACATGCTATAAATAAGCAGTTATAGATGACTTAATGCGAGACATAAGTCATACAAAATGGTATAGCGAATCTCACTAAAATCCTCCTACTCCTGTCATATTTAGGGAAATGAAAAATGAAGTAATTTCCTAATTGCCTTTTCAATGAGTTGAGCACACTGATAAGAAAAAAGTGAAACTGACTCTAAGAATATTGTTGTGTCACTCAATTGCTTATTAACTAAGCTTTTAGAGCAAGTTGTATTTGTAAATTTGTTTTATATCATCAGATTATTTCTTCAGAAGCACAGAATTATAAAAGTGATCCTTTAACCAAATTAATTATAAATAAAACAGGTACCACCCTATGGTTCCTAGGATAGAATGTAAAATACTCTGACCTATCCTGATTTATTCCTCATTCCCCCTTTTCCTTATCTGCAATCTCTTTTTTCCCACCATTAGTTCTTATGTAGACCATTTAGCTAGGTTCTCCATGCTAAGGATGGTGGAATTTGAAGATCTAGTTCATCCATATCAATCTGTTAACAGGCTGCTTATGGACTAGCTCTTATTCTTGTCTAATGACTACAATAAAAGCCTATTGGCTAAACTGATCATGTAAACATGGACCCCTCAACTTTAAAAAAAATTCTTTTCATACCACCAGGTGTGTAAACATGAAAGCGGAATTTTATTATTTGAAAATGATAAATTTTGGCCATGCCAAAAAACTGTTGTTCTTTTTAGGCAAACCAGTCAACGAGCCATTTTTGTACATTTTCATAAGAAGTGAAGAGCTGCTCAGCAAGTGTGTGTCCCATCGATGCAAATAAATAGTAGTTGGATGGAACCAAGTCTGGTGAGTAAACCGCATGCGAAAGTATTTCCCAACGGAATGCCTCAATAGTTTTCTTGATCGGTTTTGCTCTGGGTGATGATGCATTATCATGAAGCAAAATCACTTTGTGTTGCCTTTTTTGATATTCTGGTCATTTTTCATGCAATGCTTGATTCAAATCAATCATTTGTTGTCAGTAGCATTCAGTATTAACAGTTTCATCAGGTTTTAGCAGCTCATAATAGATCACACCTTTCTGATCTCACCAAACACAGAGCAATTTCTTCTTTCCATAAGGATTTGGCCTTGCAGTCGATATCGATGGTTTGCCTGGAGTTACCCATGATCTTTTATGCTGAGGATTCTCAAAATATATCCACTTTTCATCACCTGTCACAATTTGATGGAGAAATGGCTTTCTTTTGTACCTGGCGAGCAACATTTCGCAAGAGGTTTTTCAGTTTTTTTGCTGTCTTTCATTCAGTTCATGTGGAACCCATTTTCCCATCTTCTGGATCTTTCCCATAGCTTTCAAACATATGGAGATGACTCCTCGTGTTACATTTAATTGATCAGTGAGTTGTTGCATTTGAGCATTATCCTCATCCAACAATACTTGGAATTTGCTGTCTTCAAACTTTTTTGGTGGTCTTCCATGTTCTTTATTTCTCACATCAAAATCATCACTTTTGAATTTTTTAGACCGCTCAAAGCACGATTTACCTAGAGCATGCTCACCATAAGCTTTGACAAGCAGTCCATGTGATTTTGGAGCAGTTTTCTTTAAATGATAACAGAAAATCAATGCTGTCCACAAATCGTAGTTTGTAGGTACAAAACTTGACATGTTCAATGCTATTAAAATTATGCTGTTGTATGAAACTTGTATTGCTGTGAGTTGAAAATCTTTGTCAGCTGTCAAAGAAAGAAAATGGCACCAATGTTGCGGTTTGATGGTAACTACATTGACAGCTAGGGCTATCTATGAGCAAAATCCGGTTTCGTATTTACACACTTGATAGTTAATTCATGCAATGGAACAGATTGCCAAAAACTCAGCTTCTTCCAAAACTATTTAATTTTGAGATTCTACTTATTCTAAAATACAAATAAATAAAAATATAAATAATTTTATATACCGATTATGACAATTTTTCAGTATTTAATTTATTAGGGAATTAAATTTTATCAAAATGACTGTATAGTTGACTTAGACGGGACATTAAGTTAATAAATTTATTATAACAGATAAGAAGATGTTTAATGGGGAATGGATGCATGACAATCCTTTGTTGCTTAAATTTGAACTGCAAAATTTTATGTTCTATCAACTCACTACATCTGATTAATGCTACTCTTACTTTAGATTAAAAACATAGTTTTGATAAATGTACACTAACTGGTAAATTTGTAGGTTATAATTTAAAAATGAGAGATTCACGAATACAATCAGGAACAAAATATAGTTATTTAATTATTTATGAAATCTCACTCTAATTATTTATTCCATATATTGCAATAACATGGAATAAACAAACAATTTTAAACACAAAAGATTTGTTTAAATCAACATAAAACAGTATTAATTTTGAATAAAAATATTAATCTTATCATGAAAATTGAATTTTTAAGTGAAATTTATAGATTCTATCTACTAATTATTGAGTAATAGAGCTATAAAATCAATGAAGTATGTTTTACAAGTTTTATGTATCAATAGATCGATTCATACTCAAAACTATTACAATATAGATTTGCATAAAATCACAAAGAAAAGATTTTTAATTGTGAAATATCATGTCTGATTATTAAGAACAAATATATGAATTAATTATTAGAAGCTAGAAGGAAAGCTCATGATCATAAATTCAACAGCATTGATTATAAATTCCTTTAAGAATGGTATTAAGAATGAAATATGTTACTTATCTTTGCATACTATATCAATAAATATTGCTACGTAAAGATTTATTATCATTAATCCCTTACTATAAAACATACTAGTTTGTTTTGATTATATACTCAATACCAACTATAATAACAAAAAAAAGAAATGATTCAATATAAAACTTGTTTGACTACTTATTATCATCTCGCAGTTAAAAAAAACTGCTAGAAAACTATACATATATAACCGTACAATATAATTTTGGTTTAGAGTTCTTCTTTAGCTTCAAATATACAACATGTATGTAATATCAAAAAAAAATATGTAAATTAAAACTTTTTGGTTTGCATGTTATTAAATATGAACCACCTGCAAAGAAAAAAAATTAATGTTACTATTACTGTATCCATATTCTTAATATGCTGACCGGATAATCCAAAATTAAATAAAAATAAAAAAAAATTAAATAATAAGAATTATTTTTACATACTGAACAGTTGCAAAAAATAAAGTAGAGAAACACATATGTGAATTTACACGGGACAATATGAGGCCCCCTAAGTATAATTACTTAAATTAATCACTTCTATTCATTTATTACTACCCTATAATTATATTTGGGTATATTCTTCCTTTTCACGCTCCTTAAATAAAAATATATTAAATTTTTTTTTGGATCATCAAAGCTAAATCAGTTGAGAAATAAACATGTTACATAATATTTTATGTAGAGTGTTAGTAAAACAACTTTTTACATCAGAAGGGGGTGATCTCCTTTAAAACCTAGACTGGTGAGGATATTATGTCGCCAGTGGCACAATGATAGAAGTCAACTTTGAAAGGTATTTTTACATGACTACCCAAAAAGGAGTGTAATGTATTCATGGTATACATATGTTTGTATGTTTGGTCCACCGTAGCACCTCAATGGCTGAACCGATTTACATGTTTGACCCTATGTTGGAATCCTTACATTACCGGGAGTAAACTATATATATATATTCTAATATCATTCCTTTCAGGAATCATATTCCTCTGCACTATACGTATTATATGAATTTGATCAGTACAGAATTAATAAAATAAAATAAAATAGGATGACACTTTTCATCCCAAATTACACATTAAAATTAAAATTAAAAACTCTATACTATACATGAGATTTAAAATTGTTAAAAGATCCTTTTCCAATTAAATCAAAACAGTAATAAAACTAAATTTTTTTAAATTCAAAAATTTTAAATTGTAAATTAAAATTAAAAAAAAAAATGTTATAATAATATAATATATTTGGCTAGCTAGTCTATAAGGATTTCTATTTTGTTTTTATTATTGATTTTAATTTAGACTTTTAATTTACCATAATTTTATTTAATGACTTTCATATTTTTATATGTATGAAATTTTTAATTTTAATTTTAATTTACAATTTAAAATTTTTGAATTTAAACAATTTTAGTTTTATTTCTGTTTTGATTTAATTGGCAAAGGATCTTTTAACAATTTTAAATTTTAAATCTCGTGTACAGTACAGGATTTTCAATTTTAATGTATAATCTGAGACGAACGATTTGAAAAATTATATAGAGCAGCTGATGGAGTCGCGAAAGCGCTCTTGCTTGGGGTTATGGAATAAGGTAAGTGGGGCATCCTATTTTATTTTATTAATTCGGTACTTGGGTTGATCGGATATATATATATATATATATTTAAATAATTTTAAAAAATTGAAAAAAAAATTATTCTGTATAAAAATATATACAAAACTGTCAACCGCACGCTCTTTAATTATCCTATATCAAAGAGCAATGTATTTTTTTTTGGCAGTCGTGTTTTTTAATTTCTAATATTTTTGTTTTTAAAGACTATATTTAAATTAAATGTTTGTGAGGCTAATACTTTTTTGTTATTTTTTATTTATCTATTATTTTTTGGTACGCATAGTAATCTTAGCGAGAGCCATATTTAGGTAGTTTGCCGCCGTTAGAAACAGCATTTTTGCTGCCCCGATGCCATGTCTCTGTAATAATTATAAAACGTGCTTTCTTCCCCCTCTCTCTTTATTTCACTTTTTTCTCTCTTCTTGGAACCGCGCCTTGCGTCTGTATTTTTCCAATTAAAATAATGAAAAAGAAAACTCTTCATAACGTTTTTGTTATTAATTAACGAGAAAATTATTTTTCTAACGCTTCTAAAAGCGTTTGAAAATATTAATATATAAAATAAATGCAAGTTAAAATGTTTTTCTGCGGGCTTTGGCTTCCACAAATTCATTAATTATCTTATAAAATTCTAAGTTATTGATCACATCTCATTTTCAGTTGTTTAAATAGGTAAGGCTAAAAGCTGTTCTTATTTCAGCCTTTTCCGCAAAATGTTTTTTAGTTCTTTTTAGAGTGGAAAAACATCGTTCTCCTGTTGCGTTAGAAATAGGCAGAGTAAAACAAATCTGTAAAGCTTTGTACAAATTAGGGAAATTACAAATTAATTCATTATTTTCATATATATAAGGAAGTCAGGAGAGGCAGAATCTTTCTTATTTTTTAGAAAAATATTTCATAAAGAAGTGAAAGTTTAAATAAAAGAAATAAAATAGAATTGTTTTTTTCTTTTTACCTCCTTGTACGAAGTAAAGGAAGTATTGTGATCATGAAAAATTTGGGTTTTCAGATTTCAACGAAAATATCCATTTTGATTCGTTTCGGCGTCCAAAAAACCCAAAAAAATTGAAAATTGTCCAAAAAATCCCAAAAAGTTGGATTTTGGACTTTTTCTTAACTGCAGTATTTGTCATAAGTGTACTTATCTTCATTGGTTCCAGAGTTATAGCCAAATGTAATTTTAATTAATGAAATATTTGGAACTTACAAGGGGAAGGCACTTTGGTTCGAATGAAACTTCCTCTCCTTTTTTTAATCTAAATTTATTGATTTATTGATAATTATTAATCTCTGATTGTAAAAAAAATATGATAAATAATAATTCAATAATAACAATAAAATAAAAATGAAAAAATATCAGAAGTTATTAATGAAATAAAATTTTATGTACTTTTCATTAAAAAAAAAAAAGAAATGTAATTAAATAGGCACAAGGAAGTCATGTGGTGTCCAGATAAGAATTTTTTCAAGCATGTTTTACGATTTTAACAATTATTTGATTGAAGCATGTTTTACGATTTTAACAATTATTTGATTGAATATTATTTCATTCAATAACGGTTTCCTACCAGACACATAAAGTATAAGGTAGGAAAATTGGCACGCCTCCTTGTAATAATTTTTTTTTTTTTAAGTTAAATTTAGAAAAAAAATTCATTTTGCATAAATTAATTAAAAATTACTTAAAAATATATTTTAAGATTGTACCAAAATTTTAATTTGTTGTATTTTTATGTGAATAGCGATTTTTAAGAAACTTCAAGTTCATTAATTTCCATACATTATTCATTAGTAGCGATTTATAGTAATGATTTACATTGTCTATATTTGTATACAAGAAATTCCGTCAAAATATTTCCGTTGGTTTATTTATTTTTTTATTTACTACAGCTTTTAAAAGCTTTATCAAGTAGTGGAAGGAGGTAAAGTTGTGTGATATAACAGACGGTACTTGAATCCAGACATGGATTATCGTTATTAATTGTTATAATTTTTTATTATTATTTATACATTTAAAAAATGTATAGATTAAGTAAAATATAATCCATCTTAAAATAATAATAAATTTCAATTATTTGTTACTAGCATTCCCTATTGCGGCTTTGCTCGCACTGACAAAGTTTACCTAAAATCTCCAGCAAAGACAAAGTTATGCCTCCCATCAGCTTATCACATGACCTAAAGTCTCTTGAGAGTACAGTCAATCCTTCTGGCTAAATAACCTTCTTTGAGCTAGTCTAATGATATAATACCATCCCTAAATTTATCTGAATAAATTAATATTCTGAATCAATTCTAAAAATCTATTACATATAATAAAATAATAACTAGTTTCGTCCCTGTGCGTGCATGACGCAAAAACTAGTAGACAAATTTTAATAACGTTTTGTAACTTTATATCAGAGGGGCTTGGTCAGTATCTCTAATTAGAATTTTTACGGTATTCCTAATGAGGGTTAAGAAATTAATTAAAGAAAAAATTATTTGTTTTACTTCATTATATTTGTGTTACTATGGTAACAGAAAATTTTCCCTGAGTTCAAATCTATATACTAATCATCTAACCTAATCTGTAAAATATTTAATATTCGATTAACTTATTGTTAAGTAATTATTGCTGTAATTAGCTTAAATTGCCATATTTAACGAAGTTTTAGAGGAGTTTATTGTTTATTTTAGCTGTCGATATTGACTTGTCAAAAGTTAAAAAAGTACGCCTTCAAGAAAGAGATGTAACCTTCAGTATTATTCAGTCTGCTAAAAGAATCGGAGTAGAATCTTCTAGAACAGCTTAAGTGCGTGATTCTCGATTAGCAGCTGATCAACAGCGGATACCCAGACTCCCAGACTCGAGCTGCAATAAATTTGCAACGCGAGTTGCAGTTAAATTGCTCATGAATTCATACTGATGTCATTCTAGAGCTACTGCGGTTACGTAAATGGAGGAAAGAGCTTTTCAGGCTTTATTGTTCTTTATCAGTATTATTCTCACAACCATGAGGATAACGAATACATCGGGGGTTCAGGAGATGGAGTTCCGCGGCTAGACAGAGCTACGACTAGTATAGAAATAATAATATTCTCAGTTCAACAACGCATACTTCTATTTTATTATTCATCATTAAAACTAATATCTAGTAGTCAACATAAATATTTTTAAGGAATTTTTCTCATGAGTAAGGGAAAACTTTCATTTTATTAAATTATTTATTTGTATACATTCACTCTTCATATTCAATTTCCTTTTTATTCACACATACAACATAACAAAAGAAAATCAGGTTAGGTTTGTTGTAATTGTAATTATGATTATTTAACTTCGCTGAAGTGTAAAATAATAATACCTTTTTAAATTTCACTTATTCACACTATTCATTAAATATAATTGTGTAGTTGGTTATGTAGCTTGCTACACTACTGTTTCAAATCCAAATTAAATTACTCGTTGTTTATAAAATTATATGTTACAAACATGTTGTCAGTTCAATACTGTACACAGACACACATATACTTATCTGGTCTATTACGTTATATTAATTTCTAATTAGTTAGTCCCTGATTCCATCTTGATAGGAATCTAGAACTTTAACTATCATATCATTTAATATCTTTAATAATGGGTCACTTAAATGTTTACTTCATTTTCGTGCTTCCCTTTCCAGGATAACTGGTTTTGACATAATCTAAAGTAAAATTTTTTTTTCTAAATTGGGTAATAAGATTATGCTGAAAAAGTGTTCATAAAAACATTTAACTTGAAATTTAAAACTAGAAGGGCATTTCAATTTTTCGTAAGTATTGTTTACTTATAAATTAATATTTTTCATTATTACTTCTTACATTTTCATTTATTTATTTTATATGTGTATTTTTCTCACTGTCTACTGATGTGACTATAACAACTGAAAAGGCCACCTAGTTTTAAGATTTATGAGCGTAATCTTCTTTTCCATTTTGGTTCAATAACCGTTTAGTACAGATCTTCTTAAATTTGTATTTAAAATTAAACCTTTTTTTTTTTTTTATAAAAAATAATATTTATTTGAAATTAAAATGCATTAAATAATTTTATAAGATAAAATTTTATGAAGAAATTTACATCGAAGTAGCACAGAAAAAACAAATTAGTGATATTTAAAATTAAAGCTTTGATCTTAATTTAAAAGAAAAATTATAATAATTCAACAAACCTATCCGATTTAAAAATAATAATGAAATTTTTAATGAAAAATAATAATTTTTCATTTAAAAATTAGACAACCAAAGAATCAACCAACCAATCAATCAACCAATCAAATCATTTTAAACACGAGTATATGATTAGCGTTCTTTCGTTGCGACTCCTGCGATATAAATGCGGCTTCACCCACAATATTTTTTTAATAGGTAATTTATTTATTTGTAAATAGAAATTATTTGATCAAGAATATTATGTTTAGATTTTCATTAAATTCCCATCACAGCATTTAATGAAAATGTTGGTTTTTTTTGTGGTGCTAGAATGAATAAGCTACTGCATGAACTTACTCTAGAGTAAACCACATAAAATTGTCCGTGAGAGAAGACCTCTCATGTAATTTGTATTTTTATTTGAAAATCCTTACCTACCGATTGATGTTTTTTCCATATGTTAGGGGTGATGAGGGAAGCTTAACTCCAGATTTTTAACATCCCCTCCCATAGATTTTTGAAAAACTAAAAAAGTTTTTGAAATGCGTTATTAACCTCAAAAAACAGACAACTTTTATTCAAACAATTTTCTTGTACGACTTACCGTTTTGAAGCTGTAGCTTGTGAAAGTGTGAAAATGTTACTATTAAGATTATTGACCTGTGAATTGGGCACGTTTTCGAAATCGGTCTAGTCGCTGAACAATGCCGATCTCCCCGACTACAGTAACAATAGGACCGCTGCGTTGCCATTGTACCGCTATAACTCCGGAATGCTAAGTCGTACTAGAAAATTGTTTGAATAAAAGTTGAGATTAACAACTTTTCCAAATGCAATACAGACGAAAAACAATTTTTTCCGGTGAAAAAACCGAAAAAACACGTTTTTTACAACTTCAACGCCACCTAGTATTTCAATTTTAAATTATACGGCATAACTTCAAAAAACATTAATTGTAGAGGAGAATGTCCTCTACATTTTTTGTTTGTAAAACGTTTCTCTAAAATGCACAGATTCAGAGAAAAACGCATTTCAAAAATTTTTGAGTTTATCAAAAATCTATGGGAGGGGATGTTAAAAATCTGGAGTTAAGCTTCCCTCATCACCCCTAACGCATGGACAAAAGATCAATCGGTAGGTAAGGATTTTCAAATACAGACTATTTTGATGACAAATTGCCTGTACATAAGTCAATATCTGTCAACTTCAACTATTACCTTGAGACTTATTAATCATAATTTTTAGCATCCTCCTTGCGGCTTCACCCTCGCTATATGGTTACTTGTGTTTCCCGTAGCGGTAAGGGTATGTTTAGTCGGTCATGGCTCGTTTGAGCCATGACCGACTAAACTTTGAGTGTTGTAAGAATGTAGTTTTCACTATAATCGGTTCCCACCTTAAAAATATTAGTTATAACTGGTTACTCGTAAGAAGTACGGGTAAAATGTGTTTTACCCGGTTCTAAGCCGACAAACACGACTAGGAGGTGACCGTACTTTGTTACTCTTTTTTTTTATTTTTTTATTGGTTTTATTTTATGTTTTTTAGTCAAATAACCGGAAGCAGGTGCAGCCAGTCGCATTTCACATACAGTAACAGTGGTTGTGTTCTTGAGTTGTCGCGCCGTACTCCGTCACACTCCTTAAAAAATCGAAATTAAAAAAAAAAACACCGAAATGGTTTTTAAATATTTATTTGAGGAACTCCAATCAAGTGAATATCACCTTTAGTACAGTTTGAAATGAAGAAAATTTTCAATCATTGTTCAATTTTTTTTACGTCTCTTCACCCCTTTTAAGGCCGAATTTCAGAAAATCTAGATATTAGATTTCAGACATTTACATGAAAATTACACACTTCAAAAATCAAGTTGATATCTTGATTTGTTACGGAGAAATTGAAAAAATAGTGGTTTCAAAAAATTCAAAATCCATTTTATCCCTTTAAACTCGGAATTTCAAAAAATCTTTTCTTAGTGCACTTACATTGTAAAAAGAACAGGAATACAAATTTTCATCAATTTATATTCAGTAGTTTTTGCTGGGCGTTGATGAATCAGCCAGTCAGTCAGTCTTTTAGGTATAAATATATGAAACTTCAAAAAGTTTATTTGACTAAATTAATGAAAACTAATTTAATATGATCATTAAAATCGAAAGAAGATTATGGAAAATGAAACTAAAAAAAAATAATTAATTCCCCATCTTATTAAAATTTAGATTTATTGAAGAAGGAAAACTGATAAAGAATTAGCACTATCAGTAATAATTAACCCTTTAATTGGGTATAAATTTGAAAAAGTCAAAATTTAAATAAGAAGTGAATGGTATTTTATTTTTTAAATTTTGAATAAAATAATTTTATTATTATAACTTTTTAATTTAATTTATTTAGAATATGTAGATAAAAAAAGAAACATCAATCATATAAAATAAATTTGTTGGAAAAAGGGAGAAATTTGCTTTTTCATAAAATGACGTTAGAAAAAGAAATTACATAAGAGAATGCTGCTATTGAGTGTCAGGCAAGGCTCTTTGGTATGTGAAAACAATTTTTTCCTGTAAATTTTTCAAATAATTATCTTTAATATTTGAATGAAAATACCTTGAAAATTAGAGTGAAATCTGGCTACGCACTATTACCGTCATAACTGTCCAGAATTAAGTAATGGAAACGACAAAGAAATACAACATATTTTCAAATTATAACACACTTAACGATATTTAACCTGTATTTGCAGTTAATATTAAATAGCTCTTGTTTTTAACATCTACGTTTCAATCCCAAAATCATATTACTCAAAGTTGTAAAAAAATTAGTTGACGCGCAGAGTGAGGACGGATGTCGGCTGTTCTCAACTACCTGAGATGGTACACCAATCCCTACTCTGTATAATGTACTTTTAACAACCTGGGTAGAATTACTACAGATCTATATGTTACGCCTCCTAAAACTTCATTATTATTATCAACCTAAATGTAGGGTAAAGTCATGGAAGTTTTAAAAATCCCATATACGAGAAAACAGTCAGTTGTCGGCTTTTATGATAGCGAGATTTTTTACTTAACAGTGAAATAATTAGAAACTGTTAACTTCTACTATAATCCTTTGTGATCAATAATAAGGCTATTATAAACCACTGTAATTTAACGATCAAGAAAGTAAATTAATTCAAAGTAAGATCTCCTTGTTGTTAAGTTTGAAACTTAAAAGTCACTTATAGTAGGTTACCGACAATAAAATAAAATAAAGAGTAAGCATTGTTTCTAATACGCCCTCAAATTTGCTAACATTTGTAATAAAGAAAATTAATATAAAATAAATTTAAATACTGATTTAAATGTTCTTTACTTTTATTATAAAATTGTTATCTATCTGCTATAAAAATAAATGTGAAGATATTTTACTTTTAAACTTAAACATTTTTCTTCTGTGTAATGAATAATTTACAAGAAACTAAATTCCTGTAAATATTTTTGAAAGGGTTAAGAAAAATTAAATTATTTAAGAAAATTATTTTTAGTCATTATTTTGTTTATTTAGATGAATCGTGTCTTACATAACAGTATTACATAACCTCTACAACTCCAAAATATTTTTAATGAAATCGTTATAGAAGTTGTTAGATAAGTATGATTTGAATAAATTTCCCATTTTTATAAAGATAATTAAATTCAAAAGAAATGATTAATTTGAATAATTACTATTTTAAACGTTTTCGATAAAATCGAATAATTATCTGCCACAGTGATCGTCACGCTTGTACCAATCGGGGCGAAGTTTATCATCTGCCCGAATTTGGTAGTCATTTAATTACAGGATAACAAGTATTTATCGCAAAGAAAGCTGCTTGAATAACTTTTTTAGTAAGAATTTATTCTCTCAATACTATTACTAGTAACTCGTTCAACTTTCTGCTTGGATTAGTAATTAGAATCAGATGTTATTCTGTGACAGTGCTCGACTCATGTTGAAATATGTGTGGAATAGTTGAATTACTTGGATCTTAATTGTTATATTTATCCGCTGTTGTATGACCGTTAAATTTAATAAAAGGGGAGAAAATCACTGCTAGTCGATCTCCATATAGACAATACTTACTTTTGAACTTAGTTACATTAAAACCTCTTTTGAAAGTCGTATACTTTCAAATAGAGTCAGATGGTAATTAAAAAATAAAAAAATGAAGAAAAAAGGGGAAAGTGATTTATAAACGAGCGAGATAAGAAACTACTTAGTCAATAGTTACTTTTCAATTTATTCATAGAAGAAATGATCCAAGAACTGAAGTAATATTTTGTGAGTGGAGTAACCATCCAAGGAAAGAAAATAAAAATGTTTAAGATTAGCTGATAACGGGCATTTTTTTTTGTCATAAATCAAAAATGAATCTGAAGAAATACTAATGGCTGGATTTATTGCTGGAAGATAAATTAAAAATTAAATAAGACTAAATAAAATCTAATATAATAGGACTAAAAGATAAATGAGGAATTATGTATTAAAACAAATGAGTACAATAAATCAGAAGTTACAAATTATTTTATTTATATGATGTTTATAAAAACAATTTTAAGAATTTAGGGAATGGTCCTCCACATCAAAATAAAGAAAAACCTTTTTATAAACGTATGTCCGAAAACGCTTAGTTTACCGGCTTTCCGTCATTTTCTATTTTTAAAATAAAAAAATTATTTCTCAGGAATGGTTAATCATATTGAGCTGAAATAGCTTTAATAGCTTATCGAGCATAACTTTTTAACTGTTCATATCTTTAAACAGCTAGTTTATTTTAATGTTACGTTATAATAAAAATTATTAAACGTTTTATGACAAAGAAAATGATACCTTATTTATTCAAAACCGTTATAAATAACGAGGTTATGGCAAAAATTCTTCAAGTGATTTACTGCAGATTAAAAAAAGCCAGTTTTCAATTCCTCCCGAATAAAATTAAATAACTCGACACGATCTTTACTGGAATCATGTTATTTATGATATCGTGTAATAAATTATAATAATTTAAATAATACTGAAAATATTTCAATGAAATAAAATATTATTGCAACCATAAAAATATTATAATAATAAAGAATATTAATACTGGAAAATAATTTGCATTACACGTTTTTCGTTAAATGAACAGACATTGATTATTAAACAAATTTTTTTTTAAATTAAAATTTATTTAACAACAGTAGATTATCGTATCAGATAATAAATCATTAATAAAAGATATTACAGTAGCGGTTCAAAAAGGTATTCCTCACTGAAATTGCATGCATCTAGGTGTTTTTTCATTGACTGTCGGATTTTTACAAAGATGCCAGGTATTGACGAATCTTCTCAGTCCCATTTAGAATTCTTGGACGCAATATTTTACGATTTTCATGGGAATGTCGTATACAAGTGTCTTAAAATGGCCCCCATAAGAAAACGTCGGATTGAGATCTGGAAACCTTGCAGGTCATGATACTGGGCCTTTTCGACTAATCCATCTGTTTGGATGCGCTTCATTTAGGTGATCTCAAACTTGTAATTTTTAATTAGCCGGAGCCCCAACTAGCATGAGCATTTTTTTTGCATGTGTTTAGTGGCAAATCTTCGAGTGAAAGTGGAAGATCAGCCGTCAAAAAATGTAAACAACATTCATCATTGAGCGTTTCAGTTAAAAAAAAACAGAATAAATAGTCACCCAGAATACCAGTCCATACGATTTACAGAAACTGATATTGGTTACGGTTCTCTGAAATGGCATAAGGGTTTTTAATTGACCATATGTGCGAATTATGGTTGTTAAACAGAATACGAACTCAGCATGGTGGGTGCGTCTATTTTCTGTATAAATGGGGTAAAACACCGACGCCCCTTTGCGAGTGTGGTGAAAATAAAACTGTTAAACACATCAAAGAATTTTGCCCTAGGACAGCTTGAAGATTTCCTGAAGATTTCCAGCTAGAAGGGACTCCTGAAGATTTCCTGATGGCGACTCCAGAATCAATAACTTAAATTAATTTGTTAAATGTTTATTTGTAATTTTTGACTAACTGGTATTGTGTCTTGGTGCCATACGCTAAATAAATAAATGGTTGTTAAGAATAGCCGATCTTGTATATCTGGCTTCATCGGTAAAGAAAATATCATTAAAAAAATTTGGATTAGTGCATTTTCGAATAAGCCATTGTCATAACCGATTACGGTGAATATAATCTCAAAGTAAAGTAGCTTGTACTCGTTTATAGTGAGTGATATGCTTGGAGTTGCTGCTCATGCAAACCTTCCAAACTGTTAATATATTAATATTGAACTCCAAGGCCAGTTCTCTAGTATTTTTTTCAGATATTTCACTTTACACATCCTCCTCAAATTCGGATGAAAGTGGTCGTCCTGACTTACCACGTTTTTCAGTTTTTAAACTTTCTGTGTGTCTGAGCCGTCTGTGATTGGATGAAAACATTGTATGAGAAGGTAACACTCGATCGGGAATGGATTCCTAATACAGCCATCTCGCCTCAAGGAGGTTGCAACGTGCGAGACCGTACATTAAATGCATATCAGCCATTTCTAAGTTAGTATAAATACGATTCACATTGTCTACCAAGTTAATAAGATAACGGTAAAAAAAAATTAATTAACTTGTACAGTACATATCGATGTATTCACTCGGGGTCAGTAGCAAAAGACAAACTGGAGACAAACTATTAGTTTTTATTTACATTTACAGTAATGACTTGTTAATTACATTTGTTTTAATGCAAACTATTTTTCAATACTAATATTATTTATTATTATAATATTTTCATTATTTCAATAATATTTTATTTTATCGTAATATTTTCAGTATTATTTAAATTATTATAATTTATTACATGATATCATGAGTAATACTTTTCCAATTGAGATCATATCGAGTTAATTGATGTTATGGGAGGAAATAAAAAATAGTTTTTTAATCTAGAATGACTCACTCCAAGAATTTTTACTTTTGTTATTTATGAACGGATTTGAATAAATAGATGTCATTTTCTTTGTAATAAAACATTTTTTGTAATAACATAAAATGTAAATAAACTAGCGGTTTGAAAGATATTAGCAGTAAAGATATTAGCATGGCCACAATTTTGAAATGGATAGGGAGATCAGATTAATTATTTTTATACAAATAAACCTATAGGTACCCTAGTAGTATAAGAAATTTCAGCTCGATATTATTAACCATTTCTGAGAAATACATTTTTATGTTAAAAATACAAAACGGCGGATAGCCGGTAAACTGAGCGTTTCCGGACATATGTTTATATCGATTTGGGGGCCCATCTCCTGAATTCTTGAAACGGTTTTTATAAACACCGTATATAGTAAAATTATAAAAGCAGACATAAAAGCAGATTGGCACAACGAGAACTTTTAGGCAAAAAATAAGTCTGAGAGTAGTGCATGAATCTAAGAATAAGAAAGACATTTATTTAAATATTTTTTGAAGTGTAGTGAATTCTGGTAGTGAAACATGTATAGTAGAAAAAGGAAAAAGGAAATAATATAAACCTTTAAAATATATGGTCTAACAGGAGGCTGTGAAAAAATAGATGAGTCGATAAAATTGTAAAGTTATAAAATGAAAAAAAATTCTTAAATTTAATCGATAATAAATTCTAAGTTATATTGGAATCGATAAAATTCAAGAATAAATAGGTTGGCCGTGTACTAAGACATTATTTATTTATTTGTTTAGTTATTTGGAAAATGTTTAAAAGGTAAAACCAGGAAGACAAGTAAATAACTGATAATTACGAATGTTGGGTACAATAAATATATGAGGCTAAAAAATTACGCAGATTATAATTGTGATGATAGTATCTTACCAATTATCTGACTGACATCAGAAAAAAATAACCAGATATAAAATAAAAAAAATGAGAAGTTACTGAATAAAATCTTAAGTTAATTTAATATTTTTAAAGGTTATTTAATAACTTAATTTAATATGTTTATTTAAAGAATATCGTTCTAGAAACGTATGTTGAAAATTATATGTGTAATTAATTTTGTAACATAGTCTTTAAAGCTGTATTTCCTTGTTTTAAATAGAAATAGAAATAAACTGTCAAACTGTCATACAACGTGATCATAACATACGCATAAAAACACAATTGTATAACCTTAAAAAGCTCAAGTTATTTTAAGAAGTTAACACATTTTTAACAGCCACCAAAATAAAAGATTTATGTACCGGATGTTATGTTCAAAAATACTGATCCGATTCAAATAACAAGATAATTTGAGGATACAGCAATATCTTTCGTAAATTATTATTAAAATTCAGAACCTGGTTATTGGAAATTCAAATTAACTTCATAATAATTAAAAACACAACACTATTTATCATTTTCTCTGTTTATTGTCAATTTCATTCTTGGATTTTCATTTTTATTTTAATTAAAAACAATCAGAAATGAATTAGACGTATGCTATTTGTTTCTTCCCTTGTCAAAGATTAATAATCGTTCCGTTGATTAAATTTATGATTAGTTTATCCTAAACGTCAGTAAGATTAGCATACACGAACATAAATGAATCAATTAATCTCTGACACGACACTGATGCAAATTTATATGATTTATATTAAATTAATAAGCTACAGCAATACGTGTATGATTACTATTTTTGGTGTACCCTTTTTTAATTATTTAAAATCAAATAAATTTTTTAATATTCATTTTTTTTACAAATTTATCGTGATATTTATGAGGTGAAGCTTTGTTAATAAATAAATAAATATATATATATATTATGACAGTTTCTCTTACATATAAACCACGAATGAAAAAAAGTTGGGATTATAGTAAATGGACAGCATCAATTGGATTTCTTTGATCACAACAATATACAGAAACTTAGTGGTTTATAAACCACGGATAAGATTCCAACTATCTACCTGTGTTGAAGTAACAATGCAATTTTTTGTCACAGACTTCATATATATATATATATATATATATATATTTAGTAAAAAAAATAGTGTGTAATAAAAGAAATAATATTCCAGTTCAGTGAAATATCATATTATACGATTATGAAAGGAAAGAGAAAGAGACATTTTTTTATGAGTAAATAAGATAGAAAAAAAGATTGTAATGTAACTGCAATATTAAAACCTGAGCCCTAAGCAACCTTAGTAATACAGCAAAGCAAAATTCAGAATAAGAACAATTTTATAAAACTTAAAAAACATATCTTGAGCATACATTTTTTTATACAAATAAATTAATAATTACGTTTTACTTTAATCTAAGTTATGATTTATCTATAGGTTTATGACCAGATTTATATACTTTTATTACCATTACATACTTAAATTAAAATCTTCTTATTCATGCGTACGATTATTTGGTAAATTAAGCAAGAATATTGCAAAACGGAATTGTTTTGATGCATCAGATTTTTTTTTCAAAACGTAAGTAGTTGCAAATAAATTTTTTTGCCGCAGTTGTAATTATTAAGACGTTACATATCGTCCAGTATTTTTTCTCCAGATAATATTACTCTACCTTATATTTTTAATGTTAGAGTTTTAAAATGGATAATACCAATTAAACATAATGGAAAACAGTTTTAACAATGTGACTTATTTATAACGACAAACTGGTTAGAATTAATCCCCGTAGAAAAAGAAACTTGCCTTGTGACGATCCCGGTTGCAATACCACTTCTCGCGTTTCTAGCCCTGATGGATTTTACCGGGAGTCGTCTTTTAGACCCTCAAAACTTGATAACACAACCCAGTCATCAGTTTGGCCTCTGTCAGGACGCTACTGATACAAATGCCTCGGCAGATATTTTCATCAGTGTAATTGCACAATCTACTATTGCCTTCGTATAGCCTCTTCCAACTACGACCACCTAGCTTCCAACCCTCAACCATCAAATTAACCGATTCGCGGAAGTGTGATCCCCGTGCCTTCCTCTAAAACCGAATGTTTCACACAAAAATTCCTCCTTATCTAACGATAATCTATAATAATAACGATATCTAACTTCAGTTAGACTATGCACTCGAACCCATCGGGTTTGTCTAGTGGTAAACGCTTCCCAAATCAGCTGATTTGGAAGTTGAGAGTTCCATCGTTCAAGTTCTAGTAAAGTCAGTTATTTTTACACGGATATGAATACTAGATCGTAAATACCGGTGTTCTTTGGTGGTTGGGTTAAAATTAACCACACATCTCAAGAATGGTCGAACTGAGACTGTACAAGACTACACTTGATTTGCACTCATACATATCATACTCATTCATCCTCTAAGGTATTATCTGAAACGTAATTGCCGGAGGCTAAACAGGAAAAAAGAGAGAAGACTATGCACTCATATTATTACTTGATTGATTCTTTAAAAACAAAACATACTATCATCATATCAACAAAACAAATGTTTATTGCAATAACGACAATTTTTTACTACGATTCAATTTACTCAAAAGATTTTCCTCTTGATTTACTTAAAAGACTCTGATGAAAACATACCCTATCTTTCTCTGTTCTGGTCCTCTTTCGGGAGCTAGTTTAATGCCTTCACCCTCCTGCATCGCAGTTCCAGCCCAGAGTTCTCCATGCATCCATCTCATCCTAGCAGCTAACATCTCAGCTACCCGCGGTTCGCTGCCAAAACGACTATCTAAACGCACCCAGGCGGAACCCTAGCCACCAGGATTGCTGTTTTATCTATACATATATTACAGCATCAGACCCACTCAATTATTCTCGGCAGGACTAAGAATCGAAGGAAGCCAGCAGTTTTGTTCCATTCCCTTTCGGTTTTCCAATTAAGCTGCAGATCAGAACCAGAATTAATCCTACCTACCTGACCTGACATTAATGGGAACCTTGGTCGTCTATTTTTCATATATGTCCAGAGGTAAGTTGACCTACCTTCTTAGCATCATTACGTAAATAGCGATCAGTCGCAAGGATATCAACGGGCTTAATATCAGAAATAACAAAGACCGCCTCTTGGAAGACAGTCCTACAGGAACCAGTCATACATAAAATTAAGACGGTTAATGGGATTTTATTACTAATACTGTCTCAGAAATATCAAACTAAAGAAGACAAACGTTTGAATTATAAATAGACTGACACCTTGTTTGACAGTAAAATATAATCTCAAAAAAAAATTAGAAGTAGTTATTAAAATTAAATAATATGATCATCAGTTGTTTTTATCAGCCTTCTTTTTACTTCCTTGTATGAAGTGAAGGAAGTATTGTAATGGCGAAATGTTTCGGTTTTCAGATTTCAGCGGAAATACCATTTGGATTATTCCTGAACACATTTTGACTAGTTTCAGCGTGACATCTGTGTGTATTTCACATAACTCAAAACGATTAGCCAAAGAATGTAGAAATTTTGGATTTAGGACTGTTGTCACATCTAGTTCTGCAGCTCCCTTTTGATTGCAATCGACTGGACCAAAAGTGTCCAAAAATGCCCAAAATCCAATTTTTTGGGGTTTTGGGCATTTTAACTGCATTAATAAGCTCTCATTGAGAGCTTTTCAACGCATAAGTGATACTTATTTTCATTGGTTCCAGAGTTATAGGCAAATAAACTTTTAATTAATGAAATATTTGGATCTTATAAGGGGAAGGCACATTGGTTCGAATCCAATTTCATTTCCTTTTTTTAACTTCTTTTTTTATTTTAAATATATTTATTAATAATTATTAACCTCTGTCAGAACTTATTAGTGAAATAAATTTCTATGTACTTCTTTTTTTTTATATTAACTTCTGATTGAAAAAAATATGAAAAAAATCAGAAGTTATTAGTGAAATAAAACTCTATGTACTTTTCATTTTAATTCAAAAATTTTTAAAGCGGTAATAATTAATAAATCAATATATTTAAATTTAAAAAAAAGGATAAAAAAAATATATGTATTTTAAGTCGAATTCGAACCGATGTGTGCATCGTGTCGTTACCAATCCGACACGTTTTCACTTACACCACATAACTACATCAACGACGTGAAAAAAAATTAGTAAATAAACTCATATCACTAAAAATTGTGGTGCAATATGGTGTCCACCACAATGCAATTGTGTAACTGTCCGTTTTATTAAAGAACTGGCGGATCGTATCTCACTTCAAAATGAAATAAGTGTAAATGAAGTGCAGCAAAAAATGTGTATATGTAATTTAATAGGCATACAAGGAAGTCATGCGGTGTCCACATCAGATTTTTTAAAATAATGTTGTTATTTAAATGAATAATTATTGATAATTTAAATAGACAGATTTTATTGAAATCTTACATTTAAGATTATATAAAACGTAGTTAATTCAATGGAAAACAGAATTTTAAAAGATTGCAAGGTTAGTTAATTAACCAAGAGCTAATTAAATTTGATTATATGATTTTCTTTTTTAAATAAAATATTCAAATTTTATTTGTTTGTAAATAGTTACTAACAATAAAAATCGCTTTATTATTAAAATTTTATTTAACTTCATTAAATAGAAGCAACATTTAAAATAAAAAACAAAAATTATTTCATTACATTTTTCAAAACTCCTAACCTATGTAAGGTTAATGTAAGTATGCAACCTTACAATAGACATTTAAGAACCAAATATGTCGTTCCGTTTTGTGTATACGTCTGTTTTAGAAAGAAGCGCAAACTTTTATTTGTTACAGTTTTATATATAAAGGTTTTGTAGCAATATTTTTAAACGGAATTTTAAAACAACGAGGAAGTTATCATTCTACTCAAATATTTGTTATGTGAGTTCCCGATTTAGTCAGTTTAATAATATTTATTGGATGGACTGAATTCAGTGATTAATTTTCAATGTGTAGAAAAAGTTCCTGTAGTAAATGTTTTCCCAAAAAAATGTAATAAAGATTTTTTTATACCAAAATTACTCTGTAAAAACTTATAGCCAATTTTGAAAATACTACTGTTTATCACCAATGCTTATTACTGGATTTTTAATACAGTAATGTAAAATATCCAGATGTTATTTTGGTATTCAAACTATTTTCTTTGCGTGAAAATTAAGAAAAAATTATTTGGAAAATCTAGTGTAAAAAATAATAAATCATTTCTGAATTCTAGGCAGCCTTAGCTCAAATTCGGGTTGCAACCTCTCATGTTTCTTTAAAATCTTTTGCCTTTCATGGGAAAGTATTTTTTTCTTTTTACACAGTCAGCATTTTCGTGGTTTATCAGTATTTTAAATAAAATTTAACTAAAATAAAACGAACTTTCTAAAAACATATAACTGGCTTATAAAAACAAAAAAATTAATTAAAAAAAACTTTTTTATATGTAAATTGTATAAATTGTTTTTAATTGGTCGCCGACTTCTAAAAATGTAATCTCAATAATTTAGAAGTATAATTTTTTTTAAATTTTTTTCGTTTAGATATCAGCGATTCAATAAAACTGCTTTTAAGTCAATTTCTGTCTTTGTTATGTCTTGGATTTTCCCATTTCTAGTCAATCAAGTACTGGATCAGATTTACTTAGATTTTTTTCCCTGATCCATTCATTCCTAATTATGTCTACATTATTACCAAAAAAAACTATACGCGCCCCCACAGTATATGAAACGACCAATCTTATAAGTTCCTATCTCAAAACGTTTTGAGTCGTAATTAAATAATTGGGTTAAAATACATTTATATTCCTTAAAAGAAAACTTTGGATTAAACATTTCTGGAAACATTCCCACGGGTTTCCCCTTTTAAAGCTGGAAATTATTTTATTCAGTCCTAAAAAACCATTCTTTCGAAAATATTGTTATGACATAATTAAAAATAATACAACTTGTACAATTTTCAAATCTTTTTTGCTTATTGCCTTTGTAAAAGTAAAATTGGATTGCATAATCGAAATATTTTCTTTTTGCTACCCTTCTTTTATATGCTTTTCTTTAACGTACAACGGCTCAACCGTGTTCTCGAATATTGCAACTTTAAAGCCATTTCCCAATACAATTTCCCATACAGTGGTGAAACTTTACACAGCGACATAAGTTGGACGACAATACAACATTCCATTGTTAATTTCATATATTTCTATACTTTACATGTAGAAAATTTATATATAAATTGTAGGAGATACAAGGGGAACATTTTGAGGAAGGGATATGAATCATAAGACATAACTATTAATCCGATTGATTTTCACTGTCAATTCATTATTAATAAATCAGATGGCTGTTGAAGCGGATTTTAATATTACTAATGTAAATTTACCTTCTAAAATTTATGTACGCTAATCACGTGATTTAGTTATAAATAACTGGTATCATTTATAATAATGAAAAGGTTATAATGTAATTTTAAATTATTATCTAATGTAATAAAAGAATAAAAATATAAAATATATATAATAAATATAATATTAATATAATATAATGAAATATAATATAAAATAATAAAAATGTAATGAACTAACATCTAATGTAGAATTTGACAATTTCATTTAGTTTTGACTAAATATTAGAAAATAAAAATAAAATTAAAAAAGAATTTTAAAAATACGTTTTAAAAAAAAAAAAATCTTACTAAAGAGTAAAAAGTAATTTTCGTTTACGAAAATTACTTTAAAAAAAATTACTTTCAAGAGAGTTACTTATAAAAAAAATTCCTATTTATGCATGAATAAAAAGATAAGCGTAGGGCACACTCTCATATACAATGTCTTCATAATTAGAGTGAGCCCGACGGTTTTCTTTTTAGTCAAGTATAAATAAAATTTTTTTAAGTATATTTTTAAACATAAAATTATTTTTTACTCTTTAGTTTAAATTGTTTTTTTTTTTAAGAAAAGCATGATTTTAAAAATTAAAAAAAAAACTTTTTTCTTGTACCTTTATCACTGAATTTGATTTTTAGTAGAAAAAATGTTATCTTAGTTTTATCGGAAACTTATTATTTAATTTTAATCAACTCTCTCAACAGTAATACCAACGAATCATTTACAGATGAAATTTTTAGTAAGTTGATCTTTTTCATTCTGTAAAATTATAAAATTTTAGAAGAGCTTAAAAATTAATTAATTTCCTTTTATTTTACCACTGTAAACAAACATAAAACCATTAATTTCTACTGTCACGGTAATAACAAGTAATGGACAAAAGTAAATTTACTTGTTCCTGGCTAATGATTATTTGTTTATAACATTCACAATCAGTACCTTTCAACAATACTTTGCCTAGTCCTATAAATACTATGTACTCAGCAGATTTTATTGCAATTTTAATTCATTAAATGTAGTGATGTCATCTAATTTTTAATAGTTATATGAATAAATATATGTATAAAAAAATCTTACAACGAATCTTAATTGCAATCCATGAATATGCTAAATTTTGTATATGTTTGATTGCTGATACTATAACTTATAATTGTTTTTCATTTTATTATTACCTAACTAGAGTGCACACGTTGCCTTTACAAGACAACCATGAGATAATACAAACGTGTAATTAGAATGCATTCAAACTAATACATAATAGTAGAAGGAAGGGGGTTTAACTGAAATCAGGAATAGAACGCTAACGGAAAACAACTGAATGAAAATTTACTCTTAAAGAAAGGGTATAAAATTATACCTTTTTCTGCTAGAATAACGCTGCAATAGGAACCGTAATGAACTATTAATAATAATTGTCAAAAATTAAAATTTTTATAAGCTTATTCTAAGCGTTTATTGGGATTTTATTTTGTTGCATAAGTTTGTTTTTTAATTGCAATTAATGCCACAAAAATAAGATGCGTCTGTTTATATTCAAAATCCAGATATGATAACGTTTTATTGCTGTAGGAATCAAAATTAAAAAGTGGTCAAGTAAACTACTGGAAATAAATATTTTAATACTTCACTAGACGTTTTGTAATGTTTTAATTACGTACATTCAATTTTTTTTAATAATGGGCTTTATTTTAGATAATTATATACTTGAACTTAGTTGTTGCAGTTATATGTGTTTTACTGTATCCCTTTTAATATTTTTTTTAATATTTTAGTTTATTTGAATAGAGATTGCAAAAAAACACTTTTCTATAATGGGAGCTTAATAACCTGAAAAGTGGAATTTGAAGAATATTTTAATAAATTGGTATAGACAAATATCGGGTCAATGTCACAAAAAGGAATCAGTGGCTGCGGTTGAGAAGTGTGAAGTGCCTAAAACGGATGATCCTGTTTTTATGGCGTTATGGAGGGTGTGAAATACATAAATACCTCCGTTTATTGCAGGATGTGCTTTAACATCTGGCTTCAAACGTCGAGTTAAGGCTGTTATGAGTTCCCAGATGAGCGATCTTAATAAAATAAAGGTAATACACACATTTACATTTCCGCTTGTTACGTATAATTTTGGTGGATATAAACGGATCTCGAGAGGCTAAATCGTATCATGCACAAGATGTTTACGAAGTTCTGCCCGTGACCATCCAAGAAGCTGGGTTGCATGGTTCCATTTACCCAGGAAGAAAGATGATAGAGAGAGGTCGTTGATTTTCTTGAGTAACACGCAGAACAGCTGCAGAACCTCAGAAATCTTTTATAAAGAAAAGAGTATCCTTAGTTTACTTCACAGGGATAAAGAGGGAGGAGTTATATTTGCTTAACTCTACTACACTTAGGTAAAGATGACTTCTAACTCTTGGCTGAGGCCCTTACAATTGATGAGAAAAATATGTCCACGGTATATTCATTGCGTGTCTTATGGATAGGATGATAAGGGTCCTGACAAGGACGCAGTTAGGGAGGTCAGACAACTGCCACGTAGGTACCTCCCAGGGCTGTGCAATGCTTAATTGCGGGTCTGGCCCCGGGAAGGGAATTGGTGAGATAGGAGGTTTAGTCAGTAGGGTGTAGGTACACATACGCACTTAACAGCATCTTACGCAACCTTTAGCGAGCTCGACACTCTGCCCGTAAATGGGGTTCCTCCGACTAACCATAAAAACCAAAAAGTATCTAAACACAGGTAACATAGGTATCTAAATTAGACTAATAATTTAAAAAGATTTTAAAAAGGGAATTTAAAAACCGAACAAGTTTATTACTATGATAATGCTTTTTATATTCTGTACCACTCCGTATAATGTCCTTTACCACTCACGTGATGAAGTTTTAACGAGTTTGTAAGTTTTAAAATTCTTACTAAATGTTTTATAATTGTGTATGAATTTGATATTTGATTGTGTATGTTTATTCCATCATATTTACTTGATTGCTTCTGTTTTAAACGGTTCAAGACCTTTGCATATTGTGCTGTGTGATTGTAAATGGAGATTACTTAGTACGAGTCATTACATAGCCTTGTTTTTGCTATTATATGCATAAGGCTAACAGGCTCTGTAGCCGATGAATTTAGAAAAAGAAAATTGCAGTAAAATAATTACATCCTACCCTACTAAAGGGCATTTGTATGTGGGTGTGTGTGTGTGTGTGTCCGTTCCCCATAGCTTAGCACCGGAATGTACTGATCACTAGCGGAAAATCTCGATTCGTTAGTAAATTTCTCGTGGTGGTCAAGTGTATATTAGTTATATTATATTATTCATCGATACATCGCATATATATATATATATCGATATATATGCGAAATGTATAAATAATAATACATTTTTTCATGCAATTATTTTTTTTCATAAAATAATGAACTATAACTAAAAAGTAGACATCGGAATGTTCCGAACACTAGCGGAAAATCCCGATTCGTTAGTATCAATTTCTAGAATTAAACTTCTAATTTAACTTTCGATGTATCAATTTGCATCACTCAAGAAAAATTATTTTTACACAAGAGGTAATCAATTTTGGACACCTAATAATCCCATTCCAAGACGCCGCCCGCCCGCAGGGCCTAGGTGTGGAGGGCGTGTATACGGCACGCCTCTGCAGCTAGTATTTAACAATTATATTGCAAAAAATACATGTACATATATTTTATATAATTATTTTTAAATTATTTTAGTTACGTCTTTAGAAAATTTTACTACAAGTAAAAAAATTATTTTCATAGCTTTATAAAGTTATGTAATGTTGAATTTAATAATGCATTCATGCATATGTGATTGACATTTGAATTAACAAAAAACCTGATAAATAGAATAAATTAAAACTTAAAACAGAATGTCATTCTTTTAGAGAAAAATAAATATAAAAAATAATTTATTAAACTTCTAAAAATGATCATCAATAATTTATTTATAAGGAAAAATCATATTTCTTTTTTTTTAATGAAATAAAAAGTTTATAGAATTTGGGTTAGCCTAATTTACAAATTAGTTTAACGGGAAAGAAATTTATCATAGTAGTATGTTCTATGTCAGTAGTAATAATCGTGTTTTCTAAGCCATCATTTTGCTAGTTGCCTTGGCGGCATTTTTTATTTAGTCTATTATAACTATATAGGTTATAAGTTTCAAGTTCTCTATTCAATTACAAGATTAAGTTTATTCGCTCTCTGTCTCTCTCTCTCTCTCTAGTACACACGTAAACACACACACATACATACACATTTAAATAATATATTCTGACTCAAAAACTATATGTAATTATCATTTAATAATATACATAAATCAATAAAACTATAAATTAACATTTTTCACCTCTCGCCTTTCTTATTCCTTCCTCATTTTTTCTTATTTTCTTGCATCTTATTATCATTAGCTCTGCTGTATTAATGTTAAAGATAATCAAAATTACAGATTTAGAATAAAATAACCTATCATCAAGATAAGAATACAAAGGAAGACAAATTTTGAATAGAATACATATGTATTCTTTTAAAATTTGTCTTCCTTTGTATTCTTATCTTGATGATAGGTTATTTGTTAATGTGCCTATGTTAGTGAGTTATTGGGTAAGACACATATAACCTTAGTATAAAGTAATGAATACACAAATAGGCTGCACAATATTGAAAAATATCCTTTGAGACATTTATCAAAAAAATATATTTTTTATTTAAATTTTATTTTTAATACAGTTCTATATTACAAAGCGCAAATCCGCAGGGTTAGTCTAGCGATTAAACTCATCGTCACAAAACCACCTGATTTTTTAAGTTGAGAGTTCTAATGTTCGAGTCCTTGCAAAGTCAGTTGCTTTTATATGGATTTGAATGCTAGATTGTGAATAACAATGTTCTTTGGTAGTTAGGCTGAATTAACCACATTTCTCAGGAGTGGTCGACCTGAATCTGTTCCAGGCTACATGTTTACCGGTATATTTACATTTACATTGCACTAAGTCTGCAGCAACATCAGACCTGGCCGGTAGCGGTAAATTGTATTTGCCTGTATACACACACCCATGCCCGGCATTAACTGGAAAACTGGAAACTGGTTGTAGAAGACAAACAAGTTACAGATCACAATAAAAAGATATTAAAAAATATATTAATAATAAACATGAAATAGCTAAAAATTCAGTACTTTATGATGTCTCGGATTCGAATTCCGGTCAGGCATTACATTTTTCATACGCTACAAATTTAAATTTACATATTCCCATTTTCAAGCTTTTACGTAAGCTTCTGTGGTGAATTAACTTATCAGTAAAAAAACCATATTGAACTATATTTGGAGAAGATTCCTGCTCTATTTTTTTAATCTTCAAATAAACTTTGCAATACACTTAAACATTGTAGATCTGAAATTTTAAATGAAATATTAACTCTCTTTCACAAGATCTTCCATAAAGGAAACTTTTTAATCCGAATTTAATGTAAAATCAAACAAATAATTTGAAAAATTGGTGATTACATTGATTAAATAGAGAAATGTTGTCTATAATTTTATATACAGATGAGTTTAAGAAGAGATTTGTTTAGCTAAATTTTTTTTTAAATGACTAGATGAATTGTAATAAATGATTATACAAATTATCTTCATGATAAGACTTTTGTTTTATTATGATATTACTAGGTAAGATGTTTCTCCAAATAACGTTTGTAATATTGAACATCGGAAAGTTGGGGAATAATTATGTTATTTAAAAATAGTTATTAACGTAAGGAAAACGTGACAAAAGCTCATTTTGTCTGATTAATTTTCATCCTCCCGTGTGCTAGTCTACTTAATGCAAGTGATGTACGTTTGAAATAGATATTTGTACAAAGGATGACGTTCTTACATAATGGCATTGTAATCAGAGCTTATGTATTGTCATTGTATTCTGAGCAACGGGTAGTCCATTGGATAGATTGAATAATTAAAGGACATAAAATGAAGACCATATGTAGCCAATGATATGGTTTAATTTTCTAGTTACAATTGTGTAAATGTTAAAATTATATAAATACAATTATACAGTTATAAATTTTACAACTGCGCAATCTGAAAAATGAGAAAAGTTATTGCTGTTTGATGGAATAGTACTCATTTGTTTTAATTTATTTTATTGGAATTTCTCAAATCGCAGAACTCTAAAAACAGACTTGTAAAAAAGCAATGAAGTAATTCAGTTACGATGGACAGTAAAGACATGAGATCTACTCAACTTAAAAACGAAACCCAAGAGAATTATTAACTGAAAGTTCCCACAAATTTAAAAAAATACAGCCTACATTTAAAACAAAGAAAAAATGTCATTATATTTATTATAATTCTTTTATTATAATTAGTCTAAATAATAATTTATTTTATATAATATGAAATCGTGAAGGGGAAATGTATTTTAACACTAAATACGTTTCATATTCCGAGTTGATTTAAGAAGTGTGATGAGAGAAAGAAAACGTGTCAAGACATTTCCAATAAAAATAATTTTTACTGTTAAAATGTGCATAATATTGTAATATTATCACTGTTTGGTAGTGTTGTTAATAATAATAATTTATTATCTAAAAACAATATACAAGTCACTATACCCTGGTGTAAATAGTGTCATATTATATTAATGCATTGTCTTGTTGATAATATATCTGAGAACGACTAGATTAGTGATGTACGTACATCCCTCATTTCGTAGAAAGAGGAAAATAGATTTCTCCTAGATTGTTGGTCATGTGGACGGTCAACTTTATGTTTTACGAGATACAGGTGATCACCTTGGAGGCACTATAATAGTAGTAATAGTAATAATAGTTATCCATCTAACTGACACGAGGGTCAATGACATCCATCTCTCTCGCTCCTTTAATGTGTTTTGCACTATCTTGATAGTGGTTGATCTACCATCTACCAATTCGTGTCTAATATGTATCACACAACTGATATCTGCTCGTTATAAATCTTTCTTCTCAAGCTTCTCCTTATGTCAATTTCATATACATTATTTTTTACAATAAACCGAATTAAACCATCATTGACACGGTCTTTCATAACAGATCTATGATACAGCCAACTTTTACAACTCACTTTTATTAATAAAGTGATCATATATTAGATAAGATAGGCTAAATAAGATGATATTTTGAGAGCAATTAACTCTTTAACCACAGCCAATTAGCGATTGTTTTTTTGAACAAGAGTTTTTTTATCACATCGATTGTAATAATACACAATTACTATTTATTACGTCATTTGCTATTAAAAATACGTTAAACAAATAAATAAATAGGAGTGAAGCAAAAATAAACTCTTAAAAGAAAAGTGCAGTTTTCAATTAAATACTAAATAAATACTTAAATACTAAATCACCACTCTACCGATTCCCTTGGCGAAATGATAGCATTTCATCCGGGAGGTCCTGAGTTTGAATTGCGGCCGGACATGACATTTTTCATACGCTAAAAAATCTTCAACTAATATTTTTCCGCACAAGCTTCAATCTTAAGTAGTATACTACTTATCAGTTTCCAGTTAGTATTTTAAGTTTACAGTTAAAATATACGATTGCTGAATGATTGGATTACAACTAATTTACACATATGCTTCTAGTGCTGAAAAGTAAATTCAAAAAAGCTATTGTGTATACAATTCACATGAAATCCTTTATACCTAAAAAATAGAAAAATCTGGGATAAACAAACGAAAGTAACAACAAATTTTGATTTGATGTCCATATTTTGTTTCATTTAATTCTTTTACCTATGGAGCTTTTTAAGGTATTGTAAAAATAAAAATAAAAAACCAATCATCCTCAAATAATCAGAAAATAAATGAACCAACAAAAATACAGAATATATACAACAAAAATGAAAATATTTATGTAACTACTATAAAAATATTAATATAAAGAAAGAAAAGAATCAGAAAAAAAATTAAATAAACGAAAATTATAAACATAAGTTAAACCAATACAAAAAAACACACAAAAAAACATCTCTAAAATAAAATCCTTAGAATTAAATCGAAAGAAAAAGGAAACGCACTAAACAAATGAAAGAAACAAAAAATATTACACTTACATTGGGGCATTTCCTAATCATTTCACCTATAAAACGAAACCCTGATTACCAAAAAAACGAATAAAAAAATGAATAAAAAATCCAGAACATTAAAAGAGAAGAGGCTTAAAAAAAGCATGAATCAACAGATGAAAAAACAAAAAAATTAAAGAAACAAAGCAAAGAACAAAAAAAATAAAACCTAATTGTCTCAATGTCGAAAAGGAATAAATTTCTTTAAATCATTTTCTACAAAAGCAGCAAACCCTGACAAAGTCATTGTGATTAAAGAAACAACTGCTAAATAATTATTACAAAAATAAATAAAGAAATTAAATCGAAAAATTAAATAAATACAGTACTAAAAGTAACTAAAGTTGAAGAAAGAACTAATGAAGAGACGGGAGTAGGGGCTGCAAAAGCAGCACGTAGTAAAAAATAAGGGAAACTGAGCTCTTTTAGTAAAATAAAAAAATAAAATAAAATAAACTGATAAAAAAACTATCATAAAAAAAATCTAAATAAAAAACATAATGAAAAAAACGAGAAAATTAAAAAAAAACAGTACTCAAAATCAGAAATACAACACCATCACAATTCATAAATAAAGTAATTAACTCAGAACAAAGAGAAACTCTATTCTCTTGATAAATAACTAAACAATAAGAAACATTTCTTGAGTACTTTTTTTTGAGTACAACATTGTTCTATCCCTCCCCGCAGCTGTATCCGCAATTAAGCCATTTACTTAGCTCCAGGAGGTGCCATCACCTCAAACTATCTCGTCAGGAACTTGAGATCTCTCCAGGTAGCCGGGGCCCGGTCTTTTAATTATACGCCATGCCTTTAATGAGGGGACCCCAAGGGATCCCCACACGGGAATTCGATCTTGACGTCACGCCTGAAATGGGGAATTCCAAAGGGATCCCCCACCGGGAATAGGGTCTTATTTTGCCACCCCCCATGTTGAAGACACAAGGGAGTCCCCGTCCAATCAGCGAGAGTGGAACATCTAAGCGGCCCATTCCTCTTTTATCTTTTTCCTGTTTAGCCTCCGGGAATTACCGTTTAGGTATTACTTCAGAGGATGAATGAGGATGATATGTATGAGTGTAAATGAAGTCTAGTCTTGTAGAGTTTCAGTTCGACCATTCCTGAGGTGTGTGTTTCATTGAAACCCAATCACCAAAGAACACCGATATCCACGATCTAGTATTCAAATTCGTATAAAAATACTTGACTTTACTAGGACTTGAACACTGGAACTCTCGACTTCCAAAACAGCTGATTTGAGAAGACGCGTTCAAGGCAAACTAAACTAAACGGAACTAACTTAAACAAACAAACTAGAACGAAAAACACAATAAAAAAAAACACAATCACTAATAAAAAAACAGAAGACAAAAAAAACAAGAAACACAATCAAAACAAAAATCAACCCCATACAATAAGAATTAAGTATAAAAAACAATCACTCAAAAAAAAAAATCATTATTAATTAATATTTTGAAAGAAATATTTGAAACTTCGTCAGTTGGAACAAAGTATTTTTTAAATTGCATAAAGCCGAACGTAATGACAAATAAGGATGTATAATTATTCTATACTCATGATTATTTATTATTATTATTTTGTATACAGAAACTGAATTTTTTTTTATTACTTCTTAACCGAAAAAGATTATCGTTATAGAAACGGGAATCTAATAACCACTAAATTTTTACATAAAATTGCAGTAGATTTTATTTTCCGTAATTTTATACTTCCCTTATATAAAGAAGGACAATATAAAATCTACTTCACAGACCATAGAAAAACCTTTTTAAAGTTATATAAATGTCTTTTATTTTAAAAAAAGATCTAGAAAAAAGACAAGTGTTTTATATTCTAATGATTTCAAAATTATTAAAAGGTTTTTGAAAAGAATATACAATTTTAGTAAGCTTTTTAAAAAATAGAAAAAATAATTTATTTTGACGATAAATACCAATTTCAGTTCGAAGCCTGTATATAGAACTATGAAATGGAAATTCTCTTTTATTCTAATACCAATTTTGTTTTAGTACGTTATAAAATACAACTTAAACGCGTTCGAGATTAAAAATATTTTTTTTTTTTTTTTTTTTTTTAACTGAATTTTTACGGGCATCGACTGCTAAGGTCATTAGCCCTCGTCACATTCTTTAAAAGAAATTATTATCTCCATCAGGATCGTCATATGTAAGGGTGTAAAGGGCCCTTACATTTTATTTAATAACTTCACAATAAACATTAAAACATGAAAGACAAGGACAATCACAAACACTTATGGGGTGTAAAGGGCCCCAATATTAAAATTTGAGATAGGTTCTCAAAAGACCATGAACTTAAAATTAAAATTAAACTAATCAATACCATATCTTTCTTTCTTCTACGAAGTCTCATTTATAGTTTGCTTAAGCACCCTCGGGGCGACCAGAACCGCCGTTGAGCAGTATATCAGTCGTGCCAGGGTGCCGTGGCAGTTGAATCCTTCTTATATCAGGCCATAGGCATGCACGGCGTACACCCATAGCCTCGCGCCCTCAATCCACCCTTGAGGGTCCCCCATGCCATCATCGGACACACCCCGACTCACTGCTCTTGAATGCAGGTGAGCCAAAATGGCCTAGGCAAGAGGGCTACCTCCCGTCACTATACGTGCCACGCTTCGAGACTCCCTTATATGTATATATAAAACTACCCCTTAGATTATCTTTTACCACAGCTTTAAACTTCCATTTTATAGACTTTTAAGAAGTCCACTGGCGTGTAAAAATGCAACTATATTTTCTTCATTTCCATTATCCAGATCAGCACTAATATTATTTGTAAGACGGAACCTCTTTCTGAGGTCCTCATATATGGTACACTCTTCTATTAGATGCTTGATTGTCAGTGTTTTATTACAAACACCGCACATTGGTCTCACTTCGCCGGTTAACAAATATAAATTTGTTAATCGCGTGTGACCGATTCTAAGTCTGGTCACCGCTACTTGTTCACGGCGAGTCAACTTAAAGTCGCTTTTCCATTTATAAGGAGTAGTTTTAACTGAGTTTAACTTTGTATTTAAACTTCTCCATTCAGCGTTCCACTTGTTTCTTACTATGTTTGTTAGACGGTTTTTAACATCTGCCACTCTTACAGGAAATGCATCCAAATCATCGCAGACTGTTGCCTTTCTGGCAGCTTCGTCTGCGATTTCATTACCTGTAATACCAGCATGCCCCGGAGTCCATACAAATACGCATCGCTGTCCTCGTTGTTTTAGTACGTATAAAATGGACAGGATGTTTGCAATTAGGACATCCTTAATGTTCTTGTTCCGAATTGCAACGAGTGCACTTAATGAATCGGAACATATTAGCACTCTCTCTTCGCAATAGTGTTCAGTGTAGCGAAGAGCTTGCTGAATTGCAGTGAGTTCTGCCGTGTAGACACTGGCCACATCTGGCAGTCTCCAAAAGTGGGCTTCTTCATTTACATATATCGAGCATCCAACACCATGTTCGGTTTTAGAACCGTCAGTATAAATTCTAATATGTTCTTCGTAATTACTGACGGTTGCCAAAAATTCCTGCTGGATGATCACTGCTGGTTTCTTTTTTATTTACCTTTTTTATTTAGTTTCTTTTTTGAGAGAGATCCAAACTTACATTTACCGCTGGCAAGAGCCATGGCGGTATTTCTCTAGTAGAAATTGCTAGAGTCTCTGGTATAGCAATTTCATATTTTCTTCTTAATTCGTGGTACCTAATTCCGGCTGGTCTGGAATAGGTAGCACGACGTTCGTATAATGCAGCCATGGGATGATTCGTAAACAATCTATTATTTATATGAGCAGGGAAAGCCCATATATTTGCTGCATATCTTAACAAGAGGATCTCTCTTCTATAATGTAGTGGCATTATTCCGGCTTCAGACATCAGACTAGCCGCCGGACTTGTGCGGAAAGCACCTGTTGTGTATCTTATTCCGCTATTATGAACTACGTCTAACTTTCTTAAGTGCGACTTTCTAGCGGATGAATATACGATACATCCGTAGTCTAGTTTAGATTGAACCAATGCTTTATACAATCTCAATAATGTCTCTTTTTCTGAGCCCCAATTTAAGTTCGATAAACATTTTATAATGTTTAGGGCTCTTTTGCATCTATCACTCAAGTCCTGTATATGTAATCCCCATGTAAGGGATTTATCCAATACTAGTCCTAAATACCTTACGCTGTCTTTATATTGTATTGGATTATCGTCAATTGTCAAAGCAGGACTTTGATGAGGAATTCTCTTCCTACAAAAGTGTACACAGCACGTTTTTTCTGGTGAGAATTGGAATCCTGTATTCCTTGCAACTTCATTTAGAGCATTGATCGCTCGTTGCAATTTGTACCTCACCATAGCAGTCTTGATGCTGGCATATATGATTGCCAGATCATCAACATAGACGCTTTTGCTGATTTCTACTGGAATGGCTAATATCAATTTATTAATGGCAATGGTAAACAAGGTACCGCTCAACGGCGAACCTTGCGGTATGCCATTTTCCAATATTCTTTCACATGAATATTCATTGTTGACGCGTACTTGGAAGGTACGGTCATTCATGTAGTTGCTGAGCAGTATAGGCAGATTGCCACGAATGCCCCATTCATGTAACTGGAGCATTATACCATGACGCCAGGTCATATCGAAAGCCTTCTGAAGATCAAAGAAGACTCCGACACAATGTTTCCTTGTAATAAAGCTGTTAGATTAAAATTATTATTATTATTATTATTGGTATTGTGTTTCATATTACTGATAATATGTGGAATCAAGATGCACATTATACTTTTTATTTTTCATAAATTAATTTTTTATGTGAATCCTCTCTCACTGGGTTTAGTTTTAAGTTTGCCGTTTTACCAAACAATTTTTCTAGTTAGTCACAATTACTTTAAATTTATTTTTTTTCAGTGTGTACTTTATATTATTCCTACATAGAAGAAAATTTAGAACGTGGTGTCATACATTCTCACAAGTAAAACTATATTTTTAATTCATGTGTATTTCTGACAAAATCCATTATTTTTATAAGATTCTAAAAAACTGACACCCAGTTTCACAGAAAACTATCATTTATATTGGAACACATAATATGCTATCTTATGTTTCAAAAAACCCATTTAATGTTTCATAAAATGAAAAAAAAAAAAAAATATATATATATATATATATATATATATATATAACAAACAAGAGAGCAAATATTAGAAGATAAAAAATATGACTGTCAAAAAAACATTGCTCTGTTATATAGGCTAATTAAAGAGCGTGTGAGTGACAATGTACATAGTACTTGTATGTAGTATCATTTTTTAAAAATTTATTTAAATATATATATATATATATATATATATATGAGTCGTTTAGTTTCATAACCAGACACATCTTTTTTTTTTTAAATTCGGTTTTTTACAGTTTTAGTATCTTTATAACATTTTACATCATATGTGAAAATCATTTTTTTCAAACCTAGACACCTCGCTTTGTAAAGAGGCTTTAAAATGTATGTTTAGTTTCATAACCAGACACTTTTTTAAAAAAAAAGACACATCCATCCATAGTGCTGCGCTCTACAACAGTTGTGAATTAGTAAAGCTCTTGTTTTTGCTAGTCAGTTTTAGTTAGTCAAAAAAAAAAAGGCCAAAGCGTTTTATTCAATTTTAAAAGAAAAACGTGCTGACCTATTGACAATAACATTTGATATGCAGAAAAATCAAGGGCTACCGAAGGTCCCAGACCAAAGCGCTTATTATTCACGACAGCTTTACAATTACAATCTCACTGTAGTTTTGGGTGATTCAAAAAGCAGACAAACTAACAGAAATGCATTTATCTATCAGTGGAACGAAAGTGAACATGAAAAAAGCTTTACTGAAATATGTTCAGCTGTATGCCATTGTCTTTCACTCATTGAAATTCCGGAGCACATCAAAGTTGTCCGCCTTGCGTCAGATGGGTGTGGCGGCCAAAATAAAAATCATTTTATAATGGGAATGCTTAGCGCCTGGTTATTATATAATGCTCCAAAAAATATTAAATTAATTGAATATATTTTTCCTGTGGTTGGACATTCGTTCCTACCATCGAATAGAATTTTCGGACGAATTGAAAAGGTAATTAAAAAATTCAGAATTATTTTAGACCCAATCGAGTACACAACTTTTTTTTCTCTCTTTGGAACTGTAATACCTTTACACAATAAGGTTTTTGATTGGAAGCAGTCTGTCTCTGAAGTAATGCACCTTCCTGGTCAGTGGCATTTTAAATTTAATCCTTCGAAACGGTTTTTTTTCAAACTTAATCATAAGAGAGATAATGTCCTCATAAAAGGTGAAGTTCATTATAGAACAGAAGAAGGAGTGAACAAACGTGTGTGTAAACGTTCAAAAACATTTAAAGACATTGTATTTGCAAAGATAATACCAGCTGATAAAGCCGTACCACAAGTAAAATTAGATGATGTTAAGAAATTGCTAGTAAAACACTTCGGTGAATCCTGGGTTGATTTAAATTCTTTAAAGTATTATAAGAATATTATAGAAAATCAATATTATAGGAAGATTATGTCGAGGACGAAATTATTTATTAATGTGATAATTTTAATTGTGAGGTGGATGAATTAATTGTTTAACTTTTTTTTAATAATAATTGGAATCTAATGAAAAACACTTATAATTAAAACACTTATTATTTTATAATACTTATAATGTATTTTTTAAACTTTTCAAAAACGACTAATTCATGTTAATATATTTAAGATATTTCAGTTAAAATTTTTCACTTTTCTGTAATATTTTATAATCTTTTCAATGGTAATAATATAACATTTTCTTTTTGTGAACAGTGTTTTACTTTCATAACCAGACAAGTCCACATATTAAGTTTCATAACCAGACACATCAATTATTTAGGTTCAAAACCAGACAAGTCAAACACAAAATTTCAATTTTCTGGAAAAATAATTATAATTATTTCCTTAAAATTTAGCCAAATAATAGTGATCACAAGACTCAATAAGGTAACAATTTCAAACTTTGGGTTCGCAAGATAATGGAAAAAAAATGTTTTTTTGTTTCCTGAAAAATTTTCCTATTGTGATGTGTCTGGTTATGAAACTAAATGACTCATATATACGCGTATATACAGAGTAATGGTAAAGCCAAATTTTTCTGCTTTGTAGGAATGACAATTAAATTTATAAAAGATATTTTAATCAAGGTAATTTTTGTGTGATAGAATAGTGTATGGTAGCACTGGTAGATCACGCCTCCTGGCGATAGTGGGCGTGGCACCAAACAGTTATACAGAGATACAGGTAGTGTGCATTTCTGTAAGCGTACCGGCCGTCCAAGTGTTTTAACTGAGAACAGTCTGCAAATAATAAATGAAACACTTCGTTCTCCAAAAAAGTCTCTTCGAAAACTTTCTAACTTGACTGGAGTATCTTACGGAAGTGTTCATAAGGCTACTAAAGTTCTAAAATTACAGCCACACCGGATAAACGTAAGTCATCAGCTCCAAGAACCAGATAAGAAGAAATGTATTCAGTATTGTCGGTGGTTTAGAGGTTTCTTTCGAAATGAAATACCTGTTTTAGACAAGGATTTTTCAGCGATAAAGCTTGGTTTCATTTTAGCGGATAAAAAATTACAAAATTACAGAATATGCTCTTCAGAGAACCCACATTTGTTCCATGAACAGCCATTACATTCGCAAAAAATTTGGATGGGGTGGGGTGTGGTGTGGTGTATCTTATCTTAGAAAATTGTCGGGCCTATCTTTTTTCGGAGACCATCATAGTAGAACGGTATCAAGAAATACCCATGTAGTTTATAGATTTGCTACATGTTGATGAACGTGAATGCTGGCTGTAAGATGGAGCAACTACACACACGGCAAACAACAGTATGTAATTTCTTCGATCACCGGATCCTACGGCCTCCTCGTTAACCGGGCCTGAGTCCTCCTGATTTTTATTTGTAGAACTTTTTGAAAGTTGTGTTTAATCAAACAACCCACATACACATGATGAACTTAAATAATGACAATGTATCAAATATCACTGCTGCTACACTGTAAAAGGTCGCATCCAATGTAAGAAAACGCGTTGAAAATCATGGTGGACATTTCCAGCAGTTATTATAAACTTGTAAGTAATACTTTTGTAAATGTTAATATTATTTTGTAAATTAATAAAAAAAGCTTTCTAAAAAACAATTTTTTGTCATTTGGGTTGCACGACTTTACGATCAGCCGTTTTATACATATATGTAAAACCTGCGACACTTCCGGCTACGTAAGGATTCCAACGCAGGGTCATACATCTAAATTCGTTCAGCCATTGAACTGTTACGGTGGAACAAACATCCATACACTCTAAATACATTACACTCCGTTTTGGCAGTCGTGTAAAAACACTATATTTGTCTGTTTTGCCTCCGGAACCACAGTAAGGTATTACTTCAGAGGATGAATGAGGATGATATGTATGAATGTAAATAAAGTGTAGTCTTGTACAGTGTCAGGTTGACCATTCCTGAGGTGTGTGGTTAATTGAAACTCAACCACCAAAAGTAAGACAACTTCACAAGTATGAGGTACTAGGTTTCCGAATCGTACTCGCTTTGAGATGCGAGTCATTAAAAAACGACTAGTTCATCTGATAAGTTTTTTCAGATTTTTAAAATTTATTTAAACACACACACACACACACACACACACACGTCTTCGCAAATCAGCAGATTTCGAGAGTTCCGAAGTTCAAATCCTAATAAAGGCAGTTACTTTTATACAGATTTGAATATAGATCGTGGATACCGGTGTTCTTTGGTGGTTTTGTTTTAATTAACCACACATCTCAGAAATGGTCGACCTGAGACTGTACAAGACTACACATCACTTACACTCATACATATCATCCTCTGAAGTAATACCTGATGATGATTCTCGTAGGCTAAACAGGAAAAAATAAAAAAAAGATATTTATTAAATTAAAATATGAATAATATTTAGGATAATTCTATAATATTTGTTTCGTTCAAACGGATCCAAAGGCAAAGAAGAAAATAAATGGTCAAATGCATCATCTTAATTAATATTTTCAAAGCGATTTAAACATTTATTGAAGTCATTGAGTTCCATCACGAATAATTTAAAGAAAAAAAAACTTTAAAAAATTAGTTGCTCCCACTGAATACATTTTTTATAAAATTTGTTATTAATAATAAAATTTTAAAGTTTAAAAAATTATTCAAAGATTGTTTGCAGTTTTTTAATTAAATTCGAAATACGAAAGCTGTATTAAGAATTACAAAGTAAAATTTTTGTTTTTTTTAATGTACTTTCTTATATTAAATATCTTTTAAAATATTTTTGCTGTACAAGATACAATGGAGTACATTAACGCTCTACATTTTTCTCATAGTTACAGTTTCCTAAAGTTGGTTTACCATCAAAAGTATTTTTGCAACTGCGGTAAGGGTATTTTAATTTTTTCCTATAATTTACTATAATTATCGAAATTAATTTCGGTTACCCTAATTATATTTTAGTTAAAAATGAAGTTTACCATATGATAATCCAAATTTTAGACTACAGGTATGCAAAGTCCAGCAGATATCTCAGAGATTTGTTGCTGGTCAAGAGACCTGTAAGGGTCTTGTTAATGAAGTAGATGAATAATAATAATAAACAGTATATTTTTTAAGATCCTAACTTTGCCAGGTAAGTATTTGTAGTGTCCAAGAGTACCAACAAACTTATACGATTAAAATTAGTACGGTTGAATCTTAATTAGGGCTTATCTTTTACAAGAAAAAGAAATCTAGTACTACTGATTAACTCTTACACTCGATACATTTCTAAGAACATCTTAACAATTAATACCATTTTTAACACATACTTCGAAATATTTCTTTGGTTTCTAATTTTTCCTCCTGAAACGATATTATCTTTAATAATTTTTTTCAAAAGGCCAGGAGTGTTCGTTTATTATCAATGAAATTATAAAACAGATGTATCGATTTTATTTACAGATGTAGTAGTCGACTGAAGTGAGTTTTAAATAATTTTTTATAACTAGTTCAGGTGGTACACAGTACAGATACATCAAAGATATTTCTATTTATGTTCGAATATACTCTAAATAAATATAATACATAAAAAGTAAAGAAAAACATCATTTATTTACCGATAAGGTAATTTCATTTGCAATTTACAATGTATGAAAAAACTGAAATGAAGAACAACTTACCTTTTAGTACAACAAGCTGACAGATTAATCGCCTGCAGCTTTCGCTGTATGGGCCACTCGCGTAGATAATATTAATATATTTAACCAGGCTAGGTTACTAGATACATATTATTAAAGCTACTGGTTTAATTAAAATTAAAACGTACCCAAACACACAGACACACAAACTTCAACCGCACGTGTACACATATCTCGCGTTATGTATTTTTTATTATATAGATTCCTACATAAGTGTTTTTACTGTTAAAACCTGTTTATATTTTTAGATCCATTAAGAATTAGCTATATAGCTTTTATTAACATTAGAACATTTCAAAATGCTTTCTTTACCACAATTTTTTTTAAATAGTTTGTTAACTGACATGAAATATGTAAAATGTTTGCAATGTTGTATTTTAATAATATTATATTTAAACAGTAATATATTATAATTATCGTGTTAGATAACAGATTTAAAATTTGCTAAGAACTATTACTCATTTGTAATCAATTTGTTTCTTTCATTTGAGAATACATCTATAGAGCGTTTATCAGTGTTAAATATTTCTTTCTTTTACTGTCTAGCCTCCAGTAATTACCTTTCAGATAATACCTCAGAGGATGAATGAGGATGATATGTATAAGTGTAAATAAAGTGTAGTCTTGTACAGTCTCAGTTCGACCATTCCTGAGATGTGTGGGTAATTAAACCCAACCACCAAAGAACACCGGTATCCACGATCTAGTATTCAAATCCGTTAAAAATAACTGACTTTACTAGAACTTGAACGCTGGAACTTTCGACTTCCACATCAGCTGATTTGGGAAAACGCGTTCACTACTAGACCAACCCGGTGGGTTCACTGTTAAATATTTACTTAAATATGCCAATCAAATTAGATTTTTACGGGCCAAAATTAAATTTCGTTAGGTAAGACATGTAATAAGTAGGAAGAATTTCATAGAATTGAATGAATTACTTTTTCACCCTCTCATTTTTCCGCATAAATTTCAAAATGGCGTCCAAAGTTGGCGAAAAACTGTTTTTTTGTTTTAAAGAAAAACTAAACGTTTAAAAAAAAAGAAGGATTTTAGTGAAAGTTGTTGAATCATTTGAAACAAACATTTTAAGTCCTGTTGATGTGAATAAATCAAAAAATAAAACAGTTATTGCAAAAAACCGCTAAACAATGTTTTCTTCAATTATTAATATCTTTAAAATGAAAAAAAAGATTTTTTGATGAAACTTCTAGAATATATAGTCCTTCGCGAATAGAATAAGTAACTTTTTTGACTTCTGCAAAATATTCAATAATTTTACAAAAATCGAGTTTTTCGAAAAAGACGTTTTCTTCAAATTTTAATAACTCATACTGTAAAGCCCTTACGTGGCCCACCCGGGGCTTAAATGTTTTTAAAGAATTGTTCTAACCTATGCAAATAGTGCGCGTATTGTAAAACAATTGCAAATATGCAAAAAATCGACCAAAATATCGACTTTTTTTGGCTCGTAAAAGTTCAATTATTTTTTAAAGTTTGAATTCCATCGAAATGGCATTGCCATTCGATAGCTGTCATTTTTCTACGAAGTAAAAAAAAAATTGTTGCTCTACGACCTACTGGAACTAAGATAATTTTTTTTATACGTCCTAAGCTAGTCTGTCAACCTACAAGTCGAGGTCTCTCTCCACCCACCAGACACATCAATCTACCGAATGGAATAAGTATTTTACGGAGTCACCATAAATTAGTTTACAGTGAAGAAAACGAAACCGATCGCTATGGAATAATTCTTATATTAAAGTACAATTATTCGAGTACAACGTGTGTAAATTTCAGACCTAATATTGACAAATGAGGTCGTAGAAAGTTTTTGAAAAAAAAATTATTTTGGTTCCAGTAGGTCGTAGAGCAAAAGTTTTTTTAAAAATTCATAGAAAAATGGGAGCTATCGTCGAATGGCAATAATGTCATTTCGATGGAATTCCAACTTTAAAAAACAATTGAAGTTTTTAGATCCAAAAACTTGATGTTTTGTTGGATTTTTCGCATATTTTCAATTGCTTTGCAATACGCACACTATTTACACAGATTAATACAACTCTTAAAGAAAGTTTTAAGCCCCGGATGAACCACGAAGGTGGATTACAGTATGAGTTATTCAAATTTGAATAAAACGTTTTTTTTTTTTGAAAATTCGATTTTTACAAAAACTATTGAATATTTTACAAAAGTCAAAAAAGTTACTTATTCTACTCGTCAAGGACTACATATTCTGGAAGTTTCATCAAAACTCTCTTTCCATTTTAAAGATATTAATAAATGAAGAAAACTTTTTTTAATGGTTTTTTTGTAATAACCGTTTTATTTGTCGATTAATTGACATCGGGCAGAGCTTACAGTTTGTGTTTAAAAACGTTCTACAACTTTTATTTAAAACGGCTTTTTGTAAAACGTCAATCTTTTCTTGAAAACGAAAAAACTGTTTTAACCAACTATGGACGCCATTTTGAAAATGATATTGTTATATGAGATGGTGGAAAACTAGTTCATTCAATCCTACGGAAATTTTCCTATTTTTTACATGTCTTACCTAACAGAAGTTAATTTTGGCAAAAAAACTAGGTATTTTCGACAATTTAATTGGCCAATTAAGTCTACATGTTAAGTGCTTTAACTCAGTGGTTATACCTGTTATCTCTCATATGATACAATAACTGCAAAGAATTTCTAAACAATCCATTCTCAGTAATAGCAATCATTCCATTCTTCCTAGGTATTCTGATTTTTTCTTTCCTAATCCAGATGTAAATTTCACATTGGAAAACCAAACTCATTGAAGTGTAAATGATATTAAGCTTTGCAAGCAGTACCTTAACTATTTTCATCATTAATTAGTTATTTGTACATAAAAAATAACTCTGTCTAGTTCCTTTACATCGAATGGTTTACATGCATCACATCCACAAGAAAAACTGAGATAGCCTAAAAACTAATTAATTTATTGGTTTACCATTAAGATTTCTAAATAAACACACAAACTAACTCAAATTTCCCCCAAATAGTGAATTGTTCTTCTTCTATAATAAGTGCCATTTTACAAGAGATTACTTTTTCTTCTTATCTATCATTTTTTTTTTTTTTTTGGAGGAGGTTTTATAAACTAAAACATTATTTTCTTCTTTCAAACACCAATTTAAGGGAAGGGATCAGGCTTTTCAAAAGATTCGTTCAACAATTTTTATAATTGTGTACATAAAAGTATCTAAATTAAACTATAAATCAGCCAAATTTCCAACTGGAATATAAATTCCTAACATTTTTTTTACCACAACAACGTATTATAAATGTGTCAAATTAAGATTTATAAAATTGAAACGTATGATAAAAATAAAAATAAACTGCGACAAAAAATAGAATATCGAAGTTTTAATAAAGCTGGGTATTTTATGTCCATATGAGTCCGCACGTAGCATTTACACAAATCGATATAAAAATGATATAAAACGTCAGTTCCATATCATTGAAGATAACCCTAGTATCAATTGGGAATTAGTGTATCATTTGGTAATAAATTCCAATTGTAGTCTTTCCTGATTATTAAGTATTATTGTTACTTACAATCTTTTCAGTGGCCTAACTGAATAAATAATGCCCTGTAAATACAAAAAATAATTTTTTCATTGTAAATATTTTCGATGACAGTTTCTTCTATTACTTTTTATTTGTTAATTAATAGGCTTTCAAACCATCGAATGGATTTACTCAGGAGGTTTTTAGTTGTAACTTATGATTACTAAAAAAAGTTGACAACACAGTTATAAAACTTCCCGGTAACGCAGCTTACACAGGCATACATACACAAGTTAATTTAGCACGTCAGTGCTACACTAGCGGTCCTTGTCATTATACTCCAGAGTATTCAGTGCATTTAATGCTCCAATTTAGATCATATTTTTAGGATGTTGGAGCGATTTTGAAAAACATTTTTTGCAATTATTATTATTTTTTTAATTGTTAACAGATGCGCCTAACAAAAATAAGATCTTAATTAGGCGATATCTCGAGATACTGAGGGTGTCTTGCTCTACAGTCTTACCCGCCCTTGACCTTTTGAAGTTGAAATGGTATCAATGTCCGATATAGAGATTCGACTAAGTTTGGTAAAAATCGGTCCAGTAGTTCTGGAGATATAAGATGATTTAAAGTGCGATACCAACAATACACCCCTACATACGAACATCCGGAAAATTTACATCAGTGTTTTGGGTTCCTTAGGTGTCAAAACGTCAAGATCCGGAAAAACCTCATATACCCAAATTGGATCGATTTCATTACTTTCCCTTTCAAAGCTATAGCTTTGCTATAGCGCTAGACGGTAAAGTAAAAATTACGTAGCAAAAAACAATAATTAACGAATATGAACTGTAACTATGAAAACAGAGAAGCCGCTGTGTAAATTTCGTTTAAAAATTTATTTTTAAACATTTTAACTAAATCTAACTCATGTATTTTATGTTTTGTTTTTTCATAAAACCAAATGACTGTTATGTAGAAGATTTTCAGTTAAATAATTTTCTTCCAAAAAAAAACCGAAATTAATTATTTTTCCTCAACAGAACGATTTATTACGTTCATTCATATTTGTTAATACAGTTTTGATCAACAGGTACATAAAACATGGCCAGACATTCATCCTTAGAAACAAAATAAACATGCATACATAACTCATTTATTATACAAAAATTAACTGTAGAGTTGTTTTTTGTTTTGTTTTATATTATGATCTGGTTCGAATAGAACCTTCACAATATTTCATTTTGTTTACATCCCATATATAGCTGCTAAATTTTAGGAATTTATTTGTTTTCTACTTATTAATATATGGAAAAAAGGTTATTTGATTCGCTCATACTGATTGTATTTAACATTCTAATCAATGGATTCTTTGAATCTAAATTCAAATTTCTCTTTCTTATTTCAATAACAAATTTCACTTTATTTTTATATATGCATATCAAACTGTTTATAATAAAGTAATTTTTGGGATCGAATTTAAAGTATAACGCAACATTGTAAACTACTTTGTTCCTAAATATTCATGTTATTGGATACTTTATTTTTACAAAACGTGACATAAATAACTTTTAACAATTACTTAATTTAAAGATCAAACTATTTAAAATATTTTTGAAATTATCAGGTGATTTAAAATTCTTATTATTAATAGTTTATAATTAAAATGGCTTATAAATTTAGTTACCGAAAGACTCAAGTCATTAAAAGCATATTTATGAATCAGAATATGCACTAAGAGTTGCATTTTGTGTATTCGCAAAAATATATACAAGTGTATAAATTTGTGTGCACTAGTTTACTTTAGCGTGCTAAAATTAAAAAATAAAATAATAATAATAATAAATTGGAGCACCTGTAGAAAAGTTCTTTTTAGTGACAGAAAATTTCCTCCTACGTAGTGTAAATAAAAAATATTCTAAAATTGTGCCAGGAAAAAGTTGAAACAAGGAAGAATAAAAAATAAATGTATAATTTAGTTTCCTCTAAAAAATTAAACCTCTTTTTGAATGAAGGCTTTTTTAGAAAAAAAAACTAGTGTATTTTACACATTTAACAACGCTTTCAGGATATTGTTGTGTAGAAAATAAAAAAGCTTATGCAATATACCAATAAACACTAACTTCCTCGTAGACCGCCAGTAAAAATTCGCAAAAACTTTCTGCTTGTGAGACTAATAGCATCTATCATTATTCAGTAGTCTGAGGAATACAAAGAGTGTAAAGAAAGTTTTCAAAAAACTAGAAAATTGTAAGTTCCCAACGTACCGTAATGTTTTACTATAAATTATAATTTTTCTTAAAAATGTATATTTTTTATTTTTAAATAAAACGTTTCTCACCAAAATCTATTACATTTATCCCCCCTCCCGTACATCACATATAGAACTATTTTTATATCTTTATCTTGTCAATTTTGTCCATGGTTCTTTATTTCTTTATCTTGTCCGTGGTTCACGCGGAATGATGAGATTCAGGATTATCTGAAGCTCCCATCGGTTCGTGAGATTGCACAACAGCGCAATGTCAAATACCTACAGAGGCTTGAGAATCATGTAAACCACAATTAATCTACTCGATAACAGCAGAGACGTCCGACAGTTGAAACGAGCCCAGTTGTACTTGACTTAGGGTCTGCGTAACAGTTTAGAATCTAAAACCGTCAAGTTTAGTGGTGTTGTATCTAATTTCTTGTTACTTCTCTTTCTTTTTCTTTTTTATTTGTTATTAATGTTTGTTTTGTGGACTATATGGTGCTGAAATTAATGGTTCGTGATTTATGACAGCTTGAAATTTCATATTTGACTTTTAAGTTTGCTTACAACTGTTTATTTTGCATTATTTATATTGGGGATTCTTAAGGACGTTCTTATCACGTGGTTTTGTCAGGAAACACTTACTTATGGCTCCGCAGAAGGGCCGATTGTAATTATAATTGTTATTGAGCAAAAAATAAAAAATAAATCTTGTCAATTTTTTTATAAACATTTACCGGATACTTTTATCTTAAATATAACATTGCATAATTAATTTTTAGTCAAAATCATATTATGTTACTAAGAGCTAACTGATAAATCTGATAAAAAAAAATTTGAAGTCCGAAAAGAAAATATAAGTCAGTTGTTAATTTCTGTATTATATTATTAAATTTGTATATGTATATAAGTTTGTGTATGTGTGTATATATACATATGCGTAAAAGACATTGTAACAACATCGGTATAACGTTCCTGGGTAACGGATTCCTACCAATTACGAATAAAGTGGTAGAAAATATAATAATGGAACGAATCAGAAAGAAGCTAAAAGAACCCCTTTTAGTAAAGCTAATAAGTCCGTTTAACAATCGTCCTTTATAATACTGTCCGCTGACAAACCTAAACAGATGTTCGATGAAAAGGGGTTACCAGACCAGGGTAGGAATCTCATGGGAAAATGTGAGGGTAGATTATCATTCTCACTCTTCAAGTTGGGTCTGGTCCTGCAGGTAAATAGGATAGGAGTATAACCATCCCGGGGAAGACTAGTTGACAGTCAGTCAGTGAGAGAGTGCTACGGTGAGTTCTGCGAGAAAGTTTTAAGCGAGGAGTTATCAGACGAGTTTGAAAATAGAGTATTTTGGGAGTGGTCAGTGAAGGAGCGAATTTCTAGTGCATACACATTCGACGCGATTAAGGTAACGTCACAAGTAACTCCAGTTTATGAAAACAAGAAATGGCTCGATGAGTTACTGTTAGACTATAAGTGAAAGAGATAATGTACTATATTTCATTCATAAATTGTTAGGGTAGTTTTATTTGTGAATAACCAAGGTGTTTGTAGTGAAAGTACTTTGCACTTGTATTATGTATTGTACTATTGTTGTTAATACACGACTAGTGGTTAAAAGTGTTTAGATTAGCGATTATGCTTACTTATGTCTTTTTTCAATGGGACTTGATTCTGGTTTTCAATATTTAACTACCTGTAAATAAATCCTGACGATTACTTTAAATTCTGTTTTGTATATAATCACTGTTTTTTATTATTATTATTATTGTACTGTTGTTGTTGTGATTATGATTACTATTATTATTTGTTTATTATTGTTGTTTTTTATTCTTATTGTCATTGTTATTATTGATTTGTCTTAATTTTCTTAACTAATGTTCTTCAAACTAATAAACTGTAATTATATTAACATTTTCAACTGTCAATTTCTCAATATCCTGATCGAGCCGCAGACACGCGACAATGTGTTTTACATATCTTTGATTCTCCTCTCTTTTTATACTTTTCTTTTGCTTAATATGTTATAAGGCAAGAAATGGTAGTTTAAACTGCATACTCTAAGAGCAGTCATCTTTATTATACAACCAATTCTTGTAGTGAATAAAACGGAAGTGTTGAGTATAGGGCTAAGTAATCTCCCGTATTTCGATGTGCTTAGTCTGCTGTTAGGCAACAATACATTCGACTCCGTAAGAAGAAAGGAAAAACTACTTCACTCCCTACTTTCCCCAGTAGTCCTGGAATAGGATTCTTATTATTGAGGGTGGCTGTTACAATTTCTGGTGTGTGATTTCAAATCAATCTGTTTACAAACCGTTACAGTAATGTAACTTACATTAATATATAAATTAACATTGGAGATGGTGCTTCTCGAGATAGGTTGGCCAGATTCAGTTTAATTAATTCAGGCTTGTGACCGGAGTGTAGAGCCACTGACAATGTGCACCATGTCTTATATGTCTGCCTCACGTAAGAAGCTGAACGTATGAAAGTAGCCAGAGAGCTTGCAAGGATCATTTTGGTGTTGATCTGCAAGTTAATTGGAAAATCGAAAGGTAGTGGAACATAGTTGCTGGCTTCCTTAGATTCTTAGCTCTGTGGAGGACGGCTAAGAAGATCTGATTCTGTTATAGAGGTGTAGATAGAATAGCAACTCGGGTGGCTAGGGGCCCGCCTGGGTGCTTACTTTGCCAAGATAGGCGTTTTGGCATCGAGTCCCGGTTAGCTGAGATATTCGCTGTTAGGATGAGAATGGATGTGTGAAGTACTCTGTGATGGAGCTGCGATGCGGGAGAGTGTAGGCATTGACCTCGCTCTCGAAATGGGACCAGAACAGAGAGATATAGGATATGTTTCCATTAGAAGCTTATTAAATTTGTGAATCTGTTAAATCAAGGGGACTTTGTGTAAATTGTATTGTAAGAAAAAATTGTCGTCGTTGCGATCGACACTTGTTTTGATGGTATGAGAACAGTATTTTTGGTGTTAAAAGACACAATTAAGTAATGATGTGAGTGTGTAGTCTAATTGAAGTTAGATATAGGAAGAGATTTTGTGTGAAACCTTTGGTGTTAGAGGAAGATGCAGGGATCGCACTTTCACAAATCGGCTAATTTGACGGCTGGGGTTTGTAACTTATGATACATGGTCGTGATTGGAAGAGGCCATACGAAGGCGATAGTAAGTTGTGTAAATACACTGATGAAAATGTTTGTCGAAGCATTTGCATCAGTGGCATCCTGACAGGGCCAAACTGATGACTGGATTATGGTATCCAGTTTAGAGACCACCGGTAAAACCCATCAGGGCTAGGAAACGGAGGAGGGTGGTATGGTGACCGGGATCATCACAAGGCGGGTGACTTCCCCTACGGCTTCAGCTGAACTTTTATGAGTTCTTTTTGGAAGTTGGCTTATTAAGGTACGAAAAGCGTGTAACTAGTTATTTATTTGTCTTTAATCACAAAATTTAACTGGTAGGAAAAAACTTCAAGTCAATTATAATTAATACATCATAAATTCGAAAAAATTCTATATAATTTCAATTTATTTTTTAATATAAGATCAATGTCTAGTTCATATTTTACTATTTCAAATAACGCATTAAAATAAAAAAGATCTCACTCCGTTAAAAAAACGGGTTGTTAATAACTGAGATGTCTAAATTAATTGATCGTTCATATTTAAAGTACAAGTCAACTCCTATATAGTAAACTGAAATACTTCTACTACTAACCTATTTGAGACGTTTTAATTTACGATCGGATTCAAAGTAATATATTGTTTTAAATTTGTAATTTACAACAACTCTTAAATAGAGATGTTAGCAATAATATAGTTACCGGCAAAAGTAAGATAAGTGGGAATAGCTAGGTGTCATTTTAGAACGTAAATAATTTATATTGATTAATAGTTAGCATAATTGAGCTCTTAACGAATCTTAATATTTGACGCGATATTTCTTTCTCAATATTTCTATTATCCACATTAACCCAAAAGAGTCCGGTTTGCAATCGTTCTGAATCTTAAAATTAATTTTAATATTATTATTTTTAAAATTAACATTTACATTTTAAACATTTAAATCTTAATTTTTTTCTGTTAAATAATACCTCTTGTTGAAACACAAATACACGAAATATGATTTATAACTTTATTGTAATTTATTTAAAATATAAATTACAATATCCGTTAATATAAAAATATATATTTCATTAGTACATTGGCCATTATAATACAACTCTATTATTGGTAATTTTCATTTTATTTATTTAAAAATTTCGTTGTTTTGTTGGACTGAAATATCAGACTTGTAAATTTATTCTCATCCAAAATGTAGTTTTGTTATGGTATAAATATGAAATCTGAATTAAAATGCTTTCTTATTATGATTTTTACTTTCGAATTTTAAGAAAACAAGTTCAAGTTTTATTGTAATACATTGATAAAGTTGTGTGTGTGAGAATAGTTAGATTCTCTAAATTCAAATAAAAACAACAAAGGTTTATACACACACACACACACACACACACATTTTATTTTTGAGAACGCGGATGATGTTTTTGAAATAATCATTTGCACAGGGTATAGTTTTGCAACATAACTATTGTAATTAGTTAAATTAATCAACAGCTAAAATATTACTGTGTAGAATTAAAATAAAAATTTTTACACCGGTTTTAGAGGTATGTATAAAAATCTCTTTTAAATTTATTTAAAAATATCTTCAAAAAAATAGTAAATAAACCAGATAGACATGTTAATAAAAATTATGAAAAGAAAGCTGTAGGTCGAGTTATTAAGAAATGATGTCTAACCTGTAATATTATAATTAAATGTAGTGTAAATTTGTAATATTAATATTTCTTTTGTGTGACGTAAGTGCAGTTTAAATTGTTTTGTTTTAACTAGAGTTAGAAGTCTTTAAAGATATAATAAAATATTCATGCAGAGTACATGTTCAAAGTTATTTTAATCTACATTTTAAGCAATATCTTAATTTTACCAAAGTTTTATTTTTTCTCTTGACAAAAAACGTTACCAGGAAACGTTATCAGGATATATTTTAGAGTAAAATTTCTCAGAAACAAATAATAACAACCTACTAAGTTTAAAAGAACGTTACTTGGTTGAACATTTTTTCCCTTCTTTTTAGCATTTATGTGGCTAAATTGATAATTAAGGATAACAATAAAATAAATTTATGTTTATATTGTAGGGTAGTTCTTCTCCTAGATCTCTGAATTTAAGATTTTTACCCTAAGTAGCCTTCTTTCTTTTAAATCTGTCACGTTTATTTTTGCTACTCTTAGGTCCTCTTTATTTTGCTTGAACCATTTCATGTTCGTTTTGACTTTTTCTTTTGACACTAGTCAAAAATTCTCTTCGTAAGCCTGTTTGAAGCCATTCTTATCAGATGTCCGTATGACGCCAATCTTCTCTTATGTATTGCTTCAATGATTCTAACTGCCGGTAAAATTCCTCATTTTGCCTTAAATTTCAACGATCGTTAACTTGTGTTGGCCTTAGGATTTTTCTTAGTATCCGTCTTTCAGCAACTTCTAGTTTATCTATTTCCCCGTGGTTCGAATTACGCATTCTGCTGCGTGTAAAACTCTTGATCGGATTAACATTGTATAGTGCCTGATCTTGCCCTCCTTGAGATCTGTTTCTTATTGTACAGTTCTTCGTAGGGCCATAGGATTTTACAATCTTATCGATCTTGACGATGTTTGCTTCCTTATCCATTCCATCTGGTTGATTAACTTCACCCAAGAACCTAAATTTGCTCGTCTTCTTTTGAGTTCTATGTAACAATGGAAGTAACCAAAATTGCTACGTCCTTAATATACATCATATAGTATGTTTTTTCTATGGAAAATTGTAAGCCTGCCTTTTTAGCCATCCCGTACAGAAAATTCGTTGTTCTGCCATTTCTTGTTAATATCTTAATATTTCTTGTTAATTATCTTGTTAATATTTATATATTTTCCCTCAGAATTCAGATTTAACTAGAAAATGTTAAAAGCAAAATATATTCAAACTTATCAGGTAGAAGTACTTAATCTTTTTGGAAAAATTTATCGGTCTTCTTATCTTTTACCGCGATATCTAAATACATAAAAAAAATAAACAAATCCTTTTTATCTTAAGCAAGGTTTATTTTTTTTAAAAAAGAATGATTATTTACCAATCATGATTTGTCATGGGCACTTAGCTTCACGTTCAGCTGAGTATAACGTATAATAGATTCCTACATGACTGTATAAAAAAACTGAAGTAAATCTAAGACTTAGATTTAATAAAATCTTAGAAAAATTCTGTTCATTGATATTACCGTCATAATATAAATATATTTCAAAATATGTTATTTTTTGATATTATAAATTAGTAACATATCTCCAAAGAAAATTTGTTACATGGGCTTTGATTTTTTTTTTACGTGGATTTATGGTATGAGTATTTGATCTTAAAATAATTTTTAACTTCTCAATAAATATCATTTTTAAATATTTTAAAAAAAATGTTAAAGTGGGATCATTAAGTTGTGATAACAGTAGCTTTAAACAATTGGAGTGACTGGTTATCAAATTAACGAAAAAGCTGCAAACATTATGAGCTTTTACTAAAAAAAAAAGACGCATCACTTATCATTTGTAATGATAATTAACTTTAATATATATAAAACCAAAATAAAATTAAGTATTTTCTTAAGAACAAATTCAGATAATAAAATTAAAGAACAAGTTTTTTATCAGGATAAAAACAAAATGTTTTCTAAAATTTGAAATCAGTTTTATGACATATTTTTATATATTACCTTTCTTTTAATATTTTAAATATAATGTCATTTAAATAAAAAAATCTAATTTGGACACCACATGACTTCCTTATACTTTTATTAAATTACATATACACATTTTTTTAAAATGAAAATTATATAAATTTTATGTCATTAATAACATCTTAATTTTTTCGTTATTATTGAATTATTATTTACCGTAATTTTTTTATAGTTAGAGGTTAATAATTATTAATAAACCAATATATTTAAATTAAAGTAATAAAAAAAGAAAAAAAAAAGATGAAGTCTGATTCGAAACGATGTGCATCCCCCTTTAAGATCTAGATATTTCTTTAATTAAAATGTTATTTGGCTGTAACTGTGGAACCAATGAAAATAAGTATCCCTTATGATATATCGTTGAAAAGCTCTCAATGAGGTCTTATTACTGCAGTTAATAAAAAGTACAAATTTCAACGTTTTTGGAATTGGGCGTTTTTGAACATTTTTGGTCCAGTTAATTGCAATCAAAAGAGGAGGTGCACAACTAGATGTTGTAACAGTCCTAAATCCAAAATTTTGACATCCTACGGATAATCCTTTTTACGTTTGGCGAGATACATACGTACAGACGTACAGACGTCACGCCGAAACTAATCAAAATGGATATTTCCGTTGAAATCTAAAAACCGAAAATTTTCGCGATCATAATAATTCCTTTACTTCGTACAAGGGAGTAAAAATATTTAAAAATAATAATATTTATAAATATTTAACAATATATATATATATATTTGAATTAAACATATATAAAACTCAAATAATCAACTTAGGAGATACAACTATCAAGGCTAAACTGAAACCTGAAAATTTTACGATTATATAATGGAAAAAATTTTAATTCAACATGTGGAAGCTAAAAAAAATTACAATCAGTCATATAATTTACAGTTTTTTATTAATTACCCTTATAATTTGATAATATCCAGCAATATATAATAATTATTATATGTTTAAAAAAATAATACAAAACAAAAAACCGGTTTTAAAATTTAAAGTTAAATTACTTGCATCGGAAAAAATGATTGTATAATGTTTTTCATTTTATTATTATACAGAAAAAAGATTTAAGTAAGTCAGTAGCAAAAGTGGAATAAAGTAATTTACAATAACCTGAGAAATATTGTAAGCTGTATATTGAAAAACGATTATTCTGTTTTGTGTGCAGTTATTTGCCCGAAGGCAGACATGCAATATAAACTTCGCCATACTGTGTAACATATAAACTGGTAGAAAAAGTAGAATTGCGAATGTAATACAAAACTAGGTCGAGAATTACAAAGTAATGGTCAGTTCCTTTCCCTTAATTTAAAAACCTAAATTTTCCTAATAATAGGTTTTATTTAGTAAATAAAAACTATTACAATAAAAATAATATCTAGCTTCCGTCATACATTGAACCAAAGTTTATTTATCAGCTAAGTCATTTGTTATTTGAGGAAACATTTTTTAGAGGTCAATGATAAACTAAAACGAAATTGGTGTGTGTGATGAGTACGATCACATGCATAAGTATTTCGACACCTGTCATGCATATAAAACAGGTAGCATGTTAAAAAGAATAAAACATTTTTAGCGAAGATATTTTTTATGAAAAGTGTTACAAGAAACATATTAAATGTCTTTCTGGTCAGCTGAGAAAATATTTGAAAAGGAACTCAGTCTCTAAATTTACAATCACGCGACAATGTGACATAAATTATTGTTTGTAAATTAAAAAATATTTTTAGCCACTTACGTTTGTAATTTACAACATTACAGTAAAAGATTCTTACCATAAATAAACTTGTATGCAATCTTTTTTTGCGTCTCCTGAAAATATTTAAGAATTATTTGTCATCAAAGCTAAAATTATAATTTAACAACATTTTTATACAGGTTATACAGTTAGGTACACTTATTATTGTTAAGTTTATTAGTATTACCATACTTAACAAAAACTGTATTAAAATTATGTAAATTGTTTTTTACCTACTTTTCTTTTAACTCTAAAAATTTAAATTAGAATAACTAACCCCATACTAACATTCTTTCGGCGGAAAAAAAATATTTTCTCAGTAATAAATAATTTTCTAGGCTGTAAAATTAACTATAATAATTTTTCAAACCTTTTTTATATTATAAAGGAAATAAAATGAAAATGTCAGCAGTTATCAGACAAAATCATTTTATCGTTGAAAATAAATAAATATTAAACCTCCATGAACCGAAAAAAAAATTTCCTATATAAAACTGATTAAACTTTCTTTAATAATTATTAAAGAGCCTGGCGATTCTGGCTGTGGATACTGACCCTATCGTAGCTTTTTCTGACTTGCAAACTATATTGGATCTAATGAACGAATAGATAGCTAGGTGGAAGATGAAGGATAATCCGGCTAATTCTACAAATGTTACGTTTACAATTAGGAGGGGTGACTGCTCGCGAGGAGTTCAGCTTATGGCGTTTTCAACTCGTATGTTGATAGCATGCGTTTTTACCTACCTACATACCTAGGACTGCATCTGGATCGCTGTCTGACGAAGAGGATTCATGTCAGGGAGAAAAGGACACGGCTTAACATTAACATCAAGGAAATATAGTCTTTGTTAGACAGGAGGGGGGTCACAATTATTATTATCTAACAAGCAATTTCTGTACTCAGGCTCCTGAAACCGATTTGAAACTGGAATATAACTATGGAGTACGACAAGCAAGAGTAACATCGAAGTCGTACAACGATTGCAGAACAAGGTATTGAGAAATATAACAGAAGTGCTGTGATTTGCGAAAAAAACATTGAAAGAAACAATTATTTGGGGTTGCCAATATTCGAGAGAAGATACGGAAATTCGGTACAAAATACAAAATGAGATGAGAACAAATTTGTGAACTAGCTCGCGGTTAACTTCCTGGATAATAGCGAGGAAGTAAGGTGCCTAAAGCGACTGCATATATTTTACCTATAAGTTCTCAGTGATTTGAGGTGAATCAACTACCCTAGGGTGTTGTGCATCGTCAAAATTACTTAAATTACTTTTATTTGATTCACTTTCTTGGTTTGATTTGTTTCACTGTAGTCTTTGACTAGTTATTCTTTGTGTGATTAATGCGAATAGTTTTTGGTGATTGTTTGCTTTTTATGTTCTAAACGTTAACAGTGTTGACGGAGACCCGTAGGGCCGGGGATACCGAGTTGCAACTGGGGGGTTTGGGCAATCGCTACCGGTTCTAACAGAGGAGCAGGTGCGGGCCGGTGTGAGAGCGCTGTTCCTGAATGGTGAAGACCTCCTGCGGAAAGAGATAGTGGTTGACGACATTCCGCCCTTTCCGGTCAAGGAGCTCGTCCGGGCCAGTAGACGGATGAGATTACACAAGAGCCTGGCCCGGATGGCATACGGTCGAAGTAGTCGCATCTTAGTGGAAGAGACACCGGCGGAGGTCCTCCGAGTATTTAATACCATGCTGCACCGTGGTTCCTTTCTGGAAAATTGAAAGTGGTCGGGGTTGGTCTTGATAAAGAAACCTGGTACGGCGGAGGCGCCCACTTCGTATACATCTGCTTTATTAATAATCTCACAAAGCTTTTCCAGAAAAAGCTCGATGCCAAGCTCCGTGAGGAGATTATAGTAAACGGAGGGCTGCACGTGAGTCTATATGGCTTTCGACCGGGCGGGACGAGGGACACTGCGACTGTACTGTCGTAACGGGGCATCTCGAGGTGGGGACTATCGTTGGAACGATGTTACGAAGTTCGGTGGACTATGATACTGTGACGAGGTTTGTGTCGGGAATACTGAAACTGAAATATCGTGAAACGAGGGGATGAGGGACAGCTTCGTACGGAACTGCCGTTCGCCCGTGCTTACACGGGTGGACGGTGGTGTTGAAGTGCGGGGACTCTCAAGCCCCTGAGCTAAAAGACTGAGTCCCGACGAGGCAGTCCTTCCGGGGGTGTCCCCGTTAGAGGGTCTACTACTGAGATCTAAGAGAGGACTACTGTAGGAGAATAAATTCATTTGGATGGTATGTTTTTTCAATTCCTCTGAATTTGATGGCTGCACTGATTTTCGTGAAATAAGCACCATAACATTTAACTCAACCGAGCAAATAATTTTGAATATACGGAGATATGAAAAACCTGCAAGGGATGAGAATAGACAAAAGTTTTCTAAGAACAAAACCAACATTTTTTTTGAAATTATAATAGGGTATCAAGATCTAAAAAACGCAATCAGAAGTCGATTTCCCTTCTCCCTCTTCCTCTTTCATCACCCTTTTTTCTTAGTACAAATTAATATATTTTTTATTAAATGTAACGTATCAATTTTAACATCCATAAAGTTTTGGGATTTATCTGTTTTAAATGTTTAATCTTTTTAACACCTTTCTTGTTTTTGCTTGTATAAAAACTAATTAAATTTCATATATTTTGAAAAGAGTTGATGTTGTTTAATATAATAATCCTGGATCGTTTACAAAAGAGAATTTGAAAAGACGAGAATGACCGAAATTTCTCATTTCATCTTAAAGGTTTTTAATTTAAATCCCGATCAGACTTGGCTTTTTTTGTTAAATAATTAATTTTTCATAAGCTAAGGAACATTTTAATGTATTAAAGTTATGCTTTCATAATTAAAAATGTTAATTTTTAACTTAACTTAACAGCTTGTGCACTGGAGATAGAAATTTATTTTTAAACTTTTTAAAAACAGGACTAATATAAATCGGGTTACTAATTAAAATTCATAACGTTCATTAAACTGATGTTTATTTTATTAAATCTTACTCTGGCATGAATTTTAGTGTTTATTAGAATTTTTTTTATTTCCCTATATCAGAATTTTAATAAGAACCGCACAACAGCAAACAGAAACATTGAACTGCACAACGACATCAAATACTTCCTCAACTATTTCTTTTTTTTGTTTTTACTACTTTTTATCCTTTATTCTGACAATGGTAATAGATTCTACAAAACTGTTAAGAAAATATTAACACAAATTTAGCGGAAACCCGCCAATTTGAATATTAATAAGGTTAAAAAATGTAAATCGACTAGTCAGAATGGTCAAATAATTTATAATAACACTTAAGCTCTTTCTCATTTCCTACTAATCAAACGTTATAAATTTTAAAGATATATGCCAGTCATGACTGTTAAATGAGAACTTAGAAATCGATTTTAAAAACATAAATAAGATCTAATAAACGAACCAACATGCATTTATAAATTGTTAAAAGCAAACAGTAAAGATGTCTTGGCACACTAATATAATTAAAGACTAGTTTACAAAGGCTAATTTCATATAATATATTAATTCGTACGTTTTAATAACAATTTTTGGCACTTCTGGCTTAAAATGTGAACTGTGAATATTTAGTAAAAATGGATGTCAAGTATAAATTAATAAACAAATAAAAATATAGTAAACTTGAAATGAAACATAGAAATAAAAATCTGATGTGGACACATGACTTCCTTTTACGCCTATTAAATTACATGTACACATTTTTTTTAAATGAAAAGTACATAAAATTTTATTTCATTAATAACTTCTGATGTTTTTTCTTTTTTAATTGTTATTATTGAATTACTTATTGTAAAAATATTTTTACACTCGGAGGTTAATAATATATTAATAAATCAATATATTTCAATTAAAAACAAAGGAGATGAAGTCTGATTCGAACCGATGTGCCTTCCTCTTGTAAGTTCCAAATATTTTATTAATTAAACTTTTATTTTTCTATAACTCTAAAACCAATGAAAATGAGTACCACTTATGATATATCCTTGAAAAGCTCTCAATGAGGGCTTAATACTGCAGTTAAGAAAAAGTCCAAAATCCTAATTTTTTATGGATTTTGAGATTTTTTGAACATTTTTGGTTCGGTCGACTGTAATCAAAAGGGAAGGTGCACAACTAAATGTTACAACAGTCCTAAATCCAAAATTTCAACATCCTACGTCTAATAGTTTTTGAGTTATGGGAGATACATACGTACGTACAGACGTCACGCCAAAACTAGTCGGAATGGATTCAGGGATAACGGATATTTCCGTTGAAATCTGAAAACCGAAATTATTCGCGATCACAATACTTCCTTTACTTCGTACAAGGAAGTAAAAATGTATGCGGTATCTTGTACATAGTATATCTACAACGCTATAATATTTAGTATAGCACAGTATAATGAAATAAAATAGTGATGAAAATTACGTGACAGACTCTACTTCATAGATTTTATTTTGTTTGCAAAACGGACGACTTTTCTTTAAATTAACAAAAAATATTTATATTACTGTTGGAAAAAATCTACAGGATTTTTTTTTAGTTTACTGGTATGAAAATCTCATTCCTTTTTTAAATATTGTGTTACATAACACCTCTTCATAGTTTATAAAACGTAATCAAATAATCTAAAATATATAATAAAATAAAAATCTGGTTCAATAACTTGTATCGTGAAAAGGAAAAAAACAAATATTTACATCATATTAAGTGGAAGAAAATAATTGAAAAAAAATATTACATTCATGCATAATTTATGATACCTTAAAAAAAATTAATCCCTAATTAATGTAATAATTCAGAAAATCATTAATTATTTGAATTTTTTGATAGTGATAGATTACAAGATAAAATATGGTAAAACAAGATTAATCTGCGATTCCGTAAAAGGTTCCTTTTGAGATGATCAACTTAAAAATGCAAAAGAGTAACTATTGTATTACAACGGCTCACGGGCAAGCTGCCAAGTTGTTACGTAATATTAAACCTCTTTATAAAGCTTATTTCTAAAAGAAAAAAACCTAACAATGTTTCAGCTATTTGTTAATTGTTTAATCATAATTAAAAAAAGAAAATTATTTACTAAAGTTAATTTTTCCACTTACTGTTTTATTTTCTTACGTTAAATACTTTTGCAGATCTCTACTTCATCAGAAAGTTTATGAGGATTTTTGTTTTTGAATTATTAATTCACCATAAACCTCATATAATGCACATGAAGCTTGTGGTCGAGAATATGAAGTGGAAATTTTTTTGTGAATGAAAAATGTCATGACTGACCTGGTATTCGAACCCGGGATCTCCGGATGACGCTACCACTCCGCCAGGAAGGTCGGCAATTTAGATATAAAATTTTGTTATTTTTTTTTATCCATTTTAGATTAACCATTTTATAATATTGTATGATGTTTATAAAAATATAATTTTCCTTGATGCCTGATAGGTGGGAATCTCCGTGGAAATTTTATTGCTATAAACTTTCCATTCCGTATTTCCACGCACAAGTTTGAAAGCTAGTGAACTTAGGAAGCAATTTCCTAATGCGGTTCTACGTAGTTAAAAAAATTCTGCATTATTTTGTGTTTTTAATTTTTGTTTAAATTTCAAATATTAACATATTTCAACTCATACAAATAGTTTTTATTTTAGACATAATCAAATTTTACACGATTTAGGGATTAAATATAATTTTCAGGATGAAAGTAGATTAACACCACCGAATTAAAAAATATTTTCATCTTCTTTTTTTTACATAAACTTTAACTAGAAATTCTTCATTTTAATTAAAGTAAGATATCTTATTGAAAATGGTTTTACTGTACAAAACAATTTCCTTCTATCTGGTAAATGTTAAGGAAATGTAATGAAGAATATTCATAATAATAAAAATAGTTATAGTACAATAATAACATGTACAGTTTGAAAAAAAAATGCAAGAACTTAACAGATAGAAAAAATTTAAATTTTAAGACCAAATTATTTCAATTACAAACAAAAAGAAGTAATTTTGTTGTAATGATTGGTTTAACATCATTCTTTTAAGATTTTGCGAGACGATTAAAAAAAATAAAACATTCTGAAGCGATAAAACGAAATGAAGTGAAAGAACGAATTCATGAAAATTAAAAAAACAAAAAAAATATGAGAACGAATAACCGCAAAGTATAGGAAAAAAATTAAATAAGAACAGCTAGACCTCAATTTATCATAATTTAAAACATTTTTGATAACAACTTCTCCTTCATATGTACAAAAAGATTATTTTTCCACAACGGTAAAGTGTTTATAATTTTATGAAAGAATTTTAACATTGAATAAATTTAAAGTCAAGAGCCATAAGTTACAGGTTATAGTAATTGATTATTCTACGTGACCTCATATAATGAATGAAGAAAACCGATCAACGTCAACTAATTTATTTTTATATCATTATTATTATTATTATTATTATTTAGCACTGAAAGATATTTAAAACATCGCTTTACTTTTCTATTATGCAATAAATACAGAAAATGGAAAAAAATTACCCAAATTATTTCAATTACACAGTAACTCAACTAAATAAATAAATATTCTTTACTATGAAATTTTTTTGGTTAAGAAGTTGAAGGTATATTTTAATGCTTTACATAATAACCCGCACATCTTATCTGTATGTATTCTGTCGACCCAAGATAAACTTATAACCTACATAAATAAAATAAAAATTAAGTGTCTCTGAACACTTAATTAAGTGGCGAACACTGAAAAATCAAGACAATTTTGTTGTTCTTTTCGATGTATAAAATTGCAGTTGAAAATAATGAGCATCCAACTACTTTAATCGAGTTAAAGAACAAACAAAAAATACAATATAGATTAAAATGTTTACTAAGTGTAGGAAGTATCGTAAAAACTAAATAAGATAAACAAGAGAGTTGACAAGTAAAGGAAAAATTGCTGTATCAATCCGTTTCATGAAAACGAAATTTCATGAGTAGGCCGCCCTTGAGTAGAACACAGAGATTTACAAGGTAAATGAATGACTTTTACAGTTTGTTTTATTTCAAATGATTGAGTTTAAAGACAAATTGAAAATTTTTTTACCTTTTCCATTCGTTGTCCTGGAGGGTTCTATGAAATAAAATCAACATAAGTAGTTTAAGAAAACAGACAAGGAACTAAAAATAAAATATATCGTCGATTAAATATTGTTGTAATTACTGAACAATTTTTTCATGTTTTTATTTTTTATTTTTAACATAAAGATGTTTAGAATTTACCAGCTCAAATCAGAAACATTTAAAAACAAAACATTAATGCAATTTTAGAAATGGGGATGTATAGGAGAATCTAAAGAATGGATATCAAAACAAACAGATGAGATGTCATTGACTTATAATGGGTGAGAACTCTTTTCCGTGTGCTACATTATTTATGATAAGACTTGTAATTTCAGTGAGAAAAGTTTTCCTTTTTAATTCAGGAAATAACAAATTATTATCGATGTATTAATAAACGTACAATATTTTTTTTATTACGTGTATGTGTTGTTATAATAGCTCATAACACCGACACGAGAATAAAGCTTAATTGTTTTCTTCTTCATCGAAATGTTCATTTTATGGCCTCTTTCCAATAAACAGTAACTATTCAATTTACATACTTCTATATTTGTAATTATAATACTGTATATTTCTAATTAATTTATTCTTAAATAATCAAATAAGTGAAGTCATTTGTTTTGCTATTTTAGCGTAATTATTAACAATGATTATTATTAATTTTATAAGCACAATAAACGCACGACTCAATAAAACAGTTAATACTGGGCAATAAAAATTTATTGAGCGTGGTTTGTTTTTTTTAGAAAAGAAAGTAGGGTATAATTATTTATAGAATGTAACTAGTCTTTAACCTAAGCAAAACATTAGCGAAATTTTAGTTCTTAATAATTTCTTATGTCCTATTCAGCCAGATGGTATAATGATCCGTTACACCATCAACTGATCTATAGTTCGATTTTAATACAAACTTAAAATTTCTCAGATAATTTTATCATTTATCACAATGATGATTTAAATTAAAAAGAAATATATAAAAACAATTATCTGTAATAAGAAAAATTAAGTTTATAATCTTATATAAACTGATGAAAGAAGAAACGCCGGAAGTCAAAATTTGAATAAAGAAATAAGGATAATGTATAAATATTGATTTTTTTTAGACCCCTTTTTTAAAGATGTTGCATCTCTAATTACAAGATTTTTTTATGTTGGCTCACGGTTAACCTCCTGAATAACTGATAGGACGTTGCACATACATACATATATATATATATATATATATATATATATATGCATGTATGTGTGTGCGTGCGCGCGTTTCTTTTTGCATTTATCTGAGTTTTAAAAAATGTTCTATTCATATTATTTAAAAATAAAAATTTATTTTATGTCTTCATATTAAAATAAATAGGAGAAATGGGCTCAGCTTAACATTAAATTCAGAGAGATGTACTGGTTGCTAGGCAGGGGATCGCTACTATCATTATCTAACAAGCATTTGCTGTACTAAGCAATCCTGAAACCGATATGGACCTAAGGAATCCAACTGTGGCGTATGACAAGTGAGAGTAACATCGAAGTCATACTGCGATTCCAGTACAAACTGTTGAGAAATATTACAGAAGTGCCGTAATTTGCGAAAAACATTAAAATACACGATTATCTTGGATTGCCAAGCATTCCAGAGAAGATACAGCATTTCGATAAAAATAAAAAATGAAACTGAACAAACATGTGAACCGACTCGCGGTTAACCTGCTGGATAACAGCGAGAACGTTAGGCGCCTAAAGTGACTGCATATGTTAGATTTGTAAGTTATCAGAGATTTGAGGGGAATCAGCTACCCTAAGGTGTTGTGCATCGTCAAAATTATTAATTTCGTTTTGCCGCTTAATTTTGCTGGTTCATTGATTTGTTTCACTGTTTTGTTTTTTTGGTGTTTTTATATTTTTTTTTGTTCTGAACTTTGGACTTATATTTTTTTATGTACTTATTTATGTTTAATTTATATATTAATGTACTATTTAAGATATGTATACATATGTATACAAAAATTAATTTAAATCTCAGGAAAAGATTTTTGAAAGTGTATGTTTGGAGTGTCGCTTTATATGGAAGTGAAACTTGGACGATCGGAGTATCTGAGAAGAAAAGATTAGAAGCTTTTGAAATGTGGTGCTATAGGAGAATGTTAAAAATCATATGGGTGGATAAAGTGACAAATGAAGAGGTATTGCGGCAAATAGATGAAGAAAGAAGCATTTGGAAAAATATAGTTAAAAGAAGAGACAGACTTATAGGCCACATACTAAGGCATCCTGGAATAGTCGCTTTAATATTGGAAGGACAGGTAGAAGAGAAAAATTGTGTAGGCAGGCCACGTTTGGAATATGTAAAACAAATTGTTAGGGATCTAGGATGTAGAGGGTATACTGAAATGAAACGACTAGCACTAGATAGGGAATCTTTGTAGAGCTGCATCAAACCAGTCAAATGACTGAAGACAAAAAAAAAAATACATATGTATACATATACCGGTCTTTGAGGGATTTCAATGGAAACCCCTCACTGTATGTTACTTTTTTTTGTATTCAAATTTACTTATTGTTTTGATAAATTGAAACCGATTGTAAATTAAAAACTGCGTCAAAAAAAGGTAAATAATAAACCTCTTCCTGACAAATGATAAGCGAGGTTCTTTAGGAATCTGTGCTTGTTTTTTGGTAGGCTCTTTCATTGCAGAAGGAAGATAATTTTTGCAGCAATAGAATATGTTTTCAATAGTTCAACGTAAATTATTGATAAGTAATGTGCTGCTTACATCTTGATAAAAAAAGTTACAACCTTTCCGAGGGACGGTAGGCACTAGCAGCGCAGAGGTCTTGGATTCCTGTGGGTGGAACTGTTTGTCTATGCTGTGGTTCGTCCGTCAGTAGATTTTCCTTTCTTATCGACAAATCTTTTTCCTTATATTTAACTCCCTTTCTTATTTTCTGTGGATATACATCTAATCCCGTTTTTTAATTATTCCTTCGTAAATAGATCCTTTTAAAAATAAAAAATAAAAGATTACGGATATATCTATTATCATTACTAACGCATAGAAAATAATTTTTTTTTTAAATTTTAGATTGACTTCGATTACTAAAGATTTAAGGATCAAGGAGTTATATTATACATATCAGATTGCGGTAAACGTTTGGAATCCATCCGGGACAAATAATGTAACCCACAAGCGTAATTTTAATAGTGGTGGTGCTGTTCAACGTTACAGCTGTGCACGGATAAATTAAGGACGATTATGTCCTCATGTTGCTATTATAAGAATTGTACTACGTGCAAGTAGACGTTTGCAGATCTCTCTTTTTTCTTCTGGTCTACATCCAACACCATTACTACCTACGATCGCCTTCATGCTCATTTAGTGATAGGTAACAACGTCCATCCATTTTTCTATCTGTTACCGCTTCTTCGTCAAAACCCCTCCTACCTTTTACCACCAAAGTAATAATCAGTGCTGGAATGCAATAAATTCTAGGCATTATTTTTTTTTGTTATTATTATTATTCATTTTCAATTTTCATAACTATGGATGGAACTTATACAACACAATTTAATACAACGGTTCTTGAAAAAAAATGTTTTTTTTCTCATCCAAAAAGTATACTACTTAAACTACTAAAAAAAGAATCAACCGAATAAATAATAAGGCTGAAATGAATAAATTTATTTATAATTTTTTATTTTCACGTTTTTATAAAAATGAAGTCCAGTATAATCAATCACCGTTCTTCTTGACGTCATTAAAAATGGTTTTCTATTACGAATATCATTACTTACAAAGTATATTATCGGATTCTATTCTTTTCATAGTCATATTTATTCGCAAGATATTTCGGTATTTTACAGTAGAATGAGTTGAAGTAAATTGTTTATAATAAAAGAAATCCTCTACCTGTCATGAAAGTCTTATTTTAAAGGAGAATTTACTACAAGTGATTTTTTATAGAGTTAAAATTTTGATTCCCACTGAAAATCAAATCCAGGATTCCAATTAAGTAGCCGCCTGGGCTAACCACTGCACTATTATTTAGGTCAATCATATGTGTCTCTCCAGTATTTTCACACTCCTAAATAATGGAAGCTAATATATTAAAGAATTTTGAAAATTTTGTCTGGCTTTCTGTAAAGAATTTCCTATCAACAGAAACTACCTTAAATATATCAAATAATCAACTTTTTTATGAATTAATGATCATTACGTATTATTATTTACTGTTTAAATAATATAAAACTGTAGTAAACGTTGTAAAAAGAGTCTACGTTAATTACCATTTATTAAAAATTATTTTCCTTGAATTTAATGCCATTTTATTCGCACAGTATTTTTAGATTATATTAAAAATAAGAATCCAATATATAGTAGCAGTAATATATATATATATATATATATATTTTTTTAAATGAATTGAATAAAAGAAATATGTAAAACCTTAAAATAGTTCAAATAAATGTCAACCAGTTAAATAAAATTTAACACTTTGAACTATTCATCTTCAGGATAGCTTATATATTAACTACATGCATAATTGCCAATTTCTAAGATTTCCATAAAATTCGTTAGGAACAATGATTTGCTTGTTTCTTTGTTTATTTATCTATTGTGTAGCTTGGATATTTAAATTTGTATAATTTAAATATAGATTAATATGTAATATTAAAAATATAATTACTTATAAAAAATATTATTTGAGGTTTCAAATTAAATATTTTACTTTTAATATCACGAAAATATTACTCAAAAAATAATTATTAACACTATCACGGGTGCAAAAACAAAATTTATATCAAAGTAATTTATCTGTCCACCTAAAGTTTGAAAATTTATAAATTTTAAGAATTTCTCTGTTTTCTCTTAAGATCGGTAACAGTAGTACCACAGACATTTTTATTTAAAAATGTAAAGTAGTAGAAGTTTTTAATACAACTATATCTTTTATTTGAATGATAATTATAATTAAAATATATTTATAATATTTGTACAAAAATATATCAAATTTTGACTATAAATCTTTAATTTTATCTTAAGATATATATCTATCGCTTATTATAAGAGAAACAAAAGTACATTGTCTATACTAACTGCTTAGTAATTGGAGAATTTCGTGAATAATTTGTTGTCTATTTTTTTTAACTCAAAATGATTTAAAATTCTGTTTTATAATAATATTAATAGTTTTTACGGTAATAAATCAATTTAATAACAAAATTTACAATACATAGTTGAATATACTTTTACGTTTTACTATATTACCTTTGAGTGAACGAAAAAGAATTACTCTATTGTATTTATTTTAAATGAATAAATCCTTTCTCTAATGTTTCTAAGTATAAATTATTCAACAGCGGAAACAAAATTATAATATTTATTTGTCATTATCTTATTACTGGGTTTAAAAAAGGTATAAAATGAAATAAAAATGATGTGAAACAAGAAAACCTGATAAAAATGCAGTTAGAATAAAAAGATTCTTGCAGAGTTCTGCGCAAGAAGACCGACTTTTCGTTATTTAATTTTGTTTCCTTTTTAAAAAGTATTAACTCATTCTAATCTAAAATTTTATTAAACCTTTGATCTATACAAAATAGTTACACGTCAAAAACGCACAAGATCAGGTTTCAACACATTCACGCTGAGACTCACAGCATAATCGGGTATAAAAAATAAATTACTGCACAGTCAATATAATCCTTAGATAAAAAACATATACCCAGTCATAATCATTCTCAAAGTAAGTAACGCTGTCAGAGTACGCCGAACAATATTATTAATAACAGATACCGCAGATAAAGAAATTTCAACGTTCCAACTTGCAGCATCATAATGAACCACGCTTCCAACTTGCCCCGCTCAAATTTTTTAGACCTTAAATTGAGCGTAACAAGAATGACTCAACCAATCTTCATCAAATTTTCACATACACTACTACAGCATAGCATATCTAAATTTCAATGAAATTGATGAAGCAGTTTTGGAGATTTTCAAGCTACAAAATTTTATTGGTAGGCCTATAAATAAATATATATTTATATATAAATAAATATATAAGAAGACCACAATTTATGTGAATGGTGTTTTCGTACTCCCCACATCTCAAAACGTAAAGAAAATTCATTTTAACCCCCTATACCAACATGCCTGAATGGCACCATACTGAATGTAATACTACACTTTTCATCGAAAAGCAGGTAAAAAAGACAAACGTAGGCGTTCAGTAAAATATATTCATCCGCATAGACACGATCACAGATAATCTATTGTACATTTTTAAAACATGATATAAAAATTAAATCTTACTTAACATCCTGAAAGTGTTTATACGCTATTACTAAAGCATACCTGTTAATATCATTAATACAAGTTAATTTTTGGCGGTATTAATCACCTATTATGGTAACTTTTGGTAACGCTGCACGATTTGCTTCAATTTCAGTTTTATAATTAGTTATACAATTTAATTAACTACACTTGAATATCAGTCTATTTTAATCGAGAGCGTTTAGTTAGCTGTGCTGTCTTGGGCTGAGTAGTTTAAGAATAGAGAATATTATTAATTAAGTTAAAGTTTAATTTAAACAATAAAGATTAATTTTAAATAAAATGGTGTCTTAAATTTTTCATAGGCTAAAAAATTCCATTTCCATATCCCACGCACAAGCTTCAGGCTTATGTGGAGATATCATCAAGCCAAAAAAAAAAAATTAATATGGATTTTGAATTACCGTTACATTTAGGTTCAATGAAATTTTGAACGCTGGGTCTATATTGATTAGTTTCCAATCATCATCTTCATCATCATCATCTTTTCTAATTGTGTAAAAAAGCCAGTCTTTTGTAACTTTAGCTGTATCTCTCCTTTCGGTAAATGCTGATTTCACTCCTTCCACATTACAAACTTCCTTTCTGTTTTATTTATTCCATATTATTTATGATGAACTCTTTAGCTACTTAATAAAATAAAGTTAAAATAAAGGAAAACTAAAAAAAACATCCTAAAATATAGTTTAAACTCTTAGAAATTTAATAATTTATCCCTCTGAAAGTAATTATTCCTTAATTGAGTACAAGGTAAAAGTAAAAATTTTGAGATTCTTACTGCACTCTAAGATTGGAATTTCACTGTTACATGGGCATTCAAGTACACTGTAATAGTTACATTTTCCACAGGAATTTAAATTAGGGGTTTGGAACAAGGACCAGAGAAATTAATTAGACCAACTAAAAAAATATCAATCACTGACGATGGAAATTACTCATCCAAACATTTGGTGTTTGCTCAGTAGAAATTCATAAATTATTAAATAAAACCTAAAAATCTTTCACAGATAGCTGGAAAATTGTATAATGGAAAAATTAATTTACGAATTATTTATTTTTAACGATACCTTTGTTCCAATTTATATCTGATTGTACGTCGTAACCAGTTTAAAGTTTAGTGGGTTGAGTTGTTATGTATAAATAGTTTCTGCACAACCAAATTAATACCGCATGCGGAAAAATGTATACTACTGAATCTTCCATCATATAGTTTTATATATATATATGTATATTCCATTAAATAAAACTTTTAAATTGTTCAGTTAGTCATTATTACACATTGTTTATCTCTTTAAAATAATTTTTCTTCATCACATTTTACCTGATGCTTTTTTGCGGTTATTATTATAATAAATTTTAGTACACGGAGTGTTTGTTTTTAAAATGGTGGGCTGGCTATATTTTTTCGGATTGTACTTGTAAAACTAAACATAAAATATCCTTAGGAAAAATGACAATTTCTCCTTCGTTTTCCCCATGAACGCCACTTTGTTACTTTTATATAAAAATCTATATCTCATCTTTACTAAATTTTATACCAACTTACAACACTAGAATTAACAATAAATATAAACAATATTTAATGGAATTGAACGTAAAGTTGAGGACATAAAAACAGACACAAAATTAGATCAATTTTCTCTCGTAACTCTGCTATTTGTTTATTGACTTTAAAAAATAAAATGTCATTTTCTTCAAAATAAAAAGCTTATTAGTTTAGCTAAACATAAATCTTGACAAAACTAATATTTATGGAGATATAACAGGTTGAAAAATAAAAACGGCCGCCATTTTGTAATTTGCGAAGACATTTAAGTATTGATTTTTACTAATTTTAAAACTTTATTACCAAGTTTACAAAATATTAATACGATTCTTCTAGCCAAACTTAAGATATACATTTTTATATAAAAACAACAAAATGGTGAACAGGAGGAGAATGAAGGAAAAATTGCCATTTTTCTTAAAGATATTTTTTGTTTAGTTTTACATGTAGAATCCGAAAAAGTATAGCCAGCTCACCGTTTTAGAAACTCTGTATATTACTACATTAATTATCCAAATACTGATTAATATATTGTTTAAAAGACTTTAAAAAAATAGATATCAGAATGATATAGTCAAATTAATAAACGAAAGTTTTGAAAAAAATAGTTTGTAAACAGCGGGAATAATGTGTGAACAAGTTAAAAAATAGGAAAAGAAAATCTAAAACTGCATTTATACATTCTATTAGACTCGGCCAAGTACAAATACTGGTATTCCACTAGCACTGAAACATGTATTTACATTTTGTTTGATCGCCAATTCCAGTTTACTCACAATGATTCTGCACGATTTTTCAATTCTTTGAGGAATGTAGAGCAGAACATCAAGAATACATGATCATCTAAGTTTTGTATGCGATAAACTGATCGGTATATGAAAGAAAAAAGTGTAGAAAAGATGAAAGAAAAGTAAAACATGGAAGATCGATTGGATTGAGACGATAAAAAAGGTACCTGAATTCTATTTTGCGATTATTAAAGAACTGAAAAGTGAATTTAGCTATAAAAGTCAATAAATAATGGAAAAAACGTAGAGGAACTTCTTTTCAAAATAATTGACAAAATATCAGTAAAGGACATGTGGTAATCCCAACAATTAAATTCAATAGTTTTAGTACGCTACTATTAGGGGTAGTTTAAATAAAAACTTTAAAAAGGGAAATGGATAGGGTAAACGTGGATATAGTAGGAATTAGTGAGGTTCGGTGGGAAGAGGAAGGCGACTTTTGGTCGGGTGACTTTAGAGTAATTAACTCAGCGTCAAATAATGGGCAGGCAGGAGTAGGTTTCGTGATGAACAAGAAAATAGGGAGGAGAGTGGAGTATTTCAAAACGCATAGCGATAGAGTCATTGTAATAAGGATAAATTCAAAACCTAAACCGACAACGATTGTTAATGTCTATATGCCTACAAGCGCCCATGATGATGATGAGGTAGAGTGTGTATACGAAGAGATTGATGAAGCAATTAAACACGTAAAAGGAGATGAAAATTTAATAATAGTTGGAGATTGGAATGCAAGCATTGGAAAAGGCAAGGAAGGAAATATAGTGGGTGAATACGGGCTGGGTAAAAGGAATGAAAGAGGGGACCGGCTTATAGAGTTTTGCACGAAGTATAATTTAGTAATTGCCAACACCCAATTTAAAAATCATAATAGAAGAATATACACTTGGAAAAAGCCAGGCGATACTGCAAGGTATCAGATAGATTATATCATGGTTAAGCAAAGATTTAGAAACCAACTCGTGGACTGCAAAACTTACCCTGGAGCAGACATTGATAGCGACCATAATTTGGTGATAATGAAATGTAGATTGGGGTTTAAAAACCTGAAGAAAAGGTGTCAGATGAATCGGTGGAATTTAGAGAAGCTTGAGGAAGAGCAGGTAAAGAAGATTTTTGAGGAGGACATCGCAAGAGGTCTGAGTAAAAAAGATAAGATAGAAAATGTAGAAGAAGAATGGGAGAATATTAAAAAGGAAATTCTTAAATCAGCAGAAGCAAACGTAGGCGGAATAAAGAGAACTGGTAGAAAACCTTGGGTTTCAGACGATATATTGCAGCTGATGGATGAACGTAGAAAATATAAGAATGCTAGTGATGAAGAAAGTAAAAGGAACTATCGGCAATTAAGAAATGCTATAAACAGGAAGTGCAAACTGGCGAAAGAAGAGTGGATTAAAGAAAAGTGTTCAGAAGTGGAAAGAGAAATGAACATTGGTAAAATAGACGGAGCATACAGGAAAGTTAAGGAAAATTTTGGGGTACATAAATTAAAATGTAATAATGTGTTAAACAAAGATGGTACACCTATATATAATACGAAAGGTAAAGTCGATAGATGGGTGGAATATATTGAAGAGTTATACGGAGGAAATGAATTAGAAAATGGTTTTATAGAGGAAGAAGAGGAAGTTGAGGAGGATGAAATGGGAGAAACAATACTAAGATCTGAATTTAAGAGAGCATTAAAAGATTTAAATGGCAGAAAGGCTCCTGGAATAGACGGAATACCTGTAGAATTACTGCGCAGTGCAGGGGAGGAGGCGATTGATAGATTATACAAACTGGTGTGTAATATTTATGAAAAAGGGGAATTTCCGTCAGACTTCAAAAAAAGTGTTATAGTAATGATACCAAATAAATCAGGGGCAGATAAATGTGAAGAATACAGAACAATTAGTTTAACTAGTCATGCATCAAAAATCTTAACTAGAATTCTATACAGAAGAATTGAGAGGAGAGTGGAGGAAGTGTTAGGAGAAGACCAATTTGGTTTCAGGAAAAGTATAGGGACAAGGGAAGCAATTTTAGGCCTCAGATTAATAGTAGAAGGAAGATTAAAGAAAAACAAACCAACATACTTGGCGTTTATAGACCTAGAAAAGGCATTCGATAACGTAGACTGGAATAAAATGTTCAGCATTTTAAAAAAATTAGGGTTCAAATACAGAGATAGAAGAACAATTGCTAACATGTACAGGAACCAAACAGCAACAGTAGCAATTGAAGAACATAAGAAAGAAGCCATAATAAGAAAGGGAGTCCGACAAGGATGTTCTCTATCTCCGTTACTTTTTAATCTTTACATGGAACTAGCAGTTAATGATGTTAAAGAACAATTTAGATTCGGAGTAACAGTACAAGGTGAAAAGATAAAGATGCTACGATTTGCTGATGATATAGTAATTCTAGCCGAGAATAAAAAGGATTTAGAAGAAACAATGAACGGCATAGATGAAGTCCTACGCAAGAACTATCGCATGAAAATAAACAAGAACAAAACAAAAGTAATGAAATGTAGTAGAAATAACAAAGATGGACCACTGAATGTGAAAATAGGAGGAGAAAAGATTATGGAGGTAGAAGAATTTTGTTATTTGGGAAGTAGAATTACTAAAGATGGACGAAGCAGGAGCGATATAAAATGCCGAATAGCACAAGCTAAACGAGCCTTCAGTAAGAAATATAAGTTGTTTACATCAAAAATTAATTCAAATGTCAGGAAAAGATTTTTGAAAGTGTATGTTTGGAGTGTCGCTTTATATGGAAGTGAAACTTGGACAATCGGAGTATCTGAGAAGAAAAGGTTAGAAGCTTTTGAAATGTGGTGCTATAGGAGAATGTTAAAAATCAGATGGGTGGATAAAGTGACAAATGAGGAGGTATTGCGGCAAATAGATGAAGAAAGAAGCATTTGGAGAAATATAGTTAAAAGAAGAGACAGATTTATAGGCCACATACTTAGGCATCCTGGAATAGTCGCTTTAATTTTGGAAGGACAGGTAGAAGGGAAAAATTGTGTAGGCAGGCCACGTTTGGAATATGTAAAACAAATTGTTAGGGATGTAGGATGTAGAGGGTATACTGAAATGAAACGACTAGCACTATATAGGGAATCTTGGAGAGCTGCATCAAACCAGTCAAATGACTGAAGACAAAAAAAAAAAAAACTATTAGGGGAAAATAAAAGATTACCTGTTTTGGTTTGTAAGATTTTTGTTTACTGAGACACAGTTCGTTCTTGCTCTTGAAATGTTAGCAGCATGCTAGTATAATACTTGAGCATTAGTATACGGGCATTTTTAAACCCAGTTAAGAGTACAGTTCCATGAGCGAAGAGTTTTGGAAGCGGGTTATCCTTTTTGAATAAAATATGATGTCGGTTACACTTATGAATTTGTTTAATATTCGTCGAAATATAACTCGAAGGTGTGATTCACGAATTCCTAGAGTTTCTATCGGGTTAGTGAGATTGTAAAACAGTACAGTATTAAATACTATTGCGTTTCGGAAATCACGTCAACCACACCTAGCAATCAATCTGCTTGATTACAACGAGAATGTCGGTTGAATCGTCTCACGTGCTAGACTTGGGATGAGAAGATTCCAATTATTATTACCGATACTGTTATTATTATTATTATTATTACTTCTTTACTCTTCACTCTTTTGTTAATTGTTACTTGATATATTGTTCTTGTTGCTATCTAGGTTGTTATGTATATATCGTCTGACTAACCGCATTTGTTGCGATTATCTGTGTACGTGAAAATTACAAATAATCATAAAATTACGTAATAATATGATTTGATTTTTTGTTCATTTCTGTTGATTATTTTGTTTATTAATTATATATTCGGTTATTCTTTATTTTTGTGTACCACGAAGTGAATGCTTATATATTCTTGTACTTAAGAATTTTAAGAAATTAGCTTATCGATAACTTTAGTTATTTCTTTTTGATTATTCCTAAGTATTGATGGAATTATTATGGGAGTTCATTAAGAACCCCGTATCGTGTGATTAATATTTCAAAACTTTTATCATGTGATTAATATCACATGAACCTTAATATACGTAATAATATGATTTGATTTTTTGTTCATTTCTGTTGATTATTTTGTTTATTAATTATATATTCGGTTATTCTTTATTTTTGTGAACCACGAAGTGAATGCTTATATATTCTTGTACTTGAGAATTTTAAGAAATTAGCTTATCGATAACTTTAGTTATTTCTTTTTGATTATTCCTAAGTATTGATGGAATTATTATGGGAGTTCATTAAGAACCCCGTATCGTGTGATTAATATTTCAAAACTTTTATCATGTGATTAATATCACATGAACCTTAATATACGTAATAATATGATTTGATTTTTTGTTCATTTCTGTTGATTATTTTGTTTATTAATTATATATTCGGTTATTCTTTATTTTTGTGTACCACGAAGTGAATGCTTATATATTCTTGTACTTAAGAATTTTAAGAAATTAGCTTATCGATAACTTTAGTTATTTCTTTTTGATTATTCCTAAGTATTGATGGAATTATTATGGGAGTTCATTAAGAACCCCGTATCGTGTGATTAATATTTCAAAACTTTTATCATGTGATTAATATCACATGAACCTTAATATACGTAATAATATGATTTGATTTTTTGTTCATTTCTGTTGATTATTTTGTTTATTAATTATATATTCGGTTATTCTTTATTTTTGTGTACCACGAAGTGAATGCTTATATATTCTTGTACTTAAGAATTTTAAGAAATTAGCTTATCGATAACTTTAGTTATTTCTTTTTGATTATTCCTAAGTATTGATGGAATTATTATGGGAGTTCATTAAGAACCCCGTATCGTGTGATTAATATTTCAAAACTTTTATCATGTGATTAATATCACATGAACCTTAATATACGTAATAATATGATTTGATTTTTTGTTCATTTCTGTTGATTATTTTGTTTATTAATTATATATTCGGTTATTCTTTATTTTTGTGTACCACGAAGTGAATGCTTATATATTCTTGTACTTAAGAATTTTAAGAAATTAGCTTATCGATAACTTTAGTTATTTCTTTTTGATTATTCCTAAGTATTGATGGAATTATTATGGGAGTTCATTAAGAACCCCGTATCGTGTGATTAATATTTCAAAACTTTTATCATGTGATTAATATCACATGAACCTTAATATACGTAATAATATGATTTGATTTTTTGTTCATTTCTGTTGATTATTTTGTTTATTAATTATATATTCGGTTATTCTTTATTTTTGTGTACCACGAAGTGAATGCTTATATATTCTTGTACTTAAGAATTTTAAGAAATTAGCTTATCGATAACTTTAGTTATTTCTTTTTGATTATTCCTAAGTATTGATGGAATTATTATGGGAGTTCATTAAGAACCCCGTATCGTGTGATTAATATTTCAAAACTTTTATCATGTGATTAATATCACATGAACCTTAATATACGTAATAATATGATTTGATTTTTTGTTCATTTCTGTTGATTATTTTGTTTATTAATTATATATTCGGTTATTCTTTATTTTTGTGAACCACGAAGTGAATGCTTATATATTCTTGTACTTGAGAATTTTAAGAAATTAGCTTATCGATAACTTTAGTTATTTCTTTTTGATTATTCCTAAGTATTGATGGAATTATTATGGGAGTTCATTAAGAACCCCGTATCGTGTGATTAATATTTCAAAACTTTTATCATGTGATTAATATCACATGAACCTTAATATACGTAATAATATGATTTGATTTTTTGTTCATTTCTGTTGATTATTTTGTTTATTAATTATATATTCGGTTATTCTTTATTTTTGTGAACCACGAAGTGAATGCTTATATATTCTTGTACTTGAGAATTTTAAGAAATTAGCTTATCGATAACTTTAGTTATTTCTTTTTGATTATTCCTAAGTATTGATGGAATTATTATGGGAGTTCATTAAGAACCCCGTATCGTGTGATTAATATTTCAAAACTTTTATCATGTGATTAATATCACATGAACCTTAATATACGTAATAATATGATTTGATTTTTTGTTCATTTCTGTTGATTATTTTGTTTATTAATTATATATTCGGTTATTCTTTATTTTTGTGAACCACGAAGTGAATGCTTATATATTCTTGTACTTGAGAATTTTAAGAAATTAGCTTATCGATAACTTTAGTTATTTCTTTTTGATTATTCCTAAGTATTGATGGAATTATTATGGGAGTTCATTAAGAACCCCGTATCGTGTGATTAATATTTCAAAACTTTTATCATGTGATTAATATCACATGAACCTTAATATACGTAATAATATGATTTGATTTTTTGTTCATTTCTGTTGATTATTTTGTTTATTAATTATATATTCGGTTATTCTTTATTTTTGTGAACCACGAAGTGAATGCTTATATATTCTTGTACTTGAGAATTTTAAGAAATTAGCTTATCGATAACTTTAGTTATTTCTTTTTGATTATTCCTAAGTATTGATGGAATTATTATGGGAGTTCATTAAGAACCCCGTATCGTGTGATTAATATTTCAAAACTTTTATCATGTGATTAATATCACATGAACCTTAATATACGTAATAATATGATTTGATTTTTTGTTCATTTCTGTTGATTATTTTGTTTATTAATTATATATTCGGTTATTCTTTATTTTTGTGAACCACGAAGTGAATGCTTATATATTCTTGTACTTGAGAATTTTAAGAAATTAGCTTATCGATAACTTTAGTTATTTCTTTTTGATTATTCCTAAGTATTGATGGAATTATTATGGGAGTTCATTAAGAACCCCGTATCGTGTGATTAATATTTCAAAACTTTTATCATGTGATTAATATCACATGAACCTTAATATACGTAATAATATGATTTGATTTTTTGTTCATTTCTGTTGATTATTTTGTTTATTAATTATATATTCGGTTATTCTTTATTTTTGTGAACCACGAAGTGAATGCTTATATATTCTTGTACTTGAGAATTTTAAGAAATTAGCTTATCGATAACTTTAGTTATTTCTTTTTGATTATTCCTAAGTATTGATGGAATTATTATGGGAGTTCATTAAGAACCCCGTATCGTGTGATTAATATTTCAAAACTTTTATCATGTGATTAATATCACATGAACCTTAATATACGTAATAATATGATTTGATTTTTTGTTCATTTCTGTTGATTATTTTGTTTATTAATTATATATTCGGTTATTCTTTATTTTTGTGAACCACGAAGTGAATGCTTATATATTCTTGTACTTGAGAATTTTAAGAAATTAGCTTATCGATAACTTTAGTTATTTCTTTTTGATTATTCCTAAGTATTGATGGAATTATTATGGGAGTTCATTAAGAACCCCGTATCGTGTGATTAATATTTCAAAACTTTTATCATGTGATTAATATCACATGAACCTTAATATACGTAATAATATGATTTGATTTTTTGTTCATTTCTGTTGATTATTTTGTTTATTAATTATATATTCGGTTATTCTTTATTTTTGTGAACCACGAAGTGAATGCTTATATATTCTTGTACTTGAGAATTTTAAGAAATTAGCTTATCGATAACTTTAGTTATTTCTTTTTGATTATTCCTAAGTATTGATGGAATTATTATGGGAGTTCATTAAGAACCCCGTATCGTGTGATTAATATTTCAAAACTTTTATCATGTGATTAATATCACATGAACCTTAATATACGTAATAATATGATTTGATTTTTTGTTCATTTCTGTTGATTATTTTGTTTATTAATTATATATTCGGTTATTCTTTATTTTTGTGAACCACGAAGTGAATGCTTATATATTCTTGTACTTGAGAATTTTAAGAAATTAGCTTATCGATAACTTTAGTTATTTCTTTTTGATTATTCCTAAGTATTGATGGAATTATTATGGGAGTTCATTAAGAACCCCGTATCGTGTGATTAATATTTCAAAACTTTTATCATGTGATTAATATCACATGAACCTTAATATACGTAATAATATGATTTGATTTTTTGTTCATTTCTGTTGATTATTTTGTTTATTAATTATATATTCGGTTATTCTTTATTTTTGTGAACCACGAAGTGAATGCTTATATATTCTTGTACTTGAGAATTTTAAGAAATTAGCTTATCGATAACTTTAGTTATTTCTTTTTGATTATTCCTAAGTATTGATGGAATTATTATGGGAGTTCATTAAGAACCCCGTATCGTGTGATTAATATTTCAAAACTTTTATCATGTGATTAATATCACATGAACCTTAATATACGTAATAATATGATTTGATTTTTTGTTCATTTCTGTTGATTATTTTGTTTATTAATTATATATTCGGTTATTCTTTATTTTTGTGTACCACGAAGTGAATGCTTATATATTCTTGTACTTAAGAATTTTAAGAAATTAGCTTATCGATAACTTTAGTTATTTCTTTTTGATTATTCCTAAGTATTGATGGAATTATTATGGGAGTTCATTAAGAACCCCGTATCGTGTGATTAATATTTCAAAACTTTTATCATGTGATTAATATCACATGAACCTTAATATACGTAATAATATGATTTGATTTTTTGTTCATTTCTGTTGATTATTTTGTTTATTAATTATATATTCGGTTATTCTTTATTTTTGTGTACCACGAAGTGAATGCTTATATATTCTTGTACTTAAGAATTTTAAGAAATTATATTATCGATAACTTTAGTTATTTCTTTTTGATTATTCCTAAGTATTGATGGAATTATTATGGGAGTTCATTAAGAACCCCGTATCGTGTGATTAATATTTCAAAACTTTTATCATGTGATTAATATCACATGAACCTTAATATACGTAATAATATGATTTGATTTTTTGTTCATTTCTGTTGATTATTTTGTTTATTAATTATATATTCGGTTATTCTTTATTTTTGTGTACCACGAAGTGAATGCTTATATATTCTTGTACTTAAGAATTTTAAGAAATTAGCTTATCGATAACTTTAGTTATTTCTTTTTGATTATTCCTAAGTATTGATGGAATTATTATGGGAGTTCATTAAGAACCCCGTATCGTGTGATTAATATTTCAAAACTTTTATCATGTGATTAATATCACATGAACCTTAATATACGTAATAATATGATTTGATTTTTTGTTCATTTCTGTTGATTATTTTGTTTATTAATTATATATTCGGTTATTCTTTATTTTTGTGTACCACGAAGTGAATGCTTATATATTCTTGTACTTAAGAATTTTAAGAAATTAGCTTATCGATAACTTTAGTTATTTCTTTTTGATTATTCCTAAGTATTGATGGAATTATTATGGGAGTTCATTAAGAACCCCGTATCGTGTGATTAATATTTCAAAACTTTTATCATGTGATTAATATCACATGAACCTTAATATACGTAATAATATGATTTGATTTTTTGTTCATTTCTGTTGATTATTTTGTTTATTAATTATATATTCGGTTATTCTTTATTTTTGTGAACCACGAAGTGAATGCTTATATATTCTTGTACTTGAGAATTTTAAGAAATTAGCTTATCGATAACTTTAGTTATTTCTTTTTGATTATTCCTAAGTATTGATGGAATTATTATGGGAGTTCATTAAGAACCCCGTATCGTGTGATTAATATTTCAAAACTTTTATCATGTGATTAATATCACATGAACCTTAATATACGTAATAATATGATTTGATTTTTTGTTCATTTCTGTTGATTATTTTGTTTATTAATTATATATTCGGTTATTCTTTATTTTTGTGAACCACGAAGTGAATGCTTATATATTCTTGTACTTGAGAATTTTAAGAAATTAGCTTATCGATAACTTTAGTTATTTCTTTTTGATTATTCCTAAGTATTGATGGAATTATTATGGGAGTTCATTAAGAACCCCGTATCGTGTGATTAATATTTCAAAACTTTTATCATGTGATTAATATCACATGAACCTTAATATACGTAATAATATGATTTGATTTTTTGTTCATTTCTGTTGATTATTTTGTTTATTAATTATATATTCGGTTATTCTTTATTTTTGTGTACCACGAAGTGAATGCTTATATATTCTTGTACTTAAGAATTTTAAGAAATTAGCTTATCGATAACTTTAGTTATTTCTTTTTGATTATTCCTAAGTATTGATGGAATTATTATGGGAGTTCATTAAGAACCCCGTATCGTGTGATTAATATTTCAAAACTTTTATCATGTGATTAATATCACATGAACCTTAATATACGTAATAATATGATTTGATTTTTTGTTCATTTCTGTTGATTATTTTGTTTATTAATTATATATTCGGTTATTCTTTATTTTTGTGTACCACGAAGTGAATGCTTATATATTCTTGTACTTAAGAATTTTAAGAAATTAGCTTATCGATAACTTTAGTTATTTCTTTTTGATTATTCCTAAGTATTGATGGAATTATTATGGGAGTTCATTAAGAACCCCGTATCGTGTGATTAATATTTCAAAACTTTTATCATGTGATTAATATCACATGAACCTTAATATACGTAATAATATGATTTGATTTTTTGTTCATTTCTGTTGATTATTTTGTTTATTAATTATATATTCGGTTATTCTTTATTTTTGTGAACCACGAAGTGAATGCTTATATATTCTTGTACTTGAGAATTTTAAGAAATTAGCTTATCGATAACTTTAGTTATTTCTTTTTGATTATTCCTAAGTATTGATGGAATTATTATGGGAGTTCATTAAGAACCCCGTATCGTGTGATTAATATTTCAAAACTTTTATCATGTGATTAATATCACATGAACCTTAATATACGTAATAATATGATTTGATTTTTTGTTCATTTCTGTTGATTATTTTGTTTATTAATTATATATTCGGTTATTCTTTATTTTTGTGAACCACGAAGTGAATGCTTATATATTCTTGTACTTGAGAATTTTAAGAAATTAGCTTATCGATAACTTTAGTTATTTCTTTTTGATTATTCCTAAGTATTGATGGAATTATTATGGGAGTTCATTAAGAACCCCGTATCGTGTGATTAATATTTCAAAACTTTTATCATGTGATTAATATCACATGAACCTTAATATACGTAATAATATGATTTGATTTTTTGTTCATTTCTGTTGATTATTTTGTTTATTAATTATATATTCGGTTATTCTTTATTTTTGTGAACCACGAAGTGAATGCTTATATATTCTTGTACTTGAGAATTTTAAGAAATTAGCTTATCGATAACTTTAGTTATTTCTTTTTGATTATTCCTAAGTATTGATGGAATTATTATGGGAGTTCATTAAGAACCCCGTATCGTGTGATTAATATTTCAAAACTTTTATCATGTGATTAATATCACATGAACCTTAATATACGTAATAATATGATTTGATTTTTTGTTCATTTCTGTTGATTATTTTGTTTATTAATTATATATTCGGTTATTCTTTATTTTTGTGAACCACGAAGTGAATGCTTATATATTCTTGTACTTGAGAATTTTAAGAAATTAGCTTATCGATAACTTTAGTTATTTCTTTTTGATTATTCCTAAGTATTGATGGAATTATTATGGGAGTTCATTAAGAACCCCGTATCGTGTGATTAATATTTCAAAACTTTTATCATGTGATTAATATCACATGAACCTTAATATACGTAATAATATGATTTGATTTTTTGTTCATTTCTGTTGATTATTTTGTTTATTAATTATATATTCGGTTATTCTTTATTTTTGTGAACCACGAAGTGAATGCTTATATATTCTTGTACTTGAGAATTTTAAGAAATTAGCTTATCGATAACTTTAGTTATTTCTTTTTGATTATTCCTAAGTATTGATGGAATTATTATGGGAGTTCATTAAGAACCCCGTATCGTGTGATTAATATTTCAAAACTTTTATCATGTGATTAATATCACATGAACCTTAATATACGTAATAATATGATTTGATTTTTTGTTCATTTCTGTTGATTATTTTGTTTATTAATTATATATTCGGTTATTCTTTATTTTTGTGAACCACGAAGTGAATGCTTATATATTCTTGTACTTGAGAATTTTAAGAAATTAGCTTATCGATAACTTTAGTTATTTCTTTTTGATTATTCCTAAGTATTGATGGAATTATTATGGGAGTTCATTAAGAACCCCGTATCGTGTGATTAATATTTCAAAACTTTTATCATGTGATTAATATCACATGAACCTTAATATACGTAATAATATGATTTGATTTTTTGTTCATTTCTGTTGATTATTTTGTTTATTAATTATATATTCGGTTATTCTTTATTTTTGTGAACCACGAAGTGAATGCTTATATATTCTTGTACTTGAGAATTTTAAGAAATTAGCTTATCGATAACTTTAGTTATTTCTTTTTGATTATTCCTAAGTATTGATGGAATTATTATGGGAGTTCATTAAGAACCCCGTATCGTGTGATTAATATTTCAAAACTTTTATCATGTGATTAATATCACATGAACCTTAATATACGTAATAATATGATTTGATTTTTTGTTCATTTCTGTTGATTATTTTGTTTATTAATTATATATTCGGTTATTCTTTATTTTTGTGAACCACGAAGTGAATGCTTATATATTCTTGTACTTGAGAATTTTAAGAAATTAGCTTATCGATAACTTTAGTTATTTCTTTTTGATTATTCCTAAGTATTGATGGAATTATTATGGGAGTTCATTAAGAACCCCGTATCGTGTGATTAATATTTCAAAACTTTTATCATGTGATTAATATCACATGAACCTTAATATACGTAATAATATGATTTGATTTTTTGTTCATTTCTGTTGATTATTTTGTTTATTAATTATATATTCGGTTATTCTTTATTTTTGTGTACCACGAAGTGAATGCTTATATATTCTTGTACTTAAGAATTTTAAGAAATTAGCTTATCGATAACTTTAGTTATTTCTTTTTGATTATTCCTAAGTATTGATGGAATTATTATGGGAGTTCATTAAGAACCCCGTATCGTGTGATTAATATTTCAAAACTTTTATCATGTGATTAATATCACATGAACCTTAATATACGTAATAATATGATTTGATTTTTTGTTCATTTCTGTTGATTATTTTGTTTATTAATTATATATTCGGTTATTCTTTATTTTTGTGTACCACGAAGTGAATGCTTATATATTCTTGTACTTAAGAATTTTAAGAAATTATCTTATCGATAACTTTAGTTATTTCTTTTTGATTATTCCTAAGTATTGATGGAATTATTATGGGAGTTCATTAAGAACCCCGTATCGTGTGATTAATATTTCAAAACTTTTATCATGTGATTAATATCACATGAACCTTAATATACGTAATAATATGATTTGATTTTTTGTTCATTTCTGTTGATTATTTTGTTTATTAATTATATATTCGGTTATTCTTTATTTTTGTGTACCACGAAGTGAATGCTTATATATTCTTGTACTTAAGAATTTTAAGAAATTAGCTTATCGATAACTTTAGTTATTTCTTTTTGATTATTCCTAAGTATTGATGGAATTATTATGGGAGTTCATTAAGAACCCCGTATCGTGTGATTAATATTTCAAAACTTTTATCATGTGATTAATATCACATGAACCTTAATATACGTAATAATATGATTTGATTTTTTGTTCATTTCTGTTGATTATTTTGTTTATTAATTATATATTCGGTTATTCTTTATTTTTGTGTACCACGAAGTGAATGCTTATATATTCTTGTACTTAAGAATTTTAAGAAATTAGCTTATCGATAACTTTAGTTATTTCTTTTTGATTATTCCTAAGTATTGATGGAATTATTATGGGAGTTCATTAAGAACCCCGTATCGTGTGATTAATATTTCAAAACTTTTATCATGTGATTAATATCACATGAACCTTAATATACGTAATAATATGATTTGATTTTTTGTTCATTTCTGTTGATTATTTTGTTTATTAATTATATATTCGGTTATTCTTTATTTTTGTGAACCACGAAGTGAATGCTTATATATTCTTGTACTTGAGAATTTTAAGAAATTAGCTTATCGATAACTTTAGTTATTTCTTTTTGATTATTCCTAAGTATTGATGGAATTATTATGGGAGTTCATTAAGAACCCCGTATCGTGTGATTAATATTTCAAAACTTTTATCATGTGATTAATATCACATGAACCTTAATATACGTAATAATATGATTTGATTTTTTGTTCATTTCTGTTGATTATTTTGTTTATTAATTATATATTCGGTTATTCTTTATTTTTGTGAACCACGAAGTGAATGCTTATATATTCTTGTACTTGAGAATTTTAAGAAATTAGCTTATCGATAACTTTAGTTATTTCTTTTTGATTATTCCTAAGTATTGATGGAATTATTATGGGAGTTCATTAAGAACCCCGTATCGTGTGATTAATATTTCAAAACTTTTATCATGTGATTAATATCACATGAACCTTAATATACGTAATAATATGATTTGATTTTTTGTTCATTTCTGTTGATTATTTTGTTTATTAATTATATATTCGGTTATTCTTTATTTTTGTGAACCACGAAGTGAATGCTTATATATTCTTGTACTTGAGAATTTTAAGAAATTAGCTTATCGATAACTTTAGTTATTTCTTTTTGATTATTCCTAAGTATTGATGGAATTATTATGGGAGTTCATTAAGAACCCCGTATCGTGTGATTAATATTTCAAAACTTTTATCATGTGATTAATATCACATGAACCTTAATATACGTAATAATATGATTTGATTTTTTGTTCATTTCTGTTGATTATTTTGTTTATTAATTATATATTCGGTTATTCTTTATTTTTGTGTACCACGAAGTGAATGCTTATATATTCTTGTACTTAAGAATTTTAAGAAATTAGCTTATCGATAACTTTAGTTATTTCTTTTTGATTATTCCTAAGTATTGATGGAATTATTATGGGAGTTCATTAAGAACCCCGTATCGTGTGATTAATATTTCAAAACTTTTATCATGTGATTAATATCACATGAACCTTAATATACGTAATAATATGATTTGATTTTTTGTTCATTTCTGTTGATTATTTTGTTTATTAATTATATATTCGGTTATTCTTTATTTTTGTGAACCACGAAGTGAATGCTTATATATTCTTGTACTTAAGAATTTTAAGAAATTAGCTTATCGATAACTTTAGTTATTTCTTTTTGATTATTCCTAAGTATTGATGGAATTATTATGGGAGTTCATTAAGAACCCCGTATCGTGTGATTAATATTTCAAAACTTTTATCATGTGATTAATATCACATGAACCTTAATATACGTAATAATATGATTTGATTTTTTGTTCATTTCTGTTGATTATTTTGTTTATTAATTATATATTCGGTTATTCTTTATTTTTGTGTACCACGAAGTGAATGCTTATATATTCTTGTACTTAAGAATTTTAAGAAATTAGCTTATCGATAACTTTAGTTATTTCTTTTTGATTATTCCTAAGTATTGATGGAATTATTATGGGAGTTCATTAAGAACCCCGTATCGTGTGATTAATATTTCAAAACTTTTATCATGTGATTAATATCACATGAACCTTAATATACGTAATAATATGATTTGATTTTTTGTTCATTTCTGTTGATTATTTTGTTTATTAATTATATATTCGGTTATTCTTTATTTTTGTGAACCACGAAGTGAATGCTTATATATTCTTGTACTTGAGAATTTTAAGAAATTAGCTTATCGATAACTTTAGTTATTTCTTTTTGATTATTCCTAAGTATTGATGGAATTATTATGGGAGTTCATTAAGAACCCCGTATCGTGTGATTAATATTTCAAAACTTTTATCATGTGATTAATATCACATGAACCTTAATATACGTAATAATATGATTTGATTTTTTGTTCATTTCTGTTGATTATTTTGTTTATTAATTATATATTCGGTTATTCTTTATTTTTGTGAACCACGAAGTGAATGCTTATATATTCTTGTACTTGAGAATTTTAAGAAATTAGCTTATCGATAACTTTAGTTATTTCTTTTTGATTATTCCTAAGTATTGATGGAATTATTATGGGAGTTCATTAAGAACCCCGTATCGTGTGATTAATATTTCAAAACTTTTATCATGTGATTAATATCACATGAACCTTAATATACGTAATAATATGATTTGATTTTTTGTTCATTTCTGTTGATTATTTTGTTTATTAATTATATATTCGGTTATTCTTTATTTTTGTGAACCACGAAGTGAATGCTTATATATTCTTGTACTTGAGAATTTTAAGAAATTAGCTTATCGATAACTTTAGTTATTTCTTTTTGATTATTCCTAAGTATTGATGGAATTATTATGGGAGTTCATTAAGAACCCCGTATCGTGTGATTAATATTTCAAAACTTTTATCATGTGATTAATATCACATGAACCTTAATATACGTAATAATATGATTTGATTTTTTGTTCATTTCTGTTGATTATTTTGTTTATTAATTATATATTCGGTTATTCTTTATTTTTGTGAACCACGAAGTGAATGCTTATATATTCTTGTACTTGAGAATTTTAAGAAATTAGCTTATCGATAACTTTAGTTATTTCTTTTTGATTATTCCTAAGTATTGATGGAATTATTATGGGAGTTCATTAAGAACCCCGTATCGTGTGATTAATATTTCAAAACTTTTATCATGTGATTAATATCACATGAACCTTAATATACGTAATAATATGATTTGATTTTTTGTTCATTTCTGTTGATTATTTTGTTTATTAATTATATATTCGGTTATTCTTTATTTTTGTGAACCACGAAGTGAATGCTTATATATTCTTGTACTTGAGAATTTTAAGAAATTAGCTTATCGATAACTTTAGTTATTTCTTTTTGATTATTCCTAAGTATTGATGGAATTATTATGGGAGTTCATTAAGAACCCCGTATCGTGTGATTAATATTTCAAAACTTTTATCATGTGATTAATATCACATGAACCTTAATATACGTAATAATATGATTTGATTTTTTGTTCATTTCTGTTGATTATTTTGTTTATTAATTATATATTCGGTTATTCTTTATTTTTGTGAACCACGAAGTGAATGCTTATATATTCTTGTACTTGAGAATTTTAAGAAATTAGCTTATCGATAACTTTAGTTATTTCTTTTTGATTATTCCTAAGTATTGATGGAATTATTATGGGAGTTCATTAAGAACCCCGTATCGTGTGATTAATATTTCAAAACTTTTATCATGTGATTAATATCACATGAACCTTAATATACGTAATAATATGATTTGATTTTTTGTTCATTTCTGTTGATTATTTTGTTTATTAATTATATATTCGGTTATTCTTTATTTTTGTGAACCACGAAGTGAATGCTTATATATTCTTGTACTTGAGAATTTTAAGAAATTAGCTTATCGATAACTTTAGTTATTTCTTTTTGATTATTCCTAAGTATTGATGGAATTATTATGGGAGTTCATTAAGAACCCCGTATCGTGTGATTAATATTTCAAAACTTTTATCATGTGATTAATATCACATGAACCTTAATATACGTAATAATATGATTTGATTTTTTGTTCATTTCTGTTGATTATTTTGTTTATTAATTATATATTCGGTTATTCTTTATTTTTGTGAACCACGAAGTGAATGCTTATATATTCTTGTACTTGAGAATTTTAAGAAATTAGCTTATCGATAACTTTAGTTATTTCTTTTTGATTATTCCTAAGTATTGATGGAATTATTATGGGAGTTCATTAAGAACCCCGTATCGTGTGATTAATATTTCAAAACTTTTATCATGTGATTAATATCACATGAACCTTAATATACGTAATAATATGATTTGATTTTTTGTTCATTTCTGTTGATTATTTTGTTTATTAATTATATATTCGGTTATTCTTTATTTTTGTGAACCACGAAGTGAATGCTTATATATTCTTGTACTTGAGAATTTTAAGAAATTAGCTTATCGATAACTTTAGTTATTTCTTTTTGATTATTCCTAAGTATTGATGGAATTATTATGGGAGTTCATTAAGAACCCCGTATCGTGTGATTAATATTTCAAAACTTTTATCATGTGATTAATATCACATGAACCTTAATATACGTAATAATATGATTTGATTTTTTGTTCATTTCTGTTGATTATTTTGTTTATTAATTATATATTCGGTTATTCTTTATTTTTGTGTACCACGAAGTGAATGCTTATATATTCTTGTACTTAAGAATTTTAAGAAATTAGCTTATCGATAACTTTAGTTATTTCTTTTTGATTATTCCTAAGTATTGATGGAATTATTATGGGAGTTCATTAAGAACCCCGTATCGTGTGATTAATATTTCAAAACTTTTATCATGTGATTAATATCACATGAACCTTAATATACGTAATAATATGATTTGATTTTTTGTTCATTTCTGTTGATTATTTTGTTTATTAATTATATATTCGGTTATTCTTTATTTTTGTGTACCACGAAGTGAATGCTTATATATTCTTGTACTTAAGAATTTTAAGAAATTAGCTTATCGATAACTTTAGTTATTTCTTTTTGATTATTCCTAAGTATTGATGGAATTATTATGGGAGTTCATTAAGAACCCCGTATCGTGTGATTAATATTTCAAAACTTTTATCATGTGATTAATATCACATGAACCTTAATATACGTAATAATATGATTTGATTTTTTGTTCATTTCTGTTGATTATTTTGTTTATTAATTATATATTCGGTTATTCTTTATTTTTGTGTACCACGAAGTGAATGCTTATATATTCTTGTACTTAAGAATTTTAAGAAATTAGCTTATCGATAACTTTAGTTATTTCTTTTTGATTATTCCTAAGTATTGATGGAATTATTATGGGAGTTCATTAAGAACCCCGTATCGTGTGATTAATATTTCAAAACTTTTATCATGTGATTAATATCACATGAACCTTAATATACGTAATAATATGATTTGATTTTTTGTTCATTTCTGTTGATTATTTTGTTTATTAATTATATATTCGGTTATTCTTTATTTTTGTGTACCACGAAGTGAATGCTTATATATTCTTGTACTTAAGAATTTTAAGAAATTAGCTTATCGATAACTTTAGTTATTTCTTTTTGATTATTCCTAAGTATTGATGGAATTATTATGGGAGTTCATTAAGAACCCCGTATCGTGTGATTAATATTTCAAAACTTTTATCATGTGATTAATATCACATGAACCTTAATATACGTAATAATATGATTTGATTTTTTGTTCATTTCTGTTGATTATTTTGTTTATTAATTATATATTCGGTTATTCTTTATTTTTGTGAACCACGAAGTGAATGCTTATATATTCTTGTACTTGAGAATTTTAAGAAATTAGCTTATCGATAACTTTAGTTATTTCTTTTTGATTATTCCTAAGTATTGATGGAATTATTATGGGAGTTCATTAAGAACCCCGTATCGTGTGATTAATATTTCAAAACTTTTATCATGTGATTAATATCACATGAACCTTAATATACGTAATAATATGATTTGATTTTTTGTTCATTTCTGTTGATTATTTTGTTTATTAATTATATATTCGGTTATTCTTTATTTTTGTGAACCACGAAGTGAATGCTTATATATTCTTGTACTTGAGAATTTTAAGAAATTAGCTTATCGATAACTTTAGTTATTTCTTTTTGATTATTCCTAAGTATTGATGGAATTATTATGGGAGTTCATTAAGAACCCCGTATCGTGTGATTAATATTTCAAAACTTTTATCATGTGATTAATATCACATGAACCTTAATATACGTAATAATATGATTTGATTTTTTGTTCATTTCTGTTGATTATTTTGTTTATTAATTATATATTCGGTTATTCTTTATTTTTGTGAACCACGAAGTGAATGCTTATATATTCTTGTACTTGAGAATTTTAAGAAATTAGCTTATCGATAACTTTAGTTATTTCTTTTTGATTATTCCTAAGTATTGATGGAATTATTATGGGAGTTCATTAAGAACCCCGTATCGTGTGATTAATATTTCAAAACTTTTATCATGTGATTAATATCACATGAACCTTAATATACGTAATAATATGATTTGATTTTTTGTTCATTTCTGTTGATTATTTTGTTTATTAATTATATATTCGGTTATTCTTTATTTTTGTGAACCACGAAGTGAATGCTTATATATTCTTGTACTTAAGAATTTTAAGAAATTAGCTTATCGATAACTTTAGTTATTTCTTTTTGATTATTCCTAAGTATTGATGGAATTATTATGGGAGTTCATTAAGAACCCCGTATCGTGTGATTAATATTTCAAAACTTTTATCATGTGATTAATATCACATGAACCTTAATATACGTAATAATATGATTTGATTTTTTGTTCATTTCTGTTGATTATTTTGTTTATTAATTATATATTCGGTTATTCTTTATTTTTGTGTACCACGAAGTGAATGCTTATATATTCTTGTACTTAAGAATTTTAAGAAATTAGCTTATCGATAACTTTAGTTATTTCTTTTTGATTATTCCTAAGTATTGATGGAATTATTATGGGAGTTCATTAAGAACCCCGTATCGTGTGATTAATATTTCAAAACTTTTATCATGTGATTAATATCACATGAACCTTAATATACGTAATAATATGATTTGATTTTTTGTTCATTTCTGTTGATTATTTTGTTTATTAATTATATATTCGGTTATTCTTTATTTTTGTGTACCACGAAGTGAATGCTTATATATTCTTGTACTTAAGAATTTTAAGAAATTAGCTTATCGATAACTTTAGTTATTTCTTTTTGATTATTCCTAAGTATTGATGGAATTATTATGGGAGTTCATTAAGAACCCCGTATCGTGTGATTAATATTTCAAAACTTTTATCATGTGATTAATATCACATGAACCTTAATATACGTAATAATATGATTTGATTTTTTGTTCATTTCTGTTGATTATTTTGTTTATTAATTATATATTCGGTTATTCTTTATTTTTGTGTACCACGAAGTGAATGCTTATATATTCTTGTACTTAAGAATTTTAAGAAATTAGCTTATCGATAACTTTAGTTATTTCTTTTTGATTATTCCTAAGTATTGATGGAATTATTATGGGAGTTCATTAAGAACCCCGTATCGTGTGATTAATATTTCAAAACTTTTATCATGTGATTAATATCACATGAACCTTAATATACGTAATAATATGATTTGATTTTTTGTTCATTTCTGTTGATTATTTTGTTTATTAATTATATATTCGGTTATTCTTTATTTTTGTGTACCACGAAGTGAATGCTTATATATTCTTGTACTTAAGAATTTTAAGAAATTAGCTTATCGATAACTTTAGTTATTTCTTTTTGATTATTCCTAAGTATTGATGGAATTATTATGGGAGTTCATTAAGAACCCCGTATCGTGTGATTAATATTTCAAAACTTTTATCATGTGATTAATATCACATGAACCTTAATATACGTAATAATATGATTTGATTTTTTGTTCATTTCTGTTGATTATTTTGTTTATTAATTATATATTCGGTTATTCTTTATTTTTGTGTACCACGAAGTGAATGCTTATATATTCTTGTACTTAAGAATTTTAAGAAATTAGCTTATCGATAACTTTAGTTATTTCTTTTTGATTATTCCTAAGTATTGATGGAATTATTATGGGAGTTCATTAAGAACCCCGTATCGTGTGATTAATATTTCAAAACTTTTATCATGTGATTAATATCACATGAACCTTAATATACGTAATAATATGATTTGATTTTTTGTTCATTTCTGTTGATTATTTTGTTTATTAATTATATATTCGGTTATTCTTTATTTTTGTGAACCACGAAGTGAATGCTTATATATTCTTGTACTTGAGAATTTTAAGAAATTAGCTTATCGATAACTTTAGTTATTTCTTTTTGATTATTCCTAAGTATTGATGGAATTATTATGGGAGTTCATTAAGAACCCCGTATCGTGTGATTAATATTTCAAAACTTTTATCATGTGATTAATATCACATGAACCTTAATATACGTAATAATATGATTTGATTTTTTGTTCATTTCTGTTGATTATTTTGTTTATTAATTATATATTCGGTTATTCTTTATTTTTGTGAACCACGAAGTGAATGCTTATATATTCTTGTACTTGAGAATTTTAAGAAATTAGCTTATCGATAACTTTAGTTATTTCTTTTTGATTATTCCTAAGTATTGATGGAATTATTATGGGAGTTCATTAAGAACCCCGTATCGTGTGATTAATATTTCAAAACTTTTATCATGTGATTAATATCACATGAACCTTAATATTAGTAAGTGGAACCGCAAGTTCCACTTAAGGAACCGATTGTAAATAAACTAGTTGTGGAACAAACAAATTGTTAATTGTTACTTGATATATTGTTCTTGTTGCTATCTAGGTTGTTATGTATATATCGTCTGACTAACCGCATTTGTTGCGATTATCTGTGTACGTGAAAATTACAAATAATCATAAAATTACGTAATAATATGATTTGATTTTTTGTTCATTTCTGTTGATTATTTTGTTTATTAATTATATATTCGGTTATTCTTTATTTTTGTGTACCACGAAGTGAATGCTTATATATTCTTGTACTTAAGAATTTTAAGAAATTAGCTTATCGATAACTTTAGTTATTTCTTTTTGATTATTCCTAAGTATTGATGGAATTATTATGGGAGTTCATTAAGAACCCCGTATCGTGTGATTAATATTTCAAAACTTTTATCATGTGATTAATATCACATGAACCTTAATATACGTAATAATATGATTTGATTTTTTGTTCATTTCTGTTGATTATTTTGTTTATTAATTATATATTCGGTTATTCTTTATTTTTGTGAACCACGAAGTGAATGCTTATATATTCTTGTACTTCAGAATTTTAAGAAATTAGCTTATCGATAACTTTAGTTATTTCTTTTTGATTATTCCTAAGTATTGATGGAATTATTATGGGAGTTCATTAAGAACCCCGTATCGTGTGATTAATATTTCAAAACTTTTATCATGTGATTAATATCACATGAACCTTAATATACGTAATAATATGATTTGATTTTTTGTTCATTTCTGTTGATTATTTTGTTTATTAATTATATATTCGGTTATTCTTTATTTTTGTGAACCACGAAGTGAATGCTTATATATTCTTGTACTTGAGAATTTTAAGAAATTAGCTTATCGATAACTTTAGTTATTTCTTTTTGATTATTCCTAAGTATTGATGGAATTATTATGGGAGTTCATTAAGAACCCCGTATCGTGTGATTAATATTTCAAAACTTTTATCATGTGATTAATATCACATGAACCTTAATATACGTAATAATATGATTTGATTTTTTGTTCATTTCTGTTGATTATTTTGTTTATTAATTATATATTCGGTTATTCTTTATTTTTGTGAACCACGAAGTGAATGCTTATATATTCTTGTACTTGAGAATTTTAAGAAATTAGCTTATCGATAACTTTAGTTATTTCTTTTTGATTATTCCTAAGTATTGATGGAATTATTATGGGAGTTCATTAAGAACCCCGTATCGTGTGATTAATATTTCAAAACTTTTATCATGTGATTAATATCACATGAACCTTAATATACGTAATAATATGATTTGATTTTTTGTTCATTTCTGTTGATTATTTTGTTTATTAATTATATATTCGGTTATTCTTTATTTTTGTGAACCACGAAGTGAATGCTTATATATTCTTGTACTTGAGAATTTTAAGAAATTAGCTTATCGATAACTTTAGTTATTTCTTTTTGATTATTCCTAAGTATTGATGGAATTATTATGGGAGTTCATTAAGAACCCCGTATCGTGTGATTAATATTTCAAAACTTTTATCATGTGATTAATATCACATGAACCTTAATATACGTAATAATATGATTTGATTTTTTGTTCATTTCTGTTGATTATTTTGTTTATTAATTATATATTCGGTTATTCTTTATTTTTGTGAACCACGAAGTGAATGCTTATATATTCTTGTACTTGAGAATTTTAAGAAATTAGCTTATCGATAACTTTAGTTATTTCTTTTTGATTATTCCTAAGTATTGATGGAATTATTATGGGAGTTCATTAAGAACCCCGTATCGTGTGATTAATATTTCAAAACTTTTATCATGTGATTAATATCACATGAACCTTAATATACGTAATAATATGATTTGATTTTTTGTTCATTTCTGTTGATTATTTTGTTTATTAATTATATATTCGGTTATTCTTTATTTTTGTGAACCACGAAGTGAATGCTTATATATTCTTGTACTTGAGAATTTTAAGAAATTAGCTTATCGATAACTTTAGTTATTTCTTTTTGATTATTCCTAAGTATTGATGGAATTATTATGGGAGTTCATTAAGAACCCCGTATCGTGTGATTAATATTTCAAAACTTTTATCATGTGATTAATATCACATGAACCTTAATATACGTAATAATATGATTTGATTTTTTGTTCATTTCTGTTGATTATTTTGTTTATTAATTATATATTCGGTTATTCTTTATTTTTGTGAACCACGAAGTGAATGCTTATATATTCTTGTACTTGAGAATTTTAAGAAATTAGCTTATCGATAACTTTAGTTATTTCTTTTTGATTATTCCTAAGTATTGATGGAATTATTATGGGAGTTCATTAAGAACCCCGTATCGTGTGATTAATATTTCAAAACTTTTATCATGTGATTAATATCACATGAACCTTAATATACGTAATAATATGATTTGATTTTTTGTTCATTTCTGTTGATTATTTTGTTTATTAATTATATATTCGGTTATTCTTTATTTTTGTGAACCACGAAGTGAATGCTTATATATTCTTGTACTTGAGAATTTTAAGAAATTAGCTTATCGATAACTTTAGTTATTTCTTTTTGATTATTCCTAAGTATTGATGGAATTATTATGGGAGTTCATTAAGAACCCCGTATCGTGTGATTAATATTTCAAAACTTTTATCATGTGATTAATATCACATGAACCTTAATATACGTAATAATATGATTTGATTTTTTGTTCATTTCTGTTGATTATTTTGTTTATTAATTATATATTCGGTTATTCTTTATTTTTGTGAACCACGAAGTGAATGCTTATATATTCTTGTACTTGAGAATTTTAAGAAATTAGCTTATCGATAACTTTAGTTATTTCTTTTTGATTATTCCTAAGTATTGATGGAATTATTATGGGAGTTCATTAAGAACCCCGTATCGTGTGATTAATATTTCAAAACTTTTATCATGTGATTAATATCACATGAACCTTAATATACGTAATAATATGATTTGATTTTTTGTTCATTTCTGTTGATTATTTTGTTTATTAATTATATATTCGGTTATTCTTTATTTTTGTGTACCACGAAGTGAATGCTTATATATTCTTGTACTTAAGAATTTTAAGAAATTAGCTTATCGATAACTTTAGTTATTTCTTTTTGATTATTCCTAAGTATTGATGGAATTATTATGGGAGTTCATTAAGAACCCCGTATCGTGTGATTAATATTTCAAAACTTTTATCATGTGATTAATATCACATGAACCTTAATATACGTAATAATATGATTTGATTTTTTGTTCATTTCTGTTGATTATTTTGTTTATTAATTATATATTCGGTTATTCTTTATTTTTGTGTACCACGAAGTGAATGCTTATATATTCTTGTACTTAAGAATTTTAAGAAATTAGCTTATCGATAACTTTAGTTATTTCTTTTTGATTATTCCTAAGTATTGATGGAATTATTATGGGAGTTCATTAAGAACCCCGTATCGTGTGATTAATATTTCAAAACTTTTATCATGTGATTAATATCACATGAACCTTAATATACGTAATAATATGATTTGATTTTTTGTTCATTTCTGTTGATTATTTTGTTTATTAATTATATATTCGGTTATTCTTTATTTTTGTGTACCACGAAGTGAATGCTTATATATTCTTGTACTTAAGAATTTTAAGAAATTAGCTTATCGATAACTTTAGTTATTTCTTTTTGATTATTCCTAAGTATTGATGGAATTATTATGGGAGTTCATTAAGAACCCCGTATCGTGTGATTAATATTTCAAAACTTTTATCATGTGATTAATATCACATGAACCTTAATATACGTAATAATATGATTTGATTTTTTGTTCATTTCTGTTGATTATTTTGTTTATTAATTATATATTCGGTTATTCTTTATTTTTGTGTACCACGAAGTGAATGCTTATATATTCTTGTACTTAAGAATTTTAAGAAATTAGCTTATCGATAACTTTAGTTATTTCTTTTTGATTATTCCTAAGTATTGATGGAATTATTATGGGAGTTCATTAAGAACCCCGTATCGTGTGATTAATATTTCAAAACTTTTATCATGTGATTAATATCACATGAACCTTAATATACGTAATAATATGATTTGATTTTTTGTTCATTTCTGTTGATTATTTTGTTTATTAATTATATATTCGGTTATTCTTTATTTTTGTGAACCACGAAGTGAATGCTTATATATTCTTGTACTTGAGAATTTTAAGAAATTAGCTTATCGATAACTTTAGTTATTTCTTTTTGATTATTCCTAAGTATTGATGGAATTATTATGGGAGTTCATTAAGAACCCCGTATCGTGTGATTAATATTTCAAAACTTTTATCATGTGATTAATATCACATGAACCTTAATATACGTAATAATATGATTTGATTTTTTGTTCATTTCTGTTGATTATTTTGTTTATTAATTATATATTCGGTTATTCTTTATTTTTGTGAACCACGAAGTGAATGCTTATATATTCTTGTACTTGAGAATTTTAAGAAATTAGCTTATCGATAACTTTAGTTATTTCTTTTTGATTATTCCTAAGTATTGATGGAATTATTATGGGAGTTCATTAAGAACCCCGTATCGTGTGATTAATATTTCAAAACTTTTATCATGTGATTAATATCACATGAACCTTAATATACGTAATAATATGATTTGATTTTTTGTTCATTTCTGTTGATTATTTTGTTTATTAATTATATATTCGGTTATTCTTTATTTTTGTGAACCACGAAGTGAATGCTTATATATTCTTGTACTTGAGAATTTTAAGAAATTAGCTTATCGATAACTTTAGTTATTTCTTTTTGATTATTCCTAAGTATTGATGGAATTATTATGGGAGTTCATTAAGAACCCCGTATCGTGTGATTAATATTTCAAAACTTTTATCATGTGATTAATATCACATGAACCTTAATATACGTAATAATATGATTTGATTTTTTGTTCATTTCTGTTGATTATTTTGTTTATTAATTATATATTCGGTTATTCTTTATTTTTGTGAACCACGAAGTGAATGCTTATATATTCTTGTACTTGAGAATTTTAAGAAATTAGCTTATCGATAACTTTAGTTATTTCTTTTTGATTATTCCTAAGTATTGATGGAATTATTATGGGAGTTCATTAAGAACCCCGTATCGTGTGATTAATATTTCAAAACTTTTATCATGTGATTAATATCACATGAACCTTAATATACGTAATAATATGATTTGATTTTTTGTTCATTTCTGTTGATTATTTTGTTTATTAATTATATATTCGGTTATTCTTTATTTTTGTGAACCACGAAGTGAATGCTTATATATTCTTGTACTTAAGAATTTTAAGAAATTAGCTTATCGATAACTTTAGTTATTTCTTTTTGATTATTCCTAAGTATTGATGGAATTATTATGGGAGTTCATTAAGAACCCCGTATCGTGTGATTAATATTTCAAAACTTTTATCATGTGATTAATATCACATGAACCTTAATATACGTAATAATATGATTTGATTTTTTGTTCATTTCTGTTGATTATTTTGTTTATTAATTATATATTCGGTTATTCTTTATTTTTGTGTACCACGAAGTGAATGCTTATATATTCTTGTACTTAAGAATTTTAAGAAATTAGCTTATCGATAACTTTAGTTATTTCTTTTTGATTATTCCTAAGTATTGATGGAATTATTATGGGAGTTCATTAAGAACCCCGTATCGTGTGATTAATATTTCAAAACTTTTATCATGTGATTAATATCACATGAACCTTAATATACGTAATAATATGATTTGATTTTTTGTTCATTTCTGTTGATTATTTTGTTTATTAATTATATATTCGGTTATTCTTTATTTTTGTGTACCACGAAGTGAATGCTTATATATTCTTGTACTTAAGAATTTTAAGAAATTAGCTTATCGATAACTTTAGTTATTTCTTTTTGATTATTCCTAAGTATTGATGGAATTATTATGGGAGTTCATTAAGAACCCCGTATCGTGTGATTAATATTTCAAAACTTTTATCATGTGATTAATATCACATGAACCTTAATATACGTAATAATATGATTTGATTTTTTGTTCATTTCTGTTGATTATTTTGTTTATTAATTATATATTCGGTTATTCTTTATTTTTGTGTACCACGAAGTGAATGCTTATATATTCTTGTACTTAAGAATTTTAAGAAATTAGCTTATCGATAACTTTAGTTATTTCTTTTTGATTATTCCTAAGTATTGATGGAATTATTATGGGAGTTCATTAAGAACCCCGTATCGTGTGATTAATATTTCAAAACTTTTATCATGTGATTAATATCACATGAACCTTAATATACGTAATAATATGATTTGATTTTTTGTTCATTTCTGTTGATTATTTTGTTTATTAATTATATATTCGGTTATTCTTTATTTTTGTGTACCACGAAGTGAATGCTTATATATTCTTGTACTTAAGAATTTTAAGAAATTAGCTTATCGATAACTTTAGTTATTTCTTTTTGATTATTCCTAAGTATTGATGGAATTATTATGGGAGTTCATTAAGAACCCCGTATCGTGTGATTAATATTTCAAAACTTTTATCATGTGATTAATATCACATGAACCTTAATATACGTAATAATATGATTTGATTTTTTGTTCATTTCTGTTGATTATTTTGTTTATTAATTATATATTCGGTTATTCTTTATTTTTGTGTACCACGAAGTGAATGCTTATATATTCTTGTACTTAAGAATTTTAAGAAATTAGCTTATCGATAACTTTAGTTATTTCTTTTTGATTATTCCTAAGTATTGATGGAATTATTATGGGAGTTCATTAAGAACCCCGTATCGTGTGATTAATATTTCAAAACTTTTATCATGTGATTAATATCACATGAACCTTAATATACGTAATAATATGATTTGATTTTTTGTTCATTTCTGTTGATTATTTTGTTTATTAATTATATATTCGGTTATTCTTTATTTTTGTGAACCACGAAGTGAATGCTTATATATTCTTGTACTTGAGAATTTTAAGAAATTAGCTTATCGATAACTTTAGTTATTTCTTTTTGATTATTCCTAAGTATTGATGGAATTATTATGGGAGTTCATTAAGAACCCCGTATCGTGTGATTAATATTTCAAAACTTTTATCATGTGATTAATATCACATGAACCTTAATATACGTAATAATATGATTTGATTTTTTGTTCATTTCTGTTGATTATTTTGTTTATTAATTATATATTCGGTTATTCTTTATTTTTGTGAACCACGAAGTGAATGCTTATATATTCTTGTACTTGAGAATTTTAAGAAATTAGCTTATCGATAACTTTAGTTATTTCTTTTTGATTATTCCTAAGTATTGATGGAATTATTATGGGAGTTCATTAAGAACCCCGTATCGTGTGATTAATATTTCAAAACTTTTATCATGTGATTAATATCACATGAACCTTAATATTAGTAAGTGGAACCGCAAGTTCCACTTAAGGAACCGATTGTAAATAAACTAGTTGTGGAACAAACAAATTGTTAATTGTTACTTGATATATTGTTCTTGTTGCTATCTAGGTTGTTATGTATATATCGTCTGACTAACCGCATTTGTTGCGATTATCTGTGTACGTGAAAATTACAAATAATCATAAAATTACGTAATAATATGATTTGATTTTTTGTTCATTTCTGTTGATTATTTTGTTTATTAATTATATATTCGGTTATTCTTTATTTTTGTGTACCACGAAGTGAATGCTTATATATTCTTGTACTTAAGAATTTTAAGAAATTAGCTTATCGATAACTTTAGTTATTTCTTTTTGATTATTCCTAAGTATTGATGGAATTATTATGGGAGTTCATTAAGAACCCCGTATCGTGTGATTAATATTTCAAAACTTTTATCATGTGATTAATATCACATGAACCTTAATATACGTAATAATATGATTTGATTTTTTGTTCATTTCTGTTGATTATTTTGTTTATTAATTATATATTCGGTTATTCTTTATTTTTGTGAACCACGAAGTGAATGCTTATATATTCTTGTACTTGAGAATTTTAAGAAATTAGCTTATCGATAACTTTAGTTATTTCTTTTTGATTATTCCTAAGTATTGATGGAATTATTATGGGAGTTCATTAAGAACCCCGTATCGTGTGATTAATATTTCAAAACTTTTATCATGTGATTAATATCACATGAACCTTAATATACGTAATAATATGATTTGATTTTTTGTTCATTTCTGTTGATTATTTTGTTTATTAATTATATATTCGGTTATTCTTTATTTTTGTGAACCACGAAGTGAATGCTTATATATTCTTGTACTTGAGAATTTTAAGAAATTAGCTTATCGATAACTTTAGTTATTTCTTTTTGATTATTCCTAAGTATTGATGGAATTATTATGGGAGTTCATTAAGAACCCCGTATCGTGTGATTAATATTTCAAAACTTTTATCATGTGATTAATATCACATGAACCTTAATATACGTAATAATATGATTTGATTTTTTGTTCATTTCTGTTGATTATTTTGTTTATTAATTATATATTCGGTTATTCTTTATTTTTGTGAACCACGAAGTGAATGCTTATATATTCTTGTACTTGAGAATTTTAAGAAATTAGCTTATCGATAACTTTAGTTATTTCTTTTTGATTATTCCTAAGTATTGATGGAATTATTATGGGAGTTCATTAAGAACCCCGTATCGTGTGATTAATATTTCAAAACTTTTATCATGTGATTAATATCACATGAACCTTAATATACGTAATAATATGATTTGATTTTTTGTTCATTTCTGTTGATTATTTTGTTTATTAATTATATATTCGGTTATTCTTTATTTTTGTGAACCACGAAGTGAATGCTTATATATTCTTGTACTTGAGAATTTTAAGAAATTAGCTTATCGATAACTTTAGTTATTTCTTTTTGATTATTCCTAAGTATTGATGGAATTATTATGGGAGTTCATTAAGAACCCCGTATCGTGTGATTAATATTTCAAAACTTTTATCATGTGATTAATATCACATGAACCTTAATATACGTAATAATATGATTTGATTTTTTGTTCATTTCTGTTGATTATTTTGTTTATTAATTATATATTCGGTTATTCTTTATTTTTGTGAACCACGAAGTGAATGCTTATATATTCTTGTACTTGAGAATTTTAAGAAATTAGCTTATCGATAACTTTAGTTATTTCTTTTTGATTATTCCTAAGTATTGATGGAATTATTATGGGAGTTCATTAAGAACCCCGTATCGTGTGATTAATATTTCAAAACTTTTATCATGTGATTAATATCACATGAACCTTAATATACGTAATAATATGATTTGATTTTTTGTTCATTTCTGTTGATTATTTTGTTTATTAATTATATATTCGGTTATTCTTTATTTTTGTGAACCACGAAGTGAATGCTTATATATTCTTGTACTTGAGAATTTTAAGAAATTAGCTTATCGATAACTTTAGTTATTTCTTTTTGATTATTCCTAAGTATTGATGGAATTATTATGGGAGTTCATTAAGAACCCCGTATCGTGTGATTAATATTTCAAAACTTTTATCATGTGATTAATATCACATGAACCTTAATATACGTAATAATATGATTTGATTTTTTGTTCATTTCTGTTGATTATTTTGTTTATTAATTATATATTCGGTTATTCTTTATTTTTGTGAACCACGAAGTGAATGCTTATATATTCTTGTACTTGAGAATTTTAAGAAATTAGCTTATCGATAACTTTAGTTATTTCTTTTTGATTATTCCTAAGTATTGATGGAATTATTATGGGAGTTCATTAAGAACCCCGTATCGTGTGATTAATATTTCAAAACTTTTATCATGTGATTAATATCACATGAACCTTAATATACGTAATAATATGATTTGATTTTTTGTTCATTTCTGTTGATTATTTTGTTTATTAATTATATATTCGGTTATTCTTTATTTTTGTGAACCACGAAGTGAATGCTTATATATTCTTGTACTTGAGAATTTTAAGAAATTAGCTTATCGATAACTTTAGTTATTTCTTTTTGATTATTCCTAAGTATTGATGGAATTATTATGGGAGTTCATTAAGAACCCCGTATCGTGTGATTAATATTTCAAAACTTTTATCATGTGATTAATATCACATGAACCTTAATATTAGTAAGTGGAACCGCAAGTTCCACTTAAGGAACCGATTGTAAATAAACTAGTTGTGGAACAAACAAATTGTTAATTGTTACTTGATATATTGTTCTTGTTGCTATCTAGGTTGTTATGTATATATCGTCTGACTAACCGCATTTGTTGCGATTATCTGTGTACGTGAAAATTACAAATAATCATAAAATTACGTAATAATATGATTTGATTTTTTGTTCATTTCTGTTGATTATTTTGTTTATTAATTATATATTCGGTTATTCTTTATTTTTGTGTACCACGAAGTGAATGCTTATATATTCTTGTACTTAAGAATTTTAAGAAATTAGCTTATCGATAACTTTAGTTATTTCTTTTTGATTATTCCTAAGTATTGATGGAATTATTATGGGAGTTCATTAAGAACCCCGTATCGTGTGATTAATATTTCAAAACTTTTATCATGTGATTAATATCACATGAACCTTAATATACGTAATAATATGATTTGATTTTTTGTTCATTTCTGTTGATTATTTTGTTTATTAATTATATATTCGGTTATTCTTTATTTTTGTGAACCACGAAGTGAATGCTTATATATTCTTGTACTTGAGAATTTTAAGAAATTAGCTTATCGATAACTTTAGTTATTTCTTTTTGATTATTCCTAAGTATTGATGGAATTATTATGGGAGTTCATTAAGAACCCCGTATCGTGTGATTAATATTTCAAAACTTTTATCATGTGATTAATATCACATGAACCTTAATATACGTAATAATATGATTTGATTTTTTGTTCATTTCTGTTGATTATTTTGTTTATTAATTATATATTCGGTTATTCTTTATTTTTGTGAACCACGAAGTGAATGCTTATATATTCTTGTACTTGAGAATTTTAAGAAATTAGCTTATCGATAACTTTAGTTATTTCTTTTTGATTATTCCTAAGTATTGATGGAATTATTATGGGAGTTCATTAAGAACCCCGTATCGTGTGATTAATATTTCAAAACTTTTATCATGTGATTAATATCACATGAACCTTAATATACGTAATAATATGATTTGATTTTTTGTTCATTTCTGTTGATTATTTTGTTTATTAATTATATATTCGGTTATTCTTTATTTTTGTGAACCACGAAGTGAATGCTTATATATTCTTGTACTTGAGAATTTTAAGAAATTAGCTTATCGATAACTTTAGTTATTTCTTTTTGATTATTCCTAAGTATTGATGGAATTATTATGGGAGTTCATTAAGAACCCCGTATCGTGTGATTAATATTTCAAAACTTTTATCATGTGATTAATATCACATGAACCTTAATATACGTAATAATATGATTTGATTTTTTGTTCATTTCTGTTGATTATTTTGTTTATTAATTATATATTCGGTTATTCTTTATTTTTGTGAACCACGAAGTGAATGCTTATATATTCTTGTACTTGAGAATTTTAAGAAATTAGCTTATCGATAACTTTAGTTATTTCTTTTTGATTATTCCTAAGTATTGATGGAATTATTATGGGAGTTCATTAAGAACCCCGTATCGTGTGATTAATATTTCAAAACTTTTATCATGTGATTAATATCACATGAACCTTAATATACGTAATAATATGATTTGATTTTTTGTTCATTTCTGTTGATTATTTTGTTTATTAATTATATATTCGGTTATTCTTTATTTTTGTGAACCACGAAGTGAATGCTTATATATTCTTGTACTTGAGAATTTTAAGAAATTAGCTTATCGATAACTTTAGTTATTTCTTTTTGATTATTCCTAAGTATTGATGGAATTATTATGGGAGTTCATTAAGAACCCCGTATCGTGTGATTAATATTTCAAAACTTTTATCATGTGATTAATATCACATGAACCTTAATATACGTAATAATATGATTTGATTTTTTGTTCATTTCTGTTGATTATTTTGTTTATTAATTATATATTCGGTTATTCTTTATTTTTGTGAACCACGAAGTGAATGCTTATATATTCTTGTACTTGAGAATTTTAAGAAATTAGCTTATCGATAACTTTAGTTATTTCTTTTTGATTATTCCTAAGTATTGATGGAATTATTATGGGAGTTCATTAAGAACCCCGTATCGTGTGATTAATATTTCAAAACTTTTATCATGTGATTAATATCACATGAACCTTAATATACGTAATAATATGATTTGATTTTTTGTTCATTTCTGTTGATTATTTTGTTTATTAATTATATATTCGGTTATTCTTTATTTTTGTGAACCACGAAGTGAATGCTTATATATTCTTGTACTTGAGAATTTTAAGAAATTAGCTTATCGATAACTTTAGTTATTTCTTTTTGATTATTCCTAAGTATTGATGGAATTATTATGGGAGTTCATTAAGAACCCCGTATCGTGTGATTAATATTTCAAAACTTTTATCATGTGATTAATATCACATGAACCTTAATATACGTAATAATATGATTTGATTTTTTGTTCATTTCTGTTGATTATTTTGTTTATTAATTATATATTCGGTTATTCTTTATTTTTGTGAACCACGAAGTGAATGCTTATATATTCTTGTACTTGAGAATTTTAAGAAATTAGCTTATCGATAACTTTAGTTATTTCTTTTTGATTATTCCTAAGTATTGATGGAATTATTATGGGAGTTCATTAAGAACCCCGTATCGTGTGATTAATATTTCAAAACTTTTATCATGTGATTAATATCACATGAACCTTAATATACGTAATAATATGATTTGATTTTTTGTTCATTTCTGTTGATTATTTTGTTTATTAATTATATATTCGGTTATTCTTTATTTTTGTGAACCACGAAGTGAATGCTTATATATTCTTGTACTTGAGAATTTTAAGAAATTAGCTTATCGATAACTTTAGTTATTTCTTTTTGATTATTCCTAAGTATTGATGGAATTATTATGGGAGTTCATTAAGAACCCCGTATCGTGTGATTAATATTTCAAAACTTTTATCATGTGATTAATATCACATGAACCTTAATATACGTAATAATATGATTTGATTTTTTGTTCATTTCTGTTGATTATTTTGTTTATTAATTATATATTCGGTTATTCTTTATTTTTGTGTACCACGAAGTGAATACTTATATATTCTTGTACTTGAGAATTTTAAGAAATTAGCTTATCGATAACTTTAGTTATTTCTTTTTGATTATTCCTAAGTATTGATGGAATTATTATGGGAGTTCATTAAGAACCCCGTATCGTGTGATTAATATTTCAAAACTTTTATCATGTGATTAATATCACATGAACCTTAATATACGTAATAATATGATTTGATTTTTTGTTCATTTCTGTTGATTATTTTGTTTATTAATTATATATTCGGTTATTCTTTATTTTTGTGTACCACGAAGTGAATACTTATATATTCTTGTACTTAAGAATTTTAAGAAATTAGCTTATCGATAACTTTAGTTATTTCTTTTTGATTATTCCTAAGTATTGATGGAATTATTATGGGAGTTCATTAAGAACCCCGTATCGTGTGATTAATATTTCAAAACTTTTATCATGTGATTAATATCACATGAACCTTAATATTAGTAAGTGGAACCGTAAGTTCCACTTAAGGAACCGATTGTAAATAAACTAGTTGTGGAACAAACAAAAATTAGTGATTTTATTTTATTTGTCATTTGTTTAAAATTTTAAATAAACAAAAATTAAGGTAGTATTATTAAAAAACTTTGGAATTTGTTGTAAATTACACCAATATCATATTTGAGATTTGTAATAAAAAATTTTTTTTTTTTTTTATCCCACAACTACTGTAGTATGTTTATTATCGGTATCTTTGAAAATCGTTTGATAATAAGCACATGATAAGGGGTTCTTACGGAACTCCCATAATAAGTAAATCATAATAATAATTATCAGTAAACAGTAATCTTAAAATTCATTACTAAAAGTTATGTCTGCCAACAGTTCACAGACAATTAAACAAACAATTAACAAATAAAAACCAATAAACAAATAAAATAAATAAAAAAAAGCAAACAATTAATCAAGCGTAGCTAGTAGAACAAAGAATTAAACAACTTTAATAAACAACAAAAAATAAATAAATGAAGATGTAAACAAAAATAACATCAGTAGATTTGGCGATAGTAACTACAAACTATCATACAGTCGCCCCTAAGTCAAGCACATGGAGACGTTTCAATCTTCGGATTTTCTCACTGTTATCAAGCAGATCGATCGGTAAGTGATTGAAGCTCAGTGATCGCTAAGTGGCTGATTAAATACCAACAACATTGGTATTTAACACTGTGCTGTCTCACAATCTCACTATCCGTCGGAAGCTCCAATAAATTATGGAAAAAACGTAGAGGAATTCATTTTCCAAATAATTGACAAAATATCTGGTAATCCCAACAATTAATTTGTATGGTTTTGGTACGCTATTAGTACGGGATAATAGAACATTACCCGTTTTGGTTTGTAAGATCTTTTTTTTTACTGACACACAGTTGTTCATTCTTGAAGATATTGATGAGATATTCAGGAATCTCATCATTCCTTGGGAACTATGGCGCTTCTGCAACTGTTCTCGTTACCTTGTTTTGTTGTATGATATCCACGTTATTATAACTTGCTGTCTCTCAAAATTCCACGCCGTAAGTCCAGATTTTGCTAGGATAACTTTGAAAATCAGAACTTTATTGGATAACATTAGGTGTGAGTTTCCCCGCAGCAACCGACGTAGTTCTCTGTACTTCGCGTACAGTTTTTTCTTTTCATCCTTACGTGACACTTCCAGGTCAAACGCCGATCTAAGTGAAGTCCTAGGTACCGCACAGTTTCTGTTTGTAAATCGTAAGTGAGGCAGGAATATGGACACCATCCATGATCACACTCGGAGAGTTACCCCTTCTCATGGCGAATGTGACGTGCTTCGATTTATCCTGATTAACTTTTAATCTTTTAAATAATAAAAATATATGTATTTTTTTTTATTAATAATAAATAAGTTTTGTACATCTAAAAACATTACTGTGTATTACTTGTTTTATTTCTATTAGTTTACTATATATTTTATATTAAGAATATAGTATAAATGAACTAAAAATAAAAATACAAATAAAGTAAATAAAAATCGTTCAATGTCACGATTTTAAAAAAGACTGAAATTGTTTAATGTAATGCCGGTATTAAAACATCGGATGCGTATAGATTCGATTTGCCGATTACCATTCACTATTGTTGCATTGAAAATTACTTTAGGGTCGATCCTAAAGTTATACCGTAGATTGCAGGTGTGACGTTAACTTGGTTGTACGGCATACGTGATCATCATTTCCCACAAATTAAGCTCTAAGGTTCTGACACAAACAAACCTTCAGGGATCTGACTTGCAAATCTGCAACGGCTGATCACAAACTGATAACAACATAAATTTCTTTCTTTATTTTTATATTTAATTGATTAAATTTTAATCTATACGAGATCAATTCACTTCTCTGGCGAATTGCCGTAATGTACTTTAATTACAGCTGCATTTTAAATATACGTTTTAAATAATTATTTTTTTTAAATTTTAAATAAAGAACATTTAGCCGATAAATTAAACTAAGTAATAAATGATCGTATCTTTAAGACTGTTTACCATTTATATATGTTTAATTAGGTTTTGTTGAACAAAATCCAGTTTAGTGGTTTTTAATATACCAACCGATGTATCCTACACATACGTTTCAGTAATTGATATTCGCCCGATTAAATAATTCTCTACTTTTTTATTATCATTAACTCCCTTTTAATTGCTATTATTCCTTTTAACTTTTAAAGGAACTGAAAATAAAAAACAATTTAAAATAATAAAGACAATTTATTTTCTTAGAAGTTTTAAAGAACAAACCTCTACTTTTCTTTTCCTGCGGGAGTTCTACTTAGGACAGTAAACTGTGTAAGGTTATTATCTAACCTAGAGTTATAGGTAATCAAATTGTAGCATCCTGAAACTAAAGGAGTATGAAATAACAATAAAATCCTAATTACCTAAGCCATTTAAAAGAAAAAAAAAAGTGATTTTCCATGATATTTGAGATAAAAATGTTGTTATTAGATGTTAAATGGGTTTGTTTAACATTTAGTAAAATGCAAATTTGTTACAGAATATAGAATCAGTACAGATTATTCATATAATTTGTTAATTATAGAATAAGTTGTTACTTATTCTACTAAATTCCAAACTAGTTCATGACAATGGAAATCTTCATTGAACGATTTTAATCTATTTTGAAGAAACACATACATTATAATGACCATATTAATCGTGAAAAAAACAAACAAATTATTTAAGAAACAAATTAAGTTAAACTAATGATTAAGGTTATCTTTTAACTTATCATGTTCACGGAGAAACAGCAAAAAACTCACAAAAATGAGTAGAATTAAGTAATATTTATGATGCTTATTTGTACAAAAATAATTCATGCTGAAAACTTCTAAAAATGTTATTCAGTAAAACGGTAATGTATTTTTTTAAATACTGCACTTAAGATTATTTTATATTTCAAGACTATAATAGCAGGTTATAAGATTATATTAGTAGCAGGTTGTAAACAGAGTTGCAATTCTGTTTATTTATTATTTTCTGTTAATGATTCTTCTTTAGTTTTATGCTGACCATTCCGGAAATTTTATCGGTAATAAAACTTTTTTAACTAAAGTACATTTTACTTTAGTTAGTATAGATGAATCTTCCACATTCGTAACTGAATCTGAGCCACAGTCTTGCAGTTAAATCACAGAGTATTTCTCAAAAAAAAAAAAGAATTACCACAAAATCACTTTGTATTAATCGCTTTATCCGACCGAACAGTTTATCATATAATAGAATCTCTGTGGTGGAATGGTAGCATCCTGGCCTTTTATCCGGAAGTCCCGGGTTTGAATCCCGGTCAGGAATGGAATTTTTTATACTCTACAAAATTCCATTGCCATATCCCATGCATAAGCTTCAAGCTTATGTGGTGATATCAAGAAAAAAGATAGAATCTTCCGAAAAATGTTATCACCAATTAAAATTACGTGTAATATTTAATATCTAACAATGATATGATGTAATTAATTATGTAAAGTCAATCACAAGTTGGAATAATTTTTTTATTAACTTTTAATGATACGATTAGATTACAAATTTTAAAAGTTGTTTCAAATCTTACATTAAGAATTTGAGGCAAATTATTTTTACGCCTATTTTATCTTCTGAACAACGATGAGCTGCGTTTCAGAAAATTATTATTTTATTAAATATAAATTATCAATTCGCGTTACGAGTAACTTAACCATCACTAAAATCAATTTCACGGGTAGGATACGTGGATTTCAATCAGCGTGGGTTTACTGTTCGTCAGCATACCGCCAACCAGTTTCATCATCTCAAATTATTTATTTGTTTCTCTAATAAAAAAATAAATATAGCAACCTAATTTTTCTCAATCCTATTTATTGACGTAACTGTTTTTGTGATCAGTTAATATTAATCATTCACCGTTCTTTGCCATTAATAGAAAAAGCGAAGTAGATGTAAAAACAGTTTATTTTTGTAATTATACTAACTCTATCTGAAAACTAATCATTAGAATCTTTTCTAGACCACTTTAATACCGAATAATTAAAATTACATAATGAAATGTAATTATTACATTTTTTAAATTATTTTTTCTATCAGATCTATTGACTACAATATTCATACAATATTAGATAAGCATTAGATGACCTTTTTTTTATTTAAATATATGCTTTATAAACTGCAGTAATATCGGATTATATAAACTGCACGTAATCTAAAAATAGTCTAGAGGTTGTTGGTAAAAACTACTTCAAGGTTGTTGGAAGGATATTACTAATAATTAATGCTCTTTTTGCAGTATAATGCCCCTTTTGATATCATGCTGATAGGAAATATAACTGTAGAACTTCAGCTACTGCACGCTACAAGGTTTATTAAAAAGATGATTTTTACTGATGCGTTATCGTCAGTAGAGTCTCGTATCAAATTTAACCAAAGAATTCCAATGAAATTAACGGAATCCAAACTACCAAGCAGACGTTTACCAAACTCCTTGTTTCCAGACAATTTTGTATGGTATATAGATTGATATAAAAAAAGGTATCTAAGTGTTCGTTTATGACCGTTTTTTAAAGATAAACTTTCTTGAAGCTAATCTCTGATAATGTCTTTTATAAGCGTTTTCCAACCAAAAATTTAACCTCAGCTAATTCCTAATTGTGTAAAATGTTGATTCATTTAATAAAATATATCATGTCATATTAATCGATTTTTTTTTTAATGATATAATGTTTCAAAGTACATTATAAGTTATGGTATTAGATAAAATTTGTGTTCGTTTAACTTCTAACAGACAATCCAGAGAATTCAGGCAGCCTGATTACATATAAGTATATGGTAAAAAATTATTCATAAAGAAAGACAAAAAACCAATTTAATTTAACATTTCTAACAAATTTTTACATTCTAATTACCGAAAATTAAAAAAAATTTATTTCTTTAATATTCTGAACAATTTTTTTTTTTTTTTTGATACTGATCACTTATTTTAAAATAATTTTCTAAAAGCTCAAATTAAAATTGTCGATCAACCACTGACAATGAATAGAGGAAAACTTTGAATAGAATATTAAGTACACGAAATTTTTAGTTCTACTTTTAAACTTTTCTTGAAAAACATTAGCTATACACCATTACTTTCAAAAAAAATTCTAATACAGCAAAAATCTAATTAAATTAATTCAGTTAAATTACAAATATAAAATAAACTAGACCTATATTAAAAATTAAAATTGTATACATCAATGTTATATATACGTTATATTATAACAATTGGGAAAAACAGAAAGAATGATTATAAAATGAGTACAATTTTTAGGCAAATGAATACAGAAAGTGGAGAAGTGTTGGTTCTTGTTCCCGCTTCTTCACTATCTTGTACTCAACACTACTTATCTTAAATTTTTTTTACCTTTTTATCACTTTACAAATAATAAGTCTCAACTGAATGGTGTGGGTCTTTCCATCATCTTTCAATCAGAAATAAACAAGTTTCATCGAATAAAATTTTTCGTGTCTTAAATCTTCATCGCTAAACCAATGACTTACATAATTAGAAGGTAAATAAACTTGAAACAGCTCGTTCTATATCATATTGCTCAAAACGAATACCAGTGAAGCTCTATATTTTGTACACATCCTTTTTATGTTCCATATAGCGAACTAATGGAAACACTGTTGATCTTATCTTTTTGTCGGACAAAAGAATTAGAAGTGGTTTTTAATTAATTATATACGAGGCGTCGTTAAAGACATTGATTAACGCGACTGGAGTCATCTACATAAGTGTTAACTGCTTGATGCTACTAAATAGAATTCTAAAATTTACCAGGTTCATAGAATTTGAAAATTACACCCTCCACTACCCACAGCAAGATGTTATAAGCGTTTTGTTTCATGAAATTAGTCTCGCGATACAAACATTCCAACTTGTCAGCGTCAATGAATCGACAGTTTTGAGGACCTCAAAACAATTCGATTTCATTCTTTCATACAGGGGATCTCAATATTTTGATGCAACCTCTAATAAATTCATACACTTAAATGTGCACGAGAATGTTATTACCGCACACTACAAACAGATAACATTCTGGAACGTGAGAGACGAATTCCTCACTACCGTTCACTATCGTTACCTCACTATCGTTCAGCGGAACGATGAAAGAATCGTAAATGAGATACGAAGCCCCACGTTTCACGTTGATCACAAAATTAGTGAACGGAATCTGCTCCATGCCTACTGATTTACAATTCTTAAAATTTCTTATTAAAAATGGAAATTCTCGATAACCGTATATTTCGCTTCTTTTATTCGAATCCCGAACTTTTTCAATTTTCTATTCAAAAGACTTTTCAGATCGTGATCGCAAACTATGCAGTCCTTATACGCTTCAAGCACTCTCTCAGTGTCTTGCGCGCGCACTCAGAACTGTAATACTAAAATAAATTTTCCAGATATCGCCTCAAACTCCTAAACAATTCCCCTTGAGAAAGTAGCAGTTAAAATGACGAAATTCTTCTACTGAAAAAATGGACCATGTGGTAAGACAGAAATGGACTAAGTAGACACATCCATTCCTTAGTACCTCAGAGATGTTGGAGGGACTGGGACAAGATGTTGGAGGAGCGGCGTCAAGATGGCGCCCTAACCTGGTGAGGAAAGGGGGAAGGTTGACTTTGAATTGGAATGGGGTGTGCCGGCACGGGTTTTAAAGTCAAGGTTGTGTTAGAAGAAACACTTCTACACTACTGCAGAAGACAAATTACAAACCAAAAGAGAATTTTGAAGTTTTTATTTGGAAACCATTTTCCAAACAAAATTTGCAACGTCTATAATGGCTAGAAATCAGTTAACCAACTATATCAAACCGTTCAGACGATAGTAGCGTAAGTTATATTTAAATCTTCATTGGGTGATATTATGAGTATTAGTAACTGATTCTGAATGTGAATTTAGTAAACTGTGTGTGCGGAATACTAACTTTGACATGTGCGATCTGATTCATCTGTTATTAAATGTGTATGTACAAATAAATATTATTGGTCGCTGCTAGCTGTGCACTCATAAATTAAATTAAAACATTATAACGACAAATTCAAAATTCACTTAAAATTTTAATCTGTTTAAAATAGATCTCTTTAAACAAAGTTAGATAACTTAGAACTGTATAGTATAGAAATTAAAAGCTGAAATAGTTAAAAAAAATTAATTTGGGATAATGAAAATATGAACTAAAACAAGAACAATTTTTAATTTGCAGCATAGAGACAATAAAGGGGTGTTTAATAAATTATAAAAAGCAATGCGACGTATGTTAATTATTTGATGACTGAATACTGTAATTCTGGCTGACCGATTTTACAATGCAACTCACCTATGATACTGGGGTTGGTTAGCTATATACATCTAACTAGTATGAAGGTTATTTTATCATGTAATATGACCATCATTATTGACATGCCAGCAACGGTTTATGCAATGAGCATGCATAACAAGCAATCCAAAGAGAGTTTCATGGTTGCACAAAGGACTAAAGGAATAAAGGAATTCACTGAACCATTATTAAAAATACAAAATAAAATTTAAAAAAAAAACAATATATGTAATAAAATACAAATTATACATTTTTTATGACTTCAGAATACGTAAATGCACCAGGGAGAATGTATCATTTAATTCTATCGTAAATTGTAGTATGTCAAGTCATAACAACTTTTAATTAAAAAACAACGCGAGCCAGGCGGCCCACTTCTTCAGCCAGTCTAGAGAGCATACGAAGAGTGCTGCCTAATCGGTTACATTATAATGATGTGCATTTTATATTATTTATATTTGCATTAATAAAAAATAAATAAATGCATTTTTTTTAGGTTAAAATAAAAATAAATCTCGAACAATAAAAACCCAGTTTTATCAGGCTTTACCTGTCAGGTTTTACCTTTTACCGTTTTACCTTTTCGTCAGGTAACCTTTCTTAAAAAAAAAAAAAACATATTAATATTTTGTTTTGTAACTTGTAATCTATAAAAATCCAGTAAATAACACTTAACAGATTATAATATTCTCTCTAAGGAAATCTCATTTTTATCCACTCGTACGGCAAAACCTTTAACCGGTTTCATCATTTTTATTTTAATGAATTGAATTAATATGAGTTTAACACTGTACTAAAGACTCGTTTTCTAAAACGGCAAAAAAAAAAAGTGTAAAGCGCTTTAAACTAAAATGGGGTTTCTTCGACAATTTTGCTAATAACTGTCTGTAGGCAGGAAACTACATGAAGAATTTTATTGTTACATTCAATAAATGTGCCAAAATTACATCAAAACTCTATTAATAGTTTTTGAGAAATGATTTAAAAAAAAAATTAAATTTAAATAATTCAAATACATTAATTTAATTTAATAAATATATATTATGATATACATCACATTTGTATTTGTAAATAATGTATATCGTATAAAATTAATATATCTCATAAATGTACCTTAACCAAATACAAATGGATCACAGTAAATTTTGTGCTTTTTATATTGTAAAAAAATTAAGCATTTCATCTTGCTTTTTTTATTTTAAAATAATTCCTTGATCTCAAATAAAATAAACAGTATCCATACATATTCTGTTAATTTAACTAATATTTAACTACTTTAATATTTAGCCCAATAATTTTCCAAAGTTGAACTGCTTAAATCTCAAAACAACTTTATGTTCTTCATCAGCAAATCGATGGAGTAGAAAAGTAATTAAAACATGCTAATAATGAACAATCGAAAATTGTGAATTATCTATACTACAGCGCCTAATGAATTTTATAAATCCATTTAGAAAATGTATATATATGTATATACATTAAAAACAAAAAATATTGTAGAAAAATATTTTTTTGGAAAATATAATGAAAATTACTTTACAACTAGAATTAGAAAACACTATGATGCAATGTGGAATGAGAATGAATATTAGGATAACAAAAGTAATGAGAATAGGAGACACTGAACAAGAAAAGAACAAAGTAGAACTGTACAAGTAAAACAAAAAAAGATTTAACAAGTAAAACAGTACAAATATTTAGTTACCATGTTAACACTGACATTATAAAATTGAAAGAAAAAAAAAGAAGAATACCAGTGGTTAAGGAAGTATAAAACAGAAATAGAAATGTGCTTTGATGTAATAAGATTTGAAGAAGTATCACGCGGCCTGTTATATTTGGAGTGCAGATAGACTGTATATGAATTTGAAACATGGACACAAAAAAAAAGAAAAAGAAAGGCTGGAGGAATTGAAATGTATACAAAGAGAAGGTTAAACAGACAAAGTAATTAATATGGAACAAGTAATATAGTATTTAAATTTCAATAATTAGTTGATTTTCACAGGTATACTTTTTCTATATACATATTTTTTTAAGATGATTTTATTAGTATTATTTCTGTACAAAACTCAAGAAAAGCAGCATCATATACATTCAGCAGGAGTTAAATTATGGTAATAAATACGAGTGTAATGTATATATTTAGTAATTTCCTTATTAACTAATCTGCATTTTAGCTAAAATTACACTCTTCTTATCTAAACGATTGCATTGTAATGTATTTATGTCAATATTATATTCGTTTACAACAAATCGGGTCGGTGAAGTGGTAAACTTGTCGTCGTAAATCAGCTGATTTCGAAGTCAAGAGTTTTCAGGTTCAAATTCTAATAAAGATTGTTGATTTTATTAGGATATAAATACTACATTGTGGATACCAGTGTTCTTTGGTGGTTGGGTTTAAATTACCACATGTCTCAGGAGTGGTCGACCTGAGTTTGATCAAGACTACACATTCTTCGGTACGGTTACATTACATTGAAAATTCGCTATCACTTAAATTGATGATGTGTCTGTAAATAAAAAAATAAAAAAATAAATATATTTTAATAAAATTAATGCTAATAGCTTTCCTGTATTATAAACCAAAACACAACACACACTACGCACGCGTAGATAAATAATTATGTTGCCTATTTATGAGTTACTTTATTCGCATATATTAGAATTTAAAAGTTATATTGGCCCTATCTACGTTACTTATTTCATAAATATAAAAAAGTTGTTTCCACCCGTCTGCTTTTTCTTCCGTTTTTAAATTATCCTCTTCGATTCTATTTAGGAATAACATTCCATTAAGTTGGCACGCCTTATTTTATTCATGTTATAAAATTAAATTATAAATTTTAATCATATTAATTTATGTTACAAAAAAATTCCAAGAGACTTCAATTATAATTCAATGCTTCGTGTTATGAAATTATTATAGGATATTTTGTATTTAGTGATTCAACAAGAAAAACAATGTTGCTACGAATTAAAATTAATAAAAATAAGGTAGGTTATTTTCAATGGAAAAAGTAAAGAAAAAAACAACAAAAAATAAAAAAAGTATAAATAATTAATTGACTTCTCATCCTCACAAATATTTTTGTATAAGTGTTATTGAACACGGAATTCTCATTGTATAATAGGGTTTTTTATTTGTTTAATATTGTCTGACAAATCATTTTATCGATTTATGAAATTAACAATTTAAACATTTTCTCATTACCATGAGTCTTTTTTTTACCTTAAATAATATTTCATGATATTCGGATTAAAAACAAATAGCTTTTTTTATTTGATAGATAATATATATGTAAATTGACTATTCAAATGTTAATAATTACTTCATTAATTATTTTAATATTTACTTTAATCCTTCTTTTAAAAAAATGAGAAAAACATTTGACAAAAAGTTTCTATGTCAATAATTAAAAGTGAATATACTCTTTTTAGCACACTAAAATTTTACACCAACTGAATAATTATAAGTAAAATTTGTATTTAAAAAAAATCTAAAATATTTTGGTTACCTGTTCCTATGTATACAATGAGAAATGTGTTCATTATAAAATGAAATCCGTTCTAAAAAAAAACACATGTCACTTCCCGGTATGTAGGAAGAAGGGGATTATGAAATTGTTTAAATTAGCGGCAAGGATCCCCCTGTTACTTCGTCATATAGGCTCTTGATGTTACTGAGGGTTATTGGTAAGGTCTTTGAAAAGGTTCTGTACCTTCGTGTAAATGAGAGAATGACCTCGCGCGATTTACTAATGGAATATCAGTACGGGTTTTGTCCTGAGAAGGTTACCATACTTCGTACGGTGAGTGTGGTAACTTCCAATCGGAAGGAATATGTCCTAGGAATTTTTCTTAATATTTCTGGAGCATTTAATAACCTGTAGTGGCCTTCTGCTATATACCAATTACAGAAGAGAGATTGTACTGTAAGTGAGTTGCAGGTTATGCAAAGTTACTTCGGTCATCAGGATGTGCTGCTCCGGGAGAGCAGCCATGAAGTGGGGAAGACACTGTCCAAGTGTTGTCCGCAGGGTAGTGTGTTGGGTTCCTTATTGTGGGTGGTGGAGTTTGATTCGCTTCTGCGGCTGAGGTTGTCGCAGAATCTTGGCTTATGCCGTTTGCTGACGATGAGCTCCTGCTTGTCGAAGGAGGTTGAATTCCGAACAAGTATTTGGCGCAATTTCTTTCAGGACATGGCGCTTTTCGGGACAGACTACAGAAATTCGGCCTGGCGGACTTTGGTATGTGTCCGCAATGCGGATTACGATGATTATGATGTGATGTATGATTGTGCTAGGTATGATTAATGCGCACGGAGACCATTTCTCGGTTTGATATTATAAGTTGGACACTTGATCTCCGTGCTAATTGGAAAAGCCGGGTCGAATGGATGATCACAAAAAGTTTTATTACATATTTGACGAAAGAAAAGATTGCTGAAATTGTATGATGTTCCGCTAGGACTTCCTTCTATGTGTTTATATTTGGTTTTATTGTTATTTTTGTATGGTTTGCTAAACTGTGCCATTTTTGTTTCTGCTTAATTATCGATTTGTTATTTTTCGTTAGTTATGTTTTATTTGCTGTTATATTATATTATTTATTGTTATTTCTATGTTTTGTTAGTGTTTCTGTGTTACGTGTTATGATTCGTTGTGTGTCGAACTCATTTTCACATTTCGGGTAGGTAGAGTTCAGTTTCTTCGTTTTTAGAAAATCATTCAGTCTTGTTTATAACTTGGCTAGATATGTTTTGTTTGGAGTTTATGTTAGTAGTACACCGATGGGAATGTCGCTTGTGGCATTCGGAACGGTGGCATTCTGGCTGATGAAGTTAGATTGAAAGATGTCATTGCCGTGGTACTGAAGGTGAACTTCCGGTAAAACCCATAAGGGCTAGGAACATCTCGCTATACACACTCAATGGAATTAAAGTCACCATTACTCGTTGCAGCATTTTAGGAGAATTCTAGGGTTTTCCAAATCTAGTATCGGAAATTTTGCATGTTAATAAATCCTGACAAATGAAAATGAGCCTGATCAATAAATTATAAACAAGGTAATTGCTTATTACTAATTAACTGCAGTAAAATTTGACAGAAATTTACCTCTTTTTCATAGTAACGTTTGTGAATTATATGAGTCATTTAAATTTTTTACAGGTGAAGTTTGAAGTCATTGATAAAATTCACCGTATAGTTCGGTCACATAGTCTGAATGACAGAGTGGCGACGGGCTGACCGGAAGGCACTTCGCTGGACTTCGCTAAAATGCCTCTCTCAGTCACGATATTCTCGGGTGTATGTACTACTTTTACACTACCAGCTTTCTTCTTTAGTATAGAACCAGCGGTCTCAAAATTTCGAACAAAAGACTTGGCATGAGCGATCGAACAGAACGATCGCAATTAATTTCGCAATATTTTCAAAATTCACGTTGAGCGATAACGTACAATAACTGTCACCATTTTTGTAAAACATTTTCACAGCAAAGGTACGTTGTTCTTCATTCACTTCTCCAAGCCAAAATTATTCGGTCAACTGTATTTGTACCCAGGACCTACAGCATCACTGCTTCATAACGTAAATTCTGTTACAGCTGGTCGTAAAGCATTGAATAGTAAAAAAAGTTTATTATCATTATTATTTTCCTGAAACGAATTATTTGAAAAATTAATTTATCTCTTGTTTTTTATTATAATATTATTCGAAATTTGGGAATGTTTGAACTTTTTGGCACATCTAATAAAAGATGATTCTACGTATAGCATGTGCCTAATGAAAACAAAAACCGGTCCAAGGTTGATCTCGTCTCCGTGTTTCGTTGATTTAGGAAACCGAGAGAGAAAGATGAAATAACTAAACAGAAACGTATAAATGAATATTTAGGTAACTGAATTAACCGGCTAGCAAGGTATCGGTTCCACTGTTGATTAAAAAACAAGTTTTGCAGGGTTAAGCTCTTTTAAAATGTAAAACTTTACCGAGATACACCGATAAAGAACTTAGTTATGCAAAAGTTTCCCGATTTAGTTTACGTTTTATTTTGTTGTCATCTCCTTGTTAAAAATATCCTGGCTCTCACTCCCTAATTTAAACATTTTTTTCTTCATTAGAAATTAATTGTTAATAGTAATCTTTATGCTCATGTAAAACATTTTACATTTGATTTTGTTGTCACATGTCGTAGTTAGAGCATAAAAGTATAAAGACAGTTTTTATTAAAATATACTATTTCTCAAAAAGATAGACGATATTTATGAGCCAACTTTCTTCGCAATGAACTTGGTTATTTTTGCTTCTGTAATTTCTTAAAATAGTTTAATTGAACGAGATAATATTAATATTAAGTAAAAACAAAAAAAAATCAATTTATACTTTGAGGCTAATTTTATTATTATTTTTACAGGCTGTAATTTGGATTACGAAAGATGAAAATTGAATTTCAGCTGTTATAAGTTTGTTAGTTTAGTTCAAAAACACAATAAGGTACATTCAAAATTAAAACTTTAATTTTTTATGCTATTTTACTAAGAAATCGGTTTAAATAACAAAAAAAGTATTAGTTAAACTTTCAAAATATGCTGGAAATCACGGATTTTACATACTTTTTGGAATATGCAATTGCCCAGCAAAGACTGTGCTCTAAAGTGGTTATATATACGTGTATATATACATATATATATATATTGTATTATATTTTTATATTATATTTATATTATTATTACAATCATATTAAATTATTATTATTGTTGTTATTTTATTAAACATAATAAAAAAAATCACACCTTAATGTATATATGTTACGATAGATTTGATTAATCCGATGATTATGCATAATTACCAGTGAATTTAATTAATCGTCTCTAATATTGGAAAATTTAATAAATATGTAGCAATTTTTGAAATATACCGGTCATTTTACATATTCTCCATATTAACGTATTTTAGATATTAAAATAACAATTCGACGATGATCAGTAATTACTGAATTTATCATTTAAATAATCAAAAAATCAACGTTAATTAGTCGAAGTTAGCAGGAGAATTGACTGTAGGTTATGTTAACAACATAAACTAGCTCGCTTCGCTCGCTAACCTCGTCTAATTAACGTTAAACAAATTACATACGTTATTCTCCAACATTGGAGGCGATTAATCAAATTCACCGGTAATTATGCATAATCACCGGATTATCAAATTTTCCGAATCACACACACACACACACACACACACACACACACACACACACACACACACACACACACACACACACACACACACACACACACACACACACACACACATACACATATGTATGTATATATATATCCCATCAGTTTTCCAGTTACTGCCGGGTCTGATTGTGGGTATAGGCGAATTCAATTGCTGCTACCGGCTTGCTGAGGCCTGGTAGCTGCAGATGTGGAATGTAAGTGATAATGTACAGGTAAATATCTAATCTGAAATAATCTAGTTTGATCACTCCAGAGACGTGTGGTTAATTGAAATCCAACTACCAAAGAACACCAGTATTCATTGTCTAGCAATCAATTCCATACAAAAGCATCTGCCTTTATACACATTCGAATTCGAAAATCAGCTGATTTTTCGATGACAAGTTTTAACCATTAGGCTAACCTAGCGGGTTTTATATTAAATTATGGGTTTTTATTATTTTTAATAAATGTCGTTACTCACAGCCTATTAATAGTGTAATAGTGTGTTTCAGTAACATTAAACATTACGAATCCTCGACAGTAAAAGGTTTCTCTTATTCAGATAATCAAACATTCAATTTTAAAAGCTTGTTCATTTATTTGGTTACATTATTTAAAAAGTTAAGTTAAATATTTATTTTTAAAGAATCCTTAGTAACAGCATTTGATGTCATGACAGTAATGGTTAGGTTAATCAACTTTTTATTTTATTTTCCTTTTTTTTAGAAAAACCTAACCGCATATTTTTCTCTAGTAAGCTCGGTGTAGCTTTTTCAATGTTTCAGTAATAATTTATGTTTATATTATTTATAAATTCATTGATTTTATAATTTTATTTTTTTTAAAAAGGGTAAATCTTTTTCTAATGTTATTAGACCTCAATATCTGTGTATTAATAATAAAATTAAATTAACTCTAGTTTAATTAAAAATTAATTCTAGTTTAATATAAAATAAATTCTGAATTGAATTAAGATGACCTGGAAAGATTCCAATAAGTGCAAACTCTCCTTGTTTATGAGTCTTTCAGATTATTGTAATAAAAATTGATAAAAAAATATGGTAATTTGAAAATTTATTTATCTTTCTAAAATATGTATTTTTAAAAATCTTATAAATACTCTTACACAAATCACTCGCAAATTAATTTACTATGTAATATAAAAAAAGCAAAAAACCGTTTTTTTCTATAAATATGCAAAATATAAAATGATTTAAACAGGAGAATTGTTTTGAGTTTGATCCGCTCACTAAAAAATGTATTTTCTTCGTTATTTTCCTAGTGAAGTCTTAAATTAAAAATTTCACTACTTTCGAGAAATTAAATTAACAGTCACAAAGAGGAGTATTAAAGAATTATAATGCTGTTGGAATATTCTCCTTTGAACTAATAACAGTAGTTAAATGTGTTAATATTAAAAATTCTATTAATTATGACAGACCGGTAATTTATTTGGATAATTTTATTTTCATTTGAAAGAGCTAGACAATATTTATATTAATTTGATAGGTCCAGAACTACAGTATCAATACACAGTTTCTCGATTGTATTGAATAGAAATTGTCTTATTGTTTCAAGAAGAAGATTGAAAACAAATTCAGTTTACGATCTCATTTCTGATGCCATTTTCATTATTTGTATATGAAATAATGAAATATTTTTTTAAGAAAATTCATTCCTTTCTTCGTTCGTTACTACATCGTTATATAAGTTTTTGACAATAGCCCTAAAAAAATAAATAAAATAAAACTAAAAATTTCCCATTTCTGGAAATACAGTGCGTTCGGAAAGTCGTTGTACTGTATTCTTTACAATTATATGGAGCATTCTGTTCTTTACGTTAAGTTGGTTGCCCTGTGGATTCACTGGGCGTTATTCAGTAATAAATCAAGACGTCAGTCGTTGAGTTGTGAGCTTGCTCCGTTTCATTTCGTGTTGTTTCGATTAACGGAATGAATAGTTGTGAAATATATAATGATTCTTTCGTTAGAGGAACACATTTTTTTTTTTTGTCTTTTGTGAAGGTGACAAGTATACTGATTTAGTAAAACACAAGTTTTCTGGAAAGTTTCCAAATATTCTTGTGCCTCAACACATTGCAGTTCAAACTCTTATCGACAAATTTCGGGCAACAGGCTCTATTGAAGGTGCTGATAGAAGTGGAAGACCACCTAAACTAAACGAACAGACGCTGCTTGATATTTTAAATGATATGGCCGAAAGTCCATTAAAGTCAATGCGTAAGTTAACACAGCAGCAAGATATCCGAATTTCTACCGCACATAAAGATGTAAGTTAAGAATTGAAACTTCTTTCCTACAAAGTAACGTGTGTTCAAGAACTGAAACCTGTGGATCATTCCAAAAGACTAAATTATTTTTAATGGTTTAAACTTTTTTGATAAAACTTCCGTAGGTATCCTCAACATTACGTTTTTAACAGATAAAGCATGGTTTCATGTGGGAAGGCATATTAATTTATATAATACACAACCGTGGTCGACAACTAACCCCCCATGAATTGCACGAACAATCTTTACGTAACGAAAATTAGAGTCTCGGTCGGTGTGAGTAGAACTCGTATTGTTGATCCAGTCTTTTTTGAAAATATACTTAATAGTGATCGTTATTGTGTTGTTAAAAATACAACAATAACTTGTACGATATGTCTTCGGTGAGCAAATCATTTTGAGGGTTTTCGGGCCTGTACGACGGCTGGATCTGATTCCCTAAGATTACTCTCTACGGGAGTCAGAAAAGCAAGCAGTGTATTGCAACAGACCACAGATAATTGACGAACTACAAACAATAATAACGGCATAGGTACGAGACATTCCAGTACATCAGTCGGTTAAAATGTTTGAAAACAAACTGAAACGTGTGCATGTTGTATTGATTTTCATCAACTTTTATAAAATATTCCAGTTATTGTAATATCTATTTCTATAAAATAATGAAATAAAAATACAAAGTAATAATTAAGACAGCTTCGACATTACACTTCAAAAATCCCTGTGCAATGCAACTTTCCGATCGCTCTTTAAATTACTCCTTTATAATTACTTTTTTTATTGGTTCTTTGCTTTTATAGTTATCTTAACACCCTATTCAACACAAAAACGTTATCTTGTATACAAAATACTTTTAAAAAAATTCTCTATAATCACTAACTCTTTATTTTGTATAAACAAAATCATAAATTAATTTTATTCTGATAATAAAATGTATTAGTAAAATAATATTGTAATTATCCATTGCTTTCTATCATAACTTAGAACTTGAAGATTAAAAAAATGTTTTCTTTAATTTTGTGTAATACCAGAAACATTAAATTTGTTTAATATTCTGTAGATGGTACTCATAATAACAGAAACTCAAACGGCAGCCTCCGTTTTTTGAATAATTAATTAATTAATTAATTCTTTAATTATTCATTAGTATGGTTTCTTACACTACAGATGCCCACCCGTTAAGGTAACACCTACTGTGTAAATAAATGCTTCACTTAGGTACGCGTGTACCCTCCCAAAAGACAATGTTTCATGATGCCTAAAAGAAGATTAATATTTTATTTAAAAATCAAACCCACTCTTAAAATAAAAAATACAGTAATATTTCTTATATAATAAAAAATTAGATTTATTACTTAGGTAATAACAAGTTTGAATATCATAAAGATGTATCAATGTAAATAAATTATTTTGTTCCAGATAATATTATACACTTAACATGTGGCATTAGATGCGTATAAAATTGAAAATAAATGATACAAAATAATTGCGAAAATTATGAAATATTGAATTAATGAATATTTAATGAGTTTATTTTAACGTTTTAGAAAGCATCTCCGTAAATTTTTTAGTTATTTCTTTTTAAATTATTGACAGCAGAGAAAAACGTGAACCAGTCGTAAATAAAGTAAATAATATAATAAATTAAGATGTGACTGATGCCAACAGAAGCCGATCGGTAAAACATATAAATATTGGTATGCCGGTTTGTAGATAATCGATACAAGGTAGGGAACACATTCGTTTGCAAATATCAACAGATAAAATTTAATCATTAATTACTTTGTAGCCCTTACTTTGAATTCAAACCATGTTTCGTGCTTTTCATGGGAGTAAATAAACAAATATTGCGAGAAAGGTAAGATGAAACGTGTGATTTTATAATTAGACGTGTTTGATTTATTAGGTTATGATGACGGAGTGGGTGAGGTAAAAATTAATGATGATGATTTTAAAACTAAGACATCACCATGAAAGCATTTCTACCAGTTATAGATCGGGGATTATAGATATCATTTTAAGTAGTACTGTATTTGACAGGTTGATGTTGCGTTAGTAACTAATTGTATGTTTCAACTGCACCCGACAATTATAAACGCTATTTAGTTTTAGTATATTAACACATCTTAAAAACTAATAAATAAAATCCGGACTACACATTCCTCTTTTTTTAGTACAGTAAATGGAGTTATTAATTCATAGCAGTAATGTATATATATGTATATAATTTTTTTTTTTTTAATTTAATTTATGAAACAGTTTATATGTGAAACATATTTTCAGTTAAAAATAAACTTAATAATAAAATTATTGCATTTGACAACAAAAAAAAGATCCCTGGTTAGAGACAATACTACCGGACAATATTTATGTGTAACTGAGCTGTAAAATAGCCGTAAATGTATGATGTATAATCTACAAAATATATGATTAATATTTATTTATAAACTGATTTTTATTTTGAATTTAAATTGAGCGTAAATCAGAAACAATTCAAAAAATTTTCATAAAATTTTCACAGGCACAACTTCAGATAAATTTCTATAACACATCTAAATTTCAATGAAATTGATACGGTAGTTTTGGATAATTTTGAGCCACAAATCAGTAGCTGTGAGGTCAGTCTCAAGAAATTAAACTTACAACATGAATGAGAAAGATAATACTGGAAAAAATGTATAAATGATGTACAATGATTTCACAAAACGGCATGAGTCTCAAGAAATTAAACTTACAACATGAATGAGAAAGATAATACTGGAAAAAATGTATAAATGATGTACAATGATTTCACAAAACGGCATGTTGTCTTGTTACAATTATTCCAGCAAAGCTTCAATTAATATATATATATATATTTAAAAGCGCATATATATGTTGAATTTATACATTTTCTTTAATTCAAAGGGCAGGGTGTCTGGATAACGCAGCACTTGAGGCGCTTACTTTTCTTTGTTGAAGTGCTGCAAATCAAGGACAATGTTTTTTTTTCCTTTAGTACTATGTAAACTTTTACAACCTTATCCAAAAGATTTTCAGTTATATTCCAGCAATCCTATTGAAAACTATAGAAATTTTTTTTATAATTTTCATCATTAAAAAATGATCTTCTTTTGAAAAAAATTCTTCTTTTTCCATAATGAACTAATGTAAAATACGAACTATGAATAATATTTTTTTTTTAAATACAGTTTATCACTACATTTTTGGTTTTCACTTACTCTTTTATTTCTAATCTTTATTTATTTCATTTCAAAACGTTTTACTCTTTTGAAAAAACGATTCACGAGATAGGTTTTAAAAACATGTGTAATATAACTGAAAACCGTATCCTTTTTGTACTTAAATATAATTTTTTTAAGAGAGTAGTATAATAAATTAGAAGTACTCGTACTTTTATTAAACAATTTGGGTTAATTTTTGCTGTTTACACAAGGTGTAATAAAATAATAATAATCGGTTTAAAAAATGTTTTTCTTGTATAAAAAAATTTAAAATCGGTTTCTCCTGACGAAACCGTAAGTAAATATTATTATGTTAAAATATCACATGAGAGAGGGTCATCCAGTGATGACCACCCATGAAAACAAACAGTAAAAGGTTATAATAAGAGAAATGTCCGTGTTAATAAACATACTTATAGCAACAATTATGATCCAATAAATTCCCCTTTCCCCAGCATCACTGGGTTTTTTATAACTTATCTAATCTATGGAGCACATATTTCCAACTCATTCATTTCGCACGCGATGTGTTTTATCATATAGAAGATAAAACAGAGGTAGATGAACGAACGAATGAAAACAGCGTTAAACAGTAATAAACAAATAGTAACAGCGTTAAAGCAACGAAAATAAGCGTTAAAAAATAGTAAAAAGAAATATCACCGGCAAAAAAAAATTCAGTAAAATTTCTTCAATAATGTATATCTGCAAAAAATAATTATTTTGATTAGTATATACGTTCACGATTGCTTTTAGAATGCTATACTTTTAAAAAATTGAAGATAGAAATTCGTATAATTTTTTTTCTCCTGTTTTTTATGCTGATTACACGTTTTCTGTGATAAAACAGCGATTTTATCTCTTGTTAATCAAGGGTTTAATAAGACCAATGGTGCTATACCGTAATGTACACATCCCGCTGACAGCTGATGTATAATACTGATTCTAAAAAAAGTAATCTATACCACTAAGTAGGCACTAACAAAAAATAAACAAACTCATTTTAAACAATTATTCTTTATAAATCATTGAATATAAAATAATAAGCAAAGATGTACACATTATTTTATTACACTTCTTGAGATCCGGTTATTTGGGCGTTGATATTATTCAAACATACTGATAACTTCCATAAAATCGGACTTAAGAAATTAAACTCACAACTTAGAAGGATAATACTGGAAAAATCTAGAAATGATGCTACAATGATTTCACACAAGAGACAAATATTACAAGTTAAAAAACACCACTATCAAAAAAAAAAAAAAAAAAAAAGTCTAAGATAATTTAATGTAGGATAATTAAAGAGCGTGCGGGTGACAATTTTGTATATAGTATAATTTCTTTTCTATACAAACATATATATATTTATATAACTTGTGACACTCCCGGTAACGTAAGGATTCCAACGCGGGGTCATACATTTAAATCGGTTCAACCATTGATCTGCTACGGTTGAACAAACATTTTCCCTAAATACATTACACTCCTTTTGGGGCATTCGTATAAAAACACTAGTAAGACAAGAACTTCACACGTATGAGATACGAGGTTTCCGAATCGTCCAGAATGAAGCGTTGATTTGCGAGTTATTAAAAAACGACTTTTTCAAAATTAAAAAATTTTTTAAACATAAATATACATGTACGTATTTATATAGCCTATGACACTCCCGTTAACGGTAAGGGTTCCAACGCAGGGGGTCATACATCCAAATCGGTTCAGCTATTGAGCTGATATGGTGGAACAAACATACATACACACATAACCCTAAATACGTTACACTCCATTTTGGGCAGTCATGTAAAAATGGTATGTCACCTTCTTACAATTATTTTCTGCAAAGCTTATTTTCTTCTGCGAACATATTTTTCTTATAAATTTATTTTCTTCTGCGATTAACATAAATAAATTCCATAAAATTTCCTTAAAAAACGATCGGTAATTTGAAATTATTATAACTGTTTATATCCCCATGCACACAAGCAAGAAAGACATCTAAGATGGGTTAATAAATGTAGGCCATTTTGTTAATGGTTAAGAGATAAAAATTCATTTATTAGTTGTTTTTAACAAAATAAAATTATCGCAGTAGACATATAAGCAAATTAAATTCAGGAGATTGCTGAACTCTGTATAAAAAAGATTTAAGTAAAGCTTAAGATTTTAATTTAAACAACTAAACTGATTAATTAACCTAAAATAACCGCTCAAACTTATCAATCATAGAACATTAACAAAATTCTAATGGGTATTCAACAAAATTATTGTTTAAAATAAAAGAAAAACCTATCTTTTCTCGCAAAATGTATCGCTTTCATAGTAGTACAAAACCAGTTAGTGCAGTTTATTTTATTATCACAATATGATATAAAAATTCTACGCTACCTAAAAAATAAAAAAAACAAGTTAAATACTTAAGAAAACTAAAAAAAAACTTAATATTTTAGGAATGTACAGTGATACTTATAAGACAAGGTAAAATAAATTAACCGAATGAAGGTAACTAAGACGTTTTATTATTTTTTATCTTCATACTTTATAACGCAGACTGAAATATAATACGAAATAAAATAACCAAACCGCATCATGGGAAATGAAAGTTTAATTTCACTTATTTTATTAAGTCATTGAAATGCACAGATTAAACAATGAAAATAAAATTACATTGACCTGTAACCTTTTTCCTATTTGCATAAACACAAGGTTTGATAGATATTTCACTGTATTTTTTGTAAATATTTATTTTGATAGCGATTAGGTGTTTTAATTTATTATTAATAAAAAAATAATACTTTCGTTCTGTTTTCCTTGATGCTAGGTCATTAAGGTTCATATTGATGAAGAATTTTGCAAAGTATTTTCTTATGAATATATGAATTACCTTTAAAAGTCTTACGGTATTTTTCTTTGCAATTAATTCAATAAATTGTTAAGTAAATCTGTCCATTAGTGGTTGCCGGTAATGAGTAAACAACACAACTGACAGACTTGTTTACAAATTTTTACCAAGTAAGCAGATCTTGCTGAGATATCACACCTGCCAGCTCATAAAAGGTATTTAATTGCAAGACGATCGATATACATTTATATGCGCACGTGCTCGAACGCGACTATGTTAAGTAAAAATACTTTAATTTCTCCAATGATATAACAATAATCCTTAATTAAGCATTTTATTATAGAAAATACTTTCTAGATTTCTTATACAAATTATTGTTCTGATAGGTGTATGAGATTTTTATCTACATATAATAATTATAGAATTAAATAATACTGAGTTTTTCCATGTTTTAACTCTATTTTAATTGAATAACTTATCAGAAACGTTTTATAAATAATAGTCACCTAATAAGAAAGTTAGCTTTCTTTTCTCATATCTAACATCTAAAATCATTTTTTCCAGTTATAAATTCGCTTGTAATCCAAACCTTTAAATTATTTTTGAACGATTAAAATATATGAAAAATCCAATAAATACATTTAACAACGATAAATATTTCAAAAGCTAAGATAATTATTATCAATAGTTTGAAATAAATGTAAGGCTTTCTAATACTAAATAAATAATAATTAACAGAGCCAATGAGGGGAGAATATTCATGTGTTGGTTATATAAACATAAGTGTTTAAAAAATATGATCTTTGATATAAGTAGTAAAACCATAAAATAAACAATTGAAAAACGATAAAATAAATAATGGTGAAATATCGATCATTCGATCTGTGGTTTGTTTTCCTAACACTGAGTGAAGCCGACATGTCAGTCTGGATATTTGATCAACGTTTTTGCTAAAAACCTTTTGTTTGCATGCTATTTTTATTTCTAATTGAAAATCCATGAATACTTACTAAAAATGCTTTTGGTGCATCTGCAAGTTTTAAAGTGCATTTTTGAGGAAAGCATCTGGAAATCGATCTGATAGTTTCAAATAAGGTGCTGTACTAAGTCCAATTAACAACACTGTTGTTAATATAGATTATGATTTCGCCTTTGAGATTTAACATTATTACTAGCATGGTTCAGGTAGCAATTTTTTTTAATAGAAATATTTTCTGTACTCAATGTCGCTGAAAATTTACAGCTTATTTTCTTATCATTTATGTATAAATAATGGTCTTGTAGAATAATGAAATTGTTAGAGTAAATACCACTGAAAGAGCTTGTTTTGTTTGAAAGTACCTATTAAATTTTCGGTAGTAGTTTGTGTGTATACCCGTATTAGCTCACCTAAAACTTAACATGTTTTGTGAAAGTCGATGATATTTCACTGGAAAATAGCATCCAGTAATACAAAAATTTTATTAAATAAATTTCAGCACATGTTAACAGTTGGAGTTTTGATTAAATTTGAAATTATTTTATCCTAATATCGAAAAATCACTCAAATATAACAGTTCATATTTTTTATTCTTCTATTACTTGAAAAGTTTGAAAGCTCAATTGACGCGCAGGTAAGGTATCGATATTTGGACCAGTTTTTTGCTGCCTACGACGTCCTATCGCAGTAAATTATTCCCTCCATTGTCTTATTGACAATGCAATACAAGACATTCCAAAACAATACAAAATAATATTTTATTTATTACGCAAAATGAATTTGTTTCAAATTTGTTTTTTTTTTTATTGAAAATGACAATGAGATAATAATTAAAATTGACATTTACGAAATTATAGATAGAAGAAATAAGCATTTGTGTTTACGTTTCTAAAATTTGATAAGTAATACACAAATTTTGTAATTAAAAAGTAATAATAATAATAAATAGTTACGTATAAGTTAAGATTACAGTCTACTACTACTACTACTACTACTACTACTACTAATAATAATAATAATGCCCTGAGGTAGATAATCCCCACGTCCGGAACACAACATCTATGTTCCACGTCCAGGGCGGCAACAGCTGTACTTTCGTACATTACATATAGCTGGCTAACGGGGTTCCGAGTAAATTCCTCGGTTATGCTTTGTTAAGTTTGACCTGGTTCCAACTTCAGGTCACTAAACGGACTGGATTTTTGGCTACCTGTAGGAAATGGAATAATAAACGATTTTGGTAATGGATTCATACCACTCTTAGAGCTGGCGGTGTGGCGGCCAGGGTCAATGTTATTGCAGGTGTAACGGAGACCCTTCCGTTGTCCACATGCCCCCTGCGATGGCAAGCATGTAGCAATGGTGCCCATGTATGTCGGTGCATGGGAGCTCTGAAAGCTTCGGTGAGTAGGAGCCTGGAGTCAGTGCAGAGACTGCGCATCCGCTCTCTGCCAGGACATATGCCGGTTCCACCGGAGTACCGGATCGGACCTCCAAGGTTAGTAGCCCTGGAGTGGGGGTGTACCCCGGCGGCTAGCCTTGCTACAGAAGGGATCCACTGTTCATGAATATTGAACAATCAAACGTGGCAGAGGGTGCACGTAAACACCCTCGTTTAGACTCCTCCGATTCGCCACAAGCGAAGAGGAAAAAGAGCAAGGAGTCAGATAAAATTAAGAGAGATGCTGACAAAATCAGTAAGGAAGTGAGAAGGTCTTTGTTTGGAAACATTCTTCCCAAACCGAGATTTTTAAATATTACAAAGGAGAATGGAAACTTCCAAAAAGTTAGTCTATTCTTAATCGCAAGAGAAATTACAAATTGTGCTGGTGGTCCCGTTAAAGAAATCCGAAAGACTTTTAATGGATTGCATGTCAAAACTATCAACGAGGTGCAAAGCCAGAAAGTCCAGTCGTTGAAGAAGATCGGTGAATTTGCGGTTTCTGTCCAACCGCATAGCACACTGAACTCATCCAAAGGAGTTGTTGTTTGTCGCGATCTTCTTAATTGTACAGAAGAAAAAATTGTACAAGAAATGGCGAGTCAGGGAGTAACTCAATGTCGCAGACTTACTATGAGAAGAAATGGTGAGATTCTTCCTTCGGCCTCGCATGTTTTGACTAGGCCGAATCTTCCTGAAAAGGTACGAGCTGGCATCCATCGGCTTGATGTACGAGCTTTCATCCCGCAGCCGATGAGATGTTTTAAGTGTAAACGATTCGGACACACAGCAGCAAGATGTGAAGCGCAGGAAATATGTATATGTGGAGAGAAAACACATGAGGGTGACCCATGTAAAGACCCTCCAACCTGCGTTAACTGTAAAGGGCAACACAATTGTCGTTCAAGAAACTGCCCTACATATAAATTAGAAACAGCAATTCAGGAAGTTAAAACGCTTCAGAAGGTAAGCTATCCTGAAGCAAAGAAGATTGTTAATAAGCGTACACCACGACCTTTGACTTCTTATGCAGAAGCAGCGGCTGCCCCTTCCACATCTAAAATTAATGTGGAGCAGTTGCTTAACACGATGGCACCAAGTCTTGCTACGATGATTGAAAGAATCATTGATTCAAAGATTGAGTCGACTCATCAGAGAAAACAAAGTAAAGATGAGAAGGCTCATCCCCGGACTGACGCCGTTGACATGAGAGACACACCAGAGCCGTTTAAAAAACCAGCTAAATCTGCGATTGTAAAGTCACCAACTTGTGTAAGAATTAAAAATCTTGATTTATCTGACAAAGAGAAAAAGATCGTCCTGTCGTGTAGTCACAAATCTAAAGAAATTGTGACAAGAAAACCTGAATCTGCGGAAATGGAGGTGCAAGTTATTATAGAAAAAGCACCAGGCGCAGATGAAATAAAACCTGTACCAATAAAGCCTCCAAAAGCGTAAAGATCAGCTTCGGTGAGAGCATCTATTTCAGCTGGACCCAGTACTGCAGTAGAGATAGAGTCCGGCTCATCCGCCGCGGAGACATCATCGAACATTAATTTAGATTCTTTAGCAAAGATGCTAACAGCACCGGCGAAAGTTTCATCAATTGACGTCAGCCGAAGAACGTCACTGGCATCCGAAATAGAGGAAGACGATGCCATGTCTGTGGCCTCAGATACGCTGTCATCAGAGGTTGAGGCCGTCAGAAGAATGGAGAAATGTAAAAAAGGATGGCCGAAAGGAAAGCCTAGAAAGTAATTTTATTGGATCAGAAGTTATAAGAAAAGTAAAATTTTGATCATTTTTTTGACACATGAAAATGTGAAATATTGAACCCTTTTTTATTTTTTTATTTTTTATTTTTTTTGAAGTGGGATGGGGCTAATGACCAAAGTAGTCGATGCCCCTAAAAACCTCAAAAAAAAAAAAATAAAAAAATAAAAAATAATAATTATAATAAAAAATACCCGCCTCCGTGGCGCGAGTGTAAGCGTCTCGGCATTTCTTCCGAAGGTCCCGGGTTCGAATCTCGGTCAGGCATGGCATTTTCACACACTAAAAATTTTTCATCTCATTCTCTGAAGCATGACGGTTAGCTGAAATTTCTATGGGTAAGTAAGGGTTAGTAAATGTGAACAAATAATTTTTTTCCATACATTTCTTTGAATGCATGAATGAACTTTTAAGTGATATTCCATAATAATACATTTGAATATGTAGAGGTGATAACGGTTTTTTTATATAAGAAATGCGCGTTCTATAAATGATAAATTATAATGTATCTAAGAACGTGAACTTTTTAATCAGTTACAGATGACTTGATACATTTTCTTCGTTGTCACATATTTTATAATTACAATTTACAATATATTCACAGTACCGTAAATAAATATATTTTAAATAAGAATGAAATGTTATGCAATCTATACTGAGACATATACATATTTATAATAAATAACGCATCATAAATAACAGGTTATCCACTGTGCAGTAGATTATGCATCTAGACCGTTACATATTATACATATTAATGCTAACAAGAAGTCGCCTATTTTAAACATTCTCAACTGAGCATAATTATTTTCTTAGATGATTATTCTTCTGTTTATTGGTCTATGTCTAAGTCGCTTGGATTTTACAAAATAAGTAAAACGTATAAACCTATACACAATGTATTATAGAATTTATTCATAAAGAGGCTAAACACTTCTATAAATACCGTTGATTGGTGTACGGATAATTGAAATATCAAGTTGTTCTGATAACAGTTCTTATATATTAAAAGTATAAGAAACTTTACCCTAAAATTTTTAAAAATAATCCCAGCAAAACATATGCTTCTATTTTTTTTCTTGAAATCAACATTTCTGCAGGTAGTTAAAGATTCAGTGTAAGTAAACAGTGAAATCTTTGTTTAGAATATTAAAAAAGAAAAAGAAAGAACAGTTCCCGACAAAGGGCGAAGGATTGAAACACTTATTTCTTAAAATATATATTTTAAAGTTTTATAAGCTTTATTTTTTCAATCCATTTTTTACTTCGTTAAGTGCTACATTGTAAACCCGCTTACTACAAACTTGCTGTAAGCCACTGTAAACCTTCTGCTTAGTAAACCCGCACTGGGATTTAGTAACCAGATATGAGTAATAGTTCCATACAACTATTTTGAAGAATAATCAGCATCCAATGCGGGCTTACTAACAATAGTAAGTGTGCCAATGAATTTATCGTTCCAAATTCAGTAAGTCAAATCACATCCGCATCAACATACCAAGACGACCGTAAACCTGGTGGTCAGTTCTAAAGAAAGAACACCTTCATGCTGTTGACCATATGGACTGACCCTGATTTTTACTTTCAGAAAAAGTAATTTCGACTTTACTCAAGTAGTATAAAAAAACATCTTAAATACTTATTTTAATATTAATGAAAAAATCACTGAAAAGTACTTTTCTTTGACAGTGGAGTACACTCAGCAGATAATTTGATTATTAAAGTGTAAATGCATAAAAGTTTAGCTGTTCTTATATGTTGATAAAACAAACAGACCAGGAATAAAAATAAATACATTAGGTTGAATTGCATCAAATTTCACGAAATACAAACATATCATTATAGAAGTGAATTGTGAATAATTCACAGAAAAATACTCCAGTTTAAAAGTATATTAATATAATTTTTTTTTTCTACCAGTCTAATGGATCATTCCTAAACGGCTAATTCGTTTTCAATGAAACTCTCAAGTTGATAAGTTGATTAGGTTTTTTTTTAGGACATAATTGTTTTATCCCCCCCCACCCCCGGACCTGGATCAACAATTAAGCATTTACTTAGCTCCAAGGGGTGCCATCTCCTCAAACTACCTCGTAGGGAACTAAAGTTCCTCCCCGATAGCCGGGAACTGGTCTCTAATGAGCCGACCCCAAGGAATACCCCTACCGGGACTACGGTCTTACTTTGTTCCCCCCCCCCCATGTTGAAAACACAAGGAAGTCCCCGTCCAGTCAACGAGAGTGGGACACCTAAACGGCCCATTCCTCCTAGACGGGACTGTCCTAAGCTTAGGCCATCTACAAACAAAGGCGACGGAACTCATATTTGCTACTGCCCCTGCAGCCTTGACTCCCAAGTGAATTCTCGCGATTGTTGCATAGTGAACATTTAGCCTACTTTTGGCAGTCCTTCCGGAGGTGGCCCTCAGCTCCACAATTAAAACAACGTCTCCTTTTGTCGGGGCCGCTGCAGGACCCTGCCCGGTGTCCTATGACCCAGAACCGATAGCATCGTTCCTCGGCGGATTAAAATTAGGTTATAAAATATTAACCCACCGGGTTGGTCTAGTGGTGAATTCGTCATCGCAAATCATCTGATTTCGAAGTCGAGAGTTCTAAGGTTCAAATCCCAGTAAAATACCGGTGTTCTTCGGTGGATGGGTTTCAATTAACCACAAATATCAGGAATGGTTAACCTGAGGCTGTAAAAGACTACACTTCATTTATATTCATACATATCTTCATTCACTCTCTGAAGTGTTACTTCAGATTCAGATTGGTTCCGGAGGCTTTTATAATTGTAATATAAAAGTTTGAATAAATAATTTTTTCTAATTATTTTACGACACTGTTCCGATTTATTTGAATACTACTTCGCTTTCAGCTGAAGTTATATATTTCCAACAATCGTGCAATAATAAAAGTTAGGTGTTTAATGTGGTGGTTTAATAAGGTGGTGTTTTAATTGCAATTGATATCTTGTACAAATTTTTCTATACCGGAGACGACTACATAATTTCCTATTGAATACATGTAGCTTGTTACTTCTCTGGAATCTCAGACCATAAGGAGTTATTAAGTAGAACCTAACATTAAAATAATGGCCAAGAAACAGCATCCAATAGCTGATAGATGCAAAGTAAACTGGCTTAGTTTATGACTATGAACCTTCCTCATGCAAGTGGAAACGCTAACCCTTATGCGCTACCCCAATACATGTTCTACAGCTGAAATGTAATCTTATCTAACAACAGATATACAATTTTAATAAACACCATTTTTTTTTTGTAGATTTAAAATATTTTAAAATTTACGATTTTCTTCAGATCTTTTTTTTTTAAAAAGAAAAATTACCTGACATATTTTTAATACCATAGATATGTTTCAAAAATAAAACCGAATTCGTATTTTATAGAAATTATTACATAGAATTAAAAAAAGGAAATAGGGATGAAGTGCAGGGACTCTCGAGCCCCTGAGCTAAAAGACTGAGTCCCGGCGGGGCCGTCCCTCCGCGGTGTCCCGGTTGAGGATAAGCACAAAGGACCGAGTCCCGGTTGCTGGGTGATGGAGGCCGGGAACGGCATAGCCGGGCCTGGCATTTCTCTTGTCTGGCAACTAGAGGTAAAGGCACCTCCCGGAACCGTGTTCATGCTTAATTTGGGGCCTGGTTCCGGGAGGCAGGGGAAAAAATGTCTTTATTGACTTCCGAGATGAGTCTAGTTTTTGCTGTCCTAAATCTATCAAAAATTTGTTTTTAAATCTTTGTGGATTTGTGGATAAATTCTGTATAAGTGGCCGTAAAATTGTTACCTTCTTTTTCTTATTGTGTTGTAGATTTTTATCTATGTTTCTATAAATGTCGTTTGCGCTTTTGAGTTTGTGGATTCCGTTTTTAAAATTTGTGCCACAAATGTTTCTGAGGATTCTTTTTTCCACTTTGAAAATTTCTTTATCTGAAAATATCTGGAGGCATTCGACTGCATATAAGGCTTTGGGTGAAATTATTACTGTGTTTTAGTGTTTTATTTTAGTGTTGTAGTGATTTCCTTATTGTAGATGTTTCTTGTTAACTTAAAGGCGAGATTAATTTTCTTGACTCTTTCTTTCATCGCTTCTTTTTCTAAAAAGTTAAGGGTTATGATTTCAGTGTGGTATTTAAATTTCGGAATTTTTTGGTTTCTTGATTTTGATAATAATTAAAATTTTATAATAAACAAAATATGAAATTGCAAAAAAGTCGATTATAGTATATTATGCACCTGAATTATATTTTGATTAAAAAAAATATTTTGATGTATTACGACTAAATATAATAGCAATAATAAAACATAAAGCGTAGAATTAAAATAAAAAAAGTACAGTGATATACAGTAGAAAAAGTCAAGTATTGTACAATTATTTTTACATATTAGGCACAAAACAATATTCTGTACTAATTTTGTGAAATTAGATAGATGTCGATTTTACGTATAGGTTATTGTTATTTTTTAAATTTACAACTGTTATTTAAAGATTTACACTTCTTTAAAAATCGATTAAGAAAACTGTGATACTAAATGATGTTGTTACTATCTATCTTTTAAAGATAGATTAAAAATTTGTCACTTCCTTATAAAAATTGATTTTACTATTTATGATTTAAATAAATTTTTGGGTTTTCATTATTTTACAGTAAAATGGGGTAATTAAAACCTTTTTTTTTATTATAAAAAGAAAGAAAGCTAAAAACAAGACCATAAGCGTATAATAGTCTACTATATTAAAAAATAAGGAACGAATACTCCACCTAGGGTCGTAAGGTCAAACTCATGCATGTGAAGATGGCTTGTCTGACCAGTTCAACTTTATCCTTTCTGTGTTTTATTATTATTATTACTATTAAAAAATAAGGATTTGCAACAACAACCTGGTGACCAACTGCAATATAACTGCTTCCTACAGGGTATTGCTTCACACATAACTATATTTAAAAATTAACAACCAAACTGGCTGTACAATAATCATATTAGCATATTCACATCAGAATGAGTGACCGGATGTAATAAGATTTACGGTTAGTTATTTATTTTATTTGCGTGTTCTAAAATACATCACCGATTAATCTCCATATATTTTAATAAGTGCAATATTTATCCTTCGCTACATCAATGACCACTATTTGGTTTTATACCAAAATAATGGAAAATGTTATTAATTTTATATAAAATTCCATCTTTCAATCAACATTTAAATGAGGAAATCATAAGTTTGCATGCATGAAACTTTAAACTTTCGTAGTGATCTTAATAAAAAAAATTAATATTATATAATGATATATAGCCATTTTTCCAATTTATTTTTATATGTATCTGTATGAACTTTTTTGAAATGTCGTTTAAAGACATGGCGCAAATTTGTGCCATTATTATTCGACAAGAAAAATGGTAGATAGTGACGCGTTAAAAAATTATTACCATGAAGAAATAATTACCATCCTTTTTTTAATAAATGCTGATTTTTAATTTCATTACGAAGGGTAAATTAAATATAATTTCATAAAACAATTAAAAAAAGTTCTTAAAAGTAACTCGATGAAATTTTCATTGATAGCAAAATTAAAAAAAAATAATAATAAATATAATACAAAAGCTATACATTATTTAAAATTATAATTTTTTGTTTGCTATCATTTTACGAGGAAAAGCTTGTAATTTTTGGTGAAAAAATATTTTTTACCTAAATCCTTTATTAACATTTCTTAAATCAAAATTATTTCTCTAAATACACAGAAAAAATCTTCGCTTGCATCTGAAGTTTAAAATATATGTTTTGTTTTTCTTACTATTTATAAAAAATGTAATGTGGGTGTATATAAGTAAAGATGATTTTAAAAATTAAGTTAAATATTAATGTAATTAGATATTAGATATTAGACACCAACACCAACCACCGGGTGTCGCATCTAACAAATCCAAAATATTGTGTATTTGTTAAGCTTAACTAATGATATCATTTTAATGTAATATAAATTGGATTTTTAAATAATCCAATTTACTTCAAACTGAATGATATTTAATCAGGTATAATCATATTTCACGTAGATATTTATACCAAAATCTTTAAGTTGACTGTCATCAGAAATATTCTTTTATTCATTAAAATCAAACATATCATGTTTATGACGTGACTAATCTTAACTGAAATTAATTTAATATGGAATGTATTTTATTAACTAAAAATGTAAGGTGTAAAAATCGAATATCAACAGACATCTCTAATATCACATGCCTGGTAAATATCGGAAATAAGTGGTGCAATTTTTCTTATTTAAATTTTTTTTTTACTAAAATCAAAATAAATTGCAATTTTGACTCCTATTAACTAAATTTTGATTACCTATAACACTTTATACAGGAGACCTGTTATACGGAAAATATTTCAGTCGCTAGCAAACCCGGCCAGATTTTTAGTGCGACCTGAATGCAATCTCAAAATATTTATTGTAGTGGTCATCATGCTGGATTATATGTCAGCCAATGTCAAGCTTGATTTTTGGCTAGCGTCTGGAACTTTTACACCTATACTTCATTAAAATACGTATGTATGCTCAACATCTTAGCAGTAAATTGAAATGAAACGTTTTATATTTAACATTTTTTATTTTAAATCTGACAGAATTAGTATTAAAATTTTAAAGCAGTTAAAAGAAATCACGTCAACCAGGTTTTCTCGAGATGTCCTTGAAACAATTCCCTATATCAAGTTAAAATGAGAACGAACGACGTATATTTTGACTCATCTTAATTTAATATGGAGGATATTGGCGTAACCAAAATTCTGTCAATATCTATCTTTACAATAACATTTTCTACATTAATTATATGCACATCTTTTTTAGTTAATCTGGAGAAAATAAATCTTTATAATTATTATTTATGCAAATTTAGAAAGCCGGTAGACAGTTCAATCTACCACGAAAACGTGATCTAACGATACGTAAATCTTTTACTCAGAAGGCAGTTTATTTTTTAATCAATTTATCCTAATGATAAACTGTTACTTCAGGAAGGTTTTGAGTACTATTTTTTTTCTCTAAAATAAACTAAAACTCTAGTTATCCGATTAAAAATTATCCGAGTGTGTTCGTGCCACATTATTCGTGTTGTCGACAAAAGTATATATGAAATGCCCAGTCTGATTTTCATAAAGAACTAGCTGACCGGGCAATGCTACGCCATTGCTAAATTTGACTACATACACAGATTAAATGAACACAAATGAAAGTTCGATAAAACATTAAAAACTGAACATTACGAAACATAAACAAAATTTAAACTTTCCAAATTTCCCATCTTCTCTTTTTCGCATCTTCCCCTTTTCCCTTCTTCCCTTTTTCTCTTTCTCCCTGTTCCCCTTTCTCCATTTTCGCAAAAATATTTATTTTCACGTAACTAATATATATTCTGAATATTAGCCAAATCGGACCATAAATGCAATTTTTCGAGATATCTCAACCCCATCGCCACCTAGCGGGTCCAAACTAATTTAGAAATCTTCGCGGATATGCGCACAACAACTCACAAGTTTCATTGCAGTCGGATGAATGGTGTAGGAATGCATACGGGACAAACAAACAAACATTCATTTTTATTTATATACTTGCAGATCCGGCAATGCTTCCCTACTGCTAGATTTTAGTATATACTCGTATATAGATTAAATGAACACAATTGAAAATTTTATAAAACATTAAAAAACATAACATTACGTAATTCACAAAATTTAACCTTTCTCTTTATCCATTTTTCCCTTTTCCATTTTCACCTTTTCCCACTTTTTTCCTTTTCTCCATTTTTGTATTTCCCTTTTCCACTACTTCACCCTTCCACTTTTCTCCTTTTCCCTATTTCTTTTTTCTCTTCCCCTTTTGAATTTTTCCTTTTCCAATTTTTTCTATTTCCTTTTCTGTTTTTCCCTTTTTCCGTATCCCTTTTTTATTTTTTATATTTTCCCTTTTTTATTTTTTCCCTTTCTACATTTTTCCCGTGGGTAAATCGGTCCAGTAGATTTTTAGTCTACAGCGGACACACCTACGAATATTGATTGTCTTTTTGCCTTATATATATATATATATATATATATATAGAAGAAGAAAGTCTGTTCGTAAATTTGTTTGTTTCGTAAATATCTCAACACCGGCGCCACCTACCGGGTATAGTTTCTGCAAAAGCACTTCTCAAGTAACTGATATATATTCCGAATATAAGCAAAATCAGACCATAAATACAATTTTTAAAATATCTTGACTCCAGCGCCACCTAGCGGATGCATTTTTTGCACAAATATATTTTTTCATGAAACTAACATCGTTATATCCTGAATATGAGCCAATTCGGATCATAAATACAATTTTTAAAAATATCCTGACCTCGGCGCCACCTAGCGAGTCCAAATTAATTCAGAAACCTTCGTGGGCGTGCGCACAACTCACCAAAGTTTCATCGCAATCGGATGAGCAATGGTATAGAAAAGCATACAGGAAAAACAAACAAACATTCCTTTATATTTATATATACATATATATAGAATATACAAAAATTTAGGTATTACATTTTTTAAACGGGTTTCGAAACATTTTCCAGAACCTAATTAGATTTATCAAAATAAACAATTTTTAGTTATAAAAGACATTCCCGAAATAGTCTGACAACGTACAATATTTAATTTATTACAATGAATTTATAACGAAGCCAACACAGTTTGTCTTGAATCTTTATTCAGTTATAAGAGAAATACCCCATTTTCATAAAAAAATCTAACATTTTGAGATTGAACTCATCCAATTATGATACCTTGACAAATAACGCTAAATATTTTAAAACAATCTGGTTGTGCAGTTATAATTAATATAAGCAAGAAGATCAAAATTAAAATTACATAAACAAGCTAATTTTTTGGATTTACCAAATAAATTCCCTCAGATAGAGTCTACAAAATACTTAAAGCCAAAATCAATAAACGTAAAACTAGACCGACTAATTTTTATATCTTGTTTTTATACTTATGAATTCAGTCCATTCCCGAGATATTTACCCTCTAATTTGGGGGCACGTTTCATTTCATCTGGTAGTAAAAATGAAGATTTCAAAGAATAAAAATTTCTTTTAGTCATGCTTGTTTCTAACGACCTAAATTTTAAGTATCAATATCAATTTTTTTCTATTTAAATTAAGAATTAAATCAGGAAAAACTGCAGTGGAAATTAAAAAATTCATCTATTCGTTGTAATTTAAGTAACTCTGTATGTAGACGTAATATTTATTACGATTGTAAATTTATCTTTACTTCTCAAACTGTACAAGGAATCATATTTAAAACGTATTCGAAGCCGTAAAAGAAATCATCACTATAAAAAATATATAAATTAAGTTTATCAACAGATACGATTACAAAACAGTGTAATACAATAATAATGCGTAAGAATACTGAAATACCTACATTATAAATACAATCACAGTTAACTGTTTCTGATTCTATAGTTGCAATATATTAAATATGCATATTATCCTGCAGCAAAAAACGTTTAGTAATGCTGGAAACTATCCAGGGAAGAATTAAATCTGAACATCTTTCCTGAGTTGTTTGACATCACAGAAGGTCAATTAACCATCATTATAAAAATCCTTAACATAAATGAAGTATACGTACGTAGAACACGCATTAATTTTTTAATTAAAATAGAATTAATTGGTTTTTAATTCATAATTACAACTGCGCAAAGACATAAAGTAATAAATAAATAGTTAAATACAGTGAAATGAGTAAAAAGTAATAAAATTTAATTATTAAAACCTTTACATTATAAATACCTGTAAAGATATATTTTATTTTCAAGAAATTCTATCTTACATACTCGTATACCATGCTCACAATTTTGTCTGGAATGACAGTTGCAAATGATTGTTGCGTCGAACATGAATTTTAAGGTTTCACATTGATGATGATTGGGCAATCATTAAATTTATATAAATATGGTAATCAATTCATACTGAATTGTAAAACAAACTGCTTTGTTTTTATTACGAATAGGCATCTACTGAAATGAAATGATTTAGGTAAAACAAAAAATTTGGTTATGAGTAATAACCGGTATTATACTGATGTTATTGAGAGTTTGGTTCTGGTGGTTAATTTATCGTAACCACATGTGGCTCTCGGAAGGAAATCGAGGTACCGAATGTTGCCAAACGTACCTGACCTCTTTATTATTAACCTCCTCATCTCTCTCACTCGCGCATTGACCTAGCAATTCTTTTCTCTGAAAGTAAGAGTCAGCCGTTTCGAAATATCATTTTTAATTTAATTTTTTTGGTATTATTTTTTTTATTTATTGTAGGCCTGTTATATTTTTTCGAATTTGTTTTATCTTTTATAATTATTTACAGTAGGCTTGATTGTATTTATTTTAATTTTACATTAACAATTTACAATAATTATTAATATTATAATAATCACTAAAATATATTATTTAAATTTGAGAAAACAAATATCGTACAATAAAAATAATTATCATAAATAAATACTGTGGCATTATTCATCAAAAAATGGTTGAATTCCATGCACTTGGTCATCTTCAGAGCCACTATCGGAAATGGAAGATGAACCAGATGATTCTTCTAAATTTATAATTAAGTTGTCTACGTCTACGAGAAATTCCCTAGGAATTTTTCGTTCTATAGCTTCATATACAAGTCTAGCAAGTGGTTACACTATTTATTCCTTACAATATAATTTCTTCTATTTCCATTAATGTAAATGTTTTATTAATTTTTTTTTTCAACTGCAAACGTATCTATATCAGTTGCTGGAGAATTTCTTGGTCATTGTTTTTCCGGTGTTTATAATTTGGATGAACCTTTCTGCACAGTTAAAGACGTCTCTTTAGTAATGTTGAAATTGTATTGTTACTAATTTTAAGAGCAGTAGCAGTTCGTTCTATAACGTTTTTAAAAGGAATTAAACGTTCATTCTTTTTCCATTTCCCACGATTGGCTCTGAGCAATTACGCCCTGACCAAAAAGTGCCTTGTCACGAACAGGATGAATGACAGGCCTACCTCTTTTTGAAGTCATCTGACGACAAAACTTGCTAAAACCAACAGTTAAGTAATGATTCTTGAAAAATATCACATATGTTCTACAGTATATAAAAATACCATGAAGAAAACGTAGTTAGCAAACAAATACGGCTGCCGAGGCGTGATAGTTCTATGTGACAACAATGGATTGACGTATGTATGTGTTGCTATGACCAGAGCCAATAAAGGTTTACTGATTGAATGAACCAATTATATCCACCATTACATTAAGAGAAAAGAAGAGAGAGAGGGAGAGAGAGAAATACTTTAACAGCCGTAACCAAACTTAGATAACATTAGGACAGAAAATTAAACTCTTATCTACGAAGTGGCGCTAGACTAACCGGAAGCAACTCTTTGCATTTTTCTCGCACATAAGCTATTCTTATTTCATACGAAATCATTTTTATAAATAATTTTGTACTTATTTTATTTTTCATTGTGACAATGAAGTTAAGTTCGGGAGTGTGTTCATTAACTGTTGCAAAAGAGAACGTGTTACTGCTTAGGCAAAGAAGCTTAGAAATTGTGCTACAGGCAGAAAATTTTATGTAGCCGAGTCCTGCATTCTCTTACTGACGAAAGAAAGAAAACGAATTTCTCGTAGACAATAAAAACAAAATAGAATTTTTGGGGGAAAAACACGAAATATCCGGAAATAGAAAAATAAGTTTCAGCGCATATATGGAATGTACGTCGGTTTGGTAACGCGATTTCTATAGAAACGAATCAAATGAAATCCCTGAAAATTCCCGAAGAATTAAATATCGGGATTAATTTTAAGCTAGTCTTAGCTAACCGTAGTCTTAGCATGATCAACCCACCAGGTTGGTGTAGTGGTGAACGCGTCTTCCCAAATCAGTTGATTTGGAAGTCAAGAGTTCCGGCATTCAAGTCCTAGTAAAGGCACTTTTATACCAATTAGAATACTAGATCGTGGATGCCAGTGTTCTTTGGTGGTTGGGTTTCAATTAGCCACACATCTCAGGAATAGTCGAACTGCGATTATACAAGACTACACTTCATTTAAACCCATACATATCATCCTCTGTAATACCTGAACGGTAAATCCCGGAGGCTAAATAGGAACAAGGGAGAGGTACATCGATTTCTTTGAGAATACATTTTTCTATTCGAAAAAGGACGAAAATAGTACACCGGCAACCAAAAATATAAAAAGGTTAATTGACAAAGTTTCAAAGATAATTCAAACTTATTTATGAAAAAAGAACGGTTATTCCGTAGATCAAAATGCGAATGAACCGTACACCGGTGATTTTCGAAATGATATCTACTAAAATTTAAAGTTTAGGCGTAAAGAATAGTTGATGGTGTTGAAAAAAAGCTGGTAATGCTGAAATACTTTCAAACGTGAAGTAGTTACTCCCGTATGTAATTCGAAAAAAATAAATTTACCGAAAGGTGAAAAATTTCCACCCGATATTGCAAGAGCACAAAAAAAAAATGGATGATTAATGAATTATTACAAGAGTGAATTAAATGCGTCTGGGAGCGTCGACCAGGTGCTTTATTATGAAAACCATCAGTAATAGTAATGAACAAGTTTAGGGGCTACACGTCCGATGATGTAAAGCGAAGACTGAGTAATTGGAAAGTGTGATCAGGTTATTTATTATTCCTAGTGGAATGAGATCTTTTCTTCAACCTGTAGATATTTGCTAGATCGACAATTTACGACGAAACTCCGTAAACTACAAATACTGGATGGACAACACGAGATTACATTATCTGGTAAAATTAAGAAATCGGATGATCTGATTAAAAAATCGTTCAAGAACTTTTTTTCAATGACATCATAAAATAAATAGTTCCATATTTAACCAAATAGGATAGATTAATTATTTGAATTTTATTAACAGATTGTGAATTACGGATACGTCTTGATAAAGGTAATATTTTATTGTTGGGCAATCGGTAAAATCCAGGATATAACCAATGATGTCATCAAAATTTCTGTAACTGCAACTGTATAAGAATGCAGAATATAGATAATGTCCTTATATTTTTATCATCAAAGCCATAATGAGACGGATATTATGGATTTTCAAACTTCCGGATATTACAAAATTCAGATTCAAATTAATTTTTAACGGTTATACCTTAGAAATATTTGATCTGAGTAGGTATAAGATCTACAATCGTACAAATTAAATATTTATAAACAATTATTCAAAAATTTGTATTCAGCCTATTATGAGAAGGTATAATCCCTTAAACAGTCAGATATGTTGAAGTTATAGCACTGAAATCTGGTATAATAATGTAAAACTGAATTAACTTTCTGAGGAAAGTAGAAATTACCAGGATAAGGAAATTTGTTTCCACATACCTTCAAGTCAAATGAATCCAAGTTCAGTAAATAAAAAAAAAAAATTAACACGATAATTTAAATTCATAATTCAAAAATATTCTTAACCAATGAATTTTTAAGATAATATTTTTAAAGTAATAGAAATGAAATATGAAAAACTGCACTTCCTTATCTAGCGTGCTTGTTTTATAAACATGTTTTGTAATTATTATTATTACTTTTGAAATAACGTCGTTAATTCGACAATTAAAATTAAATGAATACTACCACACGAAAAAATAATAAATTTCTCACGAGAATATATTTGTAATTACATTGACTTAGATATAAACGATAAAGAATTTGGCAATTAAGGCCTGGACCTCCAAGGTCAATGGCAAACTTCTCGAGTACGTATCTCCTATTTCAACTAGTGAAAATTACAGTGAAGTATTTTCACATTAACATATATACAACAAAAAAAGAATCAGTTTTAATTTAAAATCTCCTTTATTAATTATGTACATTTTTGGAAAATATTTTTTTAATTACATATCTAGTTGTCCTTAACATGTAGTATAAGGAATTTAATAGACTAAAATCATATTACTAAAAATAATTAAAAATCAATTAATACTTAATTATTTTTTTATTAATTAATAAATCACATTAATATAAAATTAAAAAAACTATTTTAACTATAATAATTAAAAATTAATTATTGTAATAGCGTTGACTGTATTTATAAATGGTAAGAAACAAGATGAACGAGGTTAAAAACAATTGATTGTTTTGAACATAATCTTAAAAATAAAGCTAACTTTCCACAAAGAAATTTTGTTTCCTTCTCAAAAATTATTAATTAAATAACAATATTTTTATTAAAAATAAAATAATGAAATTTATTTTCTAGTATTTCTGAAGATGGATGAACATTTTATAACTCCTAATCTCAATTAACGTTAAAAAAGGATAATAAAAATCTTACGTGGAATTTTTTTTAAATATTAAAAAGTTATCGGATTTTTGAAGACACTTAAGTATTCAAAATAATGGATCCAATCTGATCAAATTAAATTAAAAACAAGTCGATAGAAGACTGCATGATTTTGTCTGTTTTGCTTTCTTTATTTAAAACACGCCATAGAGATTTTAAATACGCTTAATTATATTGTATTTGGAGTATACCGACTAAAAAAAAAAAAAAAAAAAAAAAAAAAAAAAAAAAAAAAAATTGTTAAAAAGGTTTGGTTTCATTAACCTCATGCATTATTACCTCATACAATCTTTAATAACGGTATCAGCTTGAAAAATGATAATAAAGAAGAAATTATAAAATACGTAATAATTTTTTTAAGTTTCCCCATCGTCTACATTAATACTAGATACAAATTGATTTTCAATTGAAGTTAAAAAGAATTGATATTTTAAGTATACAGCCTCTTACTTTTCGAAGTTTAAAAGTTTCTTTATTGAAGTTAATTATTTACTTCAATATGTTGACCCAGTTTTGTGCAGTGTTATTCAGTAAGGTTGAAACAATTTTAATTTACTGAAACAACAAATTAAATGTAAGTACTGTGATGCTCTTTTCTCCGATGGAGTCACAAAAAAGACCAAGGATGATATATATATATATATTATATTTATCATATGTATACGTAGTATACAAATAGCCAAATTTCAATTGTTTTGGTTTACCGGTTTTTGAGATATGACACAAAAACTATTTAGAACTAATATGGAATATCCCCCATTGTATATTTATCGTACTAAAGCTCAATTTTCCATGACCATTATACAAAATATTTAAAAATTTTTGAATAGAGAAATCTATCTCGTCCTTTTTTAATTTTGTTAAAAGGTTTTGCCAACATTGATGAAAATTAAAAATGACAACATCATTAATATTAAATTATTATTTAAATTGTTTTTATTATTTTTTCAAATTATTCCTATAACCTATTACCTTAATTAGGTTATAAAAAAATTAATTTGATCACTCAGTAATTAATTTTCTAACAGCTAATATTTGAAATCAAATAGAAGCAACTAGTAAAAGCTAATTGCTTCTATTCGGATTTGAGAAGAGGCCCTTTCACCCCTCTCGCACTTCGTTAAATTCTATTTATGTTTACGTTTATTAATCTTTCGTTTACAACTGTGATATTAGTTGTAAGTTTTCATTTGTTTAATTTTTTAGTTTTTAGTCTAGTTTATTTTTTATTTATTTTTTTTTTATTACAATATTTTATTCCGGGCGATAATAACGCGAAAGCGTTTTTCGCACTCCAGAAGAAAAACAAAAATATACGGATTTGAGAACTAGACAGCGGGTACTGATGTACTTTGGTGGTTAGAATTCAATTAATTACAAGTCTTAGGAATAGTCGGCCTATAGAAGCGTCTGTATAAGACTGTACCTTATTTACGTCTCATACATACCCTCATCACAATGGGCCGTGATGGTGTAGCTTATTGTTCACTAGTTGAACAGATCCCCACGTACATATTAAGAAAAAAGAAACTTAATTTTAATTTAGATATATATGTTCGCAATTTAAGTGAAAAATGTAATATGATTTTTACCAACCATAGTCACTGTGGATGGCTGAGAACTCTTCTTTCAACGGCTATTGATTAAAATATTCATAAAGTTTCTTAATACTTTTTTTTTCATATAAAATTAATATTTTTATCAATAGGATTTATTTTTTAAATGTTCATTTTTCTGTTTATTTCAGTTTTGAATATTTTATACATTAGAAAGAATTTCTCTGACAGGTTAAGCATTGTAAATAACGCCTTGTTTCAGTGTAGAAATAATAATTTGTTAGTTTACATTGTCTGCGCAAGTATGTCTAGTAGCGTAGATATATATAAAGCACCTGAGGTAGATAGAAGAGACCAGATTTACCACGAATACCATCCACATTTATTTTCTATGAAAATATTGGTGTTCACTATTATGTAGTTCCTATGATGAACAGAATGAAAGTTCTTTATTGGTACGGTTAAATATTACCCGGATTTTAATTATCCTAGCTTGCTGAAATGCAAATCTGATTCATTTAAGAATGCAGTGGAAAACACTTCACCCTTCAATTTCATATTAGCCTGATTTATTCCTTGAATTTATTACTTCTATCATTTTTATTTCATATCTGATTACCTACAACTATTACAATGGCAATTTTCATACATAAATTTTTGAAATCTAAACGGTGGAACTTAATTGAGCGATTGGATCCCATCTTGATTAAATATTATGAAAAAAAAATGAATACCGTTTTAAAGTAGAAAACTTCATTTACAAGATTGTCGTTCCTAATGAATTATTATATCTTATATTATTACAGAGTGAACGGAGGTACTGTCAAGGTAGAGTTACCTTGACATTTTTTGTTCTATTGATATATTTATGACGCAGTTAAAAACCAAACGACTTTTCTTATATAATCCATCACTGTTAGACGAAAACTCATATGTATCCATAATGAATAAATAAAATTTATGGACCAAATTCATGATTCATAAAGTTTTCGATTTCAAAATGAATAATTTTATACACGATAATCTTACTTATATTGTGCGCTGTAAAAAAATTACTTGATCAATTTCAGCGATCTTTATTAACATAAAGCTAAAAACATAACATTATTTTTAATAATTTAAAATATTTTATATTTTGTTTAGGGGTTGCTAAGTAACAAGAAAAGAGAATTAATTAGGTTTTAATTCTGGTTAAACTTTCCGCAATTAATTACGATTGACAATTATATTTTGTCTTGTCCTTCATTTTAATTCTCACTTGATTTATTCAGTTTTGTTGTACAAATTGTTGCTAACATGCATGTTGTTAAATACAGCCAAATTTTTACAAAATAAAAGAGATTTACTATTCACTAAATTATTTTTGGCGTCAGTTAACTAAAATTAGCGAGATTTACCCGTGACACTTTATCAATTATATTTGATATTTATCTTAAAATAAATAAAAAAATAAGAAAACAATTATTCAGTGCATAAATATTTTAGGGAACTAAATAAAAGCAGTACGTTTTTACATATATATTAACAAAATGAACGACTAAAACGACTAACGTTTCCAGAAAACGGCGAACAGAAATATTTTGAAAAAGTATACGTTTGTTAAGTTTTTATGTTGAGCTTTATTAATTGTTGAATAATTATGCCAACAAAGTTTTATCGCCTTAATTTTGAATATTTTATTTTTTTTTTAAATAATATTTTTAAATATTTTGTTAAATTCATTAAAGTAAAGGTTTTATTAAAGTTAGTGATCTTTTACCATTAATTTTATAGAAGTAAACATAAAATTCTTAGAGATAAATTTGTGGAGTAAATTCCTCTCTTTTCTTTTAGCAAATTATAATTTTATAAAATGTATACTGGAATATTAAATAAGTTGAGGGCTCAACATATACTTGGAGATTTAACTTAAATGGACTGAAATTGCATTTTATATGTGGGTTGGGGATTAAACAACTTCCCATTTATTCTATCAATAAATTTTAATTTTTTTTTTCTATTAGCTTAAAAATTAGTTGGGATGCGCCGCATAGATTACGTCAAAACTTTCCAACTCAAAAAATTTTAATTCATTCAAGTCATGCAAAATATTTACTTGTCAGTCTTTGAGTATAGCCTGTATGATAATAAAGATTGATCTGAGTTGCTAGTATAAAATTCCATTTATCCTAATTTTGCATTAATCTATGGTAGATCAATTTATAAAAATTACAAGATTGAATGAAAAATTTATTTTTTTTGAGCTCTTTTAATTTTTACATATTAAATTATATTCAAAGGAGGTATGAGACCAATTATAATTAAAATATTAAAACTGCGTAGCGAAATACAACTTTTTTTAACTAATCTTTTAGAAAATATTGAAATTTATGTTTTAATTTGAGCATACGTTATTTACATATGTAGTTGACTATGATTATATTTGAATAATGTTTCTTGTAGTTTGAGATTGGCGCAGCAGTAGTCTATATAAAATTTGTTGTTTTTTTTTCAAGTAAGTTCATTATTACAAAACCTTGAATTTTTTTAAATTAACTTAATGCAGTAATTAACTTTTAGGCGTTAACACAACGTATTATAAATGTATATGACAAAAATATGATATATCGTTTCATATTTAAGTTCTTAATAATAGTGTTCAAAGCGTATCAATAACTGAGGCGTGAAATGAATATTACATACACACGCACATACATAAAAAATATACACCGCGAGCATTAGCATCGACTGATAGATTTATGGTCTATTAATGGTACATATTAAAATTCAATTAATTCAGCACGCAAATAGTTAACGTCATACCGGAGGGTCAATCGATTAACTTACCACTAGTCATATGTATTAGATTACGATTATTATACTTTTTTTTTATCAAACAAAGTTAAATAAATTTTTCGAATAAATTACCATTTATTACTAAATTAATATTTTTAATTAACTGCGCAATATTCATTAAGTTCTAGTTTTCAGATACCTAGAGGCTATTACTTGTGTACCTTTAGAATAAAGTTTTTGACGATTTATTACAATATTAAAACTGTAACAAAGTGTACTTGATGAAAACCGATTTCACACCTGTTCCCATTTTCACACATTTCAAATTTTACAAAGTAGCGTTTTTTCAAAACTATCTCAACAATAAGATTTTAGGATTTTCTAAAATTAAAGAAAAAGTCTTTAGGTTTTTATTTTGTTTTGTAAGGGAGAAATTACAATCTGCAATGGATGTCATCAGCGTTTAGCTAAGAAAATGGAGAATAAAAGTAAATCCGGCAAAGTCTAGCCATGTAACGTTCTCAATGAGTAGAAAAGACTGCCCCGAAGTTCATTTAAACGGTTTCAGAATACCTCAGGCCAGTAAGGTAAGATATCTGAACTTTTATCTTGATTGCCGTTTAACTTGGAAAGATCATGTCAGAAAGAAAATGAGATTGCTTGACATTAAGTTTAAAAGGGTTTACGGGTTATTGGGTAACCGATGATCTTAACTTTCTTTGCCTAACAAGGTTCTGCTTTGAAGACTTTCTTGAAGCCGGTGTGGACTTCCGGAGTTGAACTCAAAGGCACAACAAACAACAGCAATGTGAAGATCATTCAACGGTTCCAGAATAAGATACTATGGAACATAACACAAGGCACCGTGGTTCGCAAGGAAACATGATTATATACGAATTCCATGCAGTCTAAATGACGTTGAACGCCTTTATTTCCTGTTTAACCTCCGGAATCACCGTCAGATATTAATTCAGAGGATGAATGATGATATGTATGAGTGTAAATGAAGTGTAGTCTTGTACGGTCTCAGGTCGACCATTTCTGAGATATGTGGTTAATTGAAACCGAACCACCAAAGAACACCGGGATCCATGATCTAGTATTCAAATCAGTATAAAAATAACTGCCTTTACTAGGATTTGACGGCGTGACGTCTGTACGTACGTACAGACATACGTCTATGCGTATGTATATCGCATAACTCAAAAACGATTAGCTGTAGAAAGTTGAAATTTTTTATTTAGAACTGTAGTAACATCTAATTGTGCACCTCCTCTTTTGATTGCAATCGTCTGACCCAAAAGTGTTCAATAAAGCCCAAAATCCAAAACAATCTGGATTTTGAACTTTTTCTTAACTCCAGTAGTAAGCCCTCATTGAGAGCTTTTCAACGATATGTCATAAGTGGTACTCATTTTCATTGGTTCCAGAGTTACAGCCAAATAAAATTTTAATTAATGAATTATCTGAATCTTATAGGGGGAAAGTACATCATTTCAAATCCGACTTCATATACATATATTTTTTTAAAGTTTTAATTTAAATATATTGCTTTATTAATAATTATTAACCTCTAATTGTAAAAAGTTTTACAATAAATAATAATAATATTAAAATATATATATATATATATATATATATATAATTGAAACTTAAAACATATGTTATTAGTGAAATAAAATTTTATGTACTTTCCATTTTAATTCAAAAATTTTTACACAGGTTAATTATTATTAATATTTCTATGTACTTAAATGAAAAAAGGTTAAAAAAATATAGGTAAATGAAACGGATTCGAACCGACATGTCTTGGGTTACGAATCCGACACCTTGTCACTTACACCAGATAACTGCTTAACCGACGTGAAACAAAATGAATACATAAACTAATATAAAATACTGATATGTACACCACAAAAAAATGTGATGTGCAATGTGGTGTCCACCACAACGCAATTGTGTAACTGTCTACTTTTTAAAGAGGATCGTATTTCATTTTCAAATGAACCAAGTTTAAATGAAGTGCAGAAAAAAATGTTTATTAGTAATTTAATAGGCGTACAAGGAAATAATGTGGTGTCCACATCAGATTTTTTTAATGTTTATAACCCATTTCCAGATATTTTATTGAAAATTTATGCTACATACGATAGACCACTAAAATTAATTAAAAAAAAAAAAATATTTTTTTTATTTTTATTATTTGATAAATGTTTATGAAATATAATTATTTAACTGAAACATTAGGATTAGAGTAAACTTAAATAGATTTTTTTCGACTATTTTCTAGGTAATTATTATTTCCTTAATATGTACGTTGCAATCTGTTCAACTAGTGAAAAATAAGCAAACTCCCACATGGCCCAACGAGATGTGGATGATATGTATGACATGAAAATGAGGTATAGTCTTTTACAGACTTATTCCGACCAATCTTGAGCCGTGTGTTCGGTTAACTGAACCCCAACCACCAAAATACAATGGTACCCACTGAATTGTATTCAAATCCGTATAAACGCAACTAACTTTTAATACGATTTGAACCCCAGAACCTTGGACTTCAAAAAACAGCTGATTTGCGACAACGCGTTAATCACTAGACCTTTTCCAGAAAATTAAAAAAAAAATTTCTTTGTATAAAAGCTTTTTGTTACATAGAATAATTTCGCCTACCTCTTAAATTTTGTAAGAGTTCTTTACTTTTTTGGGGGGATTATATAAAATTTTATGGCAATTTAGATTGCCTTTTATTGATGCAATATAGTAAACTGAATAAGGTTTTATTTTAATTTTTATCGTTTTTTAGCAAAAATGTTTATTGTGTTAATTACAACATAATTATGGATTTATCAGTAAGCCATCTGCTGTTTTTATACTTAAATAAATAAATTTGTTATTCCAAATTGTTAAATTTTATACCAGGGAATATTTTAAATTTTCATATTCTAAAAAGGAAATGCGGCATGTGTGTTTGAACCTTAATGAGAACCTGAAAAACGATGAGACGGATTAAAAAAATTCAACATTTATTCAAATTAAATTCATTAGTATTCTTGGTTTAGAATGATACGCCAAACAAAAAGAGGCGAAAAAATGAAAAAAGGTAATTCAATATAACACTCATAAATTTTTATTTACTTTTTCAATTTTATAATTTCTTGTTGAGATTTGTTTTTATATATTTATTTAAATAAGAAGCCATATTTAAAATCTCATAACCTTCAATATGAACTTTATTTTGGGTTTAAAATAAACTCCAATATTTATAGGAAATTTAAAACTACACCCAATTTATTTCTAAAACCGGTAAAGAAATGTTAATTACAATAAGTACGTAATACCAACTGCAGCTGAAATATACTATAAAAAATCAGGAGTAAATTCGGACCTCCATAACAAAGTGGTAGCACCAACCCTATTTGTTCAAGAAGGTTCTGGATCTGAATACCTGTAAGGATTTTCATTGTTTCACAGGTTAAAAAAAAATTCTTATCATCACCATAAAAAGAAGAGACTAAAAATTGAATAAAAAACAGACAGTAAATACAAAAAATATGTATCCGCAACGGCGTAATAACGAAATTTTATTTAAGTTAAAAATTAACTTAAATAAATTAATTTAATTTAATTTTTAATTAAGTTAAAAATTTAAATTAAAATGTAATTTTATTTTAAGTTTTCCTGACTGTGTGTTCCAACTTCGCATGTTTTAACAGTCTTTGACTATCCAAGTTCGCTGTGGAAGAGATAATATTATTAAAAATAAAATAAAATTTAAACCAAGTTTTAATGCTAACGGGATATGAATATAAATATTAACTTTAAAATTATGCATTTTACTGCATAGCATATAAAAATGTAAATTCAGTACCGGTTCGCCCACGCTGATATAACCTTAGTTCGATGAAACGGAAATAAGTAAAATAAATAAAATGACTTAGCGACTATCAGTGTTTATTTTTTCATCGTTATTGAATTAATTCTTTCGATAAATCTTTTTTAACCACTTGCTAATAAATCTTTAAAAATAAAATTTAAAAGCAACATTTCAATAAAATCATTATTCTTGCCAAGTTAAAGCTTGTTAAAGGTTACAAGGTACTTTCAACTAAATTTAGGTATTTTTATATCTTACGTCAAAAACTCCGTGAAATATTAATTTCTTTACATCAATATATAATTTATATAAATAAAACAACCTAAATTACAGCCTAAATCATGTTAATTTTGCAATTAAGGGAAAAATGTTTTTTTCTAAAAACTAAAGTATGTACCGGTTGGTTTTTTAGCTGACAAACGCATCTCATGATTTTATAAATATAATTAAATTCGGAAGACGTTGTCCTTCATAATAAAAACCTGTAGTTAGTTTGAACTGTAATTGAAATTATTTAAAAATTTATATTGGCTGATTGTTAGTAATATCACGTTTTATGCTCTATGATATTTATCAATTATAATTGTTAGGATTATAAGTTACGGCTATTAGCTTTCTAAATCGTGTTTATTTGGAGATTATCTTTATCTTTCAATTTAAGTTGATTTCTACATTAATACAATCTTATTTTTTACCTTACTCTTGATTGACCTGGCACAATTTTTTTTTTTTGAAAACCAATAAAACATATATAATCAAAAGTTATAAATATTCGTAAAATTATTTATACTAAGAGTCACCTTCAATCGTTCAGTAATTTAAACTAAAATGTACCTTTAACTATGAAATTGAACACGAAATACTGACAGTCCACCAGAGCATTATACACCATTTTATTTCAAAACACTTGTGAATTTCTTCTGTCATATTTGCTAAAAAACATTTTTTAGAATTTAAACTTTTTTTGAAAGAGAATTTTAGGATTGTTGTAAAAAAACCTGACAACACAGATGTAGGACTTACCAGTCATACGGCTAAAGTCACGTTCCGGGAAACTCCTATGACTGTGGGATGTTTCTGATGCACGGCTTACACACACACACAAAACATAATATAAATATTTATCATCTTATTTAAATTTAATATTTTTTTCGTTTATTTAATTCAGTGATTCAAATTAAAGCGCGCGCGCATACCGTATTTAATTCCCGTAGGTATGGTGGTACTAGCGGTGACGGTCAGCACTAACCGAACTAATCTAATTTCACAACTTACGTACAAAAAATTACAAATTTCGCTTGCACGGTTGGTAGTCTGGTGTAGCCACGAGGCTTAACGCACCAATACCAAGTCAACCGAGAGATCGAGTTCAAGACCCAGCTAGACCGAGTTTACCTTTTTACACTTTTAAATATTATTCATTTATTTAATTCTACCGCTCACCAGTGACGTCAACGCATACCAGACGACAACAGCATTTTTGGGGTGGGAGTGCAATTTTACAAAAACCTTTTTTTCAATTATTGTGATTTTTTAATTGTTAACAAATGGACCTAAGAAAAATATGATGTTAGGCGAAATTTCCAGATACTGAGGATAACCTTGCTCTACAGCCTCACCCCTTGACCTTTAAGTAAAGGCATCAATGTTCCATATTTATAAGTAATCCGACCAAGTTTGGTTAAAATTGGTCTATATCTTTCTATAGAAAATATACTGTTAACTTACAGTACCACTGCATCTTCTGGAAAAACGGTTTCAAGACTAGAAGATGAAAATTAATTCGAAAAAAATCTTTATATATAAAGTTTACCCTTTATATATAAAGTTGATCAGATCAACTGCGTCCTTTGGCGCAGTTGCCCAGACCAAATTATTACTTTGAAATTACTTATAGATATTTATAATAGGAAGCAAAAACAGATGATTATTTCTTTTATTGATTTCAAAAAAGCGTAAGATTGCATACACAGGGCTTCGATGTTAAAAATTCTGAGAAATCTCGGATTGGATCCTAAATTGGTAAATATGATCGGTTTAACAATGACAAATACAAAATCTAAAGTGAAGTTTCGTGGCGAATTTTCCGAACTTTTTATATAAAATCCGGAATGAGACATGGTGACGGTCTTTATTATTTAATTGTGCACTAGAATTTCTGATGCGCTAATGGTTTAAAATTAATCCAAAAAATATTCACATAGGATATAAAAGAGGTAACTTAAATTTAAATTGCCTAGGATTTGCCGACGACCTAGCTTTATTAGCTAATAGTATCGCTTCTGCGATACTATTAGCGAGTACAAATAACAAGTATAGAAGAACTTGCGAATAAAATTGGACTTAAAATTTCTTACGAAAAGACTAAAATGATGGCTATAGATTCTTTAGTTATTAATTCTGTGAATATTAATGGAAACAAAGTAGAACTTGTAGAAAAATTTAAATATCTTGGAGAGATCATTACTTGTAATTGTAAAAAAAAAATTGGACTGAAAAACAAAATTGGACTGAAAGACTTAATAATTTATTTAAAGCGCTACAAGTAACCAAAAATACTTACAACAAAAAATCGCTCTCGATTAACACTAAAATTAGACGTTAAAAAACTGTGGTTAAACCGGTAATTACTTACGCGAGTGAGACTTTATTTAGATTAAATCAGAAAAATATTACTGAACCTTTGCTTAAAGTTGAACGCAGGATTCTTAGAACCTGCATAAACAAAAAATATAAACACGAAAATCAGTACAGATATTGCCTAATAAATTTCTGTACGAAAACTTGGAATCCTTAATTGATACTATCAAAAAGAAGCGAATTTCTTTCTGTGCACACTTGTTAAGATTACCGCAGGATAGGATTACTAGAGAATTATCGATCAATTTTGGTCTTAAAAAATCCGCTATTATAGATCAAAGAAATTAAAGAAGACATGCAAGAATTAAATTTGACTTACGAAGATTTACTTAATAAATCCGAAAAATTAAAATTTGTTATTAAAAATCCGAATACCAACTTTAAAGTAAGAACTTTTATTATACAAATAGGGTTTACTCCGAAGAGGATCGTAAAGCAATATCATTAAGAATGACTAAATATTGGGAGAAAGTGAAAGCTAAGAACTTAAAGGCCAAAAGATCGGCAAAAAAGACTTGAATTATTCTGACTAAAGTGGTCCTTTGCGGCCTAAAAAAATTTTTAATATTTTAATATTAAAGTAAAAAAAAAAATGTTTACCCTATACTATCATTAATAATATACTGCTATAACGTATAATTTACTATCATTATTTTAAAATTATGCATCTAATTCACAACAAACCATCGTTTTGGTACCTCGGGGTTCATTCGGATCAATGAATTATCTAAAAACACCACATAATTATATGTAAACGAGTACATTACATTCTGATGTAAAAAATCATTGGTTATAGTTTATAAAAGAGTTATACCTAAGTTTTTACTACAAATTTCTTGATTTTGGGCAAATCCAAAACATATTATTCGGAGGTTATAAAAATACAGAGCAAGGATCTCCTCCATTAACGGTTTGAAGATTAGTATACATTTAGAATTTTCTGAAAAAAGGCCTTTTTTTCATTTTAATATTTTTTTCTAAATTTTACTCAAACTACACTACCGAATGTTTGTTCCATTTTCATAAAATTTAATCTCTTCATTAAATAGTTTTGTCGTATCATCTTTTGCGTTTTGCGGTACAGTGTTGTTGTCAATAAAGGTAAAAGAATTTCTTACATAAACTTGTTAGGAAACGAGAATCTCTTTCGAAAAAGATACATATCTTTATTGAAGTGTATGAATAATTTATTGTTAAAACAACTCGTGCCTTCAAAATCATGAAAATAGAATAGTGATCTGTTTAAATACAAGATGGATAATTTTACTTCCAAATTTTAAAAATTCTATGAAAAATAGATTGCTTGAGAAGAAGTCAGTGCTTCTTAGCGTGTAAATTTTTTACCTGATCTGACAAACTTCTTCAACCATTAAGAAACATTTATTTAAGTAGTAATTTATTTCATTTTAGTATTTCATTTTTTATTATTCAACTTATCTAAATGTTACTAGTCTTGATATCAGTATATTATGCCAAAACTCAGCTGAGAAGGGAGTAAAGTCGTAGAGTAGGTAAAATTACCATAACATTTTTATATCACAACCACGAAACCATAATCAAGCTACAGTTTAATGTTTAAACAAGACACAGAAAGACAAGGAGATCACAGAAAATTGCAGTTTTTAAATAATGGTTCAAACAGCGACTTAAAGTCAACTATCTTAAAAGTTGTTCTATTTATAGATAGAGACATAACATCTCCACGTTTGGTTGTAATATTTATAGAAAAAAAAGATTATGTTTGCAACTACTTTAAAAATGAAATTCCAAATGCAACTAACTCTTAAGTGAAAACCATTTGGAACGCATATTTTTCTTGTACTATTAATATTTATCTATCCCGAAAGTTGCCTTTATAGAACTAAATTCAAATGTATACTAAGGGAGTATTTGACGGAAACTATTATGTGAAGTATCCAGAAGGCTGCTACTGTCATCCTACTGTAAAAATAATGTTTATTAAATTGGCTATTTAATTAATATTACAAATCATTTATTCCCTACTACCCGAAATTTGTATTGGATGAAATAAAAACTGCAAAGAGTTTGACCTAAGACTTAGATATCCGCTAAGGGAACTCTTTGACAATTTTTACACCCAAACGTTTTAAAAATGAAGGTTGAACTGAGAACTCATGCTAACCGCCACTCATGCCATCCAGCACCAAGATTTATAAATTGGTTCTGTCGATTTATTTCACTAATTTTTTTTATTCTTGTACAGCAGATTAAGTAAGAACAATATCGTAGAAGTCACAGGGTATTCAACATCTGACAAAGATAATAACAGATAAATGTTATTATTTTGAAGTGTCAGTGTAGTTTTTATTTTGTATAGTTGGTAAACTAGAAAATAAAACTAAAATTAATATTGGAGGTATGTCTTGTCTTTAATTTAAAATATATATTAAAGTTTTATAACAATTTATATATACGAGTATATACATATAATGTTATGTATAGAGAGAACGAAAGAGAGTACGAGTATCTTCCGAATCCTTAGTCTATGGGAATTAAAATTTTACTGGACCGTTTCTTGGATATCCAAGAGTTGGTAAAGATATTGTTTGAGACTAATCATTCCACTTCAAATATCTGTAATTTCCGGTTCAAGTTTCCCGATTATTTTTAGGAAGAAACAGAAGCGCGGTAGAATGGGCTAGATGGTTTCTGCCAAGGCCAACCTAAATTATTCCAAGATGAGCTGTTCTGATAATCTAGTCATTGTACGTTCAGAAATTTAAACGATCATTCTTTAAATGATGGTTTTTTTTTTAAATGGAAGCTCTTCTCATCATTACCTATTCTATTCTAATTATTTATTAATACAATTTTTTTTTAATTAACCCGAAAATGTTAGAATCAAATAAAAATAAAAAAATCTTAATTTTAATTAACAAGATATTAATTTTGAAAGTAACAAATCTTATCACAATTTTAATACTATTTTATAAGCTTATAAACAAGTAAGGTGTCTGAAAAAAAAAGTTAGTTCATTATGAGAAATCATTTGAAACTCCAACTTCATACATCGTATATAGTTCCATAAATGGGGTCTATTACTCAACGCTGATTACTTATATAGAAAAAGGCAATAAAAACACTTCATATACATGTATTGTCTAGAAACAATTGAAGGTTTTACGTAATCATTTTCTATATTTTACAACTTACAATTTTACTGTTTATTACAGTTACAGAGAAGTCAGTTATGTAATTTTAAAAATAAAGTATAATACAAAATAAATGAAAAATGGAGAAGTAAATATAATATAATTTATTAGTAATATGACTTTAAAACTTTTAAACTGCGTTCTGAATGACCGTTAAAAATAAATGAACACAATTAGACCGTTGTTATGAAATGATAAATAATAATTGCAGAAGCAATAAGTTTTTGATATTCCTTTACTTTGAGTAATTGTTGGTTGGTAACAGAATCTAAAAAAAAGCTATTTAATCTTATAAGTAAAGTAATAATGCTTGGCAATTCACTGTAATCTTTTAGGCATAAAATTTTAAATAGCCGTCATAAATTTACATTTTTACAATATGATTAAAGGTAATTCAAGAGAAATGCATTACTCGTTTTTAGAAATATTGTTCGGTTAATTTATGTAATAAAATATAGATTAGTATTATGTAATAATAAACATTTATTGTAATTTAAAAATATAAAATCTTTTATTACAGTACTACTTCATTAAATGATGGATAATAACGCATATAACTGTTAAGTATAATGTTATTAAAAATTCGAGCGTTTAATTTATAATGTATTTAAATATATTTCAAATAACTAACACGGTCATGCAGGTTAAATAAAAAAAATTTCCCCGATTTGGTTCACCGATTTCCTTGACTTTTTTTCACTTAAAAATAATTAATAATTGTATAACTAGGTTTCGTTTCACATTATCTAGAAAAAACACCTTTAAAATCAATTACAATTAATATGATTACCTGATAACCTGAAAAAATATATCAATTCATAATGAATTGATATATTTTTTCAATATATCACTAAAATATTACTATTTTAAAATCATTAATAATTGAAATATGTTATATTTCTGCGATCGTTATATAAAAGTATGATGTAAAATAGTGTGATTAAATGGTATTTTACGTAGCTAAAATGTACACAAGTCAAGGGTAATGATTTATCATTTATTAGTGGTGGATAATTGCTTCAATTAATCTTTTTTTTGTGTATTTCTTCATTTACAATCAGTTTCCTAAACAATGAAACTATAAGTAAACTGTAGAGAAATAATGACGTGAAAGGGAGACATCCAGTGTTACCTCCGAAGACAATATAAAGCATTAAACACAGTATAGTACAATAAAAATACAACGAATAAAAATATTACAAAAAATAAAATTAAACAGTTAACAAAACAGGAAAATAAATGAGTTTAAAAAAAAAATGTCACAAGTCATACAGAAAAAAAAAAATATAACAAATTCAAATAATATAGTAAAGTAAAAGCAGTGATTAATTGTAAAATTTTATTTAGTTTTTGTTATACCGTTTAACTAGATATTAAAGGCCGAGACGCTAATTGATCAAAGTAGCGTCTCGGCCTTTCACCCGGAGGTCCCGGATTCGAATCCCGTCAGGTAAGACGTTCTTCATATGCTACAAATTTCCATCTACATATTACCACGTACAAGCTTCTTTGTAAGCTTCTGTGGTACAAGCCTTCTGGTGTAGGCTTCTGTGGTATTCATAATTTTAAAAAAAGTAGCAGAAGAGAAAAAAAGTGTGGAAGATTGTAGAATTTAATCCATCAGTATGTCGAACACAGGAAAATGTCTTTGACATTTGATATCTAAGAATAATTAAAACTGACAAAAGCTTGTTTAGTTAGAGTGTTCAAAGATTGATCACACCTTTTCTTTGGTTAGTGATTCATTTATTTTAAAACTCATTATTCTGTAGACATTTTGTTTTGACAACTTGATAACATTACGTAATTATTTTCGTATCGCTATGGAGTCATAATAATTTCTATCAGAAATGGTAATAATTTCTAGTTAGAAATTATTACCATTTCGTATCAGTTGATACGATAAAAACTAGACTATGGTATTAGCTTTGTTTCTGTTTGTAATATAACAATTCAACCTAATTAAGGTTAAAGCTACTTTAAGAAAATAGAATAATAAAACAAATTAAACTTTAAATTGAAGAGAATTCTTTCCAGATGATAAAAAAAAATTATATAGTTGGGAGTATAACATTAAATTTTGATTGTTATATTTATTTTATTAAAGTTATTAAACAATTAATTGTTTGAAATGTAAACAATAAAACTTACCGTGAATATCTTCGACGCATACTTGAAGATCGTCCCGAAACACGGGAAGGTGATGAAGACATCGACACGTGCATTTTTCTGCTGTTGTCGCTGTTCCACTGCTCAGACCAACACAGGCTGCGTCCCCACATTCTGTTAGAATAAAAGTACTTAAATATTATTATTGATGAAAAAAATTAAATATTATTGATTGTATTAAACTAGTAAAAATCTGATTCGATCAGCACATCAACGATAATCATATATAGTTCAGCTGCACTGGGACGAGAATAAATTCTAACTCTCTCTAAAAAAAAAAAAAAAAAATAAATAAAAGAATTTTGCAATCATTTCTACAAATATTTTGCTGAGAAAAACACATAAAAATAATCTGCTTAATTTGGACGTTTGTCAAATCTTTACATCGATAATAAACTTTGGAATTTTGTAGTTGATTCAAGAAAGATATCATCCAGATTATCATCAAGATTGTATAAACCAAAGGTATTTTTATTAACCTTGCAAAGTTGAGCCTTCTAATCCTAAACTATGTAAAGTGAGTAAATATTTAAAAGCTTAGTAAAGAATCCTACTAATTTACTAATAGTTAATTCTGTTGTATTCTATGTGTGGCTCTACACTATTCATATTAATTCCTATAAAAATTAATTTTTTTTTTTTTAATTTCTATTTATCCATGAAAATACCCAGATAGTTACTGTATTGAAATATAAGTTGTCATCGTCGCTTGATAGCAAAATAGGTGTGAATCTCCAAAAAAATTATTATTTTTTGGTAACTCAGATTGTGTTAAACTTAAAGTTACATACACTGTCGTTATTTTTTACTCTCACATTCATTATCTCTCTTCCAAATTTTTTTGTGAGAAGGTTTATTTTACACGATCTCACCTACAATTATAAAACAGTACAAGAATTAGTCTTGTAAAAATACTTACCTACAATAATTATTTACACTTAATTGCTATCTACATAAATACATACATACTGTAAATAAATATTTTTTTATCTATGTTAGTAATTAACTTATTAGCAATATAAATGTTTAAATGTGATTAAAGATACGTCCTCACCTGGGGTAGAAAATAAGTCGCCTAAATGGTGGCGAGTAATCGTTATTGATAAACTTGTTTGTACCACTATTGATAATATTGACCACAATCTCCAACACTTCATCTCATGCACCTGATAAACAATCAAAAGACATAAAGAAATGTATTAAAAAATTAATTAATAAAATGTATTATTATTTTAATCATAAAAATAAAATAGAATTAAAGCATTTTTAAGCAAAATATAAAACATTAGTTTTACAATCCTCAAAAATAGTGTAATTTCTACAAAAGTAAGAGCAATTAATTTTTTTTTTTTTTACTTTTTTGTTCAACTAGTATAATTACAATCGGCTCTCCAAATGGAGCCATGAGTAAGCCTCTTGACAAAAATCATGTGATAAGTGGGTTCCTTAAGGAACACCCAAATAAGTCATTTACAAAAATAGTTACAAGTACTCTTAAAGTCTAATATGAAATCTCAAGTCCAGTCCTAAATCTTAAAAATGTTAATCTCAACACCTCCACAGAAATAAAACCATTAGTAATTAAGATAAAAATAAAAACAAAATACTAGATTAGGCTTTGCCAAATTTCAAACTATCATGCAGTCCCTACATTAAGTCCAATCGTCGGACGTCCTTGCTGTTATCGAGTATATTAATTGCAAAGTGGTTGACATGATTTTCAAGTCTCTGATGGTATTTAACAGTGCGCTGCTGTGCAACCTCACGAACTGACGGAAGCTCTAGGTAATCGTGAATTTCGTGTGAACCATAGTGCTTCAGAAATTGCCCTCGTTACTTTGTTAAAAATTAACGAATTGAATTGAAGATTTAATTTTACAAAAATTGAAGATTTAATTTTACAATTGAGATGTAAAAAAAAAAAGTTGTTTAAAACAAACCGGAAAACTACCTTCCTTTAATAACTTGTTAATTTCACAAAAAAGGGATGTCACAAGATCTCTAAATTTAAAAATCAGGATAAAATTGCCCCAATTGAAACCGCGTTCAAAAAAAAAATAAATATAAACTATAATTTTCTAAAGTTAAATAAATTCAAGTTCAGTTTATCATTGGATAGGAGTATTGTATATTTATAACTACTTTGGATTTTGAGTAGTGGCAAAAAATAATATTTCGTACGGTCCCTTTTTTGTGCCATGGTGGGACTTAATTTATTATTGTTTTTAGATGGTTACGGCTTACCAACGAAGTTAAACAGTGATTCATATGATAATTTGTATTAATTTCATATGACCTAGCCGTAGCTCAAAAAACAAAAAGTGAAATGAAGGTTATACATTTTTTTTAATTTAACAAATTTTACGTAATTAATAATGAAAATTAAATTCAAAATACTTTAAATATTTCGCAAAAAAAGAATATTTTAAGACGCATCGTTGGAAGGATTCCAAAATTCGTTTTGGAATCATAATTTTTTAATACATTAATTTTTACAAATTTGATTAACTGTGTAATTTATTAACAGGAATTTCTTCTGTACAAGTGTGTTTTTTTTTCTAGCTAAAGACATAAATTACTGACTCCTACTAATAAATCAAAGTTAATTGGCTCAAACATTTAATAGAAGCCATTATTTAAAATTGTTTAGTTTAGGAATAAAAATAAAAATAAAATATTAAACTTGTTATGCGATCGGAAAATGTAAATAATACTTATTAATAAAAAAAGATGATTCTAAAAATTTATTTTAATGATAAATTTAATTATTTCTAATATTAAGTTTATATAACATTTTAAACATTTAGCAAATATCTCTGAAAAGTCACTTATTTTGCTTTTCTGTATGTCAATTAGAATACTGTTGAAATATTTCATCTTCTTTAGCGACTTTTCGAAGAAAAGTACGGTATTACTTTGGATTGCATAGTGAGAGTGGGATTTGAAAATTAATTTTCATTATGATTTGAGGAGTGAGGCAAAAACTATCATTAAATAAAATGTAATTTCCTTTTATATAAGCGAGTATGTAGAGGCTTATATATAATATTTGTCGCTCGAAATTTTCCATAACTACTTTATTAATTTCACTGAAATTTATATGCGGTCTAGTAGCGTATCTGAAGTTGTGCAAGTGAGAATGTGATGAAGATTGATCGATTAGTTCTTGGGTTATGCTCAACTTTCGAACATTTGAAGTTTTGTTGCTCACCCAGATTATTATGGCTTAGAATACACCCACTTACATAATCATTGCTGTCATTAACCAACGTAACTGTTCAGTTAACGGCACTGCCTAAGGGTGTCGACCTGAGCAAGACCAGTGCAGAACTGTAGTTGAGTTTAAAGACCATTTTTAAACAATATGATTCCAAAATAAATAACAATAAACTACTCTAAAATAAAATTAGCAAATAAATAATACAGGAAATAGTACTGAAAATTATAAATGATTTTGATTAATAATGAATTTACGAAGGAAAAGAAATACTGTTTACGTTCATTAACATAAATAATACAGACGTATTCTTCTTTATAACATGTAAAAGAATAAATTTACATTAAGCTGTTTTAGTGCAGAATTATAATATGAATAAATAAAATAAATTTTATGTGGTTATTAAAATTTATCGATTAATTTAAAATGTAACTTGATTTTGTACTTTTCTGTACTTGAACGTATTATATTGTTACTTTGCTTTACGTTATATCTATAACAGAATTGCATGCAGTTTTTTAAACGATAGACAATAAGTTGCAACTTACGATTTATTGTACGAGTATTATAAAAAACGAAAAGTACGTTGCGTATAGTTTATCGTTCTTAGAAAACCCGAGCAATTTAAAGAAATGTTTATACCACATAAATATTAATAAGTCTATATCTCATGTGGGAAAAAAACATCGGATTAGACACTACTAGTTATGCACACCTGGAAATGACGTTCGTTGTGGCATTAAGTAGAGGGGAAAGACGCAACGGGGTTTGTAAATAAAAGACTAAAGTACCAGTACATTACGGTTGTTTTCAAATAATCAAGAGCTCTGTAAATAGTACTATCGGGGTGATGAGTTGGTATTCTCTCAGTTTAATGCATAGCCATAAAAATTCTATTGTATATCTTTAACTGAGTACCTTTTCAACAAACTATAAAAATTTTTACAACTGAATACTATCTAAATTAAAAATTAAAAATTTATCTTATGCTTCATTACAAATGGTACATATTTGGAAATTGAAACAAAACAAAATAACTAATGTAAATAGTATTTTTTTTAAAAATCAATTACAATTTGTTAATTACATAAAGTTTAAAAAATGTACTTTCTTCAGAAAGAATAAAAGGAATAAATCATGAGATTTCTACAAAGATAGGGAGGGGGGGTAGTTAAATCGTAATCTGGTTCTCCTAACAAAAGGTAAAGGACATTAACCTCAAATTGTATGCGAGTATGACACAAATATATTTAAAAATGTCATATAAATTTTGTAGTCGTGTACAAACAGAAAAATTTCTTAGTTGAATGCAATTCTATTAACTTAAATTATCCAAGATATCTCTACGATTATTTACCTTTAAGATAACTTTATATAAATTTACTTATTTTAAAACACCTTAACTCATACAACGGAGAATGAAAAGATTTCCTCTTAGGGTACAATTTTTTTTTCTGATTTTACTTACATAAATATTAAATTCTAATTTACAGAAAAGAAGATTTTAGAAAAAATCGATTTTAATTAGTCGCTGATTTTTTGTCTAGAAAGACAAAATTCGTTATATATACCAGGGTGTCCCATATAAAACGCAACCCATCAATCACTCATCCATGAAATTTCAAAAGTCAAGCTTACTCTCCTACTCGTTACTGAAATGGACTCGTCCAACATCTGAACATCGCGGCGACGCAGTAGAACACTGCCGGTAGTAACAACAATGCAATCATAACGTTCAGTGTATTGCTAGAGACAAGATGGTGTTTTCGCTAGATGAACGTGTTTTCATTGTTGAGTCGTACTTCAATACGAAATCAGCGGTTGCAATGCAAGATTTGTTTCGGCATAAGTACCCAGATAAACCAGCTCCTAACAAAACATCAGTATTAAGGTGAGTTGCAAAATTTAGAGAGACTGGTTCTGTTAATAACAAGGAACACAAAAGATCTGCGTCAGTGTTGAATACAGATACAGTCGCTGAAATCAAAGACCGATTACTCGCCTCGCCAAATAAATCGATCAGACGTTTGTCTGCTGAAATTAATTTGTCTAAATCAACTGTTCATCGGGCGACCAAACAATTACAATTACGACCTTATCGCATTCAAACGGTTCATCAACTTCTTGAGCCCGATAAAGAAAAACGGCTACAATATTGTCATTGGTTCCGTCAATTTCTGCGTGAGGGGAATTAATGTTATGAATTCGTTATTTTTCACTGATGAAGCACGGTTTCATTTGCTACGTAAACAGCCAAAACAGTAGAATTTGGAGCGCTGAAAATCCCCACGTTTATCACGAAAAACAATTACATCCGCAGAAGTTGAGCGTGTGGTGCGCGATATCGCGGAAGAAAATAATCGGTCCTATTTTTTTCGAGTACACCATTAATGCAGAACGATATCAGGATATTTTATTTCAGTTCATCGCACTCTTGGAAGAGGAAGACAGACACTGCTGACTACAACGTGACGGTGCGACATCGCACTACGCAGGTTCAACTTCTGATTTCGTTGAGGAATTCTTTGGTAATCGTGTTATCGGTCGAGGCTTGTGGCCACAAAGATCTTCAGATTTGACTGCGGCGGATTTTTTTCTATGGGGTTACCTCAAAGAAAAAGCCTACAGCAACAAACCATGAACACTTGAACAATTGAAAGTCAATATTGAACAAGCTGTATTAAATATCCAGCCACAAACTTAAAAAAAAGTTGCAAGAAACGCTGTAAAAAGAATTGAAGCTTGTATTCAAGAAGATGGCGGCCACTTCCAACATTTACTCTAAATGTAAGTAATGGATGGTAATAAAAAAAATTACATTTACATTTACACATGCCTTTTTATTATTTCAATACCTACCAATATAAGGTTGGGTTGCGTTTTGTATTCATCGCTATATATATATATATATATGTTTTTACTCTTTAATTTTTTGCATCCTGTTTATACTTCTTTTTTGAATATTCCAAACCACTTTACCATATTTTTATCAGTAATATTTCAAGTATATTGTATGCACTATTTCATCCCATTTTTAGACCTTTGATTTATCTCTTTATATTTGAAACTTTTTTCACAGGTTAGAAAAAACTATTATCTACGTTTCTCATTTTTTTCTTTCTAACAACGTCAATATCATTAACAACGTCAATTTTTTCTGTGATATTTGTGTTATTTTCTGTTTTTGTTTTTTATGAAGCTATTCTTGATAGAACTTATATATATATATATATATATATTTTAACTAGAAGCATGAAATTTGAAATTTTTTTACTGGTAAAATATGTATAAAAGAGCTGAACAATTTAGTTTGTAATTGATAAAACTATTTATTAAGAAAGCTCAATTTTTAAAGTAGCTTTAATAAAAGAATTATTTTATATTATTTTCCTAACGTGAAAATTGCAGTCTGTTCATTAATCTATCTTTTTCTGCTTAGCCGGTGGAACCACCGTAAAGTATTACGTCAGAGAATGAATGTGATTGATATCAATGAATATAAATGAAGTGTAATTTTGTACAATCTCAAATCGACCATTCCTGACATGTATGGTTAATTGAAACCCGACCACCAAAGAACACCGATATCCACGATCTAGGAATCAAATTCGTATAAAAGTCTTTACTAGGATTTAAACTTAGAATTCTTGATTTCAAAATCAGTTGATTTGCGATGACGAGTTCACCACCAGACCAACCCAGTGGGTTGCAATCTGTTCAACTAATGAACAATAAGCAACCTCCCTCAGCCCAATGAGACGAGAATGATATATATGATGTAGATGAGGTCTAGTCTTGTGCAGACTTAGACCGAAATTCCTGAGAAATGTGGTTAATTGAACTCCAACCACCAAAGTACACCGGTATTCACTGTTTAGTATTTAAATCCGTATAAAATCAACTAAATTTCACTAGGATTTGAACCTTAGAACCATCGACTTCGAATGTCAGCTCTTAAACAACTGATTTGGACGACGGGTTAACTATTACTCGTTACCAATACTCATTTTTTTATTATTTGGCCCGGTGGCCAAATAATAAAATTCATTCATTCATTGTGTTCTGTCAGTGGAGCAGGTCTTGCCATAGCTGCTCTCCACTTGTTCCTGTTTTGTGCTAGTGTTTTTGTTTCCGTATATTTTCCTCTTTCCACAACCCCATCAATCAACTGAAATCTTCTTCTCCCCTTTCCTCTCTTTCCTTTTACCAATCCTTCAACCACGACTATTAGTAAGCACTTTCTTCTCATACGGTGTCCTAGCCAGTTCCTTTTCTTGCTTAAAATGGTATTTTACATATTCCTTTCCTCTTCTACTTTTCTAAACACCTCCTTATTCGTTACTCTATCCTGCTAACAGACTTTACCATTTTACACCACATCCACATCTAAAACGCCTCAATCCGCCGATTGTCTTTCTTTCTGAAAGTCCACGTTTCTACACCATAAATAATAATACTCCAAATAAAACATCTTGCCAATCTCTTCCTCAAATCTAAATTTTATTTTCCACATGGTAAACTTCTTTTGTTAGTAAATGCCTCACCCATTGCCGTCTTCCTAATAATAAAAATAAATTAAAAATATGGATTGGGAATTCCGCCACGAATGATAAGATTCATAAAATACAAAGAGCGTACGGTCTAAACTAAGAATATCTATTAAAAAATGCAAAAATAACGTATTAGAAAGAATAGTTAAAACATAATGTTTATATACTTGTGAATGTCTATCAATTATAAAGTAGAATTGTTGGAGACAAAAATTATCAGATGAAGTAAGTAAAAACTAGAAATGTCGGACACAATGAGAAAAATAATTTTTTTTTAGGCATTTATATAGAATGAACGAAACAGATTTTGAAGTACCTTTGTAGAAAAAGTTAATAACAAGCTGAATCCAAGAAATCAAAAAAAGATCTAGAAAGAAACAACATAAAAGAAGATGAAGTAACAGAAAAAGATGTGTTTCCTAGAAAAGGAATAATAGAAGGTTGCGAAAAATAGAAGGTTTGCAAGGTAGGAAAAATAAGAGAATTGAAAAAAAGTGGTCTGTGGAAAGGTAACAAACGCATACCGTAAAGATGGAAAGAGCAATGGAAGATAAAGAAACAACAAACGAGAAGGAAATAAAATTGTTACGAGGTCCTTAGGTGGTCATAACGAAAGAAAAATAAAATAAAAAAGTGACGTTGGACTTTATTTCCACTTTGTAAATTGGATTTTGTATTTAAGTTTATTATAGTCCCGTGATAGCAAAAAAAATTATTTTAAAGTTTTAATGAGTGAAATCAATTTTCTTTGCATTAAATGAAGGGATAACGTAGGTTTGGTATTTATAAGAATTTTCTTTTGAAAACCTATGTTAGGACATTTCCTTTTATTTATTACCTTTATTAGTTGTTATTCTTTTCTTTATGATTTTAATATGTAAATTAATTTAAAGTGTTGAAATTTAAGAAAATAAAACGAAAAAACTGATAAATGAGAAAATAATAAATTTAAATAATTAATAATAATTACAAGCATAAAAAATAATTACATAATAAATGATTAGTTAAAGTAGATTATATGCAAAAGATTAATCAAAATAAATTATCCAATAACCATAAAATCTTATAAGCATGATTATCATTAAATAAAGTTAAATGAATATCAACTATAGTATCATTTACATCTCGAACACCTATCAACGTGCGCGCGTATATACGCGTACACATTGAAAATTATATATTATGTGTGGAAAGATAACTAAAAAATTAAAAAAACAGTTATTTAGTAATTATATTTTATTTTTATTGAAGATCTATTTTAGCTTCAGGGAATAATGAAAAAACCAAGAATTTTGTTTTAGACGTAGCGAATCTCAGAATTTAATACTGAACCAGTTATAAATACAAGCTATATATAGGGCAAGCTTATATAGGGTAACAACTTCAGTATTTTAATAACACTTCTTGGTTTGGTAGCCTATATCAACTTTTGTTTTGAATTGGTGTAATTTAATTTAAGGTAGGATCACAATTATGTTAAAAAAAAAATCAACAAAGTAACATAACAGGTGGTACCTTCCATGAATATTTTTACCTTGATACACTTACGTAAGCTTCGAGCAAAACTCTGCTGTTCAAATCTCAGTGAGTATATTATTAAAACCCAGTTTTTTACACTGTTTTTAAATTGGCATTTACAGAAACAATAATACTACCACTAAAACATGCAAAATATATTTTATTTAGAACAAAACAGAAATCAAATATCATATTATAACCTATAGAAAAATATCCATCATATGATTGGAAGGGATATCATAAGAATCGAAGGATTTTTTTTCTGATTTTGTACATAAGAAAAATAGAATTTTTAATCTTAATGCTGTTAAAATACTTTTCCCAACCAGAAAAGACGCGAATATTTTTTTTCTACTAGACTACTTTCAAAAACGAAGAAAAACAATTTTTTTCATTTTCCAAAAAGATCTTCTTCAGAATTTTAGATTTCCCCAAAAAGGAATTAATTTCATGTACCACACTGCTCAGTTTTTATTATAAGTATATTTTTATTTAAAATTAAGTCGTGTCATGAAATGGATCTATATGAAGCGTGTCTTCTATATGAAGGGATGAGGGTTCTTCAGTTTACAGCCAAATGTAGACAACGGAATGGATTTTTTCAGCAGCTTATCCCACTATATTTTCTACGTAAGTGAAGGTAAAACATTAATTAAAATCAGGGGGATTAATTAATTATTTATTAAGGAATAAATTTTAACTACTATAAGCTGTATTTAAACCAAACAGTCTTGTATTAGGAAAAAACTTTTCAACCAATGATCTCAGGGTAGCTTATGAGGTCTTCTCATAGTTTAACCATACTGGTTAAACTAAGGAAATTTTATTTCATTATTCCTAAAGACTTAAGTCATGATTTTCTTTTTAATGCTGGATTAGGACATGAAAGAAGTGGAAGTTTATACAGATTGTTCAAAAGTGATGCAATCTTATGAAAAAATGAGTAAGTTACAACAGTAGTTGAATTTTTCTCCATTAAGCGATTCACATAATTTAATATAGATAACGTTGCATGGTTTTAAACACATGTAACACGTTTGTTGAGCAACTGCAGCGACGCATCATTGAATTTGCTCTGCAATTCGGGAATGTTGTGAGGATGAGTTTAATAAGGAGCATCTTAAGGTATTCTCACAAGAAAAAGTCAGGAGGGGATGAATCAGGACACCGAGAGAGCCACAATCCCTTCGAAATCACTTGTTCATGAAAAAACTGATCCAAGAAAGTCACAGCGTTATTGATTGTATGAACCTTAGCATTATCTGCTGAAACCACGTGTACTCTAGCCGGTCTGTAGGTGTAGTGCTTATAAATTGTTGCACCATCTGCATGTAGCGCTCACTGTACACAGCATCATGAAAGAATGTCATGAAGATTTACTTACGTGACATTGCACATCAAGCACTCACTTGTTGTCCGTGTAGTTGATGTGGATTTTCCGTCCACCATACGTGAATTCTGTGCATTTACGTATCCATCAAGGTGAAACCATGTCTCGTCAGACCAAAACCAGTCAACGAGTTCTTCCCCATCTGACGTTACAAATGATACGAACCTCTGATAGGAAGCTATATGTTTTCCAGTGTCTGCAGGTAACAACTCGTGAACAACACGAATTCTGTGCGGATGCATTTTTAAACCCTTGCGCGATGCCGTGTAACCTAAACTACCAACGGAGACCAGACCGGCTAGATAGGCGTCGCACAGACTTCTTGGGACTAACAATATGCAGCTTGCACGTCGATCAACGTTTCTTGGGTTAGCACTTGGGTCGATCACTTTTGGCTGCATCTGCCAGATTCCCTGTCTCTTAGCAGCTAGAAGACTTGTTTGGTGCATTCACACCATACTTTTCTGGGAAGGAATTCTGGGACTGGGCATAACTGCCACATCTAACGTATCCGAAGACAATGAATATTCTCTGTTGCATTGTGCAACACATTTTCCCTCAATTAAACATGCAAAAAAAGAAAACGTTCTTCCATATGGTTGCGTCAGTTTTTGAACACTGTACAATCGAATAATTTTTCTAGTTAAGCTTTCTTTGATCTAACAAATATCCAAATCTTGAATACGTTGTACTTCTTACTTGTCTTTCAGTCAAGAAACCATACTCAATAAAATATGCACAATTTTTTCCGCAGTGTCTAATTAACAATCGGGTCCGGTTTTCCGGAACCAAAAGAAAATTAAAAAAAAAAAAACATGCAAAGTGGAGGCTTCCATTGAAATCCCTCAAAGAAACGTACATTTGTTCATATTTTATACTCTATTCATAAATATAAACATAAATAAGTGCATACAAAGACGAGTCCAAGAAACATTGATCAAGTTCAGAACATTTAAAGCAAAGAAACATCAAGAAGCAGTCTTATCAATCACACAAAGAATAACTAATCAAACAAAGAAACAGTGAAACAAATCAAAGAACCAACAAAGTATGGGGAGAAACGAAATTAAGAATTTTGACCGTGTACAATACCCTAGGGTAGTTGTTTCACCTCAAATCTTGGAGAACTTACAGATATATAGTCGCTTTAGGCGCCTAACTTCCTCGCTGTTATCCAAGAGGTTAATCGTAAGCCAGTTCACATGCTTGTTAAGTCTCATTTTGTAACTTCCAACGAATCACCTTATTTCCTCTGAAACATATGGCGATTCCGAATAATCGTGTATTTTAGTGTTTTTCGGAAACCACGGCAAATTATATTTAAATTAAGAAAAAGATAAAGATTTTTGATCAGTAGAAAGAGAGATTGTGGATATAGTTTATATTTATTAGTTAAGCCGAATTTCTTACGATCAAATTAATCATTATATATTAAACAAATCTGGTTGTAAAAAATTAAGTCATTTGAAAGATTACTAACCTGTTGATATTTTAATTAGTAAAGGCAATTTAAGATTTAAAAAAAAATTACATGAATTATTAATCTTTCCAATCCAGTTTAAACAGTAAGTGACAAAATATTGTGAAAAGTTGTTCTGCTAAACAAACGGATTCATTCACTGTGGTTTTTTTTTTGTTAAAAAATATTATAAACAGAACTGGTTTTTTCTGGAAAATATAGTTCTTCCAATTACGTTTTATCTGTTAAGTTTAAGTTTTATCTGTTGCCATAAAGTAGAATACTCTGTCGTATCTGAATTCCGGTAAACTATTCTTAAAAACATTTTCAAATTTTATTTCTTTAAATGTTTTCAAGTAAAAGCTTTATGATCTCGTAAATTATATAGAATGTTAAAAGTTTGAAAAAAGTTTCATAAGAAATGTCCAATAAATTTATTCTAAAAGCGTAAGTAAGTACTCAGAAAAATTATTTTTTTTATAAAAAAGAGAATAGAATTTAAAATTAATATTTTAATTTACGTTCAAATTTAAATCGTGTTAAATAATCCAAGTTACGTTAATTTTGGTTGTTCTATACTTGAGAGATGAGTGAAGAAATAGACAAACAAAATTAAAATAAGGATAATTATTTTTAGCTTGTTAATTAATGGATAGTAATCTACTATTCAGCTGACAAACTTTACTGAATGAGTTGATAATCTTTGTTATCTATGACTAAAGGTGATAATCGTAGATAACAAAGATGGCTGACAGATTGACTGCTAAAAAACTACTCATCTTTCAAAAAAGAATGAAATCGGTATTTCAGCATAAAATCTTTTCGTAAGAAATTGATTACTAAAATATTGTTTTTGGGTTATATGTTTAGATACTATCAGTGTTTCTTGTTTTCTTATTTATTACGTGATATAAATCATTACTTTAAAATCTACTACATGTTTATTATATTAATATAATTTTATATAATACATTATTTAGAGCAGAAATTTTATTACATAAAGTATTTAAACATAAATATCCTTGTACACATAATGTGTATTTTTACTATAACGAAACAATATTTTTAGTTTGTAAGAAGTAAAGTAAGTATTGTAATTGTGAAAAATTTCGGATTTCAGATTTCAAAGGAAATATTCATTTTATATAAAGTTCCACTTACCAAAAATTTATTTTATAACAATAATTCTTAAAATAAACTAAATTTTGTACAATTGTATTAATATCAACGGTGCCAAATGATTAGTAAATTAAATATTCATTTTAACCACCCCTGAATCCATTTTGACTAGTTTCGGTGTGATGTTTATATCTCGCATAACTCAAAAACGATTAGCTGTAAAATGTTGAAATTTTGGATTTAGGACTGTTATAATACACATTCAGTTGTGCACCTCCCTTTTGATTGTAATCTACTAGATAAAACGTGTCCAATAAAGTTCAAAATACAAAACATTTAGATTTTGGACTTTTTCTTAATAGCATTAACAAGCCGTCATTGAGAGATTTTGAACAATATAAGTGGTATTTATTTTCACTAGTTCCAAGTTATAGCCAAATGAAATTTTAATTAATGAAATATTTGGATCTTACAAGGGTAAGGAAAATCGGTTCGAATCCGACTTCATTTTCTATTTTAAAAAAAATTTTTTTTTAATTTAAATATATTGATTTATTTATAATTAACAACCTCTGATTAAAAATGAAGTATAAAAAAAAATCAGAAGTTATTAGTGAAATAGAAGTTTATGTACTTTTCATTTTAATTCAAAATTTTTTACAAGGGTTAATAATTATTAATAAATCTAAATTAAAAAAAAAAAAATTAAATATATGTATATGAAATCGGAATCGAACCAATGTGTGCATAGTTACGGAAGTTCTCACTTACACCACATAACCACTTGATCGACGCCTAACAAAATTAATACATAAACTAATATAAAATTCTGATACGGACACCATAAAAAAATTCGATGCAATTGGTGTTTACAACAATGCAATTGTGAAACTGTCCACTTTATTAAAGAATTGGAGGATAGTATCTCAGTTTCAAATGAAGAGTAGCAAAAAATGTGTATATGTAATTTAATAGGCGTACAAGGAAATCATCTGGTGTCCACATCAGGTTTTTTAAATGATTTTGTGTAAGTTACAATTTATTAATCATCAATTTACTAAATAAAACATAACATGCCAGTACGGCAGATAAATGTATTTTAAATTGTAAATTAGGACACAATCTACTGCTTAATTATTTTAGATTGTGTTAAAAAAATATCTGATATAACCTAATGGTTCACTCGAAATAAAAGCGGCTAAATTATTTTATACGGGACTATCTTTATTGACCACAAAGTAAATATATTCAATGCTGCTCCTTCAATCTGTTTAAACTATTAGCTTTTCAGGCGATAAAAAATAATAAATATATAAAACGAATGTATATATATAATTTTAAATAAATATAAAAAATAAAATGCATGTTGTGAAACAAACTAAAATATAATAATTATATTTTATTGACTGAAAACATATGCCAATTCGCATCAACTTTCTATGAAATGTAAAAACATCATAAAAAGGGAAATGCTAAATTATTTGTAACGAAAAATGTTATTTTACAAACAACCCGTCGTTAGTCTAAAATAAAAATAAAATTACTAGTTTCAAAACAATTGAAATCGGAAAAGAAGATGAGCCACATTGTAAGTAAGGTAATAAAACCGAACTAACTAGTTGGATTACGGTTAACACCGTACATTAAGTTGCTAACCAGTCACCTATCAGCTCACGTAACAGCTTTCAGTATACAGCATATTATCATGGAAAAATGATAATGCTATGGAAGTAACGTAAAAATTTAAGTTATAGATAGTTATACTTAAGTAAATTTAAATATTCAAATGAGAATGCATTTTTATTATTATAAATCAGTTAACGATAACAAGAAAATACTGATCAGCCTCAATCTGAAAAACCCAATACTTATAAATAAAATTATATTATATTAGCAATCTGAAGTTAGATAATACAATTTACTTAAAGTTAACAATAAAAATACAAATAATCAACCGCTTACAAAGAAATTAGATGTGATAAATGGAATAATTCCTCAGTTGAAAGAACTGAATTAATATACTTAAAATTTTATAAAATGTAACAAAAAATCAAAATAATAATATATTGATATAGTCATAATTGCACATCTACTATAAGAAAATGTTACTTTTATCTTTAAAAAAAGTTTATTTTTTTAAAAGTCCACCGTGCTCGTCTAGTGGTTAACTCGTCGACACAGGTTCAAATACTTGTAAAAGGTAGTTGCTTTTATACAGATTTGTTTACTAAAAGGTGAATACCGGTGTACTTTGGTGGTTTACGTTAAATTAACTATACGTCTTAGGAACGGTTGACCCGAGTCTATACAAGACTACACCTCATTTGCAAGTTATACATATCATCCTCCTCTCATTGGGCCGTGAGGGGTTGCTTATTGTTCACTGATTAAACAGATTGCAACGTACATTAAAAAGAAAATAAATACTTTTTTTTTGACAATAATAAACGTAAGACGTTGACTTATGACAAAAATAAAATAATGTATGACTAAATTGTAACTGACTTTAAGAATGCTTTAAATCATTAGGTGACAGCTATCTCAAAATTGAACATCAGTAGCATCCTTCAACGTAAATGACTGTATTAAAAAAGGCAACATGGTTACATGATTGACTTCATAATAAAAATGCAAATTAAATAGCCATATATTTAAATATTTTAAAGAAAGACGCAAAAAAAGAAATGACTATTAAGAGTATATAAAAAATTTACTGGTATAAAGTCATAAATATAAAAAATATTTCCACTTATGTTGTAATAAAGAAAAAAAGATTATAAATATTTTTTAAAGTATTATTTATTAAAATCTTTTTTCTATTCTCAAATAACTTTAAAAAAATTAGTTAAACAAAACTAATTATAATTTAAAGCAATACAAAAAATAGAACAATAATTTTAACTAACTGGGATGACTATCTTATATTATATCTGTTGACAGATCCATAAAAATGGCCTCGTATTTTAACGGTTTATACACTACAACAAACAAAAGGAAAATAAAAAAATTACATACAAAACCTGCTATTGACAATATTATAAAAAATGTTTTAATAAGGAGCGGTATAATTATTTTTTCAGCCGGTTAAAAATTTTTTGGTTAAATTATCAGACTTCCATTTTATGCGACCGATAAAAATTAATTGTACACGCAACTCAATATTGCAAATTGGTTATTACTATTTTAAATAAGAATAGGTAACAACAAGACAGGTTTATTTTTTATTTAAAATACATGCAAGATACCAATAAAGAATCTAGTCAATGTGTTGTTTAAAGATAACAAGTTCGCTCTTGTTTATGACGCGTTATAATAACTTTTTTTTATAATTATAAGTGGGTCTAGATGTATGGTTATTGAGTTACTTCTTTTTGAATCATAAACTAACACCTATTTAGAGGTCCGTCGACCGATCTTGGCCGACGAGTGTTGAATAACAAGACGGGTATATAAACTATAATTTATTAAATTTGTAATAAAAATGTAGTTAATTTTTGAAATTTTTACAGTTTACTTAATCTTGTTCTATTCGATAAAGAAAAAATGTTACTTCACGTGTTTGTTAGTTTTCTCAAACTTTTTACTTTGTTCTTCGTAGCTATCTGAATGGACGTTTCCCGAGGTAAAAATAATCAATTATCTTCGTTCTTCGACACAAAATGTGGCGGGAGGAGGGTTCCGGAAATTTTAGGACCTATCTTATTCTGTATCTTCACTTCTAACCTTTCAGTTGAAAATGGAGTACTTTGCCGATGACATGGGTATTCTGGCTGTTGATGACAACCCACCTGTGGCCTCAATTAATTTACAATCCGAATTAAATCTAATTAGCAAGTGGATGTGTACATAGTAGATAAGGGTTAATCAAGCTAACTGTGATATTCGCAAAGAGGAGAGGAGGCTGCCCACGGGTCCACCTTGATGGCATTATAATATCGCATTCTGAAAATCTAGGGAACCTGTGTTTTCATCTGGATCGTCGTTTGACGTAGAAGTTTCATGTGTGGAAGAAGAGAAAGCAAATTAACATGAAGTTCAAGGAAATATATTGGTTGCTGGACAGGAAACTGAGTTATCTTTGTCTAATAAGCTACATTTATACTCGGCAAACAAGATAAATGCTAAACGACAAAAAATATCATTGTTTATCTTTAGGGTATTTACGGGCTTTATCTTGTTTGCCTGGCAAACAAGATAAAAGCTGAAATCATACAGCGGTTTCAGAAAATGCTAGCGAGGTGTATAGCTGAAACGCCGAGGTTTGCTAAAAAAACAGTGAAATTCATTATTTTTTGGAAAACTTTAATTTGGGTCTACGGTACCTCGAGGAAGAAGTACAACGTTTCAGTTTGAAATATGAACTTCGGCTAAATGACCAAGTAAGCCACTTGGCCGAAAACCTCTTAGACAACGGTAAAGATGTTAGAAGGCATAAGCGGCTACACGTTCTGGAGCTTAGTAACTGTATAGTCTAATAACCACACTCTGAGTGTTATCAGTTAGTGAAAGGGAATGAAAATTCCCTTTCTCTCTGTTTCTGTTTTCACTTCTATTTTAATTTTTTCTTTTTTGACTTTTTTCTTTTCTCAGTTTTTCATCAATCTGTTATTTTTATGATTCTTGTTATTGATAATATTTTATACTCTACTACTGATAGTACAGTTCTTCAAAACCATCTTGTATACGTTCTACCCTCAGAAGTTCTATATGCAGTAACTATATAATTTTTGAGATATTTCAATGGTGATTTTTTTTTTAATGTGAATACGTATGATATAATAATTTACTTAAGGTTCCTACAAAATGTATCTGATAGTAAATAAAAAAATTTTAAACAAGAAAAACTTCACACGGTATTTAAAAATCAGCAAAGCTAGAGAATGTTTGTATTCCGATGATATCCGCTTTTATCTAAATTTTACATGTTTATTTACACACGGATTTAAATTCACAATAATAAATTCCAGCTACATTTCTTATTGCTCATTAACATGAAAAAATGTCAACAAATAAAATTTTCTAGGGTAACTATTTTTACTAAATTTTAAAAATACATTTAGACGTTTCAAATGAATAAAAATTTTTGTTAATAGCAGAAAGAGAAGATCTATTATCAAAAAATTACGATAATAAGTTGATGCGAAATGCTGGCTAAGAGTTTTTTTTAATGAATCTAAATTATTTACTGATGAAAGTATATAAATACAACTGACAAAATCTTTAAAAAATTATTACTTTTCAAATGCCAGAATGTTTTGTATCATTCATATACGCATTAAAAAGAGATTCAAAATAAAAAATAATCTTAGATTAAATCTTCGGACATAGTTAGAACGGTAATAACGTAATACCATTAGGTAGAGGTAAAATAATAAAGAAATAAAATATTTATGAATGCCAATTGTGAATACATAAACGGTGAAAACTCAATTAAGAATAGAACGCCGGATCGATTTTAATGGTAATACGTTGTCCGTCTTCAAAGTAGTAGGTGGTATACAGACAGCATAGTTTAAAAACTACGAAGTCGTTCGTAGCCGATGGGTTGAATTTTGCAGGTGCAAATCACGATTCTAATTGAGTGGGAGACGACTTTATACCGTATAGCAGCTGCGATGGCTTTAATAGTCTGTAATAAATTCAATAAATGACTCCGTTAAAGAAATATAGATTCAAATATTTCGTTCGACTCTTCTTTTGTCTATGATTACGTTACTAAATATTAAACGTAACTGCATACTCATCGAAAGAAACAGTATTCACCTATTATTTCTCTAGTTTCATCCCTTCCACACGTAAAAAAATTACGTAAATATACATATCCTACACAAAACCTGTTGACCGTAAATAAAATAATTATATGTAAGCTATCAATAAAAAATGTAGGATAGCTATAGCCCTAGGGTTTCACTGCTTGTTATGTTTGCTAAGGTTTTAAATCTAATTTTAAAAATTTCTGTTAGGCGGAAAGGAATTATCTCATACCTACCGGAATAATTTAAAAAAAAAGGAAAATAATATAAAATATTCAGAATTCAAAAGCTGTTTGTTTGATTTTACCTTTGGTTTAACCTGAAGAAAAAAACAGCTGAAGTAATTTTATTGAAGATTCACTATAACAACAGTAATAAAAATAATATTTTTTTTTTTGGTCAGTGAGGTGAAAATTCATTTACGCACGGAGTGCTGGACTACTACATCAAACCGCCATCAGTAGCCTACCGGCTAATAGCCATAGACCTAGACCTTAGCCCTCTTAGGGTGAAGTTGTAAATTAAAAATATTCATTAAAGAAAAAAAAAATTAATCCTTTGACTTCATTATTATATTTCTATTACATGGTAATAGAAATAAATTATGATATTTTCGTCATCAAAGGTGTGTGTACTTAAGGTACCATAAAATTACTGCGATTCTGTCTTTTGTAATTGTTTCTTTTTCAGGTTTTTATAAAGTCTGAATACCTCAATTATTATTTATCAGTATTACTCTCACAACCATAAAGGTCGGAGATCTAAGAGACAGACCCCTCTGGCTAGACGGTCGAGCGAGCGAAGCGGGCCCCGACCGACTAGTATATAATATTTAAGTATATGATTTGTATTAAATTATTATTATTATTATTGTTATTAGCTTAAATTAACACATTCAGCGAACGTTTTTGGGTTTGATTGTTTATTTTGGTTGTTGATATTGAATTGTTAAAAGTTAAAAAAAAGAATTGCCTTGCCTTCAAGAAAGAGAAATAAACTTTTTTATTACTCAAATTCTGCTAAAAGAATGAGAGTATCTCGATCCTTTAAAACAAGTGAAGTGTGTGATTCCCGATTAGCTTCTGACCGAGACCGCTACGCCCAGACGCTAGTCTGCAACAAATTTACAATGCGAGTTGCCAGTTAAACTCTTCATGAAATCATATTGATGTGATTGTAGAACTACCATGGTCACATAAGGATAGAACTGGCTTTAGCTGTAATGTATTGGTTAAGTAAGCCGGTCATACCCGGTTACCTCGGCGAGGGCTAGGGAGGGCTTTGTCGGGCCTGGTTCTTTGTCGGGGGGGGGGGGGGGGTTGAGGCAGGCACATTAAAACAAAAGATCCAACCCGGGGAGCTGACCTGCCGTGCCGGACGTACAGCCGGCGGGTGGGGAAGCCTCCTTTGAGTTTAAAGGACACTTTCCCGGGCTGCGCATACTTGATTGGATACCCGGCCCGAGGAAAAAAAACCGGTCATGGACAGATAGGCGCTATGACAAAAGGGTGTTCATGTTGTCATGCTTGAAAATGGAAAGGCGGACCCAAACGAATATGTTTATCTACAGCAAGAGCGTCGAGAAGCGAGGGAAACTTTGGAGGAAAGAGACCTTTTCAGGTTTTAATTGCTAATTATCAGTATTATTCTCATAACTATTAGGATAACGAACAAAGCAGGGGTCCAGTGGGAAGAGCACCATGGCTAGTCAGTTCAGTTTTTTACACTTTTTTAATTTTATTACGTGATCACTTAGTTAAAGGCAAAACTTAATCTTAATTAATTGATCCGGTTTTCATTTATTTATCAATTATTTTCCACAGATGTATATAATTCTTATAATATTTGACAATTTTCCCGATTAAATTACTTTATTCTCTTCCATTATGTAAAGAGAAATCAAATTTTAATTATTTCACATGGTTTTAACGCTTCTTATAGCTCTATCTTGTATATATATGTCTGTGATCATTAATATTATTTCATTAAAAATATGTTATAGATTACGAGTAATAATAATAATTGTTATATTAATGATAAAATTTAGTGAAAATAATTAAAGATTTTAATTTTTAAACATTAAAATACTCGATAAAAATAAATTACGAAGTATTTGAAATTAATTATTAATTTATTTAACAAGCTAGAATTATATATGTGAACAATAATAAGGTAAAAACATGTAAAGTCATGTATTGTTTCTTTTTAATGAAAAAAATACTGAAACATTACTTACGATTGCATTCATTGACACGATTATTATTGTTTTTAAAATAGATTTTTTTTCTTTTAATTATACCAAAAACTGTAACACAGAAATATAAATAATAATTCCCCTATACAGTAAACATAAATTAATGTGTTTAGATAAGAAATTACACAATACAGAGTGCCCATAAAGTCTTTCCATGATTATAAAAATTTATTACAAAAAAACTATTACAGTTGCAACTGAGTGGTGTGTGGCAAAAGAAAGAAAAAATGATCAAGTTGTTTTTTATATTGATTTGTTGAAGGTAAAGATAGAGTAGAAGGCACTGTAATCAATTGTTTATAAAATGGTATCAATTCAGATGAAAGATCAATGTGTGTTGCGGTATCACGAGTCGAAATCACCGATTATTCTGCAACGAAATTTTAGAAGGGAATGCGGATAACCATCATCTGATAACAAAAGTATCGTTTCGCGGTATGCGAAGTTTAAGGAGTGGAAGTGTAATCGACCTTTGCGAAAGGGAGGCCATCTGTTAGTGAGGAGAAAGTTGAGGTTGTGCAGCAATCATTTCTACATAGCCCTTCCAAATATACCCGTCGTGAATCTCGTGAATTAGAGATTCCCCGATCAACAGTGCACAAACTTTTACACAAGAAACTAAGGTTGCACGCGTATAAAGTTTAGATATTGTAACATCTACAGCCAGATGACAGCTCTTGTCGTGTTGTCTTTGGGACCGAAATATTTCAACGGATTTATAACGAAAATAAGTACCTGCAGCGTGTGTGTTTTTCAGACGAGGCTACTTTCCAGACCTGAGGGAAAGTAAACAATCATAATGTGAGAATAGGGGCCTTTGAAAATCCGTACTTTACCAGGGAAAAAATTAGAGATTTTCCGAAAGTGAATGTCTAGTGCGGTTTGATACATAACAAAATTATTAGTCCCTTCTTTTTCATCGCGCAATCAATAACAGCTAACATTAACCTGGATACGCTGCAACACTTTGCTATACCTCAACTAATTGACTTGCTACCTAGAGTGGTCTACCAGCGGGATGGCGCACCATCACATTAGGGGTTACTAGTTCGAGATTTTCTGAATGAATCATTTCATGGCAGATGGATTGTGTATAGACTTAAGTTTCATTTATATTATTTAAAATTCACTATTAATAAAATAGATTAATTTTCATTTAAATTAGTACTTTTAAAATTTGAAGATCTTCGGCTTCGGTCGGACTCACATTCGGCTCCTGACAATTCAGAGGCTCGATATAGTTCACACAGCTCCTTACAAATGCACTCGACTTGGTGAACGCGTCTTCACCAAGACGCGTCGAAATCAGCTGATTTGGAAGTCAAGAGTTCCAGCGTTCAACTCCTAGTAAATTCAGTTATTTTTACACGGATTTGGATTCTAGATCGTGGACACCGGTGTTCTTTGGTGGTTGGATTTCAATTAACCACACATCTCAGGAATGGTCGAACTGAGACTGTACAAGACTATATTCATTTACACTCATACGTATCATCCTCTGAGGTATTATCTTAACGGTAATTACCAGAAGCTAAACAGGAAAAAGATAGAAGATGCACTCGGCTTCTGTCGGCATCGGCTCTTTATATTTCAATCGGCTCCTTTCGGATTCACTCGGCTCTTGACGATTTATTAATCAATAAATTTACATAAAGTTAACAGTGTTATGCATATGAAGAATATATTTACAATTACAATAAAAATAATTATAATTGTAAGATCATAAAGACTTAATTTATTTACAGTATCAGTACCACTTTTCGACATACATTTTTATTGGTGCGCCGACCGTGAATATATATATTTGATCTACCAGAAGTGAAGATATATATAAATCTACAATTTGAAGAAATATCATAAGAATCTTCATATTCATTAATCTACTGCATAAACGGACTCACAGCATTTAATTCTACATAATTTACCTAACATCTTTCGTAATTTACTTTACATTTAATTTAAACTGTATCGTCATCATTATTATAATATCATTTAATTTATTTGACATCTAATTTACATTATCAATAATTTACATTAATTTAAATTATTATTATGGAAAAGGAACAATTAATTAAAGAGGATCAATAAAGCCTCCATACCTAGAATTGTCTCATTAAATTGTCTGATATATTTGATCCTTCACAAGGTGATAATCACGCCTTGCAAATTAAGTTAAGGTATCTTCTTGATTTATAAGGCAAATATGACATCATTCAATCAAAATTTGAATTAGATTTTGACGATGATGTTTTATCATTAGATCGTGAAAAAATCTAGGAAAACTGGTGTACTCTAGAATGCAAATTACAACACTTAATAAATAATAGTACATATCATCTATCAAGAAGTTAGTTCAATTGTAACAATTACATAAACACAATTACAGCCAATTAATATAATTACAAATTACTATTCAATTAATAACAACCAATTAATATTCAAAAATTAGACTATGACATTCTTCTTTAAAGAATGAAGCTCTACCTATTATTAAAGATCTCCCAAAAACAAATGAAAATTATCTTATTAAGATAGATATCTTAATAAGATAATAAACTCAAGATTATTAAGTCTTATAAAATTAGACTTATCAAAGGTGTGATTTGACAATAAACATATAATTGCTTTTTATCTGATCTTAAAATGCATTCGGCATTTTAAGATCAGATTCTATAAAAAGAGAATCTATATATACGTTGTCCAAATTTATTAATGAAATTTCCTCAAATGTGAACTCTCTTAAAGCAATGAAACTTCTTGTTAATACACATAAATTTATCCAAGTCCAATTTCTTACATCTAAACTGGATCATAACACCTCAGGATTATGGAATGAAAGGCTGTCGAATGAGAGGTTTCCCATCTTTACAGACTTCATTGAATTTCTTAAATCAAGATGACAACTTTTATATAATATTAACTCATTCACTTCAAACACGCAAATAAATGTAGGAAACGAAACCAAGGAACAACGTCATAAAAATACAATCAGATCTTTAACCAAACGTTTTAATTTATATCCTAACATATTGTATTATCATTATATTAACGCAAACATATTGTAATACCATTTGTATCTGTTGTTGTATTCGATTACACTGAACGATTTTCATCATTACATGCTTTAATTCGCACTTTTTTTTTTGCTTTGGATTTATTCATAATGCCAAATCAAGACAATCAGAACAAATTTCTGGTCCTTTAACTACTCAGGAACTAAACCACACTCTTACCTTTTTTATTCAATAATCACAACACATGCATTTTAGTGACGAATTAAACAACCTTAAAAACAATCAAACTATTTGTAAACAAAGCAAACTTATTTCACTTGATCAATTTCTGGATAACTCAGGCTTATTACGCGTCGGTAGCAGACTGCAACACTCTCTGTTACATTACCTGAAACGTCCTACTGTTTGACATACTAATACTAACATCAAGAAACTAATGCTGAAAATTTACGACTCTTGCATGCTGGTGTCGCAAAAGTCGACACCAGCATCCAAGATTCGCAAATGTTACAGCAAAAACATCGGATCATAAATGGTAAGAGTTATTTCCTCTACCACTCGTAAATTTATGACATGCTTTCGATAAAACGCGAGTACAACAGCTTGGTGTACTACCACCCTCTAGAGTAGTTCCTTCCCAACCATTTTCTATTTGCGCAGTAGACTACGGCGATCCAATTATGATTCACCATGGCGGGCAGAGGTCTAAGACATTAAGTAGATCTTATATAGCACTTTTCATATGTCTCGCCACTAAAGCTATTCTAAAGCCACTAAACCTAGTCTCTGATCTGAATTCACACTCGTTCATTTACAGCAACACCATTTATTGCTTAAGCGTTTTCCATCACGTATTCTTTGCAACAAAGAATACTAAGTCTGCAACACAGTGTTAGTTACTAAACAAAATTCTCCACCCATGCATTGGAAACATGGTACTGTTACCCAGGTTTAACCGGGCTCTGACAGTATTATAAGAGTTGTTGATTTGCAAACAGCTAACGGCCCATTAAGACCGTTGAAGACCTGTTCATAAATTACGAATGTTACCAAACGCAGAAGATTAATTCAAATAATATATTTATTTTTTATCGTTTCATAAAATTTTTTTCTTTAATTTCATTTGACTGTATTTTTATAAAATGGCTGTGAACTTATAAATAATGTTTTTATTTACATGTATGTACTAGTTTAATTATGGTTATGTAAAAATCAAATTACTCAATTGTATTATTATTTTAACAATATGTTACTCTTGTTATTGTCCATATATACAAGTAAACTGACTCTTGTTCTGCAAATAATTCATTATAAATTGTACCTTTTATGTAACTTATTTGTAATTGTAAAAATCATATGATTCAATTTATCATTTATAATAATTTAATTTATATATCATATGATTTTTGGCGGGCAGTATGTATAGAATTAGATTTCATTCATGTTTTTTTTTTTAAATTCACTATTAATAAGATACATTACGATTCAACAGCTCCGTTCAGTTCACACAGCTCCTGTTTGACTCGGATGACTCGGCTCCTGTCGGCATCACTCAGCTCTTTACATTTCACTCGGCTCGTGACGATTCAGTGGCTCCGTACACAGTATACAAGCAAGATTCTCACTTCAATTGGACAATCCTACTCCAATCTTTGTTATATCTCAACTAAATGACTTGCAACCTAGAGTGATTTTCCATCAGGATAGCGCACCACCACATTGGGGATTACTGGTTCGAGATTTTCTGAATTGATCATTTCACGACAGATGGATTGGGCGCGACGGTCCCACTCTCTGCCCACTACGATCACCAGACATAATTACCTTAGACTTTATCCTCTGGGATTGTGTTAAGGACAGAGTCTATGCAATACCCGCACCTGATCTGGACATATTGAGACAGAGAATAACTGAAGCTGTTGTTAGTGTTACCGAAGAAATGTTGACCAACACATGGCGTGAGACTGATTATCGGTTGGACATTCTACGAGCGACAAAAGGCTCATATGTTGAAGTTTATTGACATGATAAAAAAAAACTTGGTAGTTTTTTCTTTCTTTTACCACAAACCGTACAGTTGTAAATATAATACATTTTTGTATTCATGGAAAGACTTTATGGACAATCTGTAGTTATAATAATTTTAACACCATTTATTCTATCAATATGATCACTTTAAAATTAATATTCGCTATTTATGAATTAAATTTAATAAATCACTCTCCTCGTACGAAAATTTTTCATAAATGATAAACGAAGTTTCTTCATTACATGTTACCACATTTCAAAGGAAACTTTTTTAGTTTCTTCAAAATGTTTGGCTTCAGTTTCATATATGTATGTAATGAGGACGATGAGCAAAATTTCGGTTTGCTTTTTAATAAAATCCATCATTAAAAGAAATATATTCAGGAAGATTTGGTAATTTTTTTATTAAGAAAAATCGTCATAGTTGATAATATACTGTAGAGAAAATTTGCTTCAAACTGCAAAAATTTTTAACTTTTCATTGAAAACCATTTTTTCTGACTGACAAATTTTTCATTATCGGTTGTAGCTCTAAAAAGAGAAACTTTTTTTGATCAGAGAAATTAATTTTCCTATTTTACCCAGATTCGACGAACGTAACAATTACAACGATTGCAGTAACATTTTTATGCATATAAAATTAAACAATTTATTAAGACACTTGCAAAATTTTATGAGTAAATCTTATAGCCGATAAACCCTAGTAAAATTTACCGTAGCTAAAGAGTCAACGAATCGTGGGAACAAAAGTGCCTTAATAAAACAAAACAAAAAGTACCTTATTCTAATATTTTATTAGTGAGACCGATTAAGAAAATACAATAAGAGATAAAAATTATTCAAATAATGGGATAAAGTAATAACTGTAGAGCATTAATAATGAAATTACAGATCTAATTTTAAACGATTAAGCCATTATAAGATATTACATTGGAAAAAAAACACTGTTATAAATTACCTATTATTAAAAATACGAAACAAAAATTATATTACAAATAAAATACAATTACAAGTAACAAATATTTAAGTGATTTTCAAATATTAGAAGATGAGAAAAAATATGCAATATCATTGGAGAAATAAGTAATGTTTTTTACTATTATGAAATAAGTTTGTTTCAGATTCTGATGACAAGTTGAAGCGCGTGTGTGCGAGTAGGAACGAGTGAGAGTGCGCGTAACAGTAGAAAGAAAGAATTAAAGATAAACAGAGGACGTTAAGGAGGGATGATTTTGCATTCTTTCTATGCAGCTTCTTACGGTGTACCGTGACTAAGCGGTAAAATACAACGGAACAGAGTTCCCAGTAAAACACTCATCTTTAATAAAACAGTAATAAAACAAAAAGAGACCTAGAGAACCATTTTGATTTTATCTCATTTGAAACAGAGGCAATTATAATATTGGTACTTTGAAAAGTAGTTAACTCTGTCCAAACACGCATGCAGGTAAAAATTTATATTATTTACATTATATTGCCAATATACAGTATATTATATAGAGTGTACCCCGAAGTTCTCCCAGAACATTCATAACCTAATATATTCGTGAAGATAATGGAAATAGTTCATATAAACATATCTCCTAAAATGCTTCGTTTACGAGTTACAGCTAGTAACAGGTTTCGCTCGGGTTTCAGCTACCCCGGTGAAATGAGGTCGTACTGAAATTTTTAAGACGTTAATTAACGAGCAGATTAGTGATTTCTTATGGTGTTTCACCTGAAAATAGAATAAAATAGGTCCCATCTGCAATATATTTTAAGAAATCTGGAGTGAAAACCAATAAGTTGGGGTAAAGGCCCTGTTTTTTTGTTTTTTTTTTATGTTTGACGTACAATAACTTTGTTAAATGGGTAATAGACATAAAACTTTTTAAAAAAAATTATAAAATATTTAATTCTGAAAAAATGGTGTAAGATAAGTATACGAAAAGTAAGAAAAATTTGAATATTATTTATAAACAGTACATTAGTTCATTTGTCAGAAAGAACTTAATGTAAACAAAAACTACGTTTTTTTCAATGTGAAAAATGTTTTTAAACGAAATTTCTGTTAAAATGAAAAAACATGGTAATTACACAATGGCAAAATAAAATAAATAAATAAAAATGACAGATAATATATTTTTTTTTTTATTAATGACAGAAATAAAGTAAATTATTTCATAAATTATTATTTCAAAGTTGGCAATAAAATAACAATAGTTGATCAACAATGCACAGAACTATATTAGGGTTTAAATCATACTGTAAGGTACTGTGAACTGTGTTGTCGTTAGAGAAAGTTTTGTCTGAATTTTAATTTGAACGTGATCGGTTTGCCATTGAAGTAATATCGTACTTATTTACAAAAGAGGAATACGCAGAAATGGAATTCATTTTAGGTGTGCAAAATGGTAACGCTACAGCTGCTACAATAGAATATGAAATACATATTTCAAATCACTGGATACCAGATCCCAAAACAAGTAGCACGACTTTTCGCATTCTTCGGGAAATAGGTTCAGTACCTAGTATTCGTACCAGCTACGAACGATCTGTCCAACAGGACGTTGTTATTATTGAAATTATTACCGATACAATTCAGCGCAGTCCAGGCGTCAGTACACGACGTCTTTCTAAGCGGCTCGGAGTTTCGCATTGGATGGTTTGGAGGACATTTAAACAAAAAAAAGTTTATCCTTATCATAAATAGCCAATTCAATTACACCGAGGAGAAATTCTGCTACTGGTGGAACACAAATCGACAAATCTGCAAATATGTTTTGTTACCGACGAGGCAAACTTCACTGGAGATGGCGTCAACTACTTACGCAGTCAGCACACATGGACAGAAGTAAATCCTCATGAAACGGTGGAAGGCAATTTTCAACACTGATTTAGCACCAATGTTTGGTGCGGCCTTCTTCACAATCAACTGTTTGTTTAAAAGCTTTATATTTTTATTAGCTATTTAATAAAATTATTGTACGCCAAACATAAAAACCCCGATTTTTTACAATTTATTGGTTTTTCCTAAGATTTACCAAAAACCACTGCAGATACGGTTCTGAGATCTATTTTATTAGATTTTTCAGCACAAACTCATAAGAAATCACTAATTCTGTCCCTTAATTAACATTCTAAAAATTTTAGTAAGACCTCATTTCATCGGGGTAGCTGAAATTCAACCAAAATTTTCCACTAATTGTACATGGTAAAAGAAATATTTTAAGTCATATATTTATATGACGTTTTCCATTATTTTCACGAATAGAATAGGATATCAAAGTCCCAAGAGATCTTCGTGATACGCTCAGTATATTATTTAATTATATTTGTATAAAATATTTACCCCTCTTGGATTGAACATTTCCAGTAAAAAAAAATTACATAAAAACACATAATTCATAGTGGGATTACCAAAACAGAAATTGTTCGTAGGTCTAAATTTTTATTTTACATCTCTCAGTCCTGACAAATATAATAGAAACGAAGCGTAATATTATTTTTACAGCGTACTATGTTATCTGCCAGACGTTTGAAAAGAGGAACTTAATAAATAATTGTTATGCTACAATTAACACCAAACAATTTGCACTGGGATGCAAAAATTACATGCTTATAAAATGCTTGTTTCATTATTTACCAGTATTAACGGCAGAATATTTTTTGTTTTATCCATATGGACTGATTTTTTTAAACTTTTCTAAAGGAAGGTATTTTTACAAATTTCACTTAATTAACCGATCCATTATTCGTACCTTAATTACTTTCCGTCGTGAAATGTTTACAGGTTTACTAATTAATCAGTCATCCTTAATTATAAGCTTAATTTGTACTAATCTTTCTTTGTCTTCGGTAACATTTTTCATCCATCACACTTAACTAAATTTTGAGTTTTCTTGTACCATTAATTAAAGTCCTCATTATTTCAAGGAAATATACTCAACCGTAAATACTTTAGAAATTTCTTTCTACTTTTTATTAGTACATTAGTTTTTATTTACTGTTTTCCTTATCACATCCACCTTTCAATAACAAATAATATATAAATTACATGTATATACTGTAAGCAATATTACATTCCAGAATCAATCAATAAAACCTCTTTCTGGTGTAAGAGAAAAAAAGAGAGGATATTTTGATTAAATTTTTATCAATTTTATTCTGCACAATCCAAATAATAAACATATTATTCTAATTAGTTAATAACAGAATAACAGGCTCGTATGGTTCTAATAATATGAGGTCATGTTTCATCCCTCATTACCACTGATTATACCTCATTACTATGTTTCATCCCTCATTACTATGTTCGTTTATACGCAAGTTATCCACATAATTATAATGATTAAGTGGGACAGAAAATTGGATAGTCAGGGTCCCTAATCAAGTTAACTTGTAAGAGTACGTATTTGGACACACATCTAAATAAAGTAGGCTGCCTGGTGTACAATTACTACCTCACCATGATCAAAATAAAAAAGTATCTATCCATCAATTTCATTTTTACTAACTAAATAATAATTAATGTATACTTTACATTAAATAATTTGTAATCAATTATCTTTATTATTGTTATTATTATAATTATTATTATTATTAGCTCATTTATTTAACGTAACCATTAATATCATGTATATAAAAACAATTGAGCAAGGCCCGAGAATATAACTTTTTCAAATATTAGAAAAATAATAGTGTCTATCAATAATAAATGACTCAAAATCATTCTACTAGTAAATATCTTTTTTAAGATGAACTATTAAATTTCGTTACGATTTAAAAAAATAAATTACTGATGAATATTAGGTAAAAAAGCGTTAATTTTTTTTTAGATTATATAATAAGGAATAAATTATCCAATTTTATTTCCTTTTCAAACATTTTTTCCTAGAAATATAATTTTACTTAACTACCTAAAATTAAATTCTTAATTTTCTAGAACTGTCCATTAACAAATGAGGTAATAGTAGTTACACGACGTTTATTTACACTTATAACATTGATTAATAAAAATCCAAGATTATTAAATTACTTTAACCATTAAAAAGACTAAATATGTTTTTTTCTTCTTCGTATAGTACTTAATTATGATGGACCGTATAGAAGAATCAATAGCGTGCGTTTGCAATGCATTCTACAATAATAGAGATACTTTTGCGGTTGCACTACGGTTATTTCGACATCATTAGTATAACCAACGGAATGATGCGCTCCAATCCATTAAACTCTGAGAGGAGGATGAATAAAAAAATTTAGCATTGAATAAAAAACCTCCTACTAAACAAAGGAAGATAAGTACATCTGAAAACAGTTTTTGTAGAGTGCTACAAACCCCCACAGTGTGTGCCCATAGGCAATAAGTTTCTCTAGGCTTGTCATAAACTTGTGCTGAAAAGATTTTCGTACTGACTTACATGTGCTTATGTAAAATTCAAGCACGGCAGGCATTAAATTATTCTGATCGAATGAATGATATGATTTTTTCCATTAATTTTTCTTTTAAATCTTACAAATGTTAACGAAGGACTTTATATGCTAATGAGCTATGAAACAGTTTTCACGAAAATGGATTTCCAGATATACAAAACATATACATATAAATAATTTAAAAATTAACATTTTATAATTATTAGTAATAAAAATAAATTAGAATATGTGAAGGAATTCACCTATCTTGGAAGCAGAATTATATCAGTTGGGCGAAGCTTGAAGAACAAAATTAGGATATTCGCCTTAAAAAATGTAAAAAAACATTGAGAAAGCAGTTGATGAAGACATTCGTATGAAATATTTTCCTACATGACAGTGAAGCATAGTTCATAAGGGCAGAAGGAAAAAGAGAATAGATGCATTTGAGCTGTGGTGCTACCGACGGATGTTGAAGATTACGTGGAAGGAGAAAATAACCAATGAAGGAGTGTTACGAAGGATTGATGAGGTGCCATGTTCGCGAAGCTTGTTAAAGAAATGGCGAGATATGTACGAAATGGCGAGGACATGTACTAAGGCATAACAGTTTGTTGTACACAATAATAGAGGGCACAGTTTAAGGAAACAATAGAAGAGGAAGACCAAGATTAGGGTATATTGAACAAACCGTACAGAAAGTTGGGCGTAAAACGTATACGGAAAGAAAGAGATTAACACAAGATAGAACTACCTGGAGGAGAAATACTGCTGCAAACTAATCTTATGATTGATTACTACATCAAGAAGAAGCAGTAGAAATACTAGAGAAGTTTTTTCTTTTATCCAAAAAAAAGAAGATTTTTCATTTATTTTAAAAACATTAATTCGTTTGGTTACTCATTTGATTTTTTTCAAAATAGACTAAGTATTAATAATATGTTTATTTTGACAGGAACTAAAAAATATATATCGATCAGAAAAGCATACAAATATTTTTTAAACATTTCTTTTTTAAAGATCATAAGCAAAAAAAGCCATGCAAGAATTTTTTTTTAATAATTCATAACGACTGACAGTGAAAATTGAATAAATGATTTTCTTGATATTTAATACAAATCAAATTATAAATTCATAATAAGTTTTCAACACACTTTTTCAAGCTGCACAATTCCTGAACGCAGTAAGACTAATAACTTCAAATTAAAATAGAAAAATAAGTTTTGATAAACAGCGCCAGCTAGGGTTTATGATAAAAACGTTTGTAGTCGAGTAAAAAACCTCTGTAATATATAAAAAAATTTGATCTGGTCGACAAAAAAATTATAATTTTATTTGAAAAATAATCAGTTGTTCAACCGGTTTGCCCTGATCCCTTAATTTAAATATACGAGTATACTCCGTATGCTAGATATCTCTTTTCATCACGTAGACTAATATAAAGTTTCTATTCTGATCTAGTTTTTCCTTACCATCTGCTCTCTTCACTTCTTCTGATTCTGTAATAGACCACCAACTTCGTTTTTTTAAATAGGTAGATTTTTTCTTACAATAAGGTGTTGTACTTATAAGATTTTTTAAAAATCTTTTCTTAACATTGAATCTATGATTTATAAACCATAAGCGGACTTCTTTTTATCCTTGAAGGGTCTCCTTGCTTGTATTAATCTGACTCAATGTTATTCAACGTCTTTTTGCTTTATAAATAAAATAAGTCTGCCAATTATAGTGTATTATTTTTCCGCAATCTCTAAACAAATGTTATGGAACTGCAAATGACATCTGTATTTTATTATTAACGTTAAATTTTTTTCAGGTTAAGTATAGAACGATAACTTGTAATTAAAATATAATTGGAAAATTTTATAAAGTATGTGATCTGTAAATTTTATCTATAATTATCAACAAACGAAAAAATAAAATGTATTTTTGATAAAAATAAAAAAATATTACTTTTTGTGAAATTAAATTTTATGTCGATTTTGAACGTATGTTAAATAATTATTTTGTCATTGTCTTAAAAATTTCACTAATCATATAATTTATAAACCTAATAGAATTAGCTAAAATAGCTATTATATTATAAAATTAAAGGTCGCTGAAGCTCTATTAATTTTTATTTTTATTGACTTATACAAACACAGTTATTTTACCATGTATTGTTCGATTATTTGCATTTATAAAATATTAAAATTATTTATTTGTATACACCATAATTCGTGTAGATTATTCAGCTGAAGTGTAACATAACATAATAATGTAGAAACAAATTATGTAACTATTTTATATTCTATACGCATAGTAAAATTATAGTAACTTATTTGCCTGTCATCATATAATCCACTATAAACATTACTAATAATTTACGTTTAAAATCTCGAAAGTTACCGCCGCCGACATTACAGCTTAGTCTACTCATATCTGAACGGTAAACGTGACTACTTAAACCTAGGTAAACCAGAAAATATAAATTAATCCTTATTTACCAGGTCATTGAATTTTGTATTTACATTTGCAAATCCTAGATATCTAAATTATACATTTATATATAAAATCGTGCATATAATATAGGGATTGTCTTGAACAATTTACCTTTATTATTTATAAAATATACGTACTTTTCTTTCTTTATTTTACTACAATATATATTCTCTAAGGCACTGTTTAAATTCAAAAATATTGATCACATATGATATTAATATAGTAGTAACTGCTGCAAGAAACAGAAATATTATTGTAAGCGAGTATTATTATTCATATAAATAGTTCAGGTATCATAAATAATAAAATATATCCCAACGAGATGAAGGTATATTATTTTTAATAATAGCCAGTTTTTCTGTGTGTGTTATTTTACTTAAAGATGATTCAATATAAATCAAAAGACATTTTTTTATATTTCAAATTATATTTACAATCGATTTCGTAGATTAGAAACCATTTCTTTCTTTCTCTTCCACTGTTGTCATGATTCCGTAGGATGGTTTGCAGCGAGCTTCCAAAATCTTCTATCCTGTGCGTTTCTCTTGAGATGTATATAACTTTGGCAGTTCATGTTATTCACGATCACCCTGATATATTCCAGCTTTCTTCTTTCTCAGTGGTTCCTTTCCTTAATCGCACCCTCAATAATAGTCTTCAGGAGCCATTCGAGTCCCAACATTATAGTCCGTTATAACGTCCAATTAATATATTTCTTCTTCTTGTAAGCTTCTTCCATAGGATCTACTTTCATTTATTCGTTTGAGCACCTCCTCATTAGTTACTTTGTCCATTTTAATTTTAACAGTCGCCTGAAGCATTACATTTCAAACGCTTCTAGATACTTTCCAGGATTTCAAGCACCCAACTTTCACTCTCGTACAGTGCGATGCTCCAGATATAGATGCGGTTTTAAGTAATCGCATCTGTACTTTCATACTGATAACATAGGAACACAGTAGATCTTTCTATTAAAGTTATTTTTATCAGCGTTATTAGTGTTTTTATGTTTCTTTTGCTTCTCTGTCATCTGGCGTTATTACGTTGTCTAGATATTTAAATTCCCATACCTGTTCTAAGGTATCATTCTCTAGTTGCACTGGCGCTCTTGTATCCACTCGTTCACAAACTAGAACTTTCGTTTTTGTTTTATTAATTATGAGGTTGTAGTTGTGGCTTAATTTCACTAACATTATAATAAACGGTTAGATTAATGTTCAATAGATATTACCGTCTACAGTACTATTAAAAAAATAATTAATAAATAACATATTACACTGTAGCAAGAAACTGCACATCAAACACAAATTTTAAATATATATACTGATTTTTCATGAAATGTCTCAAAGTTTTAACCGCTTCACATTTGGCTACTTTGATAGTTCACGTAGCAGTCCCAGAGATGCCATTCACATCGTCGTCACTAAAATACGCACGATCTAGCGCCTAATTTTTATAAAAAAAAACTATAGAAAATCTACTGAAAACGTTTTCATGGTTTGGTTCATTCTATTCATGAACGTCAATCCGGTAAGTGTACAATTTACCTTTTTTGTAGTCACAAAAAAAGAATTGTTGATAGTCCAAATAGTGAATTAATTTTAGAAATTTTTCTGGGTGGACAAGTTAAAGTCTTTTTCTCATCAGTAAGAAATTCTGAAGTTAATAGTTACCACAAAATATGTTGACTTTTGTTGAGAATCGCAACTGCAGGGATTTCAACTGAAAATCCTCATCCACACGTTTGAAAAATAAATATAAAAAATAAATATTTTCAATAAACAACGTTAATGATTGAAAAATTAAACAACTTAAGCAACAGAAAGGAATGGGCAGTAAAATTATTACCGTATAATAAGATTATTTTTACGGCAATCGCGGATAACCTTGAGTTTAGTGTTATCATCTGATAAATAAAGTAACGTAAGATTTACCCATTCTGAGTTATAAACGCTCATTCTATGGTTTTTATTTTTTTAGAAAAACCCTTCATTATAGTAATACGATCAAAACACTATCTTCTCGGATATATAATCGATTATTTTGTTTCCAATAATTTAAGTACTGACAATTTGTTCTAGCTCACATACAAAGCAATATCACAATCAATATCAATGGGATTTGCATTTAGATTTTTAAGATGATATAATTAAAGACATATGAATTGTGTTGAAAACTGTAAGGAATATTTCACCATCAAACGATTCTTAATCATAAATGATGTTAAAATTAGTTAAAAAAACTGCCAAGTAGTGATTAAATGGATTAGCAGCGAAGGAGATATTTTGAAAATCATAGATTGCTGCAATTCATAAATGTTAGCAGCGATTACGTAGTTTAACTATTTAAACCTAAATAATTCAAAGAACATAGTTAAATGTAATATTTTCATAATAAAAATGAAAATAATCTCTCAGGTTTTATTTTTGACATTCTTTGCGATTGTATATTTTCAATTCATTAGAGACAAATTCACTGTTTTTGAGATACCATTAGAAATTTATTTATTTATTTATTTTGATTTTGTTATCGATATTGATATTTTGATAATAATCACATTAACTATGTGCTTCATAGTTTTATGGAGATATGTTCAAAGAGGAATAAATTAAATGATTACGTTAGGAGTTCCACGAATATACTAGAAAATGAATTAAACAAAATCGATGGTGTTAGGTGAGTAAAGAACATTTTTTTTCATAAAACTATAAAATTATCACATATTACAGCTTCATTATATATACTACTATAATCCGTATAGTTGCTAAAAAAATTGTTTTTCCTTCAACTAGTATTTCATACAGTAGGATATTTCTAACGGTTCTCGTTTTTTTGAAATTTTTGTTTATATTTTTAAATAGACGTATCACATACTAGTACTGGTCTTCAAACGTTTACTAGCTTTTAAAGGATATTCTATACTGATCAGATGTTTCTTAATAAAATCTATTTCATAATTTTGTACGAATGCATAGATATTACATAGAATACATACATTTTACAGTACAATAAACTAATTTTAAAGTTTTGATTAGATTTATTTTATTTTATTTTATTTTATTTTTTTTAATTTAGATGATTTAAAAATTATTTTATATTACAGAAATTTAATCTTTATTTGTTATTCATAACATATTGTATTTCGATATACTTCATAACTGGTTGAAATTTACTATAATATTAAAAATACTTAAGATTTTATAAGGTGATAAATATTTTCTTAATATAAAAAAAAAATTATGCGTAGTGTAACTTTTTTGTTGATTCACATTAAGTTTTTATTTATCATCGTTTTAAGGCTATAAATTTACATAAATGACAAAGCATTTTTATACGTATATATTTTATTGTTTCGCTCCTTTTATCTAGGCACCATTAAAAAGTATTCAACTCTGTTTAATTGGTTAGTATTATGAAACTAGTTGCTAAGCTATTAATCTTGAGATAATATAATTAACCGATGATTATAATGATATAATTGCAATAACACCTGAATAATAATTACAATAATAGAACTTAAATTATTTTCATTAAATTTTTTTATGAGCCTATCTCATGAAATAATCTTTAAATGAAATGTTAAGTAACAAACTGTTGTTGTATAAGGTGTTTTAAAGCCAATATTGGCATACGGGATCAAATTTGGGGTACGGCAAGCATCTGCAATATCGACATCATCCAAAGTTTCCAGAACAAAATGCTGAAGGACATATCAGAGACGCCATGGTTTGCCAAGAACAAGGAGATCCACGATTACTTAAAGATGCCGTCTATTTATGAAAATATTCACCAGTTAAGCTCAAAATATATACGTAAGCTTAACACGCATGAAAACTATCTGGTTGTTAACCTATTGGGTAACAGTGAGGATTTGAGACGACTGTAAAGCATGATCTTGAGACTGTTTTGCGATCAGTATGGTACATTTCATTCCTTTTATTGACGATTTAATTGTTGTGTTGACCAATTTTCTTTTTTCTCTGTTTCATTATTTATTAATTTACGTGTACTTACGGAGATTGTGAAGATTGTTAGTTATATTTTATTCGTTGTACTTTTAATTGTATTATTCTTTGTTCAAAATTTTATTGTAATTTGTTGGGAGGTATCACTGGATACCTCTCTTTCACATAATTATTGCTTTATACGATTTACTTAGTTTCGATTTATAAGAAACAGATTGTAAATAAAATTGTATAACAAAGAAATAAACAAAAAAATGAAAACTATAGTGTTTTTCTAGCATTGTGCGGGTTTTTTTTGTATTTTTTATACAAATATTTGCACAAAAAAAATAGAGATAATTAACATAAAAATAAACACTTGTTTAGCTATGAAGATTTCTAAAAATTTCAGTTGCAAGTTTATTCAATTAGACAAAAGAATCGGACTATTAAGATACGATTACAAAATGGTTCTTTTTTAATAATAAAGTCTATAATCTGACAGCACTCTACACACCTAAAATTAAAAGCGATAAAAAATATATATTACGCTCTTAAAATTCTTATTTACTCTCATACTTCTGACATAGTTACCAAATTCTTATCTTTTTTTAACTTTTCCAAATTTCTACTTAATGAACAATACCTTTGATTTTCAGAATATAGAATTCCTTAAAAAAAATATTTAGTGTATATACATATACACTAAATGTACATATATATATATATATATATATATTCTATTTTTAAAAGAACATAAATGTAATAATGTTATGCAATAATGTGATAGAATGTAACACATGAAAATTAATTATTAATGTAAAATATAATTTCATGTGAAATTTTGCGCCAACAATGCAGTTAAATTTAGTAAGAAGTTTAGTTTTAGTAAATGTAATTGTTCAAATAAAGTTGAATATTACGAACAGTTATTTCTCAATAATTCATTGGCATTGCAATACCAATAAAGTTATAAAATTCTATATACGTATATTCCTACAAATGATAACTACACAATTAATTGAATGTTATAAAGCAATTTCATAACAGTTAAACCGACTAAAAATAACTACTACATACAGCCAATCTAAATTTATTATTCAAAGTAAATTAATTAAATTTTCCACTTATTATTTTTATATTTTCTTTCTCTTGTACATCTGAAAAATATTTATATTTTTTAATTACACGTTGAATCAACAAGTATTTCTTTCATTAAAGTTTTTTATTTAAAATTATTTCACCTCAGACTGCTTCGCTGTATCCAGGAACTAGGCCTGCCTTCCAAGGATTCTCCGAAACGAAATAGGATGCGGCGCTCCTTGGCTGCGTGCATCTAAAGATTGAATATTTACCCTTTGGAAAACGTAAACGGGACCCATATTACCCATCTGCTAGGAATCAATTTAGCGAGATGACGAAGAAGTACAACGTGTACACACATATCTACGGCTCTTTTTCGGCCAACGGGTGTGGCAGTTCAATAATATTCCTGATAGCGAGATAATACATATAAGCTTGCGCCTATTCTTCTGTGTTCTTCAGCGAGGCCTACGTAATCTAGTCTGCCTTGAGAGTTCTTGATACCCGTAGTAACGACAGCTTTCTAATTACTGACTCAAAGTAATTAGAATAGCTCTTGCGGCTCAAGCTCTCAAGTATCAAGGATACTTGAGAGCTTGAGCCGCAGATGATCTGAACCCGTCATTCAAATTATCTATGACACCCTCTCAAGAGTAAACAAGAAAGCGGTATTTATATGGGTCCCGGGCCATTGCGGCATCCTTGAGAACGAATAGGCTAATAAGACTGCCAAGAGAGCGACAACAAATGGTCTCCGATTAAAATTAACATGGAGAACGAATTCACGAAGACAGAATGTGTTAAACTACGTTCTCAGTGAAATAAGTTCTAGCTCCTGAATCCCCCCACGGCCTTACATGGCAACTGGGAGAACGTCTTCGAGAAACCTTTTATTCCAAACAACAGAAGAGACCAAGTCATCCTAACTCGCCTGAGGGTCGGGTAAACTAAGCTAACCCACGCCTATCTATTTGGACCTCCTCAGCAGAACTGTGAGACGTACAATTTAAAACGGTCCGTAAACAACTTACTCATAGATTGCCCAACGTTCGGGTCTATTTGAGAAAAATTAAACCTGGGTTCAGATGTGAGGGCTTTACTCAACCGAAAGAAATACATCAAAATATTGTTGCGGTTTATCTGTGGTAGTGGGATGAAGATCTTAATTTAGCGGTTAATTAAAATCTCTTATGTAATCTTGTGTACGAAGTAAAAATAATTTAGTGGTGATGTTCCAATATCTGTTATCCATTTTTTATTCATTTTTCCAGTTTTTAACCAATTTTTGGTGTTTATTGTTTATATTTTTATTTATTATTAGTGTTTATTTATGATCACTTAGTTTTACTTTAGTCGCTAATAACTGTTATCGTTGATACGACTACGAACAAAAGATGGAAAAAACAAAGATTATTTGAAGATATGATTTAAAATTGATATGAACCCACCGGGTTGTTGGTAAACTCGTCATCGTAAATCAGCAGATTCTAAGTCAAAATCCTCAGGTTGAAATTCTAATAAAGATATTTGATTTTATTTGGATTTGAATACTAGGTAATGGATACCGGTGTTCTTTGGCGGTTGGGTTTCAACACGTCTCAGTAATGGTCGACCTGAGTTTGTGCAAGACTACATATTTACCGGTAAATTTATATTACACTGGTAAATCGCTATTGACTTTAATTTTTGATGGGTTTATAAATAAAATTATTAAAAAAAGAAAAAAATTGGAACCTTTTATAATTTATAAAATATATTTATTAATTCTGTGAATAATTTTTTTTTTTCTCGTCGTTTAATATAATCTGTTTGCCTACAAAATTTTTTTTCAGATAAATTTATGCTTACTTTGAATTTATTAAGATTAAAGATAGATTTATTTGCAAAATTTTAGAAAAAAATTTTTAGTTTTAATTTTGATGAATTAGTTTTATTTTATTTTTACATATTACTTAATTTATTAATAAATAATAAAAAACATAAAAATTATTTTTTTCTGATTTTTCTAAGGAAAGCACAGTATTATTTTTGATTACACTATGAAATTGGGGGATGAAAATGAATTTTCTTTACATTTTGGAGTATGAAGTACGAAAATATCATTCACTTAAAATGTAATTTCCTTATATATAGAGGCCTATTTATAAAATCTTTGCCTCAAAAATCTCTAAAACTACCACATTAATTTTATTGAAAATTTAAATATGCTGGCTTCTTATCTCTCTTTAGGAAATAACATATTCTTCTTCTTTTTACTTGGTCTTACGTCTACCATTCTGAACATCAGTCAATTTTTTAATCAATTCCATTCAACTATAACGGTATCTGACTGTTCTTTATAATTGAATTTAAACCTAACCAAAACATTTGTAATATCTTATCTGTTATAATGGTAACTAATAACCGATCAAACTTATTTGGTGTTGTACAGGAAGACGAAGTTAAAAAGTTTGATGATGAAAAAATATCTGGATAAAGAATGGATTAAGAGGATGTAGGAATGAAGAGAGACAAGTTTTTAATTTAACGCCAATGTAGAATGCTACTGTTAAAATATGGAAAAATAAAACAGCAAATCTATCAACCAGTTGTCGGTACGATTATGTGTATATTGTTAACATCCGGTCGTGTTTTGCCCTTAGGCAAGCAGAATACACTAGAAAATTCCATTAAAGAAATATGTATGTTGGACATGACAATCGTAACAGTGTTACACTTCTTCACCTTCCTTGTAACTTCATATCGTTACTCGAAATAAATCTTTATAAAACCCCATCCCACTTTATTTTTAAAAAAATTGTTTGGTTTATCACAATAACTGAATCAAAACAATTTTTTTTAGTTTTAAAATAACATAAAAATTTTAGAATAGTAATATTAGTTAGTCCAAAAAAATTAACATTCCAAACAAGCTAAAATTATACCAACTAATAATACCAAATTTTTTATCTGATTAATGACTGTATTCATAAATGCAAATAAAATTAACAATTAACTTGTCCAATTAGCAATTTCCAATTATGTAATTTCTTTTCATTATTAAAATTTTGCTTCAAAAAATATAAATATTAATTAATAAATAATATTTATTTTTTAAAGAAATTAGATATTTTTTTCTATTCTTAAGACGTTCTCGAATCGTACCTGTGAAAACCAGCAGTATAAATTCTAAAAATATGCCTATTGACAGAATAATATTTCATATTTTCCTGTTTTTCTAATTAAATTTTGGCATTTTTAAACCTACAATCTTCCATTTATTTTTCAAGTAAACTTTTTACTTTTTTTAAGTATTTTTCAAGTGAACTAATAACTATTTTAGCTATTTGTGACCTAATGACCTGATTATTTTCAGAAATAAAAAAAACTTTGTTTTAATAAATTAAATAAGAAAATGTGTATAGTATTTGAAACCTTTAATGATGGAACTGTAGTAGAAGCTGAAAAATTACTGTTCCATAAACTGCTGAAAAAAGGAAAAAGTATGGAACGATTCTGCTGCTGTGATCGATGCATTGTCTTTTGAGCAGTGGTAGTAGTATGAGTATATTTAGAAGAAATTGCGTCTGTAATCATTGCAATCAATTATTTTCGTGACTTATTTACTTACACTTTTATTTTAAAATATTAATCCATTTCCTACCAAATATTAATTCATTGTTTGTTGTGCTACTATTCTGTTTATCTCGATGTATTTTTTAATAATGGTGTGGATTCTTTATCGGTTTGCTTTTTTTGCTATTGTGATTTCTTGAATCTTTTTGAATCAAATTAATGAAAGTGTATTTGTTTATATAGACTTTTAATGTGTATGTAGTTTATTTATATATTCTAGCGTTCCCACATTGCGACTTCGTCCGCGATATCAATATTATTTTAATAGCAAATTTATTTATTTATAAATAAAAATTATTTAATCCAGAATAGTGTTATTAAACTTTCATTAAATCCTGTTAAACTGGAAATACATTTTTTTATTAAAAATATAGAAGGTATAAGTGATTTTGAAATAATATAAATAATTGTGTGAGGAATAATTCTCCATTAACATTTAAATATTCTATGCAAAATTTTATGTATTAAATCAGTTAATTAATCTTTATGCATTTCCAGCACCTCCATTGCGGCTTCACCTGCGCTGTCAGGGGATATTTAGCCGGTCTTGCCTCGCGTCAGTTGCACTTCCCGTCTAGCCAGAGGGCTCCGCCCATTGGACCCCCATTGTATTGATTAAACTCGTGCTTGTAGAATAATGATAATGAATAAAAATTAAAATCTATTCAATTAATAAAAATGTCAGTGTTGTAATTTATTCAAAGCAACAGTCTGGTCAGTACAAAAACCGAAACTTTGATCTAAGAATATGAAATTCAAAACAGTCGGCCTCGATTTTAAAAATATTATTTATAACTGGTTACCTGTACGAAGTACGGATAAAAATCTATTTTGCCCAGTACTTATCGTTACCCGACAAACATCACTCAGAGGTGTAATCGTATGTCGTTTCTGATTTTTTTTTTTTTTTTTAATGAGAAACGAAGTATTTTTTTTTAAAATGAGAAATGAAGTACGGTGTACCGTACATCGTCGCACCCCTTAAAAAATCGAAATTCAGAAAACCCAAAAATAGATTTTTAGATAAAACCTTAATATCAAAATAGGGATAATTAAAAATATCTATATAATGGGGTTTAGATTATCTGAAGAGTATTTGTAAGCCTCAATTTACTAGTGAATATGTCGTTTAGTATAATCGGAAATGGGGAAAATTTTTGATTATATAAATTCATTTTACCTTTCTTCACCCCTTTTAAGGTCGAATTTCAAAAAATTCGGAAGTTTGTTTTTAAATATTTATATAAAAACTACACATATCAAAAATCAAGTCGATATTTTTATTTGTTACAAAAAAATTAAAAAAAAGTAAATTTAATTGTTACCCATTTTAATTCTTTAAACTCGGATTTTCAAAAAAATCATTTCTTAGTGCACACTTACACCGTAAGAAGAACAGGTATACAAATTTTCATCAATTCATGTTCAGTAGGTTTTTCTAGGTGTTGAGGATATTTATTGAGGATATTCGCTGGAAATCCCTCTTCATATGACTTTTTTAAAGAAATTTACTTGTGGTTACTTAATCGGAACCGATTATAAATACACGATTAGTAAAAAAAGTAGAAAAAACAATTTATCCATTCCATACGCAAAAATGTTGTTTTTGATTATTACACGTATTTTCTAGATGAGCTTGTCACAACAAATATAACAATAGAATTATATGTAATTTTTGAAAAAATAATTATTATTGACTGAAATAGTAATATCTTGTTTTTTTTTAAAAAATCTTATTAATTGTTCTTTACAAATTCTACCTTCTGAGGTAGGTGGGAGTTCACAATTAAACTCCGTCGTCTTTGTTATTTCGTGATCGTTACAAATTTTTCGCACCAGTAGTTTATGAAATAGTTATTTGAATATATTTCAAATTAACTTAGCCCCTTATAATATAATTACTTCTAAAGTAATTCGTTTATCAAAACGAATGTACCTACTAAAACAGAAATTAGTTTTTTACTTCAGTACTTGAAAAATATTCAAACACGAACTGTTGTCTAAAAATGACAAAATTTAATTAAGAAAATATTGGTTATTACGCAGTTGAATTTTTTTTTAGGTTTTTTGATACGAGTACATCTACAAATTAATAAAAGATTGACACTTTTATTCTCTTTTTTGTTCACTGAGCCCGAAGTTCATTTATGAGAAGAAATTGCCCTGATTAAATTAATAGAAAAAGAATTGGGGAATAAAATAAAAGCACTTCTGATTTTTAAGTTTATGAACTGAGTTATTAATCTTCGAACTTATCAACAAAGATATAAACCGATTAATTTTAATATACATATCAATTCAAAAGATAAATTACCTTCCAAACCGTATGGGACTTTATGTATAAATTATGCTGTTTCTCAATAGTCAACATAAGTAATTATTCAATTTTAAACGTTTTTATTGTATTTTCAATAGCATATCTAAGCCGAATGTTATCTTTATGTAAGTAGAATATCTTTATTCTAAGCAGAATTTTATCTTTATATTTAGAAAATATTAAAGATAAATTAGAAAGAATATAAAATTAATACCCTTAGCAATAAAATTATTTTTGTATAAGTTTTTTTAACTGTAAATTTTGTAATCTTTGATTCAGTCATTTAGAGTTATAAAGAAAGAATCAACCAGTTTTATTTTTTATTACTCTAATTTAAAACGTATTTTAATGTTTTAAGAATTCACCATCTCAAAATAAGAAACAACAGAAATAAATAAAAAAATAACACGAAGGTGAATGAACTACTGCATTTTGTTTTGAAAAATAATTGTAAATTCTAATGGGAAATGCTTTTTACTAGTTTAAAATATAAAAAATATAATTAATATAATATATATAAAAAATATAATTAATATAATATATATAATATATAATTAATATAATATACAATTTAAAATGCTTTTTACTAGTTTAATAAAAAATAACATCCCAACCGGTGACCGGTAACCGGTATCAAGCGTCTAGTATTAAATTTTAATAGAATAAAAAGGTAATAAAAGTATTACAACTCATCTTTACAAAAATTGAAATAAAATAACGGTAATTTTTATTATTTTCTATTTCGTTCAACATTCAAATTTTTTTTAAAATGAATCATTTAAACTTTATAAATCAATAAACATGGCTGCGACAAAGAATCAAAATACGTACACTTTTTTTTATTAGTACGACAAATTAGATTAGAGTTACAGTTATGAAACGAATTGTTTTAATCAAATTATTATATTTTAATCGTAAGTAAATCAGTGATTGATTTCGTTATGGGATGGTTTCTCATTTTGTAATATTAACTTTAACCTGAAAGTTGTAACTCTGTATTATTCATGTTAGTTAAGCACACAGCATTGCACTGTGTCTAATGAAGTACTTGCGTTGGAAGTAAAACGGGAGTCACAATTTTTCTAAAAACCCATAAATGTTTAAAAAAGTAAATAAATAAATAATTATGAATTTAGTGGGGATTGCCAGGTAAAGTGATTTTTTATTAAAAACAAATGTTCAGTAATAACCTGTTCTGTAATCGATTTTCACATTAGAACTTTTTGCTACGGATTACGTCACTGTCGCAATGATTGCAAACGACTCGGTAGTAATTAGATGACACGGTAGAAGATGATAAATATTCGAATCAAACTTCTGCTAAACTACACCAGAAATAGACGAGATCGGCGCAAAGTGGAAAATGAGAGTGAATTAAAACAAATCGAACCTTGTGACATTTACGATGAGGTGAGATAATCATCCAAGTGTCCACCTTTTTTTTTTTTCCTCTCTCAGCTCCCCTGGGCCGGACCGACTTGTTGGTATTACGCCGCCCAGGGGAGTGTCTTTAAACTCAAATAGGCCTCCCCACCTACCGGCATGGCAGGTCGGCCTACCGGTTAGCTCTTTTTGAGAGTTCTTTATTAATATTGCCCTTTTGGACACCACGCCAGACCCAGTTCGCCGCGACGCGGCGCCGGGTCCCTTCAGTATTCAGTGTGCTGTTACCTGACTGTTACCCGTGGAGTCCTTGGTGGCTCATCAGTGCCAACACACCGCAGCATGCTGGACCTCACCAGCAAGGCTGTCCACCCAGTTCTATTCTAGCCAACACCTTGTCTTCTCTCATCGGAGTATTTCTGTAGAACAACTTGTCTAACAAAGCTAGCAAAATTGTTCCAGTTTGACTCGCTTCTTAGCATGTAGTCTATTGTTGTCTCTGGAGTTATACCTGTGAGTGCCTTACTATGTCCAAGTGTGTTCCACCTATTCCACTCAAAAAAGGTGTGCTCAGCATCATCTATCTCGTTGCAGTAGTTGCAAATTGGCTCTTCTCTCTTGCCTATTTTGTGCAGGTAGTTATTGAAGAAACCATGTCCTGTAAAAAACTGCCATAGGTGATGATCAACCTCACCAAATCTTCTCGACAACCATGGCTTGATGTTGGGGATGAGGGTTCTCGTCCATCGACCCACAGCTTCCTGCGACCATCTTTCCTGACAGATATTAAAAACAGCATCCCTGACCTCTTGTTCTGGCTTGCCTTGTGCCCTCTCCACCCTCTTTTTTGCGATTAGGTCAATAGGAGGTGTACCCGATAACACGCACAGGGCGGCATAGGACACTGCCCTGTATGCGGACACAACATCTAGGAGCACACACCTGTGCGTCCTCGCCAGTCTCTCTTTGTTGCGCCTGATGGCGATAGAGCGCCACCAGGACGGAACGGCATACATAAGCGAAGACACGACGGTGGTCGCGTCGCCAGTAAACGGCGCTTTGAGGCCCGAGGGGCATTCTGCGATGACATAATGATGTTTAGACTTTTTATCATCCTTTCTGCCTTGTTGCATACATTGACTATGTGGTCGGTGTATCTACCGTTTTTCTGGAGGATAACTCCTAAGTACTTGATGTTATTCGCATCTTCTATAGCATGACCGTTGATAGAAATATTGAACGGTTCTAACACTCTTCTACCCGTAAAGGCAATACACCGGCATTTTGCGGTAGACAGTTGCAAACCCCTGGACCTCAACCACTCCTGTATAGTGTCGATGGCCGCATACACCCTCTCCCGCACCTCCAAGACCGTCCTTCCCTCTACGAGGACTGCAAGGTCATCTGCATAAGCCAGGACCTGGACGCCGACAGGAAACTCCTTCTGAAGGAGTTCATCCATAATCACCAGCCACAACAACGGCCCCAGAACAGAGCCCTGCATTTTGAGCCCTGCGGAACTCCACCGTGCATTTGAAAATGTACTGTTTCTTCCTGTGCTTCTACCAGACATCCCCTGTTGAACAAGTAACATTCAATTTCCCTACGCAGGTACGGGCTGAGGCCCCTAGCCGCAATTGCGTCATTAATGTAACCCCAACTAATAGCCCCGAACGCGTTTTTTATGTCTAGTGAGAGCATCAGTGGAATTCTCCTGGTTCGCCAAGTGCCTCTCTTCACCTCGTCGGCCCATCCCGAAATTCGGCAGATAGCCTGCACGGTGGATCGCCCCCGCATAAACCCATACTGGTTAGGACTGATTCCGGCTCCCTCTTCTAGTTCTTTGATGATGCGGCCAGCCAGCATCTTTTCTACTAGCTTCCCCATCATGTTAAGGAGGCTCAGGGGTCTATAGGTTATATCTTCCTCCGAAGAGGTGCCTTTAGGTAGGAATACCACTCTGGCCTCCTTCCACCAGTCGGGGAAGTCTCCGTTCTCCATGCCGTGGCTGGCAATCTCGAGCATCTCCCAGGGAGCCTTCTGAACCAGCCCCTTGATCACTGCCGCGGGAATCTTGTCCGGACCAGGGCTCTTTTTGGTTGCCAAGCTCCTCGCCGCAAGTTGTAGCTCTTCCATGGTGAATCTTCTATTGTCGCAAGGTGTGGATCTCACAATATCAGGCACTGTATGCGGGAACAACCTGGCTACCTCCCTTGCAACACTGGTCTTATTGAGGATAGGCATACGTCTCCCGAACTTTTACAATAGGATACAATACAATACGGTCACAATACGATATGCCTGGCTCCAGGGATTGGTGTCAAGCTCTTCGCAGAGCCTGATCCAGCAATCCTTTTTACGTCTCTTAATAGCCTTATTGAGCGTTGTTCTTGCCTCGAGGTATCTATTGGCTATTTCCTGGTACCCTTCTCTATTATTTCTAAGAATACGTTGTTTCCTTCTCCTAAGGGACTGGAGCTCTTGTCTCATTGCTTCAATTTCAGCAGTCCACCAATATACGGAGCGCCTCCTTGTATTGTTAGCTGCCATTCTGTCCATTTCCTGCTTTATTATATTAGATAAAGCCTCAGGTGATTGTTGATGTCTATCAGACAGTCTACTTGCAGTCCTGTTGACGATTTGCTCTATTTGTACTGATGAGAATTTCGGTGGGGGGGAGTGCACTTCATGCCTGAAATCTACGTCTTTCAGATCCAAGATAGAGGCGCGGTGATCGCTCGCTATATCTTCTGAGAGAACCATCCACTGGTACTGATTCCTCCTCCACCTACAGTCCAGGATGGTGAGGTCAAGCACCGACCGATGACCTCTCGCTACGTACGTGGGCGTGTCGTCATTAATGCAGATGCAGCCGGCAGTTTCCAGGAGATCGACAAGGATCTGTCCCCTCCTGTTGGTGTGTCGACTGCCAGCCGCCACCATTTGGCTGTTAAAATCACCCAGCATTACGATCCTCTTGGTTGAATTGGTAATCACACCTTGTAAAGTGTCGATGAAGTTAGTAAAGTCCGCGATCGCAATGTTGGGCTAAATGTACACACCCACGAATAGAGTTGTTTCGGTCTCAACAGACAACACGCCACTACCTCTAAACTTGAAATTTCACTGTATACTATGACTTACGTCCACAATGGCAACATCTTCCGACATATCAACAGTCCATCCAAGTTTGGCAGCTTCATATTTATTGGGTTCGGTGACCACAAGGAGGTCTACGTTCTTGTCTGCAACAACACGACTAATTAAGTCGTGAGCGAGAATACTCCTATTGGCATTCGCTAACATAGTCCTAATCATGCAATTTTTGTGTCCATGTGTCCACCTGAATGGCGTCTACATCACTCAAATGGATCGGGTACGGTACCTTAGCTTACACTTGGATCGTCGCCTGACCACGGCTATAGAAAGAGGAAACAGCTTAACATCAAGTACAAGAGGCTAAACTCAATGCTGGGTAAAAACTCACAGTTATCGTTATTTAATAAACTTTTTCTCTAAAAGTTTATCCTTAAACTTATCTAGACTATTGGATGTAGTTATATAACAGCAATATTGATACAATTCAAAGATTCCAAAATAAATTGAGAAGCATAGCAGAGGCGCAGTGATTTGTTTGGGGTAGAGAAATTCATAGCTGTCTGATGACATCAGAACTAAAACTCTTCCATGTGCCCAGGTGTAACCAGAGGAGTGACATGAAAAAAGAACCTAGGAGTGGTAACACACGATGACTCTGTCATTGTGCAATGAACGTCACTTTAATAGTCCACGAATTACAGCTATTTCTATTTACCGATGAATATTTGTTTTATCTATAATGTTTTTACTTCCTTGCACGAAATAAAGGAAAACTGTGATCGCAAAAAAAACCGGTTTTTAGATTTTAACGGGAATATTCATTTTGACCATCCCAGAATCCATTTTGACTAAGTTTGGCGTGATGTCTGTACGTACGTATATATCTCGCGTGACTCAAAAACGATTAACCGTATGATGCTGAAATTTTGGATTTTGGACTGTTCTAACATCTAGTTGTGCACCTTCCCTTTTGATTGCAATCGAATGGACAAAAAGTGTCCAAAAACCTCAAAATCTAAAACAATGTAGATTTTTGAATTTTTTTTAACTGCAGTAATAAGCCCTTACTGAGAGCTTTTCAACGATATATCGTAGGTAGTACTTATTTTCATTGGTCCATTGGTTCCTTATAATCATTGATTCGTACAGTTGTAGCGAAATAATATTTTAATTAATGAAATATTTGAATCTTACAAGAGGAAGGCACATCGGTTCGAATCAGACTTCATCTCCTTTTTTTTAACTTTTTTTTTTAATTTAAATATATGATTTATTAATAACTATTAACCTCTGAAGATAAAAACGTTTTACGATAGATAATAATTCAATAATAACAAAAAAAAAAAAAAAATAAGAAAAACTATCAGAAGTTATTAATGAAATAAAATTTTATGTACTTTTCGTTAAAAAAAAATATGTTTACGTGTAATTTAATAGGTACAAGGAAGTCATGTGGTATCTACATCAGATTTTTCATATATTGGTATTGATTACATTGTTTTTATTTTCATTTTTTCCTTTCTTGGTTTATTTCTAGGTATATGTTAGGTAATGAACTTTATTTGGACCACTTAAACAAATACCTTTTCTATATGTACGAGGTATTGAATCGTTGTATACTTTAATGAGGCGTAATGATGAAACTTCTCATTACGGGTCCCCCTCATTAATGAGAGGTCTCCTCTCATTAAGAGAGGGGACCTCTCTTCGCGTGATTATCGTAACTCAATTTACTTATGGTTCCCAATGAGGTACCGATTGTAAATGCCAACAGCAAACCAAAAATAAAAATAAAACGATAAATTGTATTATGTTGGGTCTTTTAACCGGTCTCATAAAACAAGGATGTTCATAATGTGATTCATGTATATATGTATATACATGTATATGTATTTTTTCTTCTACGAAACGGTAGATTTTGATAATTTTTCTTTTAGAGGGAGTTCCTCTGGCAATCACTTTAGTATTTTACCATGTACCTTAAAGAATTTTTAAATATAAAATTACGGTACACTGATACGACTTGAAGATTCTTCCTTTTTTCGTCATTGTTAATTTAATTGAATTGTTATAGCTTGACAATGTGTAACATAAAGTCAATGTATTGAAAATATTTTGCTGGAAAAAAGATCAAAAATTCTTTTGCAAAAAACTTAGTACACCTTCGTACTTTGAAAAGCTTGGTAAATATAATACAAGCTAAAATTTTCATTGAGACCATAATCAGTAAATCTACATAATTTTTACATTCCTTCTTTTATTTTTACTATTTTTTTCTTTCTATTTCCTGTTTAGCTTCCAGGATTACTTCAGAGGATGAATGAGGATGATATGTATGTGTGTAAAAGAAGTGTAATCTTGTACAGTTTCAGTTCGACCACTCCAGAGTTGTGTGGTTAATTGAAACCCAACCACCAAAGAACACCGGTATCCACGATCTAGTATTCAGATCCGTATAAAAGTAACTATCTTTACTAGGGCTTGAACGCTGGAACTCTAGATTTCTAAATCAGCTGATTTGGGAAGACGCGTTCACCACTAGACCAGGTACCCGGTTGGTCGATTTTTAATATGCAACCAAAGAATTCTTTCCTATGACTTCCGTGAATAAAAAAAAGATTTTTAAAAAAAATCTAATCCATATTTTACGTACAATAATTTTTACCGAATTTTTTAATTCTATGAAAAATTAAGGGTTACTATATTGTTGGTAGTTGTGTTTAATTTCAGTCCGACTTCTAAAAGTGAAAAAGTTTGTTTTAAAATCGAATTTAGCATTCTTTTTCTGAGCTTAATCTATTATAATTAAATGAGTGCAATTGAAATAAAAATAAGTCCATAATTAAATGAACTTTGAAATTTTTTTTTTATTAATAAAAAGAAAAAATAGTACAATAATAAAAGATTCATATCCAACCTTATTTATTATAATTACGCAAAAATAAAAAAGAAGAACTATAAATGTAACTTGTAGTTAAGAATACTCACATTTTATATGATAAACGATATATGAATATAAAATAAGTCATTATATTACAAATGACATTAATACGAGTACTATAAAATGTAAACTGGCTTAAATTACATCTATATATTATTTATTAAAACACTATATTCTATCTATATACTCGTGAACAACTTTAACACTTAACGTTTAACTTGATTTCGTTTTTCTTTCATATGAGTAACTTTAAAATAAATTTGATGTATACTCTCATAGTTTAATACAAGTAATACAGTTTAGAGAATTAATTAATTAATTCAAATAAAGGTGGATAATAAACTCTAGCAATTAATAAGCTATTAATATGAAAAAGTATTTTATTTCATAGATCCAATAATATCACTGCCGTTTACAGTCCTGTTCGTGTGTGTTAACATATGTTCGAACATCTTCAAGAAATGCCTTCAAGTCATAGTTAAAATATGTATAGAATTTCTTTATACTGATTTATATCTATAAAAAAAAATTGCATACATATAAATATATATATACATATGTATAAATTTACACATTTTTACATCGTAATAAATGCAAATATATTTATACTAAATATGGTGATCTCATCTCAATTCTCCGTTTTTTAGGCTTCTAACTGTATATGTGTGTATGTGCTATAGTGTGGATTTTATTTATTTATTTCCTTATTTTTCCTGGAATCATAAATTTAGGAATTCTTTTAAATATTTAAATTCTTTAGAATTTTGATGTTTTAGAGAAACATAAAGGAAAATAAAAAAGAAAAAATCTATATTTAAAATCTCTTCAAATTATATGATTACAAAAAAGTGTTAAAAATTACGTAAAGTAATAAAGAATAAAATCGAGAAGTTTGAAAAACAAATCACAAATGATAAAAAAATTATCATTTGTGGGTTACTTACCACTTGTCATATATCAAAATTGTCACATGTCACTTATCACAATGACCACATACTACAATTTAGGTTGGTGGGCCACATATAGAATTAGCAAATCTGGTTGTAATGATAAGCTTAGAAGATAAAAACAGCAAAAAATGGCAACAATAAATATATAAAAAATTGTACCTAAGAATTTACGATGTAGGATTTATGTGTAAACCAATATTTGCACAGAATAGGAAGGAAAGGATGATTGTATGAAATTACCCGAACAAATGACCAAAAAAAGATACTTTTATATAAATATTAAGTAAGATATAATCATTTGTAATACAAATAAATTTCTAAAAGAATAATTTTTTTTCATTTTTAAAATCTTTTCTTTTTATATGTAATAAAGTCGGATCATTTTTAAATACATAACTAAATACAATGTACTCCTATACCTAAACTTTAATACCTCAATAATATTTTATAAGAAATCTAATCTAATTTCATAAATATTCCAGATATAGAAACTTCAATCTATTCCATTTTAATTTTTTTTTATACAACTGCAGTCCCCCCCCCTCCAGGAGCCGGATAAACAACGAAGCATAAATATATCCGGAGGTGCCTTTGCCTCAACCTACCTCGGAAGGACGCAAGGCCTCGCCCAGGCAGTCCGGACTCAGTCTTTTTACATGCCGTGATCCATGGGAATCCCCCACCGGGATCCCTTTGAGGGTTCCTCACTAACAAAATATTATTATAAGGGACTCCTTTGGGAGTCTTACATTCCCCCAATGGCATCTCAAAGGAGTCACAACTCAATCAATGAATGTGGAAGACCGAAGCCTACCACCCCTCCCTGGTGGAGCTGTCCCTCAAAGACATCATGACGTTACTGTGAAGATACAACTCAGGGAGGCAGATGGACCCATCGCATCCTCGACCTCCAGGCGCATGACCGTAAAACTTGTAGGATGTACATCGAGGCTCCTGCTTACAATCTTTACGAATATGGCCGGCCTTACCACACGTAAAACAATGGTCACTTCTATCTACGCCATTACAGAACTTCACCCTGTGGCCTGGGACTCCAGCAACTAGAGTCCGTCAGAGGCACGCCTCGTCACCCGACAGGCCACCCACCCAATGCAAACACTCGCATCAGACAGCAGTTTGTCCGCAAGGATGGATGGCACAGCTAATGTTACTACTTGCGTCGAGCCGTAAGCCGGCTGCATTGATAAAACATCTATAGTGACCGACTCACCAGTTATTTTACGAATTTCTCTGAGAAGTGATCCTCCTACCACCCCTTCCAGTAAGGTCGTAGTAGCACCCTCCACGTTTTTGGCAATATTTCTACTCAACTGTTCGCCCGTACCACCATCGGTTCGCACACGGAGATGAAGATCCTTTCCCTAGCTCTTCCGTACGGAGAGGACCCCCGGTTTCATCCGGCGACACTGCACCCTTCACAGAGCGGAGAAGATCGGCGTAGGACCTCCCATCGTCTTGACCACCACCGTGGTGGTCGGTGGCTCCACCGGTTGCTTCTTCCCTTGGGGCATCAATATTGACGTCGGACGCAACAAATGAACAAAATGCCGCTTCCCTACCCGCATACTCAATGATGCGCCTTAAAATCTGTTCGATCCTCCCAGGCGGTCCGTAGAAACAGACCGGTCGATTTTGTCCATCATTCAACACTTGGGAAACTGATCTACAGATGACAGATGCCACTCCACGATTCCCAATCGTTAGCCATGTTCTGTTGCAGGTCCCCGTCCGATGTCTGCGAGACCGCATCCGTGATGATGAAATAAGTCTGTGTGGCCTCATCTACCATGTCCCGTTGTGCAGACCGGCTCGCTTGAGGCCCACTGTGGTATTATCAAACACGTCTTTAAACATGTTCACCAGACGAGCAATACCCGCCCCGCCATATTGCAGGAGGAATCCTTTTTTTCCAGATTTAGCGGACAAGTAAGCTCAGTTTGTTGACAAACCGGAGTAAAACTCCAGTGTTACACGCCAAACACATATCCCATTTCCAAAGGTCCACACTTGCACCATCTTCCGGTTTCGCTTTCCCTGGCCTCCCACATCCATGCGGGAGACAGAACCTCGTTTGAGATTGGAGGCGTCCTCTCAGGACTCGGAACTCCTGCCGGTCTTTGATTTTTTCTTCTCCTCTGTTGTTGGAGGGGAAAGCCACAGCCTGCGTTTCCCCACCGTCCTCAAAAGTCTCGGTCCATCGTCCTCAATAACGTCACCCAACTTCATTTGTAGTGACAGAAAATCTCTCTCAAGTGCCCCACTACCCGAGGCACCCACAGAGGCCAGAATCGGTGAGTCGACAGCCCTCTGCCGTCGCCGAGCCGACGCTTCTCTCCCTTCACTTTTCGCTTGAACACTAGCCGATGTGCACATCGAATCTCTTCTATTACCACCTCCGTTAATTTTTTACAGCCACAACTTCCCGTACCTGGACACAAAAAGCCCCCTTCTTGGGGACTGTCGTCCCACTACCGGAGAAAATCCCTCCTCATCGGGTCGAATCGCACCCTCTAACCATTCTGGGTACATTTTAACTTGGAAATAAATACAATATACCAGACTAAAAATATGAAATATTTTTATTACAGTAGAGTTACTTTAAAATAGTTTTGCTACTGAAAATATCTTCATGGATTTCTTATTGAATTTTCATGCCAACTTGGGTTTTATTTATGAATCCATTTGAAAAAAAATAACATATACCTTATATTTTTACCTGTATTTGTCAAAAAATAGTTGAAATTTTTTTTTACTGAGATTGCAATTCCATTAATCAATTATATTTTAATTTATATGAGATGAATTTTACTATGTTTTAAACGATAAAAATAATTTAAAAATCAGCACTGGATTATGGAATTTCGTGAAAAAATTTTAGTATTTAGATGTTTCAATATTTCGCTTGATTGGTGGACTGCGGGAAACTAATTTATATGTAGTACAAAACTATTCAACTCATGCGTGATCATTATAAATGTTATTCTTAGAAATAACTAACACATATCGTACATTAAATGAAATGGTTTCAGGTTTTCAAAAGTTGCTTATTGGATCTAAACTCATCTTCAATAAACCACTCTTTCTCTTTTCTTCATGTTTTCTTATTTTGCCTCTTTCATTTAAACTATGTTATTTTTATAATATATGAATTTTTTTATCCCTGAGACAAAATTTTAAAATTATACTGCACGCGTTAGTTGAATAGATTTTTTATCTCTAAATATCAATTGCTTTTATTAACTCGATATCTATAACCTACATAGAGTAATTCTCTTGTAGATACAAAAAGTCCTTAACCAGAAAAACATTTCAAGAACTTTAGCTAATGACGTAGCGACCGAAAAATTAAAAAAAATCTATTAATCCAATTTGCATATTCTTTTGTAAATTAATGTAATTGTAATAAAATTAATCTCAAAGCGGTTGCAGTGAATAGTTAAATAAGATAAATATTCGTAATGTTAAAACAAATTTACTAGATAAACCTCAAAAGTTGTTAAATATCTTAAAATGTTTGTTTTTGAACTATCTGTTAGCATTTACAATCGGTAAATTCTAACAGATAGCTATTACATGGAGGACTATACGAAAATTTGAGTCATGATAATCACGTGAAGACAGATCCCCAACGAAACCATTCATTAATGCATACAAAGGTTTAACACTATATATGTAGGAAAAGTACTTGTATAGGTGCCCCAAGTAAAGTTCAATAATACCTAACGTAGAACTAGAAATAAGTCAAAAGTAGAAAAGAATAGAAATAATGTCATCATCATCAATATATAAAAACAACAACACTGTAGATTAAATAAATATTCGTCGGTAAACAGAAATAGCTGCAATTCGTAGCCTACCAAAGTGACGTTCACTACACATTTACAGAGTCATCCTGTAATCCCACACCTAGGTTACTTCTGCAGGTCACTCCTCTGGTTACATCTCCCAGGTCCAGTACACGGAAACGTTTTAGTCGCCTGATGTCATCGCTGTTGTCAAATATATTTACTGCCAGATAATTTACGTATTTGACTAACCTCTGTTTGTGCCTCGAGCTATTTTTTTTTTTGGATATCTTTGTAAACAGAAGGTAACCAATGGATTTTTCTATCCCTAACAAACCACGACGCCTCTATTATGGTCCTCACCAATTTATTTTGGAATCTTAAAATTATCTCAATATTGGTGTTACTCGTTGTACCCCATAGCTAGATCTCGTACGTCCAGGTAGGTTTAAGGATAAATCTGTACATCAATAGTTTATTAGATAACTATAATCGAGTTTCTACACCGCATCCAACTTAGTTCCGCATTCTTGATGTTAAGCTGTTTCCTTTTTTCTTTCACTTGTCATTTCCCCGTCAGGAGAGGATTCAAGTAGGCCAAAAATGAAAAATAAAAATTATAGATAAGCATGAATTTAATTTATATAAATACTAAATATTTCACATTTTTAACAAGTTTTATTTTTTAAATAAATTTTTCATAATGTAATTCAGTGTTATATAAAATTAATTTTAATCTGTAACCAGCTGCAAATTGTGTTGCCCGATATTAATATAATATTTTTTGTTATGCTCACATAACCTAAGAGTTTTTAGTTTTTATTCTTAAGAAAATACAGATTTATATGAAACCTAATGTATTCCACACACAACTTTTAAAATCTTTTCTATATTGAAAATATATCTTTTCTCCTACAAATATAAAATAAAATAGACTAAATACAACAAAGAGTATAATCTTCTAAACTTTAAAAAAGGTTGCTTGTATTAGAAAATATACTTGTATTAGAAAAGAAATATAAAGAAGAAATGTTCAAAAGTTTTTTAAGTAAAAAATGATTCCAATTTTTATAGATCTTTTGGATTTAATATTATAATTTCTTTTAAGTGCATTATTTGAAAAATACATATATTTAAAAACTAGATATTTTTAAGATAAAATATTACGAACTGTTTATTTTCCGCTAAGACAAAATAATCTGTAACTTTAGTTACCTTTGTTTTTATCAATTTTCAGTCAACGCTATGAAAAAAAAAACATAAAAATAATAACTTTCTTGCATTATAGGTAGTAGTAAAAAATACAGACATAAAAAAAGTTCAATGTAAATCTAACTGAAAAAAAGTCGTAAAAGTAGCTTTCACAGTAAATTTTATATAAAAACAATAAATAAATAGATTTTACATAAATGATATTTTTTTAATGCCTGAAATTGTTGAAAGTAAAAATGGAATGCATGATTATCAATTATATTTTATTGACGAAATAAAAAAAAAAATAAAACAGTAAGGGAGATTTTTTCGAAAGAAAACTATGTAGTATCTAATAAGCTACTCTGTTTGTTATATATAAATATATATAATATATATATATATATATATATATATATATATATATATATATATATATATATATATATATATATATATATAGTGCATAGTAGAAATATCCGTAAAACATGAAATCAAAACAATTTTCTTGACCTAGAAAATGTATACAATACACAGATTTTTTTTCTACCTCATACAGACTAAACCGGTATCAATCCATTAATTTTGCTCTGTAGGATGCAAAACGATTTTATATTTAAAGTACTATTGCTTTTATACATTTGCTTTCTTTACAAAATATATCTTTCACACCAATATATATCGTTCGTTGATAAAATTGAAGTCTTTCTTTCTATTAATTTCATGTTATTTCTATTAAAGACTTAAATCGGATATTTTATTTCAAGTTTTCATTCTATAACAAACTGTAATACAGTTAATCATGTATTGTACTTATGTATTGTGATTATATATAGTTAAAGCATGATGATTAGAAAGTGAGAGATCTAAAATTACATTACATAAGATACATACCTATTTAATTAACGAATTAGAAAAATAATACGACTACGATTTATTTATGAGCACTAACAAGAAAAGGTATAAGAGACTAACAAAAAATATAAGAAATGTGGAAGAGATACTAATTACCGACGGATAGTTCAAATCCAATAAAAAAAAATCTGACAACAAAATCGCAGGACTTTCCCGTCTCGCTGTTAAAGCCGCGTTCCATACAACTTAACGGCTTACACACACGTACCCACACAACTTAATTTAAAATCTTTATCATTTTATTTAAATATACCTTTTTTCTTTTATTTAATTCAATGATTCTAACTAAAGTACGCCCTCGTACCGTATTTAATTCGTGCGGGTGGGGCTATACTAGCGGCGACGGTTGGCACTAACTAAAATAATGTAATTTCACAACGTACATAGAACAAATTTCGCTTTTACGGTCGGCAGACTGGTGTAGCCGCGCGACTTAACGCACCGGATAATCAACCGTGCGATCGAGTTCGAGACTCAGCAAAATGGAGTTAATTTGTTATACTTTAAATATTATAGTTTATTTAATTCTACCGTTCTCCTGTGAAGTCACAATATAGCAGTCGACTACAACATAATTTTTTGGGGTGGAGGAGCGATTTGCAAAAATTTTTTTTGCAAATCGCAGTTTTTGGTTTAAAAATTTTTCTACTCGTGTTATCTTGAAAAAATTTACGTTATATTATCTGAGAAAATTTCACTGCAAAATAAGTCAAGAATCATTGAAATTTGTCCATTCGGCTGTAAATATTAAAAAACGTACATTTCCAATTAAGAATTTCCTTCTTTTTTTTCTTAAATTAAGGTTAATAGATTGTCAATAACTAAACACGGAAGTTAAATTATTATTATTAATAATGATTTTAAAATCAGGAAAGTTTAGGAATTTACTATTTAATTGCCTAGTAATTATTTAAAGCTAAATAAAATTTCATAAATTTAATTGATAAAATATTAAACATAATTCGGTTATTTTAAGCAAAAGATAGTAACAATAAACTCGACCTACAATCCTATTTCCAGAAACACACGCCAATAAATCAATTGTAATAATAAATAGTAAGAAATAAAAAATAATTTTTCATAAATATATAACCGATTTTTAATCTTGAGTTAAAAAAGTTAAGTTAAATTTAAAAAAGTTAACTTATTAAACAAAATTAAAAACAAATATAAAGCACAGTGTAATATACATAGTTTGTGCCATTCTATCTTTTTTGTGAGTATTTATAGCTTAACATATGTACGAGCAAAAGAGAAGAAGAATGTAACCGATTATTTGTTTTCAGTCTAGTAATTTTATCGCTATAGGGTACAAATAGATCATGGTTAAAAAACTGATCAACTTTTATGACAAGTTATCCTGTTAAAATGGGCGTGGCATTAGAAAAATTTGACTTATACCGGAGGCCAATGTACCCAATTTGGAAGACCACATTTTCTTTTCTTTTTCCAGGCATATTTTTATTTATTACGGTACATAACGTACTAATGTATTATATTTTATCTAGATCAGCATTGCACTTATTTTTACATTATTTAAAAATTATACCTGAGAAAAAAGTAGGTTACCGTAAAAATTAATGGCACTTTTATAGGTTTTAAAAGAAATTAGATTATTTTTACGATATATTTAACCTATACCTGATAAATTTTTAAATAAAGTTATAAAAAATAAAAGAGATATTATCATATATGTAATATAATGCATCTGAAGGTATATCGGAATAACCAATAGCAGTTATAAATAATAAAATAATTCAATAATCGAACGTCTTAAATTATTCGTTATTCGTGAAAGGATTTTTTACATGCAATTTTACAACTTTGTTTACTTACATATGAGATGAGGATGTTAAACCAAAAGAACTCATTTGGATAAAAGATAAAAATCGTAATAAAATAATGTAATTTCTTTTAATTGATGCACAAATACTGAATCAACACTTCGCATTTATGAATTCAATATTATACAAACAAATTACTAAAATTTCCAGTAAAGAATTTAATAAATCAACCCCTTTATGTTACTTAGGTTTTATTTAAAATATAAAAGATTACAGATTCTTAACGCAGATATGAGAAAGTTGAAAAACAAATTTTATTTGTTTTTTTTTGAAAATAATTGAGCATAATTAATAAAATAAATATAATTTTCATAAATAGTAAACTAGCTGAGTATAGAAAGATCAAGAAAAAGTTCTTAGTAGAATGCAAACGCAAGAAAACTTTATCTAATAGTGAGAATTTTAATAAAGTTAAAAAAGTTGCAATGAAGTGTAAACAGACAACATTTATATGTATTGTTACATTTCTAGTACAAAATAGTTCAGTATCATTGGTGATTAGAGAAACACAGTAAAATAAAGGAGGCTGAAATGTAATTAAGAATACTCGTAAGTAGGATAAAAGGCCACAATTCAAAAAAGGTGACAACAAAGTTCTAGGGCTTTCCCATCACCCGGCTAAAGCCGCGATCCGGGAAAGTCCTGCAACAGTGGGTTGTTTCTGATGCACGGCTTACGTATTATAAAAAATATTTATAATTTTATTTAAGTATAATTTTTTTCGTTTATTTAATTCAATGATTCTAAGTAAAGCGCGCGCGCAGAGTATGGCGGTACTAGCGGCGACGGTCGGCTGAAACTAAACTGATATAATTTCACAGCTTACATACATAGAACAAATTTTGTCGGCAGCCGGTGTAGCCGAAAGGCTTAACGTAACAGGTACCAAATCAACCGGAAGATAGAGTTCGAGACTCAGCCAGATCGAATTACTTTGTTATACTTTAAATATTATAATTTATTTAATTCTACAGCTTAGCTGTGACGTCACAACATAGCAGTCGAGTACAACAGAATGTTTTGGGATAAGGAAGCGATTTGCAAAACGTTTTTACAAATATCGTTATTTTCTAATTGTTAACAATGTGCCTAAGAAAAATATGACCTTAATTAGGCGAAATCTCGAGATACTTTAAATAACTCGACATAACTTTAAATTTACTTGCGAGAATGATATAGTCAGAATAAAAAGATCTCAAGCCACGCGTACAACAGGTAGTAAGGAATGAAGAAGCTGACCGCTTCCTTCTGCACGAAAAAAACCAAATATTCGGTTGTATATCAAATTGTTTTTTGGCCTTGAAAGTTCACTATGATCACTAAGGTAATCGTTGCGTATTAAAAATAATTACTTCTAGAAGTAGCAACTCTGATGTTTCTTTCAGCTGAACAGCTTTACACACAACACACTCCTAAGAAAAATTGAGCCACAATATATAAAACAAAAAATATATGCTTTCTTTTTGAAACAATGAATTTTTACCCCTAGGAACTCATATAGAAAGAAAAATATCAAAAATTATTCTTGAATGATTCATTAATTTAAATATAAATTATAATAATTTTCATAAACTTAATCATACGATGAAAAATAATCTGTATGTGTAATAAAATATAATAAAACAAATAAAAATAATAATTTCAGTTGTTAGAATGAAAAACAATTTTTTTTAAACTTTTAAAATTTACCCCTTATTATCCCTATAAAATTATAAACTTACAACTAATTTCTAAAATCGTCCTTAAGAAAAGAATTAAGTTACAAACAAAATAAGCTGAAACAGTAAACATTTTTTTAAATAATTCAATTAGATATTTTACAATAACTCTAAGTTCGAATTGTAGTATATTTCAATAAAAAATTTAATTTTTTAATTTTTATTTTTTATTTTTAAATTTTTATTTCAATAAAAATTTTTATTTCATTGAAAAATTTTCGATAAATTAAATTGCCTATAAAAATAACACCCACTCAATATTATTTCGAGCATTCATTTGTGTTTCTTCAGATGCAAAACTTCAATTATCGAAAATAACTTCAATTACTCCAATCTATTTATTCCAATAATGTATGTATTCAAAATCGATATCATCTTGGATAGTTATGCACATTACGTTGTCACTGACCTGTTATAATTAGAAATATGTTTTTATAAAAAATATGGGAAAATTAGGGGTAAAAATTAGCACCTTTTTTCTAGTATTTGCACACAGATTAACTCAAACATATAAAACTAAAAAATTCACCTTTTTGCGCCTTCGATAAAATTAATTCACCAATAACCGAAATATGGAAAGCCACCAAAAACATTGTTCGTCGAGCTGAGTGCTGTACCCACTACGTTGGAGGACATTTTCAACAATTTATTTAATTGTTTGTAAGTTGGCTTTATTATTTGTGTTTGCATTTTTTATATTTTTCTAAAATATTTAACTCTTTTGTTTTATAATATTACAAATTTTGTTTCGTTTCATACCTATTTGAAAACTGCTATGTCATATGCTTTAATATACTTCAAAATTCTTACGTTTTTATTTAGCTCCTATGAACATTATTCAGAATAAAATTTACTTAGAACAAATTCTTTAAAAGTTCAATTTTTTACGGTTTTTTTTTATCCAGTTAACAAAGTTACTTTATGCCCAACATAAAATAGTGTGTTTTTCAATCCCAGTTTTTGTCTTTTAGATTTCTCAAAAACTACTTAAAACGCAGTTCTTGGACCTGTTTTTTTTTTTTTTTTTTTAATTTATCAGGTCTGATTTCATATAAACTACTAATTTTACCGTTGAATTTTACTAATTTGGGTTGCAAGAATTATAGTCTGGCTTAATTTTACCAAAGGCACAGAAATCAGGGCAAAAGCTTTCGCCAGCCGACATTCCCTAACAAATTGTTTCCGAACCTATATTTATATGACCTTTCCTCTTTATTTTTATCAATAGAATGTGTTTTGAAAGTTTGTTACATTCTTTGTGAATCACTCTGTAATCAGCAGTAGTTAATTTATTTTATTACAATCCGTAACCAACAATATTTTTTAAATATAAGTTTAAAAAAAAATTCAAACCAAACACTTCATAATGAAGAATACTACTTGTTGTTTCAATTGTAATATTAGATAAATATAATTAAAATTATAATATATTTATGTTGAACATAATAATAGAAGACCAAGAAAGTGAAAACTGAATTAAAAAGTGAATGAAAGACTGACGAAGGTCTACAACGGATGTTGAGCGGATGTATAAATTAATGTAACTATAATGAATATTAAAAAACAAAACTAAAATTAAAAATAATATATTTTACAGCTACTTCTCCGCTTACTAAGGAAGAATTAAATCAGTTATTAATCACAAGTTTCATTAAATTTAGAACTATAAATTATATCTTTAAGGAAATACAACATTGTCCTATTTATTAAATTTCTCTTTCCTAATAAAGTGAAAACAGCTTGTTTTAGGAATTCTTTTGGCCTTTGCTTATTCTACAGTACTTGTATTTTCATTATATATAAATAATTTCCTTCTAACTGATTTTCTTTTTCTTATCATTTACTTTAACCGATGTTAGTTGAAAATTCATGTTGAAATTATCTGATTAAACCCTTAGTATTGATAACATTTTTCAAAAGATAAGTTACTACTATACAATATTTCTGTATTACCACTAATAATGAAGGTGCAATTGCATGGCCACTTTTCTTCCAGATTTGACCCCGCTAGATTTTTTCTTGTGGGGTTTCCTTAATGATCGTGTTTATCTACCACTTTTGCCTGCTAATCTTGTTGGGTTAAGACTACGAATTAATGCCGCAGCTGGAGAAATAACTTCCGACTTGCTGACTATAGTCTGGATTGAAATAGACCTCAGGTGGGATGTACGTAGCATTAAAAGTGGAAGCCGTATCGAACCAAAGTGAATGTTGAGTGGCAAACTTGATGTGTTTTTCTGTGAAATGAGACCTCAAGCAAATCTGTAAGTTATTTAAATAAATTTTTATATGCTTTTAAAACTGTTAAGTCCTTTGTGAGTCACCCTACATTTGTCACGGTACGTTCAGTTAATACATAATTGAAATATTTACTTTTTTTTTTATTATTGATTTCATATGATCTAATTTAAATTTAGAAAATTAGGTTTTGGTTGATGATTTCAAAACTAAGCCTCATGAATCTGTGCTTTAAAGCGATACTAAAGAATGTTTTGGGACAATTAAAAAAGTATATTTTAAAACGTTAAGCAATATGACTGACAAAATTATTATTATTATTAATGGATAAATTATTAGCCTTTATTTAAGGTTACCTTGTTACGCTAAGAATGTATATGGAATGTGACAGTTTCAAAACCAGTCGATTTTGGATTCAATTTTTGAATAAATTTAGACTGTGGAATTTTATCTTAAGGAAGCATTCCTTGCTTAATATTTCCAGTCATACTGAGGACATTTTGAGGTTATTTCAATCTTTATCATCCTGAGGACCCAGAATCCTGGTTTAGAGATAACAGTATTCCAGAGTAGAGTTGATCGTAATTTTACATTAGCCTAAATAAAATATTTTTAATTAGTTTCTTAAAGAAGTTCTTTTATTTTTTACATAAAATTTTATAGTAGCCAATTCATTTAAAAGAAAATAAAGGAAAATGTTTAAATATTAATTCAATCTTAAACAAAAAATTTGAGAGAGTATTCAAATAAACAAATTGTGACAATTAGAAACGATATTCTTATAACACGGAATGTTAGACCAAGTTTATAGCTAAGTAGAATGGTACTATTTCATTTAGTGTTCGTAAATATGCTTATATACATAAAATAATAATAATAGTTTTTTATATTTTGTTTTACATACAAATAAACATAATAAGCCTACATCTTAACGGTAACTAACACAAACACCAATAAATCTCAAATATATTTCCCTTGAAAATAAAAAAAAAGTTTTTATATCGATACTTAATAAACATATAATGAGAATAAATTAAAAAATATTAATCTATAATCTTAATAAAATGTACTATTAAAATATACCAAAATATAGCTTTCTGTCTTGTTAAAATATTTCCCACGACTTCCATGACGGAATGATATCATTTCATCTAGAAGTTCTTTGTTCGAATCCCTATCAGGGAATTCTATCAGGGATAGAATTTATCAAGTTCAAAAAATTCTAATCTCCTACTCCTATTAAAAGCTTGAAACTTATTTGGTATTAAATTAATTAATATGAAAAATTTGATCTTCAGAAGAAAACATCTGGTAATTTTTTTAACGTTTTCAAATAAAATTCGTAAAATATGAAAATTTAGCGTAATGAAAAATTTTATTAATAAATTTAAAATAATTTATTTTCATTAAAAAATTTCCAACATTAATTATTACTGAGGAAGACTATATAGAAAATAAATGAAAAACAACTTTAGCTCTGGTAGCTAGTAAATTCAATAATTGTTGCATTATGTATGGTGTATTCATAATTTGCAGTATAAATTCTTTTATCTGGCTCAACACTTAATATTTGTGGTAAACTAATACTTTTAACTTTCAGAACTTACTCTGTGCTACCTAAATAAGTTCACTCAAATACTAAACCTCTAGTTTCGATAGTTCTACAATTTCTGCTCACTTGACGCAGTACATCGATGGTGAACTTATGGTATATAGCAGGAAAACACATTAAAATTCTGATGAAACCCAAACATACGGTTAAATGTTATGTGCTGTTACAAGTTCAATTCCAACAAAACAGAACTTGGAAAAAAAAATATTTACAAGAACGTTATAATGTAGCCAATTAAATTTGGCAACAAGTTTATTTTTTTTTATGTTTATTTCATTTCATTGTAACAAATACTAAAATCTATTGTTTCATACATGAATTCAAATTTTGATCCTCATTGTAATAAATTAAGACAAACACACACACACATATATATATATATATATATATATATGTATGTGTATGTGTGTATATTCAAAATTAAAAATAAAATAGAATACCTTATAAGGAAACCTACAGTTGGGTTTCGTGTGTTTACAGTTCAGCATTAACTGCCATTGTACATTATTTCACAATTGGTACTTGTTCTTGCACCGCTGATAATTATTATTAAAGAAAAATCCAAATAGAAATCATTAATAAAAATCAAAGTCAAATCATTAAATGTGCAACAAAAATAACTGTATTACTAATGTTTCACCGACTCAAACGCAATAAAAATGTCTTTTTTAATTAAGAAGGTAGAAATAATAAAATTAAATGGTGCACATTTAAACGAAGAATTTTCATGAAATATAAGTGTAGGCTACATAAACAAACTGTGCAGAAGTTTTACATTAAATGGTCCGTCCAACAACAGCTTGTTTTTTTTTTTTAATGACACAAAGTACTTCATTGTATTTGTAATAAAACCCTTATATTCTTTCACTAATTGCCATTTTACTGTCCTCAGTGCTTCATCATTATTCTATACAAGAAAGAGCACTTCCTGATGTCCTAGAATGTAAACATTTTGGAAATATACTCGCCTTGACCTGTTGATGCAACGGTGAAAAAAAATATCGATATTTTCATTTCGGAAACATAAAAAGGTTTTTAAAAAAAAAATTATAAAAAATAATTTTTTATAATAATAAAGCATATTATTAGCATTTCAAAAGATTTAATTTTTGCTAAAGGATATACGCTTTATTTTTCCGAAATCAGATATTAAACCAATGCAGAAATAGCATATTTTAACAATTATATTGTAACAATCCAATCCTAAGTATCCACACATAAATATTATCTGTCCACTTTCTTAGTATCAACACAATCACCTGTTATCTATCCTTAGAAAAAAATCTGTTGTGTGGACACTACATGACATCCTTGTACGACTATTAAATTACATATACACATTTTTTTTTTTTAAATGAAAAGTACGTAACATTTTATTTCAGTAATAACTTCTGATTTGTTTTCTTATTTTTGTTTTTATACTGTTATTATTAAATAATTATTTATTGTAAAATTTGTTTTATAAATCAGAGATTAATAAACCAATATATTTGAATTACAAAAAAGCTAAAAAAAAAATGAAATGAAGTCGGATTCGAACCGATGTGCCTTCCCCTTGTAAGATCCAAATGTTTCATTAATTGAAGTTTTATTGGGCTAAAACTCTGGAACCGATGAAAATTTGTACCACTGATATATCGTTGAAAAGATCTCAAGAGCTTATTACTGCAGCTAAAAAAAGTCCAAACTCTACATTTTTTTTGGATTTTGGACTTTTTTGGGCATTTTTGGTCCAGTCCATTACAATCAAAAGGGGAGGTCCACAACTAGATGTTACAACAGTCCGAAATTAAGACGTCACGCCGAAATTAGTCAAAATGGATTCAGGGATGGTCAAAATGATATCCGTTGAAACCTGAAAAACTGAAATTTTTCGCGATATAACACTTCCTTGTACGAAGTACAAGTAAAAAGAATTACAGTAATGTATCTGGTGTCTTGCAGTCAACGTTACCTCCCACTACTTAATCATAAATAAACTTATGATTTTCTTTAAATGTCATTTGAATTATGGAATTGAATGAAAATTACATTTTAAAGACACGTTTCTGCTTTTATAAAGATTGAGTTTTCCTTAACAACTTTGCTAGTTTGCTACAAAACTAATTTTATTATTTGGAAACAAAATGGCGTTTAAAATATCCGAATTTCCTAATAAAATATATCTCTACTTTAACTTATTAAATTTGTTTATTTTCTGTTTAAAGTACGGAAATATTTTTAAATTCTAAATTGTTTTTTACATTCTTCTATCGCTAATTTTTTAGTTGAATAAAACTATAAAACTGTTTTTATCAAAAGATAAAATTTATTCCAGTCAGTGTTTGTAATTATATAGTCTATTTTATTATATAATGCTACGTTATAAAGGAATGTCTAATGCACTTCACGCTGCCAATCTGTCACATCTTATGATGTGTCATGTGCACGCCTACATCACACCTTTCGTACTCTACACTATTTTTTAATGCGGCTCATTTGTGTCCATCAACTAAAAAATTAGTGAGAGATTTAGCCTATATATATGGGGTGACTGTGCCTAATAAGTTAAGTGGAAAATTAGTCGGCCACTTTTATGATGAAAGACTTTCGGACGCCGGATGTTGAATTTCTGATGCACCGCGTCCTCACGGACTTAGCAGGTATAAAGACGGGTACAAACCAATCTATTTCACAGCAGTTAATACGGTTACAGACATTCGTCTATCTATTGTAATAATAGAGAAAAAAATTAATATCTTTCTCTGCGTAAAGTATTATAATTTTTTTTTTCGTTACATGAATATTGTTTGCAAGGAATTGGTACAAAGAAAATTCAATTTTTTTTTTTTTTATATTTTTACCCACATTTTAGAATTTATTTCTATTTTGACTCTGTTTATCTCGAGTTAAAAAATTCGAGTTTAACTCGACTAAAAGTAGAGTGAATTTTGATAAACCATTTTATGAGATACTGTTTTTTTCCTTGGCTAAACAGCCATATATTACATTATTTCTAAATTTTGTCACATTATTTTTTAATAACTATTCATTGCAAATCCACTCTCACCTGTCTACCTATCTATCTATCTATATATATATATATATATATATATATATATATATATATATATATATATATATATATATTTATTTATACTTCTAATATAAAAAAATAAGTCTTAAGGCAATACAATTACACTAATTCAGGTTTACATTCTTCTAAAACAGTTTAAGCTACCACAATAATATTAAGAATTTTTTTAAGGGTTTACGCTCAACGTTCTACGCTGTAGTGATTTTTAAAATATTATCGTACTAAATATAAAGCTATACATTTTTCAAAACCTCTGTTAAAAAAAACACTTTACAACATATTTTCCATGGTTCCATGCATCTCTTGACAAGAAAATTATTTTTTTTTTTTATATATCCTCTATTTAATTTTTTAAAGGTCAAGTAAGTCAATAAATTCTTTAATTTGTTTAGATTATTATATAACCATTTCTTTTATAAATTAATAAAAAATTATATAATGTGAAGTAATATCCAAGTCCTCGCTAAATATGATTTATTAAGATCACGTTAAAAAAAAAATATTACATTAATTTCTAGTGGAAGATAGAAATTTTGAATTCGTGCCCTACAGGCCAAAGTCGAAATTTTGAATTTGCAAGTAAGACATTCTCTGACCAATGTTAACAGAATTAAAGGTCTACTTCGTTGTTTCTTTTTCTGTTTATTTTCCGAAACCACCGTAAGGTTTTGTTTCTGAGGATGATACGTCTGAATGTAAATGAAGCGTAGTCTTGTACAGTTTCAGGTCGACCATTCCTGAGATGTGTGATTAATTGAAAACCAACCACCAAAAACCACCGGTATCCTCGATCTAGTATTCAAATCCGTGTAAAAGTAGGTAAAGGCAGGTGCCTTTATTAGGACTTGAACCTTAGAACTCTCGACTTTAAAATCAGCTGATTTGTTAAGGAAAAGGAAAATTATAAAAGATCACATTCTCTGAGTGATAATAGAAAAATCGTTGGTTGTTGATAATGGCATTCATTATTATATTTATTACTGAACGCAGTAACTTTTGGATTAATCTGTGCTGTGAAGTTTCCTATCGGTGAAAACTTTATAATCCGGTCAACTGGAATAAGTAATAAAAATCCAAATATTTTAAACAAAATATAAAAAATAATGGCAATTTTTCTTACGCTGGTATGTAAAGTATTTCAAAACAAGAAAATATTACTTGTATTAAAATTTAGAATCGAATGATGAGTTCAACGATAAAAAAAAGAATTCGCTTTTTTAAAATATATGAAAACTGGTCATTATGTAAATATTTATAGTTAAACTTTTGTTTTAGAAACTTTTAATTTCAATTAATTATCATATTAAAGATCAAATAAGGAAAAAGAATTAAGATGCATTTCTGTATATGGACAGCCTATATTCGTATATAAATATTTAAAACTCAGTTAAACAAATATTCTCGGGATTGATTTAATTTATTTTTCAAGAATACAAATCCTGAATGAGAATTTTGTGTGGAAATGTAATGAGATTTGGTGAAATGGTATGCAAAGCGTATATGACAAACGTCAGCTTTAAATAACCAATATTACCTTCAGATATTTTTTTAATGAAAAAATAAGTAATATGAATCAATATTTTTTATAAATATTCAAACAGTGCGAAATATAACTGGCCAACATCACTTTTACGCGTGAGTGATTTAACAATCCTATTAAATTTGTTTAAGTACGTTAGAGGTTAAAAAAAAACGGTGAATTTTTATTTTAGTACTGGCTAATCAATATTATTCATGTATTTTGCAATACATTTTTTTTTTTTATTGAAAAAGATTAACTATTTTCATTTTTAAATGTTGCAGATTTTTAACATCTAATTAGGCCTATTTTTTAAGTTCAATTTTTCTTCATTGTTCGATGGAATTTTATCGGACAGTTTGTAAGAGTATTCAGCTAAATTTTTGGTTTTATTTTCAAAGATGAGGTAAATTATCGTTGCTGGTAGAAACTTCGATTTACCCTAGTATTCTTATAACCGTATGATAAATTTCCGCTACAAGTCAGCGGTGAAAATTAAAGGCATAAAATAAACGTTAAATAGTAGTAAATGTAAAAGACAGATAACAACAGAATGTTTTAGCAAAAGTTTCATTTGCGAAAGAATTTTGGCAGCTTCTTAATTGAAATTTCATTTCTAATGCGTCTGATTATAAATATGTTTTTTTTTTATTGTATATCACTAGTAATAAAAATATCGATAAAAATGTGTTCAACTCGTTTCAATTTCAGCATCCGATACACGTAAATGTCTAAAAAGATTGCTTAAAAGATTGCTTTAAAAAAATTGGTTATTAGGTACAGAAAAAAATGATATAATTTTTTATGTTTCGTCTGTTTTGCTTCAATAAAAATCCGATTTTAAAAGTTTTTATTTACTTTTTATTGGCTGTATTTATTAATTTTCTTACAATTAAATTCTTTGCAAGTCTTGTTAATAAATCTTCATATCTATTAGTCATTTAACAATGCTATTTTACTACAAACCTAAAAACCATTTGTCGAAATCGAATTTTGGGTTTAGTCGGATATTTTAAAAACTTCTAAAATTACACTTAGGATCTGTTTTACCCTATTTTCCAACTCAAATTACATAATAAATCACTGATTTTACTCCTTAATTTGGGTTCTAGAAATTACATTATTAATGTAATGTAACATATAATGTAACATTATTAATGTAATTAATTTGGGTTTTTTTATTGGAACAGCTGAAATCCGGGCGAAATCTTTCGCTATTCTTAACTCGAAAACAAAGCCTCCAGACTTTGTTTATATGAATTTTTTTCATTATTTTTGCCATTAGATCATGTCCTGAAAGTTTCTCCGTTTCTTCATGCGACTCTGTATAAAATGAAATTTTATATTTGTCTTTTTAAACCATTTCTTATGAATAGAAAATAGAATAACATTAAAATACAAGTTTTAAACAAAATGCCAACACCGTGGTGGAATGTTAGCGTGAAGCCTTTCATTGGGAAAATTTTGAATTCACATCTACATTTTCAGTCAACTACAAAAAAAAGCATTAATAATAATTATAGTTATATAATATCTGTCTCACAGACTTTTATTTTAATGGAAAAATTCAAAAATTTAATCTAAAATTTAAGGTTATAAAAAGATATTTACCAAAATTTTTAATTTTCTGATTTTCAGAGAAATACCTTATAAGATAATTTGTTTATATATATATAACTTCTGCATCAGAAATTTAAATCAATCAAACAAAAATAAATATCAAATTTACGCTTACAACATAATATTTGTAATTAAAAAAGTTTGAGAAATTACAAAAAAAAAAAAAGTGTAATGAAATTCGAAATTTAACTTTTAACTATCAAAGAATAAGGTTTGTAAAAACTTTCAATGAAATTATCAGCAACGTTTTTTTTTTTTTTTTATTTGTTAAAGAAGTAGTTGAAAATATAAACAGACCAATGAAGGTAAACTTTATTAATTGAAAGTAAATTTTGTAACCTAAGTAATTTTTTACTGAACGAAAAATACAGGAAATTTTGTGGAGTAAAAATGATGTATCCAATAATTTTAGTAAATATTTTTTTTTTCATGAAAAGACAGGTAAAGGTAATTAGGTAATATCGGCCTGAGGATAAAATATTTTTTTATTACTTAATTTTTATCGAAAGTTTGTTGGTAATAAACCTTTTTTTCTATTTTATACAAAATTCAAGCAAATAAAAATAAAATTCCGATGTTGTTTTAATGAAAATCTTCTGTGTTAAGTTGTCAAGGAGAATTTGTAATTTGAATTTTACGTGTTCTATTAAGCTTCCTTTTTATTCTATAAAGTTTTGAATTTGTATCGCTCTTTGCCGACAATTAAAATTTTAGCGTTGTTTTCTACTCATGAAAATAATTATTCAATTTTCTTAAATTACAAAAACTTACTATGTAAAAAGAAAAAAATATTGTAATAAAAATAATCAATAATTATGAAGGAAAAAGGGTCTAAATTACCATATCAATTTATTTTACTCTTTTATTTTGCCGCAGTGTTTGATCTACAAACGGTTCCAATTTACCGGAACCGTAAGTAAATTTGAATAAAGTAAATTACACGCAGACAGGAGTTTCCATTGACATCCCTCAAAGAACTCATTATGTATACATATCTTATACAGTACATATATATACAATAAATATAAAAAGTACATACAAAGATGAGTCCAATGAACATTGATCAAGTTCAGAGCATAAAAAATAAAGAGATCGCCAAAATATAAAAAATTCTTATCAATCACACAAAGAAACAGTGAAACAAACCAAAGAACCAACAAAAGTAAGTTACGAAACGAAATAAAGAATTTTGACGATGCACAACAACCTAGGATGGTAGCTGATTCACCTCAAATCTCGAAGAACTTATAGATCTAATTTCTGCAGTCGCTGTAGGCACTTGACGTAGTTGCTGTTATTCAGGAGGTTAACCGCGAGCCAGTTCACATGTTTATTCAGTCTCCTTTGTTATCTTGTATCGAATCGCCGTATCTCCTCCCGAACGATTGACAGTCCCATATAATCATTTGTCGTTCCCCACAGTTGGATTCCGTAAATCCAAATCGGTTTCTGGACCTCCGAGTAAAGCAATTCCTTGTTAGATAATGATAATTGTTAACTTAATGTTAAGCTGAGTCCTTTTTTCCTATTTATTCTAAAATGAAGATGTAAAAGTAATTTTTATTTATAAATAATATGGATAGAACATTTTTAGAACTCAGAAAAATGCGAAACGAAACGCGCCCACCGGCACGCACACACACACACACACACACACACACACACACACACACACACACACACACACACACACACACACACACACACACACACACACACACACACACACACATATATATATATATATATATATATATATATATATGCGTGTGTGTGTGTGTGTGTGTATTTGTGTGTGCGCGCATGTGCGCGCACACACATTGATATGCTGTCCTGAATAAATTCATTCATTTTTATTTTATCGAGAAATTGTAGGGGTGTAATTGTAATTGAAGGCTTAATTAAGAGACCACGTTTAATATATATCAGTTAAAGCAATTTAATTTAAAAAAGATGTAATTGAAAACATTTTTTAGAACTGTAAATTAAATTAAGATTTTAAAAGTGAAAAAAGCAATTTACTAGCAGGTAGATAAATTGTTAGTAATATTTCAAGAATTGCAATCTTTATTATGTGAATTACTAAAATATATATAATATGAAATTTAAACTCAAAAAAAAAAAATAGTTGCCTTTACTTAGTGATTATAATAATTAATTGTTATCAAGTTATTACTTACTCTCCACACGTGTGTTAATATGATAAACTATAATTTACTGTTGCTGAACTTGTGCTTCTATGTGTTGTTAAATACAAAATGATTTATGATGTAATCTTCTTGTGCAGATCAAACTGAGAAGAAAATATTCAAGTTGATATTTTTATAATAATAGTAATATTAAGTTATAGAAGTACTAGTAGTTAACTAAAGAACTAAAGTTATAAATATATCACATTCACGTGTGTGTGTGTGTGTAATGTCGCTGTACCAAGTTACGTTGAATAGAGTCATTTCTCATTCATCGTGCAGTATTTTATCTTTGAAAATAATAATAATAGTAAAATATCTATTAAAAAAAATTCGAAGTTTTTATAAAGTGCGGTAGTATAGGCACACAAAGCATGCAGATGTGTAAAATGGTTGCTGACTTCCAGTTCAAGATAGATTAGTAATGAGTTATATATATACATAAACAGTAGAAGTTATAACTGACATAAAGGCACGCGACTTCTATCTAACCGTCCCTATGTAAGTTATACATATATATTATTATCATCATCTGTACTTCAATAACGCACAGTTAACGCCAATCTAAAGACAGTATCAGCAGACCGTGAACCAAGCTGTCTGTCGGTACGTCAGCACGTCTACTGTATTTCTTTTCAATGTGTTATTAATATTATTATTAGTATGTTGTTGTAGCACCGCAAGGATAAGCAGAAGTAATTTATCAATGTCGGTAAGTTACGATTCATATCGTGACCCTCAGTAACCAACAACAACTATACTTAATAGATCAACCGGTAAAGCGGTTGCAACATATCTGAAGTGCTTCACTATTAAGTGCGTTAAATCGCTTCGATATATTCAAATCTATCTTTTCTATTTGCATTTTAATAACTTTTAACCGTTTTGAAATAGTAACAAGATAAAACAGAACTCGTTATCTAGTGCAGTATCAAATACAATACTTCAATATTATATGCTCTTAAAATTTAACAACAGCAAATACGTCTTTCATGTTTTCTTTTTTAATCAAGATATCTCAGTCGCATTTCGCTATAATGATTGATCGTGTAATAAACTCTAGTTAATAAGTTTATTTGCCAACTTAACCAAGCTACGCCCACCTTATCCAAATTATATTCATTTTTTTGGAAATTAATCGAATTGTTTATATAATTTTAAATAGGAATCTATACAAAGATTTATTGTTATTTTTTATTACTCAGAAAAAGTTTAGATGCGGAATTTTGGATTCTATAAAGTGATGTCGCACTGACAGGCTATTCTATTGCTTTCATTATTGACAAATATTACCAATAACAGCAGTTTTAAAACTAAATTATTCAGTAGTAATCATGGTAAAAGCAAAGGCAAAACTAGGAAAATTTGCTGTTACTAACTTAAATTTACAACTAACTTATCTTTAATAAATTTATGAAATATATTATACAGGTTTTGTTTTGGTTTATTTTATGAGTATTTTCATTGTTAGAAGAGTATTAGAGTTAGAGTTAGAGTTAGAAGAGTATTTTCATTGTTCTTTATCATCGCAAAAGTAAGCAAATCAGAAAAGTGCCAGATCTTATTTAGTCAAGTAGAATACTTGATAATCTACACCAGTCGTTTAATTATTTATTTTAATTCAGGTAAAATATTACTGCATACAATTATAAACAATTTGCAATATGTACAAAAAAATTAATTTGATAAAATAACAATGAAAGTCAGGTAAGGGAGAGGGATCCACAATAAATGATTTTACATGGCTCCTCTGGATTGTTTTTTTTTTCTTAAACTACGAGATTAGTTTGAAGAGTGACATAACCATTTCGTTTCTTAATTAGATTTTTGATAATAAGAAAAGCGATAAAAATCCAACCATAATTAAATAACATTTTTATATTTAAGATTTGTTTCAGTTAATTTTTAAGCATTCTATCTGTAATTTGTGAAATGTTAGCACGTACATCATCTGCACACAACAAAAAATAAGGAAAAATTAAGAAATGAACGTCACCAATTTCTACGGCGGCTCTAACAAAAGTACCTCCCTTTTATTCATAATATTTTTTTCCTTTTAAACAATTTTTTTATGTACCTCATCCTGAACCTTTAAAATAAAATTATATTCATCTTCACAATAGATGGTGAATTACTAATCTTACGCGTAACTAGATATAAATGTTTTCTTTTATTGTCCATAAAATTTTGTATTAATATAATTTTCTTTTTCAGTTTATTTAAATTTATTTAAACACACACACACACACACACACACACACACACATATATGTGTACACAAATTTATAGTGCCTTTGACACTCCCGGTAACGTAAGGATTCTAACGCGGGTCATACATCTAAATAGATTCAACCGTTGAGCTGTTACAGTGGAATAAACATACATATATACACCCTAAATACATTACACTCCTTTATGAGCAATCGAATAATAAAACCATAAATCACATTGATTTAGCTCAATAAAAATTAAATGAAAGAATTTATGACCGAAGTTTTTTGTTTTATAAGTTCTCAAGACCAGTTTCTAAGTACCTAGGATCTCAAACCAGCAAGAATGTCATTATTACAGCCTATTACTTTTTAAGATTTTCGTATCACTGTGATACATCGGTATGAGAATGATGTATTTTAAATATGAATTTGAGTTATCTTATATTTCCTGTTTTCGAATTTATTTCGTTCAGAAAATATCTCTTTCTTTGTGTTTAGTTAGGTTGCTTAGACTCAGTGCATGTTATTAAAAATTTATTTAAGAAGAACTTTAAAATTTAATGGTCTTTCTATCAGTTCACACTCGGCTTCTGACGATTCAGCAACTCCAAACACAGTATATAAGTCGGCTCCGCACTACATTCAGGCACTCTTCTTCCAGCCTTCTTCTTTCAATCTTCATGGACTCGACGTACAATATATAATATATATTCTTTAACAATGTATCATTTATGGAATCATTAAAAGCATTTATATACACTTATACGTAATCTTGTATTATTCATTCAAATATTAAAGGATCATGTCTAATTATGAAGTGATAAATGTTTCTATTTATTGATCTGCTATCTCTCTTTTAGTCTTTATGCGATGTGCTGTGTCTGTGTGTTGGCATGGTTTATTCTTGAGTGTGTAAGTGCGTGTGGTACGTGTGTGCGAGGTATCTATGTGCCTGTCTGGTATATTTGTACTTGGAATGGTATCGTTTATGTGATACGCGCGTGATGGTTGGATTTTGATGTTTTCTTGTGGTGATCGTGTGTGTGTTTGGGCGTTTACGCTCTTCCTGAAATAATGCTCTATAGCGATTTCCAGGAGGTGTGGGTTACCATGGGTGGAGGTTTAGTCGGTAGTGCGCAGGAATATATACACAATTAATAACATCTTGCGGAATCTGTTAGCGAGTCCGACACTGCTTCGGCGCCCGTAAATGGAGTTCCTCTACCTCGTCAAAAAGAAAAACAACAAAAAACTAAAGAAGAAGGGATGTTTTAATTTCTATTGATATTCATTTTGAAGAGGTCTAGGAGAATATAGTTTTTTCAAAATTATGAAGTGGTTTTAAATGCCAAATAAAACTTAAATATTTGGAAAAATTTTTTTTAGAATTTTCTATTTTCAAGTTGATTATAATTTTTGTTTTACATTGCATCGGTATAATACGTATGAACTGAAAGAATAAAAGATTGTTTAAATTAATTCGATTAATAACTCAAAAAAAGGTAAATGATTTATAAAGGAAAGTAATTGTTCATTTTGTTTTCATGAAAAATTTACGCAAAAAAATATTTTCAGGCTTCTATAAATTTTCAAATAAATTTTTAATTATTTTTCATTCGAGAAGCCAATATCATAATTTAAATGTTTCTTGTTTATGTCTGACAAAAGCTGCTAGTTATCTTTTTTCTCCCTATGAGTCAAATATCAAATTCCTACTTTTTGCTACAATGAAAATGTTTTTTCTAATAAAACAGGAGTTAAAGAAAAAAAGGAGATTTTTTTTTAAAGATTACTTTTATAGACATTTCATGTGAATTTTCTGATTATACGGTGCACGAAACTTGTGTATTTGTGTAACATAATGTAAATTATAAAATATATACTACAACGATCAAAGGGCAGTGAGTAAATGCAACTCTGATAGATACTATGTTTTATCAAGAGAAAGCTAAGGTTAAGGTTAAGGTTAATGTAAATATGTTTACCGGTTAGAGAATCTTTACGTATATGAGGTCATCCAAAAGGTTAAGACTATCTCTTTTCAATAAAAGAGTCCAATAACCAGCGACCAAATACGACTTATTTCTTAAAGTTGCTTAATATCGTGATGATGATATCAGCAGCATATTCAAGAATCTAAGAGAGTTCATATTCATGCATTTAGATAAACAGGTCAACGCCAGATGGATAAAAATTTCACTGACAAGTCACATTTTAGAAATCTAAATGCATCTGCTGCATAACATTCACCGGCGCGTACACATTCACACACACAAACCAATTCAATTTAAAAAATTTTTTTGTAATTTTCTAAGCCAAACATACGCGTTTAAATGCTAAAGACATCATCAGTTTTAAACACTTTTTATTTAAAGAAAAAATAAATTTTATAAAATAATTTTAAAATACATTAAATTTATTCTGTAAAAAACTAAAGAAAAATTTAACACTATCGGTTTTACTTCTATTCAAATTTTACGTACAAAACCATAAAAGAATCGATCCATTCTGTTAAAATAAAGCAGTTATTTATTTACTTATTTAGAGTAAGGAGAACTTATATAAGGATTTTATACAGCGTGGCAGTGCAGCGTTTAAGCGCTTATCTTTTCGTGCAGATGGTTAATAGATGAAATTTTAATCGATTCGACAAATATTAATGTTCTCCGATCTTTGGCTCTGTTTTCCGGCCACTATTTGTTGCTGGGCTATAATTAACAACCCGCTCTCTAATCTAGCATCTTTATCATAAAACACAGCTACATATACACCGTTACTTCAGAAACAAAGGCTGCATCTACCTATTATTACTGACTTAATTAAGCTAATCAAAGTATTTTAGCGTGTATTCGTATCACATGACATATTCGCACAGACACACGTTTAATTTCTACAATAATGTAATAAAATACAACTAAAAGTTAGTTAAAATCCTTTTCTTTGGAGATGGGGGTGAATTATGATGACATTTTATTATAGTAGTATTATTATTATTAAAGGTTTTTTATTTAAACTTTTAATAATATTAAAAAAATTAAATAAACCAAAAAAATATTTTATTCAAAAAATTGATATTTTTAAAATTTGACCGGCTACCCCATTACCAATATTATCCTGAAAGTACGTTTTGGATTCTTGTACTACTAATATGCATAGGAAGACAAAAATATTCCGCAAAAAAATGTGCAATAAATAAAAGAATAGATTTTTGGAGAAAAATTTGGGGCAGAATTTTTTTTAAAATAGTAAGATAATCTTTCACCTATGTACTGAACTTAATGTAAAATGAAGTTATAATTGCAAAATTTTGTGAAAATTTACAGCAAACATCTATTTCCCCCACCCACTGAAAATATTGACCCAAAAATTTTATCAACAGATTGCTCCATAAACATGAGTTTCTGTACAAAATTTCATCAAAATCAGCTTAACCAGTTAAATGTTATTAAGCTTTAAACAATCCAACAAACGAACATACGTATGTACGAATATTACCCCCTACCTTTTTTTGTTTTTTGGGACCCCTGGATCGTGAAATGTCGAGAAAAGAAAAAAAATTCATACCCCATTTTCTGACTAATAACTGTACTTTCTCCTTCTTGCAGCATAGATCTGGAGTATAATGCCAGGAAAATAAAAAATATATTCAAAGTTAAACATTTTTGTATTGCTAATATTAAAACGTTTCGATTTGTTGATTTTATGGCTACTATTTCCTCTTTATAAGTATCTCAAAGAATGACACAAATAAGGAATAAACAGAAACTTTGGAGGCAAATGAGCTTATTAAGTTAAATTATATTTCCGGTATAAATAAATTTTCCAAACAAAAAATCTGATTTAAATTTTGGATATCCCTACTAAAAAGAATGCGTAACTGTATATTTACTCGAAGAAATTTAAATTCATATACTACTAAAACTTTTTTCCATTGCTTTTTTATAGTCGCATTAACGATAACAGTCATTAGCGACTAATATAAAACTAAATGATCATAAATAATTAGACAATAAACACCAACATTGAATAACAAACTAGAACATAAATAACAAATGGGTAATAAATATTTGAACATCACCACTTGTTTATTTGTAAGCTAAACCGCTAATTAAGTTCATTCCACAATTACAAAGAAACCACAAGTCTTTTGATGTATTTCTTCCGGTTGACTAAAATCTTCACATCTCAACCCAGATTTAATTGTCGTCAAACAGATCCGAACATTGGGCAGTCAATGAGTAAATTGGTATGGACCATTTTACATTGCACACCTCACAATTCTGCTGTGGAGAGCCAAATAGATGGGCGTGGGTTTGCTTTGTGAGTCCAATCTTCAGCCGAGTGCCGGCCTCCGTGGCGCGAGTGGTAGCGTCTCAGCCTTCACCCGGAGGTCGCGGTTCGAATCCCGGTCAGGCATGGCATTTTCAAACCACGCTACAAATCATTCATCTCATCCTCTGAAGCAATACATAACGGTGGTCCCGAAGGTTAAACAAAAAAAATAAATCCTCAGCCGAGTTAGGATGACTTGATCTCATATGTTGTTTGGGACAAAAGGTTTCTCGAAGCCGTTCTCCCGTTTGCCACGTAAGGCCGTGGGAGAACTCAACAGCCAGAACTTATTCCACCGAATATGGAATGGAATGGAATACAAAGGTGGCGGGAAATTCTCCCTTCGAAACGCAGAACCTGGACAGTGTCCCATGCTGCTGTATGATTCTATAATCGGGTGTGTTTAAGGGTTTATTTTTAATGACGGGTCTAAATTTTAAGTTTTATATTATTTTATATTTTAGGGACGGATTTATTAGCATTCCAATCCGTTCGTAACAGCGTTCTCAAATCAATTTTCGGGTCCGACCGCGAGAGGCTAGGCTTTTAGAACCTGTCCTCCCGACGTAATTCCTCTTCAGACCGTCCACTGAAGTCCTTTCGGTGATAAAAAGTTTCTCAAGCCGTTCTCCCGGTTGCCATGTAAGGCCGTGGGAGAACTCAACAGCCAGAACTTATTCCACCGAGTATTGGTTGACACGGACTGTCTTCATGAAATAACATTTTTGTTTTGTTTTAATTCAATCATACTTCACAAATAATCAAAATATACAATTTACTAGTTCGATTCAAGTAGGTAAGTCAATTCGTAATAATCCTTGATCGATGATCAATTATTTGATAAAAATAATAACAATTAATTTTTAACCGCAATTTGGAGATTTACATGGATCGATTTCGAATATATTTATTTTTTCATCAAAATAAATAGTGGTAATAATTTCAACTTTTTCTAACGTAACCGCAATACTTATTCAAATAACGTAATTCAATACTTATTCAATAATACTTATTCAATACTTATACAAAAATTATGAATATTTTTATGACTCATAGTAGCCAACACGTAATAAATAATATTTTAAATAATTTTAATAACTGAATTTTTAAGTTTAATTTTTTTCTTTTATTATTATAATCCATCCCTTTTTTCCTACAAGGAATAGATTTACCTTATATTAAATATTTAATTTTTCATTATGTTTGCTAAGCTGGTTAATAAATAATACTTAGAAATAGTTTTGAAAACAGAATAAATACTGAATAATCTAGTTTAACGCACATATATATATATATATATATATATACAATGTATGTATTTATGTGAATGAAGGTATGAGGAAACTCTGATGGCTTGTTATATACATTCCCTACAAATAAAAAAATATCACACGGGAATCATAAATATAAAAATATATTTATGTTCGATAAACGTGACCGGTCTAAACAGATTCTCTCTCAATTACATTAGCCTGTATTACTTATTCGAAAAACGCAAACCTTTTTATTTTCCTAACTTTTTTAATCATATCTTAATATTTACATTCTTATCCGGTGGCAATCTATTACGTCTATTTACATTGAAAGATGTTTTTAACCTTATGGAGAAAACTGTATACAGAAAATAAATTAATGACTTAAATAGATATTATTATTTATTATTTTCTGTTGTTAATTCGAACACCAATAATTACACTTCACTTAATTAGATTATAAAATTTAATTTTTAGGAATTCGTCCTAACAAACAATTGTTGAACTGCCAAATAAGTAAATTTAATTTCTTACTTTCATCTCCTAATTTGAAAAATTTTTACTTCCAAATTATCACCCAGTTTTTTTAAACTATTAGTTAATTTAATCAGGAACCCTTATTTTCAAAAATTAAAAATGTTGTTTCTTTATTTTTATGTAATAGGAAGAGAAAATAAAAAAATTGAAGAAAAATTCTTATTTTTTTCGCTTCTACTTGTGTCACAACTTGACATTTCTGCAAAAATCATAACCTCACATCATCATCTACTTATTAAAGTATTATTTAATTGTTAGCTGTTTGTGGTCATGCTTAAAAAGTAATTTAAAATGTGTGCTTCTTTGTACATTTTAAAGGAAGAAATTCAAGAAATTAAACAATCTCTCAATTCATAACTAGTGAAACCAACAGAGATTATCGCTGAAGTCAACAGTAACATTATTTCTATGAATGACTGTGCAAGGCCTATGGATGAATTGGTAGTTTAAATAATGTTAGGATTTTTCTCTGTGATGAACTATGAAGTTAGAACTTCCACTTTAGAGGATAATGACAACATCAGTGCAGTTAAACGAATTATTCACAGAGGAATTAAAAAAATTGAAGTTGCAAGCGATTTGAATATAAACAATGACTTAGGATCTTCAATCTTTAAGATTCTTTAGACTTTAAAAGTTTGTCTACGCTAGCTGGGTTCCATGACAACTGACTTACATTTACCAAAGAATCATTTAAAAATATAATTTCTCAGAAGCTTTTGATATTATGAAAATGAAGAGGATTCATTTCCTCTCCGAAATTTAACGTAGCATTTATGTCATAATTTTTTTTTTTACCAACACTTCGTCCTCGTCAAAATAAGGATGATTTCTAATTCCTATATACTCATATATTTCACTTTTTATATTCGATCAGTCGTAGGATGTTGAAATTTTGGATTTAGGACTGTTGTAACATCTGGTTATTCCCTTTTGATGGCAATCGACTTAACCAGAAAAGCCCATAATCAAAAAAAATTGAATTTTGGAATTTTTCTTTATTGCAGTGCATAAGCTCTCATTGAGAACTTTTCAACGATAAATCATTAGTGGTACTTATTTTCATTGGTTCCAGAGTTATATTCAAATAAAATTTTAATTAATGAAAACTTTGATTTTACAAGGGGAAGGTACATCCCTCCCCGAATGAAGTTCGAATTCGACTTCATTTCCTTTTGTTTTTAATTTATTTTTTAAAATTTAAATATATTTATTTATTAATAATTAATAGCCTGTGATTGTAAAAAAAAAATTACAATAAATAACAATTCAATAATAAAAAAAAATAAATCAGAAGTTATTAGTGAAATAAAGTTGTACTTTTAAAAATGTGTATATATAATTTAACAGGCGTACAAGGAATTCATGTGGTGTCCACATCGGTATTTTATAAAGGGAATTATAAGTTTCAAACTGTCGACGAAGATTTTATATTAAGTAGAGGTTATCAACAGATGATTAATTATTCTGTTACACCAACCGCTTATCTTAGCAAACATAAAATTTCCCCTAAAATTCTTCTTAAATAATAGATATAACATTTATATACTGTAATTAATCATGTTGCGTGTTGTGTGTAAGATATAAAAAACAAATTATCATAGCTTTTTAAATATTGATAATTTTTCAATTATTAATTCCATTTGTATAAAATTCTAAAATATGCAGTAAATCTGAAACACAAACAGCATGACAAATTATCACATCATAAATCTTTGTTATACGAAAACTTACGTTCCTAATAAAAATAAATAGATAAACAAACTTAAAGAAATTTAACAAATCCATTGATAAATAGAAACTGAAATAATTTTTTTATTTACAAAATTATTTTAATTAAAAAAAAAAAAATAAACTTTAAAAACAATTTATGAAGTAAATCTTATTTAAAGAAAAACATATAATCACTTATGATATACCGTTGAAAAGTTCTGAATGAGGGCTTATGCACTGCAATTAAAGAAAAAGTCCAAAATCAAACTTTTTTGGATTTTGGCCTTTTTTTGTCAAGTCGATTGCAATCAAAAAGGGAGGTGCATAACTGACGTTACAACATTTCTAAATCCAAAATTTCAACATCGTAGATACGTATATATGTATATACGAGATACAGACGTACATTCATACATACATAAGTAGTACGTACAGACGTCACGCAGAAATTAGTCAGAATGGATTCAGGGATGATCAAAATGGATATTTCTATTGAAATCTGAAAACCAAAATTTTTCGCAATCACAATACTTTCTTTACTTCTTAGTTCTTAGTTCTTTTTACTTAGGAAGTAAAAATTCCTAAAATAAGTAAATATTCTGGGAAAAAAATATTTTACTTAATGAAACGATTCAAAATTAGATTGTGGGTTCATGCATTTTTCGTTTATAATAGAAAATTAATTATAACTGGAAATCAGTTAGTCAATGAATATAGTTTACTTTAAATGAATTGAAATAGTAGATTTACTCATATTTTATTCGTAATTAGAAGAACATGAAATGTATGCCAAATTAAATAAAAATTTTACTTTTTTTATTCAAATAATGAATTATATTTAATAATAAAAAATTGAGTTAATAAAACGTTAAATTCCAACTCCCCAAAAATAGCTAATGTTCAATTATTAAACCTTCGCAAAAATATACCGGATGACTTGGGTAAAAGAATATTAAATACGTGTGTTGAACAAAAAGAAAGGATAAAATAATTGTAGGTATATCATCCCAAGTGATGATGGGTTTAAATTTAGAAAGTCATAAACGCCACTTATATTACGTAACGGTAAATGATACAAATGACGTGCACAACTGTAAATGCGATGTAACAAACATGCTCAGTCGTAATGATCACATCCGTCGTACTTCTGCAACGCCGTACGAGAAAAAAAAATTTTTTTTGTTCGCGGTCGAACAGCAATAACCGCAATCCGTATAAAACAAAACCCAAATTACTCCTAATCTATTTTTAAGTCTGTATCTGTTAGTTATAAATACTTAGATAAGGCTTCAATCTAAATAAGGTAAACTTGAATGATAGAGAAAGAGTAAGCGTGAATAATTATCAAAGCATTGAATCTAAAGTTACAGATTTATTTCAACTCCTTAAATGATTGCGGTGGCATAAATTAATTGATTTCCTTAAAAAAACAGTAATTTTTTACATATAAGAGAAATTAAACCAATGTTTCATTAATAAATTACAGGCAGCGCTGTAAAAATTTCACCCAATTTTTTTGTATAGTTCCCCGAAATTTAATTCATTTTTTTTAATGAATCTTACTATCTTACTACGAAAAAACCTTTTCTTGATAGATAAATAAATTATCATAGTAAATAAATTCTTTCCTAAGAAAGGAACCACTTATAAAACCTCTAAACCAGCGTTATTCAACCTGGGGGTCGTGGCGATATGAAAGGAGGGTTGCGAAATTAGCCTGCAACTTTACACGTTAATAATAATGAATTAATTTTATAAGAAAAAAAAAATTATTTATTATAAACATTTTACTTAGGTTTATAAGTACCTATATAAAGAAAATTAATTAATGAGTTGATTGTGTTTGTTTTTCATTAAACATTTTCTCCATAAGTGGATCTATGTTAGAAACACACAAAAAAGACGATAAGAAGATGGTAAAAGACTATTCTTCAACTTAGTTGTTAGCGCAACTACAGACGAAAAACCCTTTTCACAGAGGTAAGACGTGGCGAAAGGTGTTAAAATTTCAATGCTGCTGATATTAAATTTCCATATTTACTTCGATGTGCAAACCAAAAAGTATCTAAATCTTCAGATGTGAATTGTAGTTATAATGTTTTATCGACAAATAATTCGATGAGGTGGTCGTGAATCTCAACTGGTAACATAGCTGCTGCTACAACGTTCTCGTTAAATGAATTCAGTACCCATCTCTTCGAGAAATCCTTTTTATCTTCCGGGAAATAAACCACTGAACGAATAAGCTCAGCAAATGCATCTTCATCTATCCATACTGTTTTGAATAATAGTAGAATTATAATTCTTCTTAGTAGAGTTAATATTCTTCATACAAATTTTTCTCAATGTAAGCGGAAGTGAGCGGTAACATATCACAATTTTTGCTATGAAGGCGAATAACCCAGATATCAAAATTCTTAAATGAAAGCATTAAATTTGTCTGATTAATAAATTTTTTTTATCACGTCATTGTAAATTTACATACAAGTCGTTTAAATTCGAAAATACATCAGCTAAGTAAGCAGACAGCGACATATACTCATTCTGAAAATAAACTTTGAGAACGGCGCGTTTGTTTAACCTGGAAAAATATTATTAACTTATGTCACAATTCCAGTTACCAGATTAACACTTTCCCCCACGATAACCATCTGATTACTATATTGAAAAGAAGATATTTTTTTGTCCATTTCATCGTATAGTTCAGCAAACAGCCGTAGTTAAATAGTTTTAATTAGGTCTCATTGGGTTGGGGTTGGAGGGTCGCGAAATATTCATTATAATTTTGTTTTCCTTTCTGGGAGTCGTGAAACTGAAAAGGTTGAGAATCACTGTTTTAGATTAACTAATTCCCAAATCAACTGATTTGGATGTCGAGAGTTCCAGCGTTTAAGTAAAGGCAATTTGATTTTATACGGATTTGAATACTAGATCGTAGATACCGGTGTTATTTAGTGGTTGGGTTTCAATTAACCACACATCTCAGGAACGGTCGACCTGAGACTAAACAAGACTACACTTCATTTACACTCATACATATCATCCTCTTCATCCTCTGAAGTAATACCTGAACGGTAATTCCGGAGGCTAAACAGTAATAAGAAAAGAAAAAGATTAAATAATTTATCCACCGAGTTGGTCTAGCAGTGAACTCGTCGTCGTAAATCGGCTGATTTCGAATTCGAGAGTTCTAAGGTTCAAATCCTAGTAAAGGCCGTATAAAGGTTACTTTCTGCAAATCCGTATAAAAGTTACTTTTAAACGGATTTGAATACTAGATCGTGGATACCGGTGTTATTTGGTAGTTGGGTTTCAATTAACCACACATCTCAAGAATGGTCGATCTGAGACTATACAATACTGCACTTCATTTAAATTCATACATATATCTTCGTCCGTCATTCTCTGAAGTAATACCTTACGGTGGTTCCGGAGGCTAAAGAGAAAAAAGAGAGACAAACTCATTCATATCTAGAATTATTTTACTTCCTTTCAGGTTGTACTATTTTCCTTCTCTACTATTATTTTTTTCTTATAATACTATTCAATGTAAAAATGATACTTCCCTTTCAGTGTAATTTCTCTCTATGTATAGAGAACTGTTTAGTTTCAACAACCTTTTGATACGTTTTCACGGAAGCTAAAAGTAGAAAACACTGATATCCATTTCGTTGCTTAATTACCTTAAAGTACATTTGAATGCCTATTTTTTTTAGAATTAGTTAGGTTGTTGGTTTTCATTTTTATAGTAATGATTGACCAAAGACTGGACAAAATTAACTGCTCTCTTTCTTTTGTCTACAGATTCAAGCCTTTGACTTATCGTAGAATTTAATATTTTTAAATATTTTGCAGTTACCATAAAGGTAAGATACTATCTTTTTCTCTTTTTTTTTCTTTTTTGTACTAAAGGATGTGCGATACATCTGATCTACCTTCGTAAAAAAAAATAATAATAAAAAATAAAACCAAAAGTTTTCATGATACGATGCATTCCATCTACCTTCTTTTGAGCAACTACTTGCTTTAAAAATTAATGCAACTTTAGAAAAGTACTGATTGTGTTATAAATTTTATATTCATTTTCAAGAACACTCCCTTGAACAAATTTTATCATATTTTAATTGATCTCGAACAGTTCAATTTTAGTAAACTACGAAGAACGGTTTAAAATTCCTGGACATCCCACAGCAGTTTTTCCTCTTAATCAGAAATTACTGTCGTTTTTACCTTTTAGGTCTAAGTAACTTTGTCTTTTATCTTCTGGATAACTATTCTGTGGCGGAAAAAAGATTCTATCCTTAAGATAATAAGGATAGAATCTTTACCAATAAATTAAATGGTTTCCAGTAACAGAAATTTTTTATATAATAAAAAAAATATATCATCCTGTATTTCACAAGCGCAAAAATAGTTAAAGGTTTTTTAATATTAACTTTCATGGAAAAGAATTGAAAGTTATGTATAATATTAACTTGTGGTGATTCTCAAGTAGTTGTGAATCCTGTGTCATAAATGCAGACATAAGTACTAAAATAGATGTGCATCCCTGTAAATGGTTTTGAATCTTCATTTATTAGGTAGTATTTTAAATTATTAACGGTATGTTTTTACCAGATTAAAAGTATTTCCTTCAAAGATGCGTACAAATAAATTAAAGTAATTACTTTGATTTTTTTATTATAGTAATAGTTAAACTGTTAAAAAAACATGCGTTTTAAAATGCTTTATAAGGTTTAAAACGTTGAAACATCGGCTTCTTTTAGATAAAAAAAAAAAATAAATTTAAAAGTGTGTACGTATATAGTATGATCAAGATTGCTAACACATACAAGAACAAACGTATAAATACGTCTGCTTTAAAGAACCATGTACGGATCTCATTTTCAATTAAGTTTATACAAGAATCGTAAAATTATTTCTTATTAATGCAATCTCTAAGTAACGAATGAGAAGAAAAGAGTTTTTATTATTGTATTTACTTATAAAATCCATTTGTGATGACCAGAAATTTATGTATGATTACTATATTGTATGTTTAATTATTTTTAATCTGTACTTACAAATATTACACTAACATATTTATTGTCAACGTAATCAAATATACTGGCATATGTTTTTCAGTTGTAAACAAAAGGAACACTATAAAAATTATTTTATACGTAATGAGAAACGTTAGTAAAACTATAAAAACACTTTTATATTAAATCATCTATTATTAAATTTAAATCCGGTAAGTTTGCTCCTTTAGTACGACTACCGGTTAAAAATCATAATTAAAATATAGTACACAATTTATTATTATGTTGTAAAATATATTAATATAATTACGGTTTTAACTGCTCAACTAGTAGTCAAGTAAATACTTAAGAGAACTTTTTTATTACTTTGTTTATTTAGAACAAACTTGTTTTTACTTATTAAGACGCTGTGTACTATTACAATTTTACGTACAATTAAACCTGTTATACTATAAAAAAGGAATTAATATCACACTTTTGAACAAACATTTTATGATTTAATGGTCAATTATGTGACACACGAAAATGTAAATATTTAAATATTATTTACTAAAAGTTTTGATAAAAATAAAATTTTCGTTCAAATTAAAAAAAAAAATATTCAATAAGAAATCCTTAAAAGAATTATAACAAAGATTTACAATTGGTTTCCGCTGACAAACCATAAATAAATTATTTGTTAAAATATTATATGAGAGACGGCTACCCAATGATGAGCCCCCCACGAAAACAAACAGTAAATTATTGTAATAACAGTAAAACGTCCATGTTAATAAACGTATTTATAGTAACAACCAAGATCAAGTAAACTCTCATTATGTCTTAAGCACTATCATCACTGGGTTGTAGAACGTGTCCAATCCAAGGACCACATGCGTTCAACATATTTAGTTCGCACGCGATGTTTTTATCAAATAGAAGATCCATATGCATTATGAATACAAGTAAATAAACGAACCAATGAAAAATTAAACAGACAAAATAAAATTCTACTGATAAAATAAGTGAATATAGATAGATAAATGTAAAGCAAGAATACAAAGATAATAATAAGAGGACAGTCTTGAAAACCATGTTGAGATGAACCAAATGTCATTTTTCCATTACTACCGCTGTGAAAAATTCCATTTTTTTTTTTTTTTTTTTTTTTGCTTGGCAGGTTGTGTTAATTTATGTAGCCCAGTCACTGTACGTAAATGGAATTACTCCCATCACCAGGGAAAAAACATTCTACAAGTGCACAGTATGTTTTAATAACCTCTTGCTTTGCTCCCCAGTTCTTCGAAATTAATGTTTTCAATATATTGAGTCTTAAGTATAATCTAAGATTTTAGTATTTCTAAGTATTGCATATTGTCTTTCCATGATAATTTGCTGTATAGCTTTAGACCTAGGTATTGACTTTATCCGTAACCGTAACTGTTAGTTTCTTGTTGTCTAGGTATAGTTCTATATCTTAGTTTTCAATTTTCTTCTGCGCGTTAAAAACTGTAACTGAGCTTTTAGTTGTAGTTATTTTGTAACCTGTTCAATTGCAAAAACTGTAAAGTGCGTTGAGGGCATTTTGAAGTATTGGTTTTTTAAAAATATTTCTTCCTGCTAGTATTAACGTACCGTCATCAGCGTAAAAATAGGTGCTTAAAAATAATGTTGTTTATTGCAAGAAGGAATGCAATGACGCTTATTATACCATCCTGCGGAACACCATTTTTGATTTCAAAAGTTCCGAGCCATTAATTAATTCTTATTCGGATTTTTCAGAGTATAAAAATTTTCAAAAAATTGACCATTCTTTCATTTTCCTTGTATGTTGCTAGTAGTTGTATTATACGACCTACGGTGTAACATGTCATAAGCCTTCTCAAGATCTAGAGCGATAAGAACCAGGTGCTGATTGCTTTTAAGATCGTTGCTTATGGTGAATTTAATCGTTACTAAACAAGTTGTAGAGTGCCACTGTCTGAATCCATGCTGATGTGGTAACAGTACAATATTACTTTCTAAGTATCACTGCAGTCTTTTGTTAACCGTTTTTTTCCTTCGTCTGCATGTACAGAATGTTAAAGCTATCCGTTTAGAAAGGGATTCTTTTCTGATTATAATACTGGTAAAACAATCACTTCTACCCATTTCGAGGGAAACATATTTTTCGACTACATACATTTGAATATATCAAGTAGATATTGAAGTCCTGCGAATGATAAGTTTTTGAGAAATATATTCGGAATGACGTCCGGTCCTGCGATTTTTGGATGATTTCAATACTACCTGTGTTCTTGAAGAGTCGATTCGCCGTTTAAATTTTTCTTTGCATTATACAGTATAATAAATAACAAATTAAAAAAAAAAAATAACACAAGCACAGCTTATCAACTTACTCTCATAATAACAGCTGATATTTTTTTATATTACAAAAAAATTAAGTTGAAATACTTTACTGTAAAGGTTGCAAAACTAATTGAACAAATTTTTAAAAATTATTTACTCCTTAAAATGTTAATTTTATGACATTTCCTAACGTTTTGTATTCAAACAAAACGAATGGTTTTCTTTTAAAAAACATTTTTTCTTTAAAAAAAGCTCTATCCCATCAGAATCCAATAGTTAAATAGGTAGAAGGAAATTTATCCCATACATAAAAAAAGTTATATAAATTTTTAACAAACAAATAAACCCAAACAAATTTTTATTTGTTGGGTTAACAAATTAACCCAACAAATAAAAAACAAATGGTTTTATTTTTTTGCCTAGATGATGTATTTTCAAAATAGAAATAATTTTAAAAGATTATGCAACCATGCTCACCGCCGTGTTCGCCATCTCTTCCACGTCCTTCTCTACACAGCCAGCTGCTAGAAGCGCCAGATCGTCGACATATGCAACTGTCTGCGTTCCTTCTGGATACTCTAACCTCAGCAGATCATTTTGTAAATGTGGGCAATAATTACGTAAATGGAACGAAATTAAAAATTTAAAAAATTTTTTAAATGTTCTTTATGGAAGAATTTAAATGTAAATAATCTTCTTCTTCTTTCTCTTCTCAACCTCGTGGTCGGTTGTCTGCAGTTCTTGCCTTCCTAGAGCCATTCTCTTGACTTTCTTGTATGATCTTCCTGCCTTTACTTCATACATAAACTCTTATCATGGTCTTTCTCTTTCTTTGCGTTCTTTTATTTTGTCTTCAAACAGAATTTTCAACCTGCTTGAGTGACGTAGTAGATGACCAACCGTACTATTCCTCTTCAACACTACTGATCCTCGTTATTGGAGTAAATAATACATATTTAAATTTGAAGATTAATTATATGATTAATTCATGACTTTCCGCAGGTTAAACAAATTTAACTCTGGAAGTTTTAAAAAATAATTTAATAGAGGACTTAAATATAGATATTTTTTTACAAGCACGCTTTCTTGATGATAATTAATATGTTTACTGAACAATAAAATTAATTACATTCTTAAAAAAATTTAAGAAATTCAGTACAGAACAAAAAAATTAAACAAAGTAGAAAAAAACAGTGCAATTTAACAACCACACATCAAAATGAAAAAAATTATTAAAAGGTGTTATAGTTAATAAACAGCATCTGAATGTGTGTAAATTATCAGAAAAAAAGATTTTCAAAAAGTTGTAAAATTAATTTTTATCTTAACCCTTTTACAAATATTAACTGGCTTAAAACTCTAAATTTAAATCTTTTATCTTGATACTGCGTTATAGCAAATAAAAATATTTTAACCTATTAACTGTTAACTGTGTATTAACTGCCACAAATAATGAAACTTAAACTAATGTTACAATCTATTTTTTTTTTGAAATTCCATAAATCGAGAATTGTAAAAACAGTCAAATTTCTGTAATTAATAATGATCATACTGAACTCCGTGGCGGAGTGGTAACGTTTCAGCCTTTCATCCAGAGGTTCTGGCTTCGAATCCCGGTCAGACAAGGCATTTTTTTATACGCTACAAATTTCCATTCTCATAGAGCAAAATGACCGAAGCAGTTGATGCCAATCATCTCAAAAACAAAATTTAAAAAAATAAATTCTCCGGGAAAATCCATCCACACATCCGTGCAATAACAAATACGCACACATCCGAGGCGAGCAACGACATAAGCTCCCCTGTGGAGTACGGGATTGGCTGTCCCGAGCTGTCCGACCTGGTTGTAGTTGTGTTTCTCGGTTTTGTTGTCTACAGTGGTGGCGGGAGGCATGACCGTGATATATTTGGCTGACCCTGGGCGGTATGCGGACGGAAAGTGCCCGTCCCTCTTTCCAGTTGTGGAGCCGGTTTGAAGGTGGGCTGCTGTAAACTTGATCTGCCGAAGTCTTGCGCCGCTCAGTGTATCAGTTACTTTGGCTTTTGGGAAGGATTTTCCCATCGGTAAGGGTGTTGAAGCTCTTACTGCTAGTGCGAGCCCTGGGATAATGCTATCGTTGGTTAGGGCAGGATCAATGATTCAGCACACGCCCAACCGTCTCTCAATCAGCACCTTGCGATATATTGACTGGCGAAACCCAAGATTGTGGATTATTCATCATCCACAACTGCCGTAGCAGAGGGTCCACATAAAAATCCTCGTCTTGGAGAGTCTCTTTGTTCTCAAGGAAAGAGGAGGAAGAGTGTTGAGTTCGTAGATATTGAGAAGACGGACCGAAAGGGAGTGCAGCAATACCAGTATTTGTATATTGATGAACAAATACCAATATTTTTTCATCAAGCGGAAAGAAAGAAATTTTAACAAGATAAGTCCTTTCGTGATAGCCAGAAAAATCAAGGAAGCTGCTGGAGGACCAGTAAAATATATAAGGAAGACTGCTATGAAATTGTTTGTATAAAACGTCAGCAAACCAAAGGGTGAACAACATAAAACCGAACCCATAAAGTAATCGATACTAAATCAGCAGGCTATGTTAGAATGAAATTATATGAATGAATAAATTAAATAAGAAAAACATAAAACATAATTTAAATGTTGCATTTATTTTCTGTAGGGCAGATAATGTGAGTTTCTGTACAAAATATGTAGCACCGTAAATAAAATCATCAAAAATCGAGATATCTCGTCTTAAACCTTTCAGACCCAATATGCATTATACATAATACACAGCATCAGTAGGGACAGTGGGAATCTTATAATTCTATATATTTGCATTCACATTACATTGATGTCGGTTCAGTTTTTTTTTTTTTTTTTTAATAGTTATCTTTTATTTCGTTAAAGTTATTAATTTTTTTTATTTGTTATGAAAATTTTATTGAATGAGATATAGAATTCTTTCTTTATAAACTATAAGCGACAATACCTTTCCGCCATATTTTTTGACATCTTATTGTAACATCTTTTTGAAAAAAAAAAATATATATAGAAACATGAAGGATTTATTCAACAATTGTAAAATCCCCAACAGGATAAGTAAGTCATTTCCATCACTTAATGATCCTGCCGTTAAACATTATAAGGCATAAGATAAAAGAATAATTATAATTATTCTTCCTTTCTTTAAAATAAGTAATTTATCTACTTTTTCTTGAGATACAAAGTATACACAGATATACAAACTATAAACAGAATGACGACCAATAATACTCATTGTGATGGATGATAATGAATTTTGTAGATGTGAGAAATATTATGTATGTCCTAGGAAAGTTCGATGAAATGTAACGATGCTACTACCATCGTGCCACAGAGTTAAGCGGAATTATAAGCAGTTCTGATAAGTTGTAATAATTAAATTGAAATTTAACTAATCTATTCTTTAAAATAAAAAGTAATAATCAAGAAAACAGTAAAATATGAGCTGATCAAATGGTCACGTGTTTACAACGCTTCTATATTTAGTCTCTAGTCTCAGGTTCAACTCACGGCAATGCTTTTAATTTTCACCAGTATAATCTACAGATTAAAATACGTGTTTATTCTTAGAGAGTAATACTAAAATAAAAATGTATAGAGAAGGTCATATTTTTCTAAAAAAAAAAAACCGCTTTAAACAATCTAATCTGCAAAACTATGTGAAAGCCAATAATTTAAGTTATTCTCACATCTATTTATCGACTCCTAAATCCTTGTTCAAAAAAGAATAATCACATATCGTATAATATAAATAAATTATAACTTTACCAATATAGATGTAAAATATTTACTACAATTATAACTTATAAATTATAAGAAGATTACATTTTCTCTTTAAAAAGTCATTAAAAATAAATGTCTTCTATAATTATTATTATTAATAAAATAAAAATATAATCACGTTAGCCGATTTAAAAAAAAAAAAATCTAACAAACAACCATAGAACTGTAATATAAGACTAAGTGTATATTATTACAGAAGAAATTTAGCTATAATCTGGTGTTATTTTTTGGAGCAATCGAACGATTTGTTGTTATTATTCATTATGCAAACGGATTAGATAAATTTAAAGATTCATCGTTCAACTTAAATGTAGAATGAAATAGAAGATAACCATAAAATCAACCAGTTTTTACGGAATACGGTTCTTTAAACCTGCTGTAAATAATAAATATTATCTGACCGCCATTTATTCTTTATATGAAAAGCACTATCGTCACCGAAGTTATTTTTATTAGCACATAAATATATGGATTACCATATTTGTTAAATAAAAATATTAAATTATAATATATTTTTGTTTGTTTTTTCAGTAGTAAAATTCTTGTAAAACGTGATAATAAATTATAACGAATAATATATATGTACATGATAATATACATAAAATAATATTATACGAATAATATATTTATTCTATGTTTGCATAATTACGAAAGAAATTTGTACAGCATAATTATAAATATCGTAAACGATTTTTTTGAAAATAAATGGATGCTGAAATGTTACACACATTAAGTGTTTGATGAATATTGAACCAACAATGGTCAAAGAGCTTCTAAGCATCCAGAGAAAGTAACTTTTGGATAGCTATGGAAAAACTCTTTAGAATTTATTGGAGATATTAAAAATTAATCATTGTTACTCAGAACAAAGAAAGCACTCATCGACGTTTCTTGACTAATGATAACAAGAGATAAATATTAAAAATTAAAAAACACGACTGACAAGAAAAAATACATTGCTCTTTAATATAAGATAATTACTAATACAGAATAATTTAAGAACGTGCGGGTGACAATTTTGTATATATATATATATATATAGCCTCTGACACTATCGGCAAACGTGAGTATTTCAACGCGGGATTATACATCTAAATCGGTGCAACTGTTGAGCTGCTAAGGTGAAACAAAAACATACATACACCCTAAATACATTACACCTCTTTCCGGGCAGTCATGTAAAAATACGTAGACTGATGAAAAATTTTTCAAAACTAGTAATATTACTTTAGCTTAAAAAAAGCAAACCATAAACATTTCCTGATAACGGTTACAGAAGGATTGATTACATAGCCTGTATCCTATATCGGTATTTTTTTACGAAATAACGAAATAAGGAAATTATTTTAAAAATGGATATTCATCGGTTAAATAAAGTCTGGGCAACTAAAGAAAACGCTTGAACTTTAAATGTTACAGTTTTCAAACTAAAAACTACGAAATAAACATGGTTTACACTAATGTAAAAACTGCTCTGTTTATAAATTTTATTAACAACATATGCATCATTAATATCATCCATTATGGCTGAAATAATTACCAGAACGATATGGAAGCTGATGAAAGAAAAAGTCACGTTTTAAAAATCTGTTAACTATATAATTTACCAAATTATTTGTAGAAATTATTAGAACTCGGGAATTGCATATACCACAGTAGCCAAAGACCCGTTCAGTTTTTTCTAAGTGCAATTGATCTGACGCTTGTTGAATAAATGAATGCTTGATAAACAATTTTTAAGTAGATTGGGCTTCAGTTTGTTTATATCATTTTTCTAAATGTTGGTTATAAGATTATACGCGTGTAGCTCAAATTCAAACTTTTTTATAATATAAACAGTAACTTATCAATCTATCTCTTAAAATTTACTACTACAAGATTTTATTTTATATATTATGTGTAATAATACATTTATAAATGAAAAGTAAATTTTTTTAATAGTGTACGAAAACAATTTAATATTTTAATTCCTTTGATTTAATTTGTTTAGAATATTAAATTATAAAATAATAATATATTATAGCCTACAGAAAATTGTATTATAATATTTGGAAAAATATAGTTTGTTACCTCATTATCAAAATAGAGTAGATACAACTAGAGTGTTTCGTAAGTCGTCGTTTAAAATAATCACCTGAAACAAAATTAAAACAGTTTTCATTTAAAGTGTTAAACGTAAACTGTAATGGCAGTATAGTCTTCATTCATATATTTTTATGTATGACACTAAAGTCTAATAATGGTTTTAAAAATCTGATGTATTTACCAGATTACTTCCTTTTACGCCTGTTAAATAAACACACATTTTTTTTTACAAATGAAAAGTACATAAGATTTTATTTCATTAATGACTTCTGATACTCTTTCATATTGTTATTTTTTTTTTTTATTGTTATTGAATTATTATTTATCGTAAAACATTTTTACAATCACAGATTAATAATTATTAATAAATCGATTTATTTCAAATAAAAAAAATATATAGCAGATAAAGTCTGATTCGAACCGATGTGCCTTCCCCTTGTAAGATTCAAACATTTATTAATTAAATTTTTTATTTGGCTATAGCTCTGGAACCGATGAAAATAAGTACAATTTATGATTTATTGTTGAAAACCTCTCAATGAGGTTTTATTACTGCAGTTATGAAAATGTCCAAAACTCAAATTTTTGGGAATTTTGAGCTTTTTTTTGGACACTTTTGATCCAGTTGATTGCAATCAAAAGGGGAGGTACACAACTAGATGTTACAAGAGTTCTAAATCCAAAATTTCAGCATTTTACTGCTAATCGTTTTTGTGTTATGCGAGATATGTACATACAGATGTCATGCTGAAACTACTCAAAATGGAATCAGAGAAATTTTTTTTGAAATCTGAAAACCGAAATTTTTCGCGATCACAACAATTTCTTTCTTCATACAAGGAAGTAAAAATTAACGCTGTCACCTTTTGGCATAAAAAGCTCAGACTGTTACGAATGTAAAACTCAGTTTTTCTTAGAACTGCACTGATATGTTAGAAAAAATTCAGCCCTATATAATTAATAGCCCATCTTTTCTATCTTAATTTAACAAGCAGTAGTCAACAAGATCTATCACCGAAAGTTTGTACAGAAATTTCATCGTTAGTATTATAATAGGATAAGAACATTGAAATACCCTGAGTTGACGTTTAATTTCAATGTCATACCATGAATGTTCTGTAGTATTATTAGTGCCAGAAGCTATATCAAGAGAACAAGCAGAAGTGATCGTCAAAGTAACGAGTACGTATCTTCTCTTGGTAGGGACATATAGCAACGCGATTTCAGTGTTGAATAACTGGCTGATTTTCTACATGCAATCGCTTTTTGGCGTTTCCTTTGTGGCTCTTCGTAGGGGGTGGAGCCCGCTGTCAAGACGTGTCTCAAAAATTGGTAGAACAAAGCACACGTTATAAGATCCTTCTTTCATAAGAATTATATAAAACCATCTGTTCCGTTAATATTATCTATCTTAAGTACTATCGGCATAGTACTTGCTCTAACATTTAAACATAGTTTGTAGTCGAGTAAATTTTCTAAATTACTACCATGTGCCACCTAGTTATTAAAGGCCACCTACTTTTTCTTACGTGTTTTGTTATTTATTTACTTATATACAACGCCAGCGCTAATGTATAGATATAACTTCACAAACTTTTTATTTTACTATCTGGTTAGGTAGAAAATTTACAATTCAGTCACACATATACAATTTCTTATTTTATATATATATAAAATAAATATACCAGTCTGTAGCATATTTTTTTTCAAAATTATACTTTTCATAAATATGAAATACGATAAAAAAGTGATTTTAACCTTTTTATATACAGTATTGAATATTTGAGTACTCCAAAAAATTGCACAGAGTATCTGGTAAACAAAACAATCTCTCTCCAAGTCATCCAATTCTCATAAAATTTTCTACTTTATATTATTATGATTACATTCGATGATAAGTGAATTTTTTTTCAGGATTGGGTGCCAGTAAAAAAAACAAATTTTTATATATATTTTTTTGCTGGAAAAAAGGCGGGCATATGGCCCACCACAAAAATGTTACTAGGTTTATGTTTCATTATACATAATTTTGTCAAATGTTTTTTCCAATTGTAACTAAATAACGTTCATAAATTTAGCGTACTAACGACAATAAAATCTTTACAACGAAAAACTTCAAAATTCTAAACATTTTAACTGATTCTCCGGTTGGGATTTTTATACAGAAATGTTTTTTTTTTTTTACCCCCAAAACACAAATATAATTTTAGGTAAATCGTTCGCATCAAGAAGTGCAAATCGTTCAAACGAATGAATCGTTCGAGAAATGTAATCGTTCGAACGAATGAATCGTTCATGCGCTTCATTAAAAATAAAAACGTGAGCACCTACAGCAAACAAACCAACGCACCGTGCTTTTTTATTGGAGGAAATGGATGTATTTTTAAACACTTAGAATTAATAAAAAACAAACGTTTTGTTACAATTACAATGAAACCTTAGTTGCTGCACATGGTTCAATGGAGAATAAACAGATACAAAATACGCTAAAGTAGAAAAGTCCGCTTTCAAGAATATCTGTGTCATACTTTTGAGGATCAATGAAAAATCCATTTTGTTTGATATTATATCTAAAAACTACGTCGCCAACTATCTTCAAGATCAATCAGCAACAAAACCAACTCACCAAGAAAACTAACAACATAAATCTTGTTTAGGAAACATTGTTTGATTTTATGTTTCTATTAATTTGTTTTGAAGTTAAGTTTTGGATTGATTGTGGGTGCTTAATATAGTTTTCAGCATGCAAGAGCTGTATAAGAGCATGCAGAGCAGAGTATAAGTGTTATTCTATCCTGGTATTTCATATTAGTATTAGATTAGTATTAGATATGTCTTACTAGATTGTGGATACCGGTGTTCTTTGGTGGTTGGGTTTCAATTAACCACACATCTCAGGAATGGTCGAACTGAGAATGTACAAGACTACACTTCATTTACACTCATACATATCATCCTCATTCATCCTCTGAAGAATTATCTAAACGGTAGTTACCGGAGGCTAAACAGGAAAAGAAAGTATTAGATATGTCTTGGTTTTTTATATATCTTTGTAATAGTCAAGAATGCTTTCATCTCGTTTCAGACGCACAACTTTATGTTCATAAAACAACAACTTATGTTCATAAAAATTCCTACTGTTTTAAATAGCTATTAAATGTACCCAAACTCTTATGGCGTCTGAGAAAAAGAATTTATAGTAAATAAAGATATTTTTATACCTAGAGCTCTTCTTCTACCTGTATATCAATTTCTATCGTGGTTTAAATCGGTACCATATGTATCTCGATGTTGTCTTTGGATCATTTATTTCAGCAGATTATGCATAAGAATCACTAAATAATGTTGATTTTATTATGCTACTATTTAAGCATTTTCATATCATATTTTCACATTTACCGTTTGAAAAGTTGTACAGCATTATTTAACGGTGAAAATGAATCGGTATTCGCTGCCGATGGTATGGAAAGTAATAATGAAGAACATATTAGACGAGTGAATCAAATATGAATATCTGGATAACCACCATTGACTCGAAGGGATTTAAGGAATATTTATCGAAATGTAAAGCAGTTTGAAAAAGCTCTTATAAGTTTAATTTATGTGTCAGGACTTTAGTCTGTATTTAATAAGTAATTTAATTCAGTTGTAAACGAAGGTGTGTACGCCATTGCATTTGATAGGGGGTACTTACAACCTATCTAGATTTGAGACATGATAATTATATGTTTATTTATGTTAATTTCTTATATGTGATGATTATACACGTTTTTGAGTTTTGTTGTTTTTTAATGATTTAATTATATGTTATGTCACTGGTTGAATAAGTAATTTTTTTCTATTTTGGACAGACTGGCTTGTTATTGTCATTATATTTAAGTGTGAAGGTTTCTGAGCGCGCGACTTGTATGAGAGAGAATGTTGACTACGTTGAATCAATTATCTAAATGTTTTGTCTGTACCTAATAACCTTAGCAGCCGATGTTAACTAAAGAACAATGTTCCACCATTATGAACGTGTTTACTAAAATTTCATTCCATTAAAATTTAAAAATATATTAAAAATAATGTTTTCTACTTCCTTCACAACAAACATCCAATAGTGCTTTAGTTTTTAATGCGTAATAAAACATAAAAACACACCTTACTTCCCTCATTATAAAAATTTAGAAAAATTAAATTTAAATACCAAATCAAGAATATTAATTCCTTTGAATTACGTAGTATCATGGTGAAAAAATACACTGATAAATTCTTTTACAAAACGAATAACTTTTTACAGTTTCATTTCCTTTTTTTTTTCATTTTGTCCCTATCGAAATGAAAAATTCTCACCTATCAAATATTTTTTTAAAATAATAAATATAAATAAATTTTATATCATTGACATGTTCTAAAACTTTAACTATGTACTTTCAGTAGGATAAAATTAGAAAACGAATTTTCAAAATTTGATAACCATTTGATCAAAGATTTCAAAAAGTGTTTTATTTTTTTGCACGTACTTCATCAATCCGGCAATCATAAGTGCAACAATAAAAATTCCATTGATAAATTATACCGACCAATATTGAGAAAATAGAAATGTTACGAAACAAGAACACTCTCCTACCTTCATTCAAACGTAAGTTTAATACTTGTGTGTTTTTTCTTTTTGCTTCGGAATGAAATATATACTGTATTTACAGATTCTGTCAAAACAAATGAATAACTAAATGACAACTATTAAACTGAGAGATTTGTTCTATGTCTACGTAATTGTGACTAAAAAATAAAATAGGAAAAATACATTAATACACGTAGCATTTTGGTATTTTTGCCTTTCTTCTGCAGAACATACATCATACTGAACATACGAAAAAATAAATATTTTATTTGACGAATAGTAACATCAAACGCTCAAAAACTCTCAAGATAAATCCTTATAAAAATGCGAAAACACTTGACACTTATACTGTGAAATAGATTTTTTAAAAACAAGGACGGAAATATTTCTTTGAAATTTTAATAAGTTTACCAGATATAATAAACATCTCGTCCACCTCCATTCCTAGAAAAAGCAGACCAATCTATCAGCAAACAGTCATCGAAAAATGCTTCCAGGCAAGCGTTCCTTTAAAATTATAGTAATTATCATCGCTAAAAGTTATTTCATTACCCTGTAATTAGGAATATTGGACAACCTATATTATTTACTGTTAAAAAACAAAGAGCGAGATAAAAAACAAAAAGAACTCGTCTAAGACAGTCGTCGTTTAATAAAACTAGGCGAACTACTCTTACACCTTGTTTACATTTTTTATATTATATTTATGTAAACTAGTGATAAGTAATGACGTCGTTCGCCAGCGGGAAAGCTGAATTTTGATCTAAAGAAGTGGCAACTGTTGCATGAATATATATCTCTTTTTTTTAAATTCAAATTAACATTAGAAAAAGAAACATTATTTTTAACATATGAAGCACTATAATTAAGCAATAAATTTAATTTATTAGTTGATTACCGTACATGTGTTTAATCGTAAGCATTTTTTAATTTTTAACATATTGTAGTTGTGTTAAGAATCTGATACGTCCTTTAGAATTATCCCATTTATGTAATTAATTATGCTTAAAAAATGTATATGTTTGATTCTAATTACAGATTTTTTGTTAATCATAATTAACAAAATATAAATTGTAAATATAGTATTATATTGTATATCATAAATATTATAATTATAGTGATTATACCATTCAGATAAGATTTTTTGAATTTTATTTTTATTTTTTAAAATTATATCTGATTTTAATGGTAGTTAAAAATGAGTTGTTTGCTAAATTTCTCTATAAAAAACCAATTAATAAAATATTAAATACAGTAGAGAAAGTAGACTTTAATAATAAAATAACTATAATAAAAAGCGATTGGACATTTGCACATTATTTTCAATTTAAAAAAAACCAGTGTGACCAAAATTTAAAATTTTGCAGTGCGTTTTTATCATTAAGAAGTCATATTATACACGTTTTCCAACATAACACATTATTTTCTAGAAAATCCTTAAAACATACACATACACATACACACACACACACACACACACACACACACACACACACACACACACACACACACACACACACACACACACACACACACATATATATATATATATATATAGAATTAATCACTTTTAATAAATATATAAAAAACAACTTTACATATATATATATATATATATATATATATATATATATATATATGTGCACACATACGAGTATTTAATTTAATTAAGCATGACCCGTTAGTATTAATATATAAATTATATATATAATTGTTTCCACTTACCAACAATCTTTAACAGTAATGTTCGAGCCCTTTCGGATTATTAACCATCCTCAGGAACAATTATGTGTTATACATTATAATTATTTACTTAAAATATCATTAATTATACTAAATTGAAGTTTATAAAAATATAAATATAACAATTGATCGTCAATAGGTAAAATAAAGTTAACGTTATCCGTCATGTCAGTATGAAGGTCTCAATTGTTGTGTGATAACAATTGTTATTTGATAATAAGTGAATAATAATAAGTATAATACGTATCTGATGGTAAGTGGAAACTATTATATAAATAATTTATATATACTGACTGTTTGTTTTAAAACACAACCCAAGCAAAACACTTTTTAGAAAAGTTAATACAGTAATTTCGGATGAAGAAGTTAGTAGCACCGTCTAATGTTGTTTTATAATCATCTGATACAATTTTCTATTTTTTTTTCTGAAAGTAAGTTATTTTTAGTTATTTATGTTTTTTATTAAAACGAAATTGTTTTGAACACAGAAGAAAGGATTCTTATTATGGAAAATTATTTAACAACTAAATCTTTTGTTTTGTGCCAAGAAGCTTTTCAATTGCAGTTTCCGGGTAAAAATGTGCCAAATAAATCTTCAATTCATCGTTCCATAAAGAAATATAGAAGGGACGGGCTCTGTTTGCAATCAGAGACATAGCCGGAAACATTTAGTATTTAATAACGAAACATTGGAAGATGTTAGGGTAAGCTTATTAGACTCGCCTAACAAATAATTACGAAATCTTGTGCAACAAAAAGGAATATTTCTATATAGTGCGTTTAAAGCTACCCGGCTACTTAACTTAAGATCATACCGAATTCATTTATCACATGAATTACAGCCAGTTGATTGTGCTGCTAGGCTTCACCACTGTCAATGGTTTTATCAGTTTGTTGGGGAGAGCATTAGAGTATTGGATAATATATTATTTTACAGATGGAGCTTAGTTATGTTAATAAATAGTAGGAATAATGCTACTGGAGCTCCAACAATCCTCACACGACCTCAATCAATCCACTCACGACCTCTACACCCATAGAAAATTGACGTGTGGTATGCAATTTCCAGGCGAAGAATAATTGGCCACATATTCTTTCAAAACACTCTTAATACAGACCTCTACCAAGAAATTGTAACGCAATTGCAAATTTAGAAATAAATGAGAGAGATTAGCGGTTTCAGTAAGATGGGGCCACATGTCAAACGGCAAGAGTAACAATGGAGCTTTTAACAAATTTATTTAAGTGAAAGAGTAATTCGACTTTCATAAGCTAGGTCACCTAGCTTAATTTCTCCTGCTGAACTTTTTCTCTGGGAATATCTAAAAGGTTGTATATTCAAGAATAATTCACACACTATTAAAGAACTGAACGCTAACTTCACTGAAGAATTACGAGAAACTGGAAGAGGTACACTTGGAAAGGTTGCACGGAATATGGAAAAGAGAGTAAAGGCTTGCATTGATGAAAATGGGGGACACTTTCAACATTTTTTATAAAAAAATTTGATCTCAATATTGTTTTGAAAAAATAATTTTAATATTTATAATAATTAATGGTATTAATTATAATATATAATTTTTCTTTAAACTGGCTTTCGTTTTAACAAACACTCTATAAATATACATATAAAAGCGGCATATGTGTGTATAATTTATTGAAATGCATCAAGGAATGTAAAATTAATTAATGAATGACAATTAATCAAATAAATAAAACATAATTCTTCTATTTTTAAGATTTTCTTATTTTGTAAGCAATTTCGCAGCAGGCACTGACTGCTTCATCCAGTGAATAGATACAAATTTAATAATTACGTTTATTTTTAAATAAGAACAGAATTCTTTCTTTACTAAAACTAAATATTATTTATCAAAAATATTTACACACACACGGCGCGCACACACGCATAGATTTTAGTTTATACTTTGAGATAGAGAAAGATTACTTGAATTTTCACGCGAAAAATTCATGAAATCTTGTGCAAGAATTTTATTGCAGGTGGTTAATAACTTTTCCACAATTTATTGGTAATTTTTTTTTATATGGGAATATATTAGTAAGCACTTTTTTTTTTCTTGTACCAAAATATATCTACAATCGATTTCGTAGGTAGAAACCATAAGTAAATTTATAAGCAAGTGTAAAGGAGTTTCCTTGAAACATCTTAATTAAATACATTCTTAAAAAAATGTAAATGTAAATCAGACAGAATTAGTAATAATAAAATGTAGACAACTAGAATTCCTAACTAGTCCAGTAATATGAAAAAACCAAAAGGTAAAAGAAAAAGTAACATAAGAACAAATCAAACCAGAAACATAAACAATCACAAACATAAGTGCTTAGACCACGCACAACTCAAGCGGTAGAAGCCCCTCGTCACTAGTATCACTATTAGCTTTCAAGGTCCTAATACATGTAGCCGTTTTAACCGCCTAACATCTTCGCCATTGTCCAAGAGGTTAACAGCTAGACAGTTCATAAGTTTATTAAGTTTTATCTTGTACTTGGTTGCTAATATTATATTAAATGAAATAAAAATAATAAAACATTAATAAAGTGGTTAAAAGTATTTTGATTTTCGGCTACTAGTTTAAAATCATAGTGAGAAAAAAAAGGCTTTTTAAAGATATAACTCAATCTAATGGTTTTACTGAAAAAATTCTTTACAAAAAATCTTACTACGAAATAACAAACCTAATTTTTCGGAAAAAGCACGGGAAAAATTGCAAAAATCCCTCTGTGTACAAGCAAGATAAAAAGATAGCTTTGAACTTATAACATTAACGTTGCTATGGCTACGTTTACAAATATTGCTTCTGTCCTCTAAATAGGTAAATATCTATAACTAAACCGTCAAAAAAGAGCGGGTATCAATAAATGAATTTTTGAGATCAAAAATTGCAAGTTAGGATACATAGGACAAATTAAAATAAAAATTCAAATTTACCTGTCTCGGATAGAGGCAGGTAACTGTTACGACCAAGAACCGAGCGAGTCTTGGTTAGGTTGAGTTGGCGACGGCACCTCCCGGAGCTGAGATGCTTAAATGCCGGTCCAGCTCCAGGAGGGGTGTAACCAAAGAAAAAAAAAAACAAAAAAAAGGGGATGGGAGATATAAGCCTAAGAGATTAAATACAGATAGCTAAGCAAACTGACTATTTTTCGACGGGTAGCAAATAAAAAATAACCTAAAACCTTTATCCAGTGACTTGATTCATTTAAATATAGCTTCATCGAAAGTAATAATTTTTCAACGGGTTTTGTGAAAAATAATTTTACATGTCAATCACGGTTCCGCTGTTCATATGTTAGGTATTTCAAAAAATTAATTAATTTTTCTGTTCATTAACTAAAGAAATTACATTTAAAAAATGTAAAATTAAGTATTTTTTCTTATTGAAATATTTTTTTTAATAATAATGAAATAGTCTAATTTCTAATATGTTTTAAACAATAAAAAAATAATAATATGAAGATTGTAAACAAAAACAAAATTATAAAAAATAAACTTTTATACAGTTTTAAAAAAGGTATTCAAAGAATTTGAAACGGTATTTAATGAATCGTTTACGATAGTTGTAGTCCAATTAAGGAGTTTCAGATCAAAAAAATCGATTAGTCTATCGTAAACTTCTTAACATTTACGTATAAGGTAATAGTGTGACCACTCCGAATTACTCCATTGAACTCATCATTTAATACTATACATAAATTAACTGTTAATTATTTAAAATAGAAAAGCACGAAAACATCTTAAAATAATTTTTCTTTTTCATTACTCACATTGGACAGTTTCCAGTTTTTTGTAATAAGAGGTTGTTGGAACCTTTTATCGACTAAAAATATATGAAATAATATAAATAATTTATTACTAGAAAGAAAAATCTAACAAGAAATCATTCGCATAAATTCATAAATTTTTATCATAATTTTTTTATTATAAGCATTAATGAGTTTATTTGACTTGTGTCCTAAAATCTGTTTACGAATTACACTCGTTCATTTTTCACAAAGTTAATATTTTGCATACGTATAATTTTCATATCAAATAGTTATACCAGGGAGAAAGGTGTATATTTTATTTAAAATCTGATCTGACAAAATAACTAAAATAATAAACTTTATGTTAATTTTATACGTAAATAATTTTTATGTTAACGATACAAAAGAGGGTAATGTGACTAGTATCATACCCGAATACTTTTATTTCTTTTTATCATTGAAGTTTTAGATAATCTTTTTATCTGACTTTAAGTCATTAATTTGAAAATAATTGTTATATGCTATAATTGTCAGTCTAATTCAAACCTGTAAGCCTTAGATGATAAGAAAAATTATCTCAGTAAGAGTGATCCATCCGAATATAGCTGCATATTTATAGAACATGTAACTCATTACAAAATTGATCAGGAAAATACAAAGAAAAATTTAATTAGTACCATCAAACTTTTAAAAGGTTGTTTCTGATTTCACTTTAAACTTTAAAGTTGGTTGTTTCTGATGCACGGCTTACACACAGATACACATACAACTTAAAATACTTATAATTTTATTTAAATATAATACATTTTCGTTTATTTAATTCAATGATTCTAATTAATGGGCGCGCGTATACCATACTCAATTCGCGTGGGTGTGACGGTAACTAGCGGCGAAGGTCAGCTGTAACTAAACTAATGTAATTTCACAACATACATAAAATAAATTTCGCTTGTACGGACGGTAGACTGGTGTAGCCGCAAGGTTTAACGCACCAAGTCGATCGGGCGATCGAGTTCGAGACCCAGCGAGACCGAGTTACAGTTTTTCATTTAAAATATTATTTATTTATTTAATTATACCGCTCACCTGTGACGTCACAACATAGCAGATGACTTGGGATAGGAGTGCGAATTTGCAAATATTTTTTTCAAATATTGTTATCTTTTAATCGTTAAAAAATATGACTAAGAAAAATATGACCTTAATTAAGCAAAATCTCGAGATACTGTGGATGATCTTGCTCTACAGTCTCATTCCCTTGACCTTTTAAGTTGAAAATTTAACGGCATCAATACCCTATATATAGGAGGAAGTTGACAAAGTCTGGTCAAAATCGGTCCAGTAGTTCTGGAGATATAAGGTGATTTAGAGGCCAACACCGAACACACGGACATACAAACTATAACATCCAGAAAATTTCTATCCGGTTTTTTTATTCGTTAGGTGTCAAAACATCAAGATCCGGTGAAAACAGCATGTGCCCAAATTGGACCGACTACAATAGTTTCCCTTCTAGAGCTATAATCTGCTACATCTAGACGGGAAAGTATAAATACAAGGAACAAGTATCGCATTTTCAGGTTATAAAATGTTTTGAATTAGTAGTGCTATGTTTGTTTATATAGAACCCACCCTCCTTATATTTGAATGGTTTACAATTTACAGCAACTTAAAATACATAATTATTCGTATTTCGTTTTTAAATTTAAAAATTCTTTTACCTTCACTTCATGGTTAATTATGTTGATAACCCGGATGTGAATTTGTTTTGCGGGTTTTCAAAAAAATGTTTGTGTAGTGAAGAAAAAGTAATGTTATTTGCAACATTTTTTTTATCATGCTTGCCTTTTATTAGGGGAAAAAATCGCTTCAGCTGAACTATAGTTCATAAATAAAAAAAAAACTCCAATTTTAATTTACGAACATGATTAAGAAAGAAACCCCCTGAATGTTTAAAGACTGGAATACTGATATTAATGATGATCAGCCAAGATAATATAGCCGTAAACACTACTTTGTCGAATGCTGAAAGCAGTGAACAACTTTCTTTTCAAAAATGTTTTATTTAATAAATTAATAGCCAATTATAATTTTTTTAAAAATAATCAGGGTTTTTATCTCCGAGTATAATAATGCTACTCTACTCCCCTTCCTGTGGTTAACAATGAAAAGATATGATTTGTAGGACTTAATATCACATGCTATTCAGTAGATTTGGTTGGTATTTTCTCTTTATATGTAATGCGCCAAAGAAAGACGACAGTTTTGAACCATTTATAAGATGTCATCAACACAAACCCGCACAGATGGGGTATTGCTGGAAAGGGAATTACCCCCGGATGTGCATCATTAAAAGATTTAAGATTAAAAAAAGTGCAAAAAGTTTAGTTAAAATTCAAATGTGTTCCACTAGCCGCATTGAAGCGTCCAATCGCTACCGATTCGCCACCGTTCGGTCGCTGTGATATAACCAGATTAGTATTGATGATCTTGGCAGCTTTATTTTTCATAATTTCTGATGTATAGCTTGTACTGTAACATTTCAATCATTGTACATGTGTACATTTATGTACAACTCATTGCATTTAGGTAGTGTTCAGTTCCTTCGTTCGTAGAAAGTCATTCAGGTCTTGTTTGAAACTTGAATAGATGTGTTTTGTTTGGAATTCATGTTTGTAGTACACCGATGGGAATGTAGATTGTGGCATTCCCATCGGTGGTATTCTGGCTGGGGCTTGATTGAAAGACGTCATTGTGGAGGTACTGAAGATGGTTCCGGTAAAGGTCATAAGGGCTAGGTACGGATGGGGTAACCCACCGGGTTGGTCTAGTGGTTAACGCGTCTTCCCAAATCAGCTGATTTAGAAGTCGAGAATTACAGCGTTCAAGTCCTAGTAAAGCCAGATATTTTACATGGATTTGAATACTAGATCGTGGATACCGCTGTTCTTTGGTGGTTGGGTTTTAATTAACCACACATCTCAGGAATGGTCGAACTGAGAATGTACAAAACTACACTTCATTTACACTCATACATATCATCCTCATTCATCCTCTGAAGAATTATCTAAACGGTAGTTACCGGAGGCTAAACAGGAAAAAGAAAGAAAAGGTACGCATGGGGTGGCGTGGCGACCAAAACCGTCAAATGGAGGTGTCTTCCCCTATAGGGTCAGGATATGTATACTTCAATCATTGTATAGCTATAATTTTCATGTTATCTAATGTACACGAATGTACCTAAGAACGTACTGATGTTTTGTAGCAGCTGTACTTTTCATGTTTTCGAATGTTCTGCGCAGCGTTTTCTACAACATTTCAATCATTATACTTACTTTCTTCTGTTTAAAAAATTAATTATTACTGCAGTTAACGTAATTTATTTCTATTTTTATAAGATTTAAGTTTGGAAATTTTCGCAGGGTCCGCTTGTGAAATGATATATTCGACAACGGAGACTTTTCAATGCTGACTTTATTCACTAACTGTAGCATTGGACGCATATTAGTTATGTGCAAGACATTTCCATTTTCTCATTTCCAATTTTGGAAATGTTTTTTGTTTAATGTCAATTTACAGTTTTATTATAGTAGCACCTAATATATAGACAGTTATAAGAGAAAAAAATACTGATATATCTATTAAGCCTTATTAAAGGGTTTAAAATATATTTTTAATTTATTTATCTACAAATATTCCTTCATAAAAATAAAATTTATAATTTTCTGAAAAATTTTATAATAAATTTCTTAAATACTAAGAAATATTTTTAAAATTAATGAGTAGCTCTTTTTACTACATTTGAAAAGTTATTTAAACATAAATTTTGCGAGTAATTCACTGAAATTGATGGACGGGTTGTTGTAAGTCGATTGTGTTTTATTATCTTTTATATTCAGTGTTCTTATCTCATTACATGTAATTTATAAATTAAACTTCATTCACAGGTATGTAAGAAAATGGTACAAATTGGTTAAAAAATAACATACACATTTAAATACCTAATATAAACCGATTTTATATGCCATAAAAAATTTAAATATAAATATTTTAAGTACTTTACAATATACTTTTATAATACTATTTTTAAAAGATATAATCGACTATATATATATACACACACACACACACACACACACACACACACACACACACACACACACACACACACACACACACACACACACACACACACACACACACGCACGCACGCACACACACACATAAAAAAGTTATAAAAGAGTGAAGTTCACTATTATTCGCGGTTAATGTATCCGCAAGCTGTCTAGGAATGTATCACCCGCGGTTACTGGGAGGAAACTGCTATATATGAAACAGTTATGATTGTAAAATTTCTAGTTTAAAAAAAAAAGTTGTTTTCCATAATCACAAAGTAAAGAACTAGTAAAAGCTATAATCACATAAACCAAAATACATACGTTATTTAAACAAAATAAAATTAGTTTTATGGGGTGCCCTAATTAATACAATAACTTAAGAATAATTGAAAATATTGTTAAAATGAAAAAATGTTTAAATTATAAAATCAAAGAAATATTGACTGTTAGTTTTATTGAACTGATGAATTTCTTTCATGATATTATATAAAAATTATTAAAAAAAATTGTTTATCTTAAATTATTTCTCACTGATTTCATATTTATTTTTTTATTAAAAATGTTCTATCATTTAGTTATAATATTAGTAGAGCAGGAAGAAAATATTTAACGGTGTATATTTTTGTGTTTGCGAAAATGATAAAGGAAAAAATATATAACAATTATTATCTCGCCTTTCATACATATCTGTTTGTTTTATTTGGACATTGTCTTTTTGAAGGACTATAATTAAATAAATTGATGAATTTGATTTTTAGTGTTTTCACTTTACGGCATGACAATTACTATCTTGCCTTTCATACATATCAGTACTTTTTTCATTAGGACAATGTCTTTGAAGAACTATAAATTGTTGAATTTTGATTTTCGATCTTTAATGTTTTCAAATGACGGAAAACTCTCGCCGAAACCTTAACAATTTTATTGTTTTAGGAGTTTGAATAGAATTAACTGCAGTTAATATTTCTATTTGGATAAAATATGCAAACATATATTAAATTCATTCATAACCTTTTGGTCTTTTTACATTCTTTTTAAGCTATTTTCTCAAAAAAACTAATAATAAATAGATGTTATTTAATGAACCACCGGATCTGGGTTGATCTGATGATAAACTTGTCATCGTAAATCAGCTGATTTGTAAATCGAGTTCTGATGAAGATAATTGCTTTTATGTGGATTTGAATATAGATCGTGGTGTTCTTTGGTGGTTGGTTTTCAATTAACCATACGTCTTAGGAATGGTAGGCCTGAGTTTGTTTAAGTCTAAAAATTTACCGGTACAGTTACATTTTACTGATAAGTCACTAACGACTTTAATTGTTGGTATGACTACAAATAAAAGAATCTGATGTGGATACCACATGACTTCCTTCTACGCTTTTTAAATTACATATACACATTTATTATAAATGAAAAGTATAAAATTTTATTTCATTAATAACTTCCGATATTTTTTCATTTTTATTACTGAATTATTATTTATTTATTCCAATTTTTTTTTTACAATCGGAAGTTAATAATTATTAATAAATCAAAATATTATAATTAAAAAAAAAAAAGTTAAAAAAAGAAGATGAAGTCGAATTTGAACCGATGCCTTCCCCTTATACGATTCAAATATTTCATTAATTAAAATTTTCTTTGGCTAAAACTCTAAAAACAATCAAAATAAGTACCACTTATGATATATCGTTGTAAATTTCTCAATAAGGGCTTATTACTTCAGTTAAGAAAATTCCAAAATCCAAATTTTTTGGACACTTTTACTCCAGTCGATTAAAATCAAAAGTGGTGGTGCATAACTAGATGTTACAACAGTCCTAATCTAAAATTTCAACATTCTACGACTAATCGTTTTTGAGTTATTCGAGATATATACGTACGTACAGATGTCACGGCAAAACTAGTCAAAATGGATTCAGGGATGATCAAAATGGATATTTCCGTTGAAATCTGAAAACCGAAATTTTTCGCGATCACAATACTTCCTTTATTCGTACAAGCAAATAAAAAGAAAGAAAAAATAGGTTATTCAATTTTGAATAAAAGGAAGGTAGAGTAGAATGTTGACAGATTTAATCGTTGACAAATAATTTCTTAAAATTTCATTAAAATACTGCTCTGTATCGTTAAAGTTAGCGATACAGAGCAAGTATTCTAGTAATAAACTAGAATTGAAAATTAAACTACCAAACCACATAATGTCATAACCGTAACAGCAGATTGTTTTTCGATATAGTTCTGAATTATGTAGGTAACGTAATAAAAATTAGATTTATGTACTGGTAGAATAGTAGATTTAGCTTTTAATAGAAATGTTTCTTTTGAATATGTTCGTTCATTTAAAGTTTTTCTTTATCAATATTATCAGAATATAAAAAAAATTATTTAAAACTTATACATAACTCAACTGTTTTTTTATATAATCATCATCATTTAAAAGCAACGTAATTTGAAAAATACTGTTATTTTTAGTTTAATTAGTAGGCTGGTTTCTATTTTTAATTTTATTTGTTATTTTATTTTATTTTTTTAATTAGTGTTCCCGTACATTTATCTAAGAGATTTTAAACTAAAAACACGGTGAACCAATACAAAAATAATTGGGGTTTAGAATAGGTGGGCTAAATTACAATATAATATAAAAATAAAATCCATTACGGGTGACCTAAGTTAGATTGTGTGTTATTTATATGCTGACAGATTGTTCCAATTAACGTTGACAAGAATACATAGTACAATAAACGGAATAGAACGTGCATTAGACATACTATCATTCTTCAGTTCCATGACTGAGAGTAATAAATGCGCGACAAAATATTAAAAAATTAATTGATAAAAAATAATAAGCATACTTTACAACTTTTTTAAAATATCTACGTACGAGTATGAAAGGTAAGATAGAGAGATATATGTTACATATTTTCTAACGTTTATTTAATGGTAAAAGAGTTTATTGTAAATCATACGTATTAGAGTACGGAGCCCCAATAAGATATTTAACATAATTTACTGACAACAAGTTTCTTTGTTATATAAACTAATACTTTATTTGTAATTAATCAATGTTCCAATCATTAGTATTTTATTGAGGGGGCGAAAAATCCTTTTGCATTATGATTGCCCGGAAGAAACATATGATAAATGACATTTTTAAAAAAACGTTACAACTAGCATCTCAGCTAATATACCAGAAGTTTTCATAAAACTATTATCACAGTCGGAATTTTAAAAATAAGATATACTTCTTAAAAAATAACAGCAAACAAAAAAAATCTAAATTCTAAATAAACATAAATGAAATTTAACGAAGTCCAAAAGGAGTGTAAAAGGCCCCTTCTCGGATAACAAAAAAGATTAAAAGTAAAATAATAAAAAAGGTTAGCACTAGAATTAAATGTAGAACAAGAACTGAATTAAAAATGTTTGGTTGGTGTCACATGGCAAAGAATATTAAATTATATGAAACGTATTGATACCTCGCAGGAATAGCAATACTAGGTCTAAAACCTTTTAGCATTGCTCAGGATACGGCGAATGTTTCTCGGTAATTTAGATTTACGAAGCAAGGCCGCATAACATTTGTAATCCTTAAGGATATGGCACACAGTCAAGCAGGAGCCACATCGTACACATAGTGGTGTGTTTTCTAATGACAACAGATACACGTGATTAGCTACGATAACTCCTAACCGCAATCGGTAGTGGACCACATTTTCTCGGCGAATTTTTCTACTGAAGGGTCCCAAATAAAAAATTCTTCATACTTGTATAATCTTTTAACAAAATGTTTTTAGTGGTCTCATGAGAGAAATATTACTCCTAGAAAATTCATTTTCAAATATAACAAGCAATACATGTAGGATTATTCGAGAAAGTAAGAAATGAGTTGGTTTCTCGTTAACTATTCCATTAATTCAAATATTCTGTTGGTATCGACATAAAGAAATCATTACTCTAGTAATATGGAACTCTGATTGGTAACTCAATTTTATATATATATATATATATATATATATATTGATTATAATAAACTGAACATGAATTGTAAAAAACGAAAATAAATTTATAACTGAAATAATATTAGATAGTAAGTTATGATTATAATAAACGTATGGACTCCCATCACAACTTTGTTGTTACATCTAAAACAACACATCTGGTCGCATAAAATGACATCATGACAAATGTCGACAAAAGGTCGAGGTTAGTTTTTCTATTATTTTTTATTTTTATACTGCTGTAACAAAATTTTCCAAAAGACTATAAAGTGTAGTCTATTACAGTGTAGTCCTATTACAAGTAGTCTATTGTAGTGTAGTCTTATAGACTATAAAGTTATCATCGATATCATCCATCGTTCATTATAGATTATTCCAACCGTGTCGATCTACTTCATGAAAAAATTCATTGTATATAATAAATCTACTCAGTAGTTGTGTTTAATAACGTTTCTCAAAAACAGTAAAAATTAAACGAGAATCCTAACTCACACATAGTAAAATTTACTCATATATGGGTTTCTAACTACCAGGCATGGTCAAGTGGTAAACTCAAATCACTTCGTCGTCTCAAATCACTTGTTTAACAGCTGATTTTTTGCAGTCGAAGGTTCTGAAGTTAAAATCCTAATATAGGTTAGTTGCTTTATACGGATTTGAATACTAGGCAGTGGATTCTGGTAAACTAATAGTTGGGGTTCAGCTAACTACACATCTCAGGAATGCTTGGCCTGAGTCTGTACAAAACATTTACATACCATACAAATCATCCTCATATCATTGGGCAGAGGGGGCTGTTTATTGCTTACTAGTTCAACAGAAGATTGCAATGTACACATTAGGAAAATGAAAATACATCGTTTCCGGTAACGTTTTTGCTAAGCGGGAAGAAATTGAATATGTAAAATAAACAACGATTTCTTTAAACTAAAAAAAAAATTATATAAAAAGTTTTATCTCGATAATGGAAGGAAATTACATATTCGATTAATTTAATATTTTAATTAATGTAATAATTTGATGAAAAAACAAATACGAGCCTAAAAACTTTCCTCCGTTTTTTTATGTTAATAAAAATACGGTTGTTAATGAAAACAAGAACTGGTAAAAACCTTCGATAAAGTTATTAAAATTACAATAATATTAATTACATAAAAAATTAGTAGTAAGTATTATAAAAACTATCAAGGTGAATGGTGGAAACGTCAAATAGTGGAAATACATAATAGAAAAAAACTGAATAAACTCCGTGTCAATACACTCATAAAGTTTAATCTGAAATGTAACAACTTTCACTCTGATCAGAAGTTTCTCTATTTTTTTTTTAACTTCTACTCCGGAATTTTTTTTTATATTTGCCTAATCACACGTAACTTTTACTTTAATTAAAAAGTATAATACATTTCAAAACGGGAAAAGAGAATCTAAGTACAACGTTTCAAAATCCAATCGTTCTTTTTTTAAAAGAAATTATTGACACAACTTAAGTAAAATAACTAAATATTTCATCCAGCTTATAAAGTATAGATGAGACACGATAGATACGTGGAATATGAGAGAATAACTTTTCTTCCAGCATAGAAGAAATTAAAAATTCTCTTTAAATCCAATGATTAAATTGTAAACAAACTCTCAGGAATACAATCGGTATACTGATATATATATGATAAATCGATTTTATAAAATTAATTGTAGATAAACTAAAGTAATTATTTTATTTTCATCGATTAATAAAGAAGCATGCAAAGTGTTTGACATTCTCGACTTGGCGGGTCGAGTCATATAATACATTCCACTGCTTTCCATAGCAGAATTTTTTTCTGCATTTTAGATCTGCGGTCTATAATTTTTTTTTAAATGTACACATTTCTTGATAGCTTCTCTCCCTCTATCTCTCTCTCTCTCTCTCTATATATATATATATACATATATACATACATACCTATCAAAAAAGTTTTGAAAAATATTTAAACAAGAGGGAGAATAAAATATTTAAAAGGGAATAAAAGAACAAAAAATAAATATTTCAATTTTAATAAGTGGAAGTTGATTTAAAAAAAAATTGATAATTTATATATGCATTGTAGATCGCTGTAATAGATTTCTCAAAAATGCCCCTAAACATAATCAAAATTTCCACCACTCTTTTAGTGAATTTTGAAAAGCACAGAAATAATATGATCAATGCCTCTCTCCCATTTATACGAGGGATATTCGGAAAGTAAGAAACGTTTCCACCTGACGCCACCAGGCACACGCCAATCGCGTATATATTGGTGTGCTCGTGCTCGGCACCTCAGTCAGCGTCCTACCGTGACAATGGGAACATCTCCGCACTGCCCGTTTTTTTATATACAAATTTGAAAAGTGTGCTGCAATCGAAAATCCCGCCAGATGTGAGGTGCGGTCTGTGATTCGTTTTTTGTTGGCAAACAACTTAAAAAACAATAGAAATTCATCGGGAACTGTGTGAAGTGTACGAGAACAACGTAATGAGTGAAAGTTCTGTCAGGAAGTGGTGCATTCAGTTTAAAAATGGCCGAACAATCGTTCAAGATAAAGAGAAGAGTGGACGTCTGAGCATTGTGACTGACGATCTGGTCTCCAAAGTTGACGAAAAGATTCGTGAAAACCGCCGTTTCACAATAACTGAGCTTTCTCTATGTTTCCCCCAAGTTTTACGGACTTTATTGTTTGAAATTGTTTCCCAGAAGCTAGGCTACCACAAATTCTGTGCAAGATGGGTGCGTCACTGAGTGGTTGAGATCACAGGCGGCAGAATTCTATGACACAGGAATTTCAAAGCTTGTCCACCGCTATGATAAGTGCCTGAATTTGTATGGTGATTAAGTTGAAAAGTAGTATTTTAGTCCTCTTTCACATGTATATAATAAAAAGTTTTTCTTATACTTTGTTTTTTTTAAATTCCAAAACGTTTCTTACTTTCTGAATAGCCCTCTTAGAAATATTTGAACCAAGTTTGAAGAAAATAGGTTCGGACAATCCTGAGATATAAGGCCAAAAACAGGAAAAATTATGTTATCTATTTGATAAGATTAAGTAAAATGTTTTAAATAATTTTTTCGTTTAATTTTATTTTTATTAATCAAATAAGGAATCGTAATAGAGAAAACAATGAAAACTTACAAAATACTAACTAATACAACAAACGTAACATAATTTTACAGGCTACTATAACTTATTATAAATTAAGATATTTTTAAAGCATATTTAAATTTGTTCTGAGTAGATCCGCAATGGAAAATGTGAAAAGAATGAATTGCTGGGATGAATGTTCACAATTTTTCGTGTACAAAAAATAATGGAATTAAATAACAAAAATTTTATAGGGACGAACACAAGTAGAACGACACGAAGTTTTCCAGAAAAAAATATATTTTACAAAATCTACAGAAAAAATAAAATTATAACGTTGAATATAGGTCAAGAGAAGTTTTACTTCTTTTTTTAAGAAAAAAATAAATAAATAAAACAAAGTAAAAATAATAGTATGGAAATAAAAGGAGGTCGAGGAGATGTAAAATTTTGCAAGGAGTATTAATTAACTGCGGAGAAAACACAATTAATTAACTAAATATAGTTAAGGAATCTCTGAAATGATTTAATCTTAAAGGAAGAAAGAAATGAAGAAAAAAGGACGAAAGATAATATCTGCGCTTAGAAAGAAAATAAGAAGCTTTTAAAAGAGTGATGATCACATATTTAACACTGTATCAGGAGTCAACTGCTGCAGACTGCTACGAAATTCTTTACCACTCGAAACCAACAGTTAATTAAATGGCATTTTATAAACTCCTCTTTAAATTGTAGGCTACATGTTCATCCACTACCCAGACAAATAAAAAAAAAGTTATTTATTCTCTGTTGTGTAAAATGTTAGTTTTATTTTTTTTTAAGGAAAAAATATTTATCCAAATAACAAATAAAATAATACTCTTTATTTAATTTTTGTTTGTTTTTTAATAGTATACCACATGTAACCTAAAAGAAGCACAAGTTTCTTTAAACCTAAAATTTCTTTAAAGAAGCCTAAAGTTTCTTTATAATTTAATCTTTAAATTTTACTTAAATACAAAAAATGTAAGACGATTTTCTGCGCAAATATGATAACTAAGAAATAAAAAATTAAATATGCACTAATAATGTCACTCCACAACTGTGAATGTTACTGTTGAACTGCTGTAAGATGAAAAGTAGTATGAACATCAGAAATGTATGCAGCAAAAATTATTACCATTCTTACTTCATACTTTATATACAGAGTGTATCACGAAGTTCTCTCGGTACTTTCATAACCTATTCTACTTGTAAAAATAATGGAAAAAATTCACGTAAACGTATGTCCTAAAATGCTTCGTTTGTGAATTACAGCTAGTGAACGATTTCGCTCGGATTTCAGTTACCCCGGTGAAATGAGATCATACTGAAATATTTAGAACGTTAATTAAGGAGCAAAATTAGTAATTTCTTATGGGTTTTACCTAAAAAGTCGAATAAAATAGGCCTCAAAACTGCATCTGTACTAGTTTTTGATAAAACTGGGTGAAAACCAATAAACTGGGGTAAAAAAATACTGTATTTTATGTTTGACGTACAATAACATTGTTAAAATAAACACATCAAATTTAGTTGTTTAAATAAATACATCAAACTTTTAAACAAAACTTGAAAAGAATTCCTGAGCAAAAATTGTGTAAAATAAGTTAAAATTACAAAAAACTGCCAATAACTTACAAGACTTAATTTGATGTCAGCGTAAAAAAATTCTATATTTAAAAGTATACATTTTTAGAGCGATTTTTTGAAGTATTGTTTTTACATTTAATTTACTTTAAATCTGTTTAGTTTTACTTTTATTTAAAATACAGATTTACCTAAAAAGCAATCGCTGACCTTATGAAAAAATAAGACATTCTAAAGAAATATAAAAGCTATAAAACTCGTGTCTTAAAAAAAGAAATGTAACGCAAAAAACCGACGTGATAAGCCTTCTACCGAATGTGAGTTAAGTTCACTGGAATACACAATTATTAAATCATTTTATACCCAACCTTTTCCTACTAGTTTTCTATAAATTGGATATCAAAATTTCAATAACTGATATGTCATAAATAATAATAATAATTTATATATCAAAGCATAAGAACTTAATATTAAGCAATAATATGATAAGGAAAGAACTAAAAATATCTTCAAACCATCAAAACGGCAAAATAATTTTTTGTGTAAAAAATATTTTCCATTTGAAAGAGAAACTTTCTACAACGGAACATTTAAATCTTATTGGACTATTCAGTGAACGGACCGAATCTTCAAATCCATTTAATGAATAGTAACGTTTTGAACATATATTTGGGTCGAATTAAGAAACCTACTTTGTAAAATTAAAAAAAAAAATCAAGCGGATTAATGATGAAAAATAGAGTTTTCTTTAATTAAGCTAATGATGAAACTAGAGTTTTAACTACCTGGTTTCTAAATTGTTTACTTATTCTATAATGCCGAGCATATTTTTTTATTTTTTATTTTATTTTATTGATGAAAGTTTCTCTGTGATCTCTTAATTAGTTTTCCTATAGGATTAAATTAAAGTTTATTTTTTCTAAACAAAAAATTTTATTGTGTATGTAAATGATATGACATTTTTCATTATTTTCTCATTATAATTGCTTAGTATGGGTTGTTAGTGATTCTTTAGGGTATAATGATATACGGTTTTATATAAAATAACATTCTAGTAAATTCTCGGAAATTATAAAGAAGAAAGAATGATAATGTGATTTATGTCAATGTGTGCAATAAAATTACGTAAAGGTTTTATTGTTTGTTTTTGAATAGAGATAGAAAGAAACCTGCAGACTGTATGATATAACAAATAAAATTAAAACATTTCTAACTTGAGTTTTAATAAGGTGGCTGGAATGCAATGAATATTGGATATGGTAAATTTATAGTTCTTGCAGTCACTAAGTTTAATTCTGAATCCTCTTATTTCAGATTCAATTCCCGTACGGTTTCAATTTTTTTCATCAAAATTTATTTTCTTTCATTATCGTTGTTCTAAGATAAAATTTTATATATTTCTTTTTTTTTAATAATGGCTGGGTTCACGTATCTTTTTGAATTAGTAATGTTTATGTGCCAAGTTTATCAACTGAAAAATAGGAATTTCCGAATAATAAGAAATATTAAATTACGAAAATTTTTCAACAAAAATTATTTAAGAGATTACTAATAGTGATTTATTTAAAATATTATCTCAACAAGTAAACTGGGAAAGACAGAATAGTAAATGAAAATTTATAAACGCCAATTTCAACAATTAATTGTCAAAATCACAAAAGTTAATGAGTGAATGTAGTAGATGACACAAATATTTTCCGTTAAAACAAAAAAAAAACCATTTAAATTTTCAATTAAGTAATTAAGAAATTATACCAATTTACGAGTGTTTCATTCATTGGTAAATACGTGTTAATTTCAAAACTTATATTATGGCAATGTTTTTAGCATAATCCCTCGTTAAAACAAAAAAAACTGCATAATTATATTAAAAGTTGCCATCTACTGCTATTGTATTTCATAACTATGCTGAATTGTTAAAATAAGGTTCACAAAATTCAGAACAAAAAAATTACTTTTAACTTTTCATTTTATTATTTAAATAATTCAGTAGAAATGTTTCTACTGAAATATTTCTGTAAACTCGTACTGATTTTCTAAGATGTATGTTGTATGTTTCAGACGTGTGGTATCTTTTGAAAAAAAGGGCGTCGGACAACTTCTTTACGACAACTTACTAATACTTCGAATTTTCTCAAGATTTTAGGCTGATGAACCTTAAACAAAAAGTTATTTAATTTGAAAAAAAATCTGAACAAACGACGTAAAAGTTTCACTGATTTTCGTTTGAGAATAAATATTTTTCAAATTGGTTAACGCTGAACAACATTGATACAATGTTTAAAAAAAACGCTGTACTTGTACGATTATTTCAGAAAATTTACTTACTGGAATCAGAAAGGAAAAGTAATAATATTTAAATTCTCTTACGGACTAGCTCCTGTTGTAAGCCTCAAATTAAGAATCATTTATTTATGATTTAAGAGTTATTTACGAATTTCAGTGCAAATAAATTTCAAATATACTCTAACGCTTTTGCAATTTATTTATTCATCTACATAGTAACAGGCTTACGTCCCCTTACAGTTACTAGAATAAATTGTAAATGAATTTTGTAGCGTATGAAAAATGCCATGCCTGACTGGGATTCGAACCCTGGACCTCTGGAGATGAAAGACCGAGACGCTACCATTCCGCCACGGAGGTCGACAACTTGACAACTGTATTATTATTTTTGGCTTTAACAACTTTATTACAAAAGAAAGTATGTTAAAATGTACTATTATTTAATTTGGCAATAAATTGTATATCTTTTTCCTTGGATATAAAAATTAAAAATGTAATCTATGGATAAAAAAACTTATGAATAACTAATAGTTGATGTTTTACAATTTTTTTAGCAGTAGTTTGTCAAAAATAAATTACTCGTGTAATTTATAAAAATAAATTAACATAAACAGAAGCTTTTGAATTAATAATTCTTACAAAAATAATTTATATTTCGACGTTTTTCGTTAAATAATATTTTGTATATTTTTTTCACCCATGTTCTCAGACGAGATAACTGCAAGAGTATATAAAATACCAACGGAATGATTTAATGTGGTCCTTCAAAGATTTTAAACAAAAGTCTGTTACTATAACACTTAAACAACATAAACAATTTTTAACGAGACATTAAAACGGAATGTTTTTCGATACGTATTAACTCTAATGCGGTACTGTAAATGCGACAGTACCCTCCATATGTCGCACCATACGACCTTTTACAACAGTCTACCATATGACATAAATTCCAGCATATGTGAGTAGTGGAATAAAAGCGTGTACGAGACAAGAAATGTAACTGCATCCATTCTTATGATTCCTAATTAGAGAGTCCCGACTCCCAACTACATATAATATTCTTTTGATGTGCATTTCTCCATTAAATTCTTAGGTTACTTATCTATACGATATCGAATTTATTACTGCACCGCTGTTATAGTTTAATCCCACAAAGAACCGGTTAAATTGCTCTACGTTACCTGAAATAAATTCCTAAAACTGGAATACAAAACAAAACTAAACTAATTAAAGTTGTTTTATTTTTTTGAAACGTTTAAAAAAAAAATATATATATATATATATTGACTAACAATTAGATAACTTTAACATTGCCTAGTTCTATATAAATTTAGATACTATCTATTCGCTGTTTTTTTCGTATTGCATTAATAACAATTTACATTAGAAGTAACTTGTTATTGAAGAAATTTAGATTCGTTCTCATAACTGGATTTTTTTTCATTAAAATTTGAAAGATATTTATTCACGTAATTTAATCATATAACAGATTAATTTTAAAATTATTTTAACAAAACTTTGCAGCTACGAAAATTTTAGAAAATGAAAAAAATTTACGTTATATGAAGAGGCAAAAAACTTTAGTAACTATAGTAAAAAATTGTATTATCTAACAGGGTTTCTAATTGTAACTTTTACTTCCGAACAAAGATTGCTTTAAAAATGGGTTACGTACTCTAAAAATGACGAAATTTACAGTTTTATTATGCTTATTGACATGTTTTTACAATTTTACATTTAAAAAATTTAATGCAACAGTATTGTACTGTGTGCAATGAAAATAAGCTTGCGTTGGAGTAGGTCGAAACTGCATTACTACCAAACCTGAAAACATGAACACCCTCCTAGTAGCACAACAATAATAATTTTTTTCTGCAGCAAGCTTTCATTTTCATCAAATACATTATACGTTCTATTTTTTAAGTTAATTTCTAATTTTTTTCATGCCCAAGTATTTTTTTATTTTTTGTAATTTTTATTATTATTTTTTTCTTATTTTAAACAAAAAGTTATAAAGTCAAACTACTGTAAAATTATTGACAATATATATAGCGATATTAATATTTTTAAAATATAACGGTGATCGGCATCCGCTAATTAAATGCAATAGATTATTATACTAGTGCGTTTATTTGTAAATAGACAACGAAAAACCATATATATTTATATATATTTTTTTTAACTGATGAATTAAGTCATCACAGAAGTTTACAAAGAAGTTTGTGTGCGGCAATATGAAAATAAAAATATGTAGCATATGAAAAATTCCATGCCTGACTGAGATTCAAACCCGGGATTTTTGATGAAAAATCAAAATGCTACCACTCTGCCAAGGTGATCGGAATATTTATTTATCCATTTTAATTAAAAAATATGAAATTTTTGATTTATATGATATTTATATTCTACGGTGCAATATTCCTTCATGAATATTTCTTCTTTTTTTTTTAGTTACGACTTTCATTGCGGGATGGTAGATCTCTGTCTTTCATCCTAAATATATGGGTAATGAAAAATGGCAAGCCTGGTCGAACCGATTAAGCTTGCCAGTTTTTCAAATGCTATAACATTCATCTCTCATCCAAAAAAGAGTAGAGAAATTGTAATAAGGTTGAAATTGTAATAAGGAAATTGTAATTGTAATAAGCCTTAATACAACTCATCTTTCATTCATACCTGTTTATAAGATACAATCCATGAACACAAAAATCGGTCCCAAGTAAAAAAAAAACATTTGTATTTCTTTATTTATAACTTATTTTTTTATGAAATTCTTAAAATTTTAAAAGGTTTTAAATTAACTTAATGAAGATATCTACGTAAACTTATTTTATTTACATCGAAGTAGACAGTTTTATACTTCACAAATATTTATTGATATTATAAAGAAAATAACCGGAGATTATTAAATATAAGTAACCTTTTTCTAGGTACAGATTTAACCAGGTTAAAATTTAAAAAATTAATTTACATGCCACATCAGTGATGTATATTTATCATTAGTTCAATCGATAGCAATATCTGCAAACCATTTGGCATAAAATGAATCGATATCAAATTTCAATTTATAATTAACTTCACTGTTTAGATAGCAAAAAAGATAAGTAGAAAATTCCTGCTTATTTTAGTAAGCCATTATAACTTTATAGTATTTAAAAAAATAAAATCACTCAAATTATGCAAACAAGTTTAATACCTAAAAAAAATTTATTTCTCTCTTATAATTTTCAATGAACTTTCTAAATTGAGAAAATTACTTCACTTAAATACCAGAAGAAAAAATGTATACGTTTTAAACATTCAAACTATGTGACGAACAAAATAAACTCTCATTTAAAGCATTTTATACTTCCAAGCTAATAATTTTTAGTAATTTATGGTGAATTTTATCTTTTGATTTGGTAGAAATTTATCGATTAAGATTAAAATATTCTATAAAGAACAAGAACAGGTAATTTAACTACCGCTGGTACGTGTTTAACTTTTGTTAAAATACACGCTTTTAATGTTAATGTTGTTTGAATTTTTAGCCTATATATAATATTCCGGTTCATCATGATCAACTTGACGGCAACAAGTTGGGTTACTCGCTATACCAGTGATCGACAAAACATTCCACCAAAATCACAACGTAAACATTACGTACGAAATAATTCGGGTATTAACATACACTTTAATATATTTAATTTTAATTTTTTTTAATCTCGTTCGGTGTACGGGAAAATTACCCGGTCGTATCCACTACTGTAGGATAATACATCTCTTCAATATTAATAATACCTAAATAACAAACTTTATAACAGATAAATTTGAAGAAATTTAAGGTTTAAAATTTATTTAATTTAAATAAATGCTATTTAAATAAAATTTAATACTTAAAAACTTTAATATTGAAGTAAGAAATATAAAATAAAATCAACGATAGATGAAACTTTAACATTTAATTGTATCATTATAGAAAACAGATTTTTAACGATTCCTGAGCATTGATTTTATCTCGAAGAGATCCAGTGTAAGCTTTGACTAACAAAAAATTAACATTTATTATGATAATGGTTAACAGAAGTAGTGTACCGTAAATGTTGGTTCACATTATAAAGCTAAGCTAAGTTAGCTATGCCTCCTTTCTCCGCAATGCCTACTTTTAAAGTTTGTGGCCAAAATTATTTTTTTAATTTCCCTTCTTCATACATATCTTATGTAGCATATCCGCATAACGTGATCAGGTCACGTATATGATGCTTTGCTAGATTTTTGAACAGAGCAGCACAAGTTTTGAAGTTTGCATGGCTAAAAAAAATAAAATTAAATAAACTTAAAAAAAAAATACTACATATAAAGTAAGATGTATTTCACGTTATATGTAATACTTTTTTTTATTGTACATAACTGAAAACAATCACAGAAAGCAGAGGCATTGTTGCCTTTTATCACCAGAGCGGCGATAAAAGGCAACAATTTTTTTTGTTGTAATTTAGTTAATATTTTATTATTTTACTTTACAAGTAAATTTTGTTGAAATGATTCTCATTCAAACAAAAACAAAAATAATAATAAATTTGATTGGAACAATTTCATTGTTAGAATGAAATTTTATTTATTTATTTTTTTTAGTTTATTTAAACTCCACTGATCTTTTAAGAATACAATAATACATGACGGATAACTAATATTAATTTAAACAGATTCTAAAGGTTTCTTTTTTTTTTGTCACCTCGATGATAAATTTATAAAATTTCTGTGGAACAGGTTTTACAGTTTAATATTTGTTCAATTTATCATTTTTTTATATTCTATCATTTCTGATATTCTATGTATTTATTCATCTTTTAATACTCCATTCGCTGTATATTTCTATATGAGTACTTTATTTTACAACAGAACTGTTCATTTTTACAAGTAAAATATTATACGGAACTTAAAATTAGCGAATTAGAAGGACAGAATTCGAAAAAAATTACGGTTTCTATCAAAACTCGAGACGTTTTAGAAAATCAATTAAGCATACAATGTTCCCTGGAACAGAACAGAACAGAAAAATACTCCAACGAACGTTGGAGGAAAAAGAGGATCAGTTTAGCAATGAGCGTTGCATAACAGCGTGCGTTACTTAGGACTGCATCTGGATCACTATTTGAGTAGAAGAGTCATGTCAGGAAGAAAAGAACTCAGCTTAAAATTAAGTTCAGGAAGATGTACAAGTTGCTAAGTAGGGGGTTGCAACTGTCATTATCTATTAAGCAGTTGATATACTCAACGGTTCTGAAACCAATTTGGACCTACGGAATCCAACTGTGGGGTACAGCAAGTAAGAATAACATCGAACACGCACAGCGATTCCAGAACAAACTATTGAGATATATAAAAAAGCCTCATGGTTTGTGAAAAACACTGAAATACACGATTATCTAGGATTGCCAACCGTTCGAGAGGAGATATGGCGATTCAAAACAAGATACAAAATGAGAGTGAACAAACATGTGAACTGACTCGCGATTAACCTCCTGGATAGTAATGAGGATGTTAGGGGCCTAAAGCAGCTGCGTATATTAGATCTTTTAGTTTTCCGAGAATTGAGTGAATCAGGTACTCTATTGTATCGTGCATCATCAAAATTTTTCATTTTGTTTCGCCACTTTTGTTGGTTCTTTGACCGTTTCACTGTTTCTTTATTTGATTAGTGATTCTTCGTGTGTGATTGATGAGACTATGTCTTGATATTTTCTTAGCTTTTTATTATCTGAACTTTGGATATTGGAATATTGAATATTCTTTAGACTCATCTGTTTATGTACTTATTTATATTTACTGTGTAAGAATGTATACATATGCATACTTACACATTATACATGTTCTTTGAGGGAATTTCAATGGAAACGCCCACTGCATGTTAATTTTTTTATTTTTTTATTCATTTTTACTTTTATTTTCGGTAAACTGGAACCGACTGTAAATTAAATACTGCGATAAAAAAAATAGTTACAAAAACTAATTTTCCAGTTATATTTATTTATGAAAGATGACTTTTGCAAAGTATGATAAAGGTCAAGCGTGATTAGGATTTGAACCGAGAACCTTCCAATCAGTAAATAAACATAAAATTTAAAATATGTCAATAAATATAAAAATTGTTACAAGTAACAGATATTTAAAGAAGGGAATATGAAGAACATTAAGGTGAATGCCATAAACGTAAGAGTGACAAAGATAAAGATAAAAGGTATTGTAACGTAGGGGAAGAGTTAGGTGTGAGAGAAAGGGATTATAACCTGAACAACATATGCATTATATAGCGGCGAAATTGTTGGACCGTTAGACATAATATAAAAAAGTATATATACATAATATAAAATATATTCAGATGATGACGAGAAAAACAACGTGTCCATCATACCACTTACCAATGCATAAGTGTCTATACTGTATTTACATATATATATATATATATATATATATATACTGGCATCCCGGTCGCGGCATTGCCCGCTCTATATGGTTACTTGCGTTTCCCGTCGCGGTAATTTTTTTTATTTTATATTTTTTAATCAAATAACCGGAGACATACTGTTTGCAACCAGTCGCGTCGCACATACAGAAAGAGTGGCTGTTTCGGTTGAGCCAACACGCCCCGTAAACTGTTGCACCTCTTAAAAAATCGAAATTCAAAAAAACCCGGAAATGGTTTTTAGATATTTGTCTGAAGAGTATTTTTACGCCTAAATCTAGTGAATATTTAATTTAATATAATCGAAAATAGGAAAAATTAACAATAATTTTTCAATTTTTTTTTTACCCGTTTCAAAGTCGAATTTCATAAAATCTAAAAAATTCATTTTAGATATTCATATGAACATACATCCACCAAAACTCAAGTTGATATCTTCACAGGATACTTCGAATTAAAAAAAAAAAAATAGTAAATTTTCATTTTTACATCATTTTAATCCTTTAAATTTGGAATTTCAAAAACTCCTTGCTTAGTGTGCCCTTACATCGTAAAAAGAACATGTAGACAGATTTTTATCAATTTATCTTCAGTAGTTTTTGCTGGACGTTGATTATGAATGTATGAATGAATCACGACGTGCTACTTTACATATATAGCTAAACGGTAAAAACATGTCACATAAATTTTTTTTTCTTTTCTAAGATAACAGAGGTTTAACAATATGGTCCAGTATTATAATGCTTGTAGGTCTGTTACGATAATACCGTTTGAAAAACAATATGATAATAATAATCTTGATATTTTGATAACTGCAAAAAAATGGCGGTTCTTTAGGCCAACTGTCCATCATGTTCCTTTTTTGATTTTCGCATGGTGAAAAAAATGATTACCAATGATGTACAATAAAAGTAGTATTTTTTATTTTAACCACGTTATTATTTTACTCATAATTTCAACTAACGCTATAAAACTTATTTACTGCCACAACTAAATATAAATATAAATTTTAAGTTAAAAGAATTTTATATAGTCTTCTATATACCAACGACATACATTGTATTCTTTTTGTAATATTATCTGTAAAATGAAAATTTTAAAAATCTTCTTTTAACTTCAATTTTACCATTATATCTATTTCAATAATTTTAATTTTTCTACAAAAAAAAAACCCTGAAAATCACTATTCCCTTAATGAATTTACTTATTCCTTACGTACTTACGAATTTATATAACTAAAATAATAATAATGTTAAAAAGTTAAGAAATTTTTTTAACAATTAAAAAGCTATAAAAATTAAAAGGTTAATTATAAATTTAAATACCTTTTTATAATAAAATAATCACAAAACACTACAAATAAATGTCTTTGGCTACTTTCAAAAAACAGATTATATTTAAAAAATTATTTAAATGTTACCTTCTACTTTGTTAAAAATTGACACACACCTACTTCTCAGGTAACGCCTCATTTAAAATAAAATAATAATATTCTTTTTGGAAAGGAAGTGGAAATTTATTTACGCACGGAGTGTCGGGCTCCTATTGGTGGCTTATCCAACCACTATCAGCAGACTACGGACTAAAACCATCCTGTTTCTACCAGGACTCAATCCGCAGACCCACCGAGTTGGTGTAGTGGTGAACTCGTCTTCGCAAATCAGGTGATTTCGAAGTCAAGAGTTCCAACGATTAAATCCTAGTAAAGGCAGTTACTTTTATACGGATTTCAATACTAAATCGTAGATACAAGTGTTTGGTGGTTGGGTTTCAATTAACCATACATCTCAGAAATGGTCGACCTGAGACTGTACAAGACTACAGTTCATTTACACACATGCATATCATTCCCATTGATCCTGTGAAGTAATACCTAACTGTAATTTCCGGAGGCTAACAGGAAAAAAAGGACTCGACCCGGAATCGTATTACACATTACTTCAGCCCGAATCCTTCTATCCTAGCCTGAGAAGGCCGCTACCTAATTTTCACCTGGCTCAGGATTATCCAAGTGGCCCTTCTTGGTCCTGAGAATGCTCCCGATAAATCTAGCCACCCTCTCCCAGCTGCTCAGAACACGGAAAATCATCGCAACCACGTTGTGGAGATCTAATGGTTCGAGAGCCGTCTCTAATGTCCCTCTATCTGCCACCACCTAGCACATTTTAAAAAGATGGGGTCGGCATGGTCCCTTACATCGGGGAAATAGAGGCAGTCGGGGAACGGCACTTTCTCTACGGCATGGAGATAAGCGCAGAGATACCCGTGACCCGTTAAAAACTGGGCCCCGTTAAAAATTGGGGTGGTGACTCCACCCCTCCATGTCACCGTTCGGTCCACGGTCTGACCAGTGGATAAACCTTGCGTCCATCGTGTTCTGGTCTCGTGATCCCAAGTTTCTTGCCGGGCGAGAAACGTGTAAGTCCATTCCTCCTCGGCGATGGTCCCCCGTCTTCGCCTGCCCGTCGCTTCCTGTAGACCGCCTGGGCCTCCCTTACCAAAAGACCAATGGTTATAACGCTGGTGACCACCAACAATAATAATAAAATAATTTTCAGGTTAACAAAGTTAAAAAATTTCAAAGTTAAAAAAAAAATTAATTTACTTTTAGAGTGAATTTAATTTTCTATCCTAAAAACGAATAATTTCTTTAAAACTTTTATATCAATTAATTGAAATATAAAAAAAAATTACTTTGAAAATGACAAAATAGCGATCATTAAACGTTTTTAATCATTAATTAATATTTCCGTAAATATTAGTTTAATAAAATTATGTTTAAAAGTAATATGTTAAGTCTTTTATTTTGGACCTTATTAGTTAAAATTTATGAATATGCAGTTGAGATTATAAATGAAAGTGTTAAAGCGGATCGCAAAAATTATGCAGACTGAATTTTTGTGGGTGTTTTCACTTAATAATAGAAATAAGAAATAATAATAATAATAATAATAGAAATTATTCTTAAATATTTTTAATTCAATTAGTAAAAATTTCAAAAAAATTGGTAAAATGTATAATATTTATTTTATAGTTGTTATGGGGGTACATGTATAACAAACATCATTAAAACATCTTAATCCGTTATCTTAATCCATACATATCTTTTTTTAACAAAAATAAAATGGCGCACAAAGGGAAAATGAAGCGAGTTAGAGCATTTGTATACATGAACATTTTTGTATATTTTGATGTCCTGAATCGGTTTTAAGTTTGGCTAATACTTCCCGGGACAGTTATATATATATATATATATATATATTTATAAAATAGGTAGTCTAAAAAGTACTAAGCCTTTTTCGCACGCGATAACGTTACTATCAAAAGTCGAGAAAAACTGGCATGTAAGTAGTCATGACATCATGACTTAAACGTCCATCATCAAACATTGTTAAACTATTTGGAGAAAGCTGAATTCAAAAAAAAGCTCGACGTTTGTGTGCCGAATGATGTGACTGAATTTCTATCTTCAAATCTCTATTGAAACGTAACTGCAATCGAGCTTTTTCTGAAGCGGTTGATCACGAGTGATGAAATACGGGAAACCTACCACACCTATGTGCGAAAAATATTTCGGTCGAAGCGAGGAGAAGCTCCACAGTTTGTGGCAAAGCCCACCCACACTGACGACCGGGAAGATTATGCTGTGCATTTCGCAGGACTGGAAGGGCATTGTGCATCAAGAGCTGCTGCCGCCGGCAGAAGGATAAACTAAGACCTACACTGTCGAAAATTAGCGCGATTGCACCTAGCAATTCAAAAGAAACGACCTTAACCGGTCAACAGATAAAGTGTCGTATACCGCGTTGACTACGCCAAACTGCGTACATATTTAACGACCCTCAGAGATTGAAAGTGACTGGAAGGTTTAATGCATCCACCGTATAGCCCGGATCTCACTGTCAGACTATCATTAGTTTCGGTCTCTCCAGAACTCTCTGAAGGGTGTTATGTTAGTTTAAAAGTAACCTGTGAAAACCACGTGTCGCAATCTTTTGATCGGAAACCACAGACGTTCTACAGCGACGGGATTATGTTGTTGCCGGAAAAGTGGCAGAAAGTCTTCAAAAAAATGGTGTATATGTGGTCTCATAATGTTATTTTCCAGTAACAATAAATGTGTTCTCAATTTTGGCCTCCAACGGCTCAATGCTTTTTAGATAACCTGATGTATATATATATATACATTTTCTTATATATATATTTTAAATATATATATTTAAAATAAATTTTGTATAAACATAAGTTCGGAAACGCTATGTTAGCTAGAATCGGCAGGCAAAATTTTCGCTCTGATTTTTGCGTTTCCGATAAAATTAAGGCAGACTGTAAATTCTTTAACCTAAATTAAAAAGTAAATTTTGTGATTTTACATGAAATCTAACCTGAAAATTTGAAAAAAATAAGCCCCAGAACTGTATGATCAGTAGTTTTTGAGAAATATGAGGTAAAATAAAAAATATTGGGGTTGAACAGCACAATATTTTATGTTTGGCATAAGATAATTTTGTTAAATGCGTAATAAACATATAAAAGGTTTAAAAAAACTTATAGAGAATTTGATTCTGAGTAAAATGGCATGAATAAAGTTTACAGAAACTAAATACAATTACATGAATTTCAAAGTTTACTTATATCAAAATATCACAATTTTAGCTAGCTATTAAATGGAAACACTAAAGGTAAATACATAAACATTAAACTTGCTGTTTCATTTGGATACTTGGTATCCAAATACTCCTACATTTGGATTTATATTCGTATACTTATTTATTTACTTTATGGTTTAGTTATTTAAGCAGTGTAATGTATTTATTTAATGAACAGTATATAAACTGCTCTCTGATTGTACGTAATAACATATAAATAAGATTGCTAATTTTAAAAAAAGGTTTCAACATTACAGAGCTTAAAAAAGCAATAAAATACATTTATCCAACATTATTAAATATCTAATAACTAAAAAAAAAAGAAAAGAAAAGAAATAAAGATAATTGTAGATTATGATGTTAAATATAACATAAAAATAAGAACTCTATTTCAGAATAATACATCTTATATAGAAGTATCAGTTAGATGAATTTCAATAAATAATTATATCTAAATAATATATATAATTATCGTAGTACCTAGATAGAACTTGCAGTATTACAATAACATATAATACTGTTATTGTTTAACGAATAAACAGTTGTAAAATCTCAATTTAAAATAGTCTGTTTTTTAAACTAATGCTGCTTTTAATATTTAAAACCCTTATTTTTAAATATTATATAATATGAATTATGATTTAATTTATAGAAAAGACGAAAAAACATAGAATATACAAAAATATGTCACGCGCTCGCTCGCGCGCACACACACGCATACGCACTCCATATATATGTTAAATAATTACTTTTCCTAACAATAATTTTTATTTTTGAAAATTTTGACTTTCTTTGATTAAAAAAGTATAATTTATATAACTTCGGAAGAATAATTTTGTAATAATCACGTACTTTCCCTCTAACATATACTATACTAACAAGGTAAGTACAAATGTGTAGTTAGTACAAAAAATAATCATTAAATTATAATGTTAATTAGGATTCAAAAGATAAAAAAGGGGATAGCGGACAGGAAGGTAATCTACGTACATTATAACATGTTAATAACACCTGTGATCCCACTCTATATTACTCATAACCACCCACCGTACCTTCAGCTCTCTTAAATTTATTACTTCTATCGCTTTCTATCCGGTCATCTAATTAATGTGGCAAGTAACAACGCGGTGACAACTTCTTCAGAATTCCGTTAGAAATGAATCTTAAAATACAGTAATACTTGGTAAATATATTTTGTTTGTATAAAGATATAGAATAATGTGTATATATTACTTTTAATTTAAATATATATATATATAATTCATTAAAGCTCTTTTCAAATTTTTTTTTTTGTTTTTCAGTAGATATAGAAGTGTTTTTCCCTCCCTGGTAGCTTAAGGCAGGCAAGAGGAAAGACTGAGCCACGGTTACTGCGGCAGTGCACGGGAACGGCATAGCCAGGCCCGGTTACCCCGCCTCATTGATTAGAGGAGGCGAATGAGGGGAATACAAGATTCGCCCCCCTGGGTTGAGTATTGCTTGAATGCCGATCCGACCCAGGGGAGCAGGAAGAAAAAGAAGTGTTCTAAGCCAAGATTTTAATCAATTATCGCAAGAAAAATATTGTCGATGTTCTACCCAATCTGTTGAAAAGTTTAAATAAAACTTGATTTGGTTATTACCACTTATTAGTATGGCGCAGAAGCAATTTATCGTGTACTTATTTTATGTTCGGAATTTCAAACTGTAGGTTATTTAAGGAGTGTCCCAAAATTAGCTGGACATTTTAATAAATACATCTTTTATTTAGTAATTGATAATATTTTTGCTTTATTAGGAAATAGTGAAATTGGGATTATGTGCGATACAAAAAATCTGAAAAATTAGCGCCTCGGCCTTGCTGCTCATATTCATTCAACAAAATTTCCTAAACTATGTTTATATAATTACTGGGAAAATTCAACAATGAAGTATTGAATTTTTTTTTGAGATCCTGAATTATTTTTGGTTTATTAATACACTTCTATCCTTAAGGTAACCCCAAATAAAAAAGTCCAACGGTGACAAGTCACATGATCTTAACAGCCAATTCAGATCATCTTACTGCGAGATAAAACGACCATTAAATTAATTTTTCAGTAGTAACTACATGGTTTTATTGTCAATGTGGTATGTCTTGCTGAAACCACATGTCTTCCACATCCATATAATTAATTTTACACCATTAAAAATTTGAAATCATCTCACATTATTGAACATCCTTGACGGTAACTGTATCCTCATTTTAATTTTTGATGAAGTAAGGTCCAGTCAATTCACGAGCTCCAAATCCGCACAATCCGTGACTTGTCGAGGATGCGTAGGAAGTTGTTCAATCTCTTTTGGATTCTCTAATTCCTAAATTCCAAAATCATGTAATTGACAAAGCCGGTAAGAAAAAATGTGCCTCATCACTAAAGATAACATTTCTTTTTTTTTAAATTCGTTAAATTGTTATTTTTACAATTTCTATGCGTTGTTCAAGTTTGTACTTTTCTAAAATTTAACCTCTACGTATACTGATAACAGCATATAACATTTTTACTTTTGTTTTATCGCAAAAAATAATGGCGGCAAATTTAAAATATTAATTAATTTTGGGACATTTAGGTTTTTAACTAAAATCGAATTTGACGTAATTCTCAACCACGTAACAAAATTTAAGGCAAAAATCTTGTCAAATTTTATCAATATATTCAATAATATTCATAGTTGATCTTTCATCATAAAATATAATTTACTTGTATCGTAGAACACCTATCGTAGATGATATATACGTATTCTTTGTCTCAGTGATAAAATCGGGTTATAATCTCTAATTAAAGATTATATTGATAATAATAGATATAACAAATCGTAATTATAAATTATATTTATAATTATTATCTATACATTAATCAGATTTAAAACTTTAATTATTTTAATTAAAGATTATTATCTACAAAATTATTTATCGTATGTCTCAAGGTAATGTAAAAATAAAGTGATTGCCTTTATTTTCATTTTTTTAACGTGAAAAATAGACAGAACAAGGTCTAGTCCTTCTATTTATATTTTTAAGACAAAATTTGTCAGGTTGCATTCTAGTAACCATCCTTGATAGGTTGTAATCAACAACACACATCCTGCATAGGAAAATCAAGGGTTTTATATAATTACATATAAAAAATATCCATTCTCAAACATGAACTCGGCTATCAACAGCGTCCGAATGAATGCTTCACTATATATCCCAGAAGTTTTCGGATTATAATAGAGTAATAGCATCTTTTTCGTTTATCTTTTTACGCGTTTGGGTTCAACATACATTGGGTTATAATATACTAAAATATTCATTTTAAAAAATAAATAGTAAATATCTATAATTAGATGTAAGCCTGTCTTTACCGGAAACTTGAAATTAATAAATCGTTTATTTTAACCTCTACTTTTTTTTTACAAATAAATTAATTGAGACTGAATGAAAGAAAACCTTTCCCTAAATTACTCGCGTATATTGTTTAAACGAATGATTATTCGACGAAACTAGTTAAGTGCAATTGAAAATTAAAGTATACCAAAAATTGAATTTAATTTATTTAAGTATAACAAAAAAATTATATTTTAATTTTAAACCTATTTCGAAATGTAACAAATTAAATACTATAGTTGAAATATTAGTCATTTACAGATATTCATAAATTTTCTACATTTCCCCTTAAACCTCAATACACTATTTTTAAAAAGAAATTACTCTGAAACTGTACAACTAAATGTAACTTCGAAAAACGTACGATAAAAAAATTACCATAAAAACAAATTTTACAAAATTCATGAATAACCTAATTATTAAAATGATTATTCTTAGTATATAAAGATTAATTTTCTGACACAAATAGGGATATACGAGAAATGAAACTATCTGTTAGGTTCCTTAACCACAAGATAAAACGAAATCACTTCCGAAGTTTGCAAGGCAATTTTAATGCATTCATCCCTTTACATCAGTGAAAGTGAGATTGACTCGTTTTCAGCACTAAATCTCGACAGGTTAAATTCAGATGAAATTCATCCCTGCAAATTAAATATAGAAACTGCAGAATACTAATCACCATTACTTTCAAAGAAAAAAACTCTGACATATATAAAATAAATAATAAAAAAATGGTGACTACATGATTTCCTTGTACGCCTATTAAATTACATATACATATTTTTAAAGGTATATAAAATACCTTTATTTTACTAAGTTATTTCACTAATAACATCTGATTTTTTAATTTTTTTTATTGTTGTTATTTATTATTTATTGTTAAACATTTTACAAACAGAGGTTAAGGTTAATAATTATTAATAAATTAATATATTTAAATTTTAAAAAAAAGTTAAAAAAAGGAAGAAAATGTTGCAAACAAAGAAAGAATAAAAAAAATTAAGAGAAGCTGAGGAACATAAAGAGACAGAAAATTTGAACACTAGAGAACGTGTACACAAATTAAGATCAGAAGAATTATATCTAACCAAATCACGATTAATTGATTGGCAACAAAAAACAAATAAACGAAATGATTATCAATTGCGACTTAGGAAGAATACTGTCCGACAATATCAGAGTAGTGAACTAAAAGATAAGAATTTGTTGTAATTTATTAAAGATGGACATGTACGCCTCAGTGTATATATTGTTCTTTTGAAGGTCTATTTTTCAGTTACTCCGTAGGTAACATTACAGCAGATAAAATTAAACAGAAATTCCAGAATATTTAAATAAAATTAAACAAAAATTAAACTAGAAAATCAAAAAATAATACGATTCTAAATTATAATTTTCAATTAATATTAATCAGATTTTCAACAAATCTACTACACATACACATATGTAATAATGCCTAATAAATTACATATACACATTTTTAAAAGTACATAAAATTTTATTTCACTAATAACTTGTAATTTTCTTTCATATTTTCTTTATTGTTATTATTGAATAATTATTTATTGTAAAAGTTTTTTTTTTACAACCACAGGTTAATAATTATTTAATAAATCAGTATATTTCAATTAGAAGTTAGGAGAACAGTGCCTAGTAGTTCAATACAAAAAAAATCATATGAATTCATAAAAAGACAAAAAAATCTGATTAACACATGAAAAATCTGACCACATGACTTCTTTGTACGCCTATTAAATTATTTATTTTTTATTAAATTTTTTCATTTTTTTTTGTTATTATTGAATTATTATTTACAGTAAAACTTTTTTACAATCGGAAATTAATAATTATTAATAAACCAATATATTTCAATTAAAAAAAAAGTTAAAAAAAGGAAATTCGGATTTGAGCCAACCTACCTTCCCCTTCTAACATCCAAATATTTCATTAATTGAAATTTTATTGGGTTATAACTCTAGAACCAATGAGAAAATAAGTACCACTTATGTTGAAAAGCTGTCAATTATGGCTTATTACTGCAGTTAAGAAAAAGTTCAAAATCCATGTTTTTTTGATTTTGGGCTTTTTTTAATACTTTAGGTTCAGTCGATTGCAATCAAAAGGGAGGTACACAACTATATCTTACAGCAGTACTTAATCCAAAATTTCAAGATACTACGTCTAATCTTTTTTGAGTTATGCGAATACATACGTATACAGAAGTTACGCCGAAACTAATAAAAATGGATTCAGGGATGGTCAAAATAGATATTTCCGTTGGAATCTGAAAACTGAAATTTTTCGCGATCACAACACTTCCTTTACTTCGTACAAGGAAGTAATAAATAAATTATAGAACGCATTCTTTCCCAAATTATATATAGAAAAGTTGGGAATATCCAAAGTTTGTAACTATTTAATTCTTAAAATGTTTAAAGTTTCTCCAGCTTTTTTTTTTGTATTTGCCATTTATAATGGACCGTAAGAAAAATATTCATAAAAAATAAATTTAAACTTGAATCCTTCCTGATAAAACATTTTTACTAGGGGTCACATTTACTGGAGAAACACCTATTTTGGCCCAGAGTTACCACTCTTCATAAATAGTTAACGAGAATTTGTATTTTTTTTAAGTTTTTTTCATTAGACAACCCTAAAGAAATAGTTACTGTGCTTACTGAAAATTTTAATTGTAATTATAAAACGAGTTATACAAAGTAAAATCATCAATACTTACCAGCTAAATAAAAGTTTACCAGCTAAATTTAGTTTCAACTAAATATGGCTTAATTCTGTAGTAAATATTTTGTAACACATATTCCTTCCCATTTTAATACATAATTTAAATAAAACGGAAGTTAATTTTCAATTAAATAATTTAGTTAATTATTCTATTTGTTTCTTCACTAGCGTGTAATAACAGTAGTTATGTTATTATTAGGCTACCAGTCATTTTTGTAATTAAATAATTACAATAATTTAGAGATCGTGCCGATATAAAATATTATTTTAATAATACTCTAAAATTAAAAAAATTATTTTTCATTTATTTTTTTTTCATACAATCACCTACCATTTTGCGTCGGTACATGTTACACGTTGTGGGATAATCGATAGCGGAAATTCCCAACAGATAGGGTTATAATAAAAAACAAAGATTTTAATCCCCTTATATGCTAGATAAAATAATAAAAGTAGTCTATTGTTTAACATTTGTAGAATAATTTACGCATATAAAAAAAAAAACAAAATAAACAGGTCAACAGAATTTTTTAATACCTTTAGATTAAAATATGAAAAAATTAGGAACGAAAAGTTTATGGATAGTACAGAAAATTTTTCATGAATAAAAAAAAAAATTATTTTGTTATACTACTATAATAAAATTTGGTTTGAATATTCCATATAAAAAACTAAGTTATAAAAGAAAGCAGAATTTCCCGTAGATTTCTTGTTACAATCTTCAAATTTATCACTGGTACATCTTCTTTGTTACTTCTTCAGATTATTAACTTGTAAACTTTAGAAAATAAAAATAGAGTTTACAAATCTGAATCGGTTCTTGTGATACGTCTATATTAGATAGATAGAACTTTTGAAAAATTTTAAGTGGACCACAAATCTTGCTTTTAAAATAAAAGAGAGATTCTAATTATGCTGTCATTTGATTGATGAATATCATGTTTTTAATAATAATTTCAAAGTACTATATGTTGAGAACAAAGTTTGAAACTAAATTTTTAGTAATTAGAAATTAATATGCTTAAAAATTCTAATTTACTTTTAAATTATCACTTAGACTTGAGAAGTTCGCCGTTATTAAACCTATAAGTTTTATAACGGCGAGTTTTATAAGCTTCGAATCTTAAAGTACGTAATGCCTATTTTTCTGAAAATGACCAATAGTAATAAATGAGAATATTATGTAACAGATAAATGTTTACATTATTATTATTATTAACAGATAAATGTGTATATTTCCTACTCTTGACTTTATCTTTATGTACTTTATTTCTACTGATTTAATGCATCTACCTTGTTTTACAAACAAGGTACATATATGTCTTTACAAGGCAGTATATATGTTTTCATTTTACAATTTTTGATTATGGATTTTCACAAGTAAAGACATCAACCATCGAAAATTTATGACAAAACTTTCTCATCTTCGTCTAAGTCCATGTCCGGTATTCCAATCTCATGATGATAATATTCAATGAGATAATTTTGGTTGGGTAACAATAATAATATTGACACGTCTTTTACAAGGTCGGCTGCTATTTCTTCTTTTTTTTGAAACTGAAGGAACAAGCATTAAAACCAGTTATTATTTTGTGATTCCCAAACTGTGAAGAGACCAACTCATAAAATTAATACTAAAAGATTTTGAGGATCTCAAGGGACAATTTCCCTAAAATTGAATAATTTTAAAAAATCTACGTTACTATACACGAACGAATCTAAAAATTCTAGACAATTGAAATCGGTTTTCTTCTAAATAACCTTTTTTTATAATTAACTGAAAATTCTATTTTTCATCAGCTTTATTAAATATTATGTTATACTATTATACCTTTATAAACGTAAATTGTTTATGTAGCATTTCTCCCGACAACTTCTCTCTGGATCTCTAACGGCATAGAGAAAGAATCTTACCCATTAAAAATTAGTTAATGAAATCAAAAATTTAAAACTATTATCTATAATAGTTTAATTCTTACATATCATAAACTAAAACTAAAATTTTGATCAAATGAGATGTAAGAGGATGGATAAAGCCTATCAAGACTAAAGCCGATAGGCTCGAATTTAACAGCTTGGCTGAGCAACAATTATCTGAGAAATAATTCGAATTTTGATTTCTTTGTCACAAAATACTAAAAAAATAATATTGCCAAAATTGAAGAAGTGTGTCTAGGGTGCAAAAAACCGCACAAAGTCATTCCTCAATAATAACGATGATAATTGAACGTTAGCAACTTCATCAAGAACTCTCATACAAACCGTAATTGCTTATGACCTGAAGCCTCTTTCTTAATGAAAGCCAGTTTTCTCCTTCGACCTTGAACAGATTAATTCAGTCTCAAGGTTCCCCTCCCCAAAACTTGAGCAATCAAAACATAAAAAGTTAGCTCGATCGAGTTTTTTTATACGTAATTTAGAATCGATCGATTTTGTTTTGAACTGATTTTTTTTTTTTTAGTGGAATGGCTGTCTTCTAGTTATTTTCACATAATATTACATATTCAATACAAGGAATTACATCTACCATCCAATTTTAAAAGTTTTTTAATGTGTAAAATACATAGCATACTTTAACCGTTTATGATTAATTATTATTATTCTCTAATGATCACACCGTTAATAATGAGTGTTTAAATTTTGAACTGTGCATCAGCGTCTCTGATCTGAGTATCCAGAAAAAAGGAGTTAAGTCACCCACATGTTATCTGAATTAATAAATAATATATATTTTAATTCAGTATATACTGATAATGTACAGGTAATGTATATAACTGTAAAAAAAAGCTTTTATCCTGTAAGGAGAATATAAATGGATTTTATCCCTTTTATAAAAACCTGTTTCAGGTGAAGTTCAACGATTACTGAATTTTATTATTATTTTTGATCTAATAAATAATAATGAATAATAAAAGCTTCTTATTAAAATTATGTTATTTTCCAATAATTTTTTATTAATATTAAACTAAAATATCCATCTTACTTATTTATTAAACAAATATTGGCTAAAGAAATCACTGCAAATGAAACAGACTTTTTTAAAGACCTACATGTCTTGTTGTAGACTGACATTTGTAACTACAACAACAGGAAGGTCACACGTTGCAGATGCTTACAAAAACATTAATTTGAACTCTGACCTCATATTAATATGAAAGTTGCAACTAGAGGTGGACTGAGAGTGCAAAATATGAATTATGTGTGATCAATTGTAATCATTATTATCGCTAAGAACAAATATATGTTATTAACTATAAAATACACCCTTGATGAGACTTTATTTCTTTTTAGAAAAATTTAAATTACTGATGTACAGTAACTGCAAATGAGACAGCAGGAAATAAGTCATAAAAATGAATTATTTTATCTTGGCATTTCGAGGATTAAGCTGTGTTACTAGTTTTTGTTGACATCAACAGTAACAGTAAGCAGCTTGATAGTGTGACTTAATAGCTACAGTAGTAATAACCAAATAATGATATTAACTGGTAAAAAAGATACGGTTTATGGTAATTCCGTAGATTAAATTCATATTATTAAAATTAAATCGTACAATGTGAGATAAAATCAATGTTATAACAACTATGAATTGTAAAAAAACCAGCAACTTAAAATCGTACAATCAATTGACTCATAGAAATCCTCATAATCGCCTAACGGATTCAAACCAGGTTGTTATGTTCTATTCCAAAATTACACAATTGTTTCATCGATGTAATGTCCATATTTAAGTCTACATTTTATTATAAATAGGCCTTATAGAAATTAAGAGTTTACGGGGCATTCTTGCATGAATGAACTTTATTTACTACTTTTAAAGTAGTATGAAATAAATGTGAAACTGAAATTTTCTTTATTGATTTTATGAGACACCATACGAATGGTATTGATATATTGAACTATTACAGTAAATTTAGTAGAAAATAGACAATTAGTAGAAAATTTCACCTATAATCGTAGCTCATCTCTTAATTCATTTTCTTCTCAGTTTTATCAAAAAAGACTACACAAAAAAAAATTTTATTTTTTATTTTTTCTGTTCCATAACTAATTTATTTACAATCGGCTCCTTAAGTGGAACCATAAGTAAATCGTTTGGTAATAAGCATATGAAAAGGGGTTTCTAAGGAACTTCCATAATAAGTCAACTCATATTATTAGTTAACAGTAAGCAGCAATCTTAAAGTAAAAAAATATATCTGCCAACATTTCATAGTCCATAAAAACAAACAGTTAACAAATAATAACCAATAAACAAATTAATAGCTAATAAAAAAATAAACAATTAATCAAGCGATAGTTATTCGAACAAAGAACAAAACAACTTGCAGCTATAAACAAAAAAGTAACGGAATAAACAAAAATAAGATCACTAGATTTGGCGATAGTAACTGCAAACTGTCGTTCAGTAACCCTTGTCAAGCACATGGAAAGATTTCCTTGTGAACCACGAAAATTTTAATATAAAAATATAAACTGAGTTATAATTTTTCAACTTGATCTTACCATTTTGGTCGTTCAGTTTTTAGATTGATGATAATATAAAAACTAAGAAAATATTGCTTCACGATCAAAGATACAATATTACATTAACAAATTTTACTGAATTTTTTTGATCAATTATCATTTCTGGGATAATTTTACAAGTTAAAATAGTGATTAAAAAAAACAATCGGTCAAATTCATTTAGTCTAATGAAAGCTAGGAATAATAATGCAGTAAATAGAAATAAAAATTTTTGATAATAACAAATTATAACCTGGAAAATTCTTTAATTTTGTTTACTACTGAACTAAATTCTATTTATTATTACGTTTATTACCCGCTGAAAAATTAATTAAATTATATTTTTTTAAATGTAAGAAATGTTTTTTTTTTGTTTCAAAGTAAAATTTACTATCGGTTACACTGCTACAGAAACCGCAAGTAAATATGATTACTTACAATCATATTGTAAGTAAATGTAGAACGGCTTCCACCAAAGCTCCTCAAAAATTACGTACAAATATTTCTATACAGAATATTTAATGTTAAGAGTACACGTATAAAGTTAGGTCAGAGAACAGTGTCACTGCTCAATACAAAACAAAAACAATCATACGAATTCATAAACAAGACAAAAAATCTATTGTGGTCACTACGTGACTTCCTTGTACGACTATTAAATTACATATATTTTTTATTTATTTATATTTTTTATTACATATTTTTGTTATTATTGAATTATTATATATTGTAAAACTTTTTTTTTTATACTCAGAGGTTAATAATTATTAATAAATCAATATATTTAAATTAAAAAAAAAGTTAAAAAATGAAATTAAGTCGGATCCGGGCCGATGTGCGCTCCCCTTTTAAGATTCAAATATTTCATTAATTGAAGTTTTATTGAGCTAAAACTCTGGAACCAATAAAAATAAGTACCAGTTATGATATATCGTTGAGAAGCTCTCAATGAAGGCTTATTACTGCAGTTAAAAAAAAGTCCAGATTTTTGCACACTTTTTGTTCAGTCGATTGCAATTAAAAGGAAAGGTGCACAACTAGATGTTACAACAGTCCTAAATCCAAAATTTCAACATCCGACGGCTAATCGTTTTTGAGTAATGCGAGATACATACATACATACGTACGTACTTCGTACAAGGAAGTATTGTGTTTTTGCTTCCTTGTCCTTGTACAAGGAAGTAAAAATGAAAACAGAACAATAATTAACAATGAAAGAATAATAACAATAATTGAACGAAACGAAATAATGATATGATGTGAGTTGATCTAGTTCCACCTCAAATCACATAAAGTTACCAAAGGTCCAACACGTGGAGTGGTTTTAGCATTCTAACGACTTCACTGTTGTCTAGAAGGTTAATAGCTAAATAGTTTTCGTGGTTGTTTAGGCACAATTTATACTTTATACGGAATCACTGCATTTCTTTTCGAACGTACGGTAAACCCAGATGTTCGTGGATTGTAAAAAAAATTAAAAAAATAAATTATACCTAAGAACTAAAATTCATTAATAGAATTTATATTTAAATAAACAAAAAACAAAAGTAAAAAAAATTCTAAATCATTTAGTATCACTTGACAGAAATAAAATTAAATTGTAAACACGAATAAAATTATTTTTTCAAATTAAAATTGCTTCAAAAATAACCAACAAAAATAAAAAAAATTATACTTTTTCGTTGTTTTATTTTAAATTTAGACTTTTTAGGATGAAACAACTGGTAAAAATACAGAAACAAGTAAAACACAACTGGCAACCATTTGGAGCCGACTTCAAAAGTCAAAATTTAAAGCACAATGAATATAAATAATTTATTATTTAATCAAAAATTTATTATCTATCTTAAAATAATTTATTTTTAAATTTAATATATAAAAATTCCTTCAAAGAGAAAACTGGTTTCGTGAAAAAAAAGTTGATTGAAAGAAACAAAAAGGCAGCTTGATAAAATACTTGCCGCTTGATAAATATACGAAAAATGAAGATAAACTTCTACTTATCAAACACGGGCTAAAGTTTCTGGACTGCAGGAATAAGTTTTTTTCTGAATGACTGATTTATTTTCTCCGACAAATTTTCTTTATTTATTTATGAAAATCAGCATAACATCATTCTATGTGTCATTATGTTACAACATTATAATACGAAGAAGATATGATGGCAAACATAATTTAAACAACATCAAATTGTATATGCAGACCGTTTAATTTTTCATTGTAAAACTTGTCCACGTAAATTAACTGGAAAAGTTCAAACGGGACCACCAAAGAAAATTTTTCGACAAAATAAAAAATATATCGTCAAATGAAGGGTTATTTTATTGTCAAATTCAACTTTTTGGGACACTTAAAAGTATTTTTCCTTGAACTAATAAGATACTGACAGACGTACAAGGTTGAGAGCTGTTTTTGTGATAAAAAAATAGTATGGGAAATTTAAACAAATTTTTTTATTTTAGTTAATAGTTATAAAATTAATAACAAAAATAGACAATTTTTACATTTCATAAAATAATTATGTAAAACAAAAAGAATGATGAGCTCTACAGGCAGCCTTCAGTTCTAAAATAACTTATGAGTAGTCCTGTGGGAAACTTTTGAATGGAGGCCACTGTGTCATTTACTAATGTCACGGCTACTGTCCGATGATAACTCGATTTAGTTACACGAACGAGGTATACTGACTGAATTGTTGTTGCATGATGACCAAACCACCGTCTGAGTTATCATTAAAAAATATTCAGCACTCCATTTCAATTATTATTATTATTTTTTTTTATTATACCTATTATTATTCTGAAAATAACATACCAAAGACAAAATTTCACCCAATTCTTTCATTTGAGGCGTTTTAAGATTCTTGCCTAGTAAAAAATTTAGATTCAGTACTAAAACAATGTACATCGGGCAATCTACATGGAATTCACACTTATAAAGCTTATATATTACTTTGAAAATATATATACATATATATATTGTTACTCATTGTATAGTTGTTACTCATATATATTGTACTCCCAGTTTATGTTCTTATATGTATAAAAGTACATGGCTTGACTGACTGACTGATTCATCAACTCCAGCGAAAAAATTACTAAAGATATATTGATGAAAAATTTTATACATGTTCTTTCAGTGTTAGTGTACACTAAAAAAGGATTTTTTGAAAATCCGGTTTTAAAGGGTTAAAATGGAGTAAAAATGACATTTACCAATTTTTTTTAGTAACAAATGAAGATATAAACTTTACTTTTGGTATCTTCATCTGAAAGTCTAAAAACCAATTTCAAGATTTTTCGAACTTTTTACCTTGAAAGGGATGAAAAAAGGTAAAGAAACTTTGAATAATGATTGAAAAATTTCCAAGTTTCTTACTATACTAAACGAGATATTCTCTAATTTTGAGTTTCCAAATATTCTTTAGATAATAAAACAAATATCTAAAAACCATGGGTTTTTGGGTTTTTTAATTTCAATATTTTAAGGCGTGCGACGGTGTACGGCGCGCGGCGCAACCAACCAACATAGCCTAGTGGCTATGTTGGTTGAGCTTTCAGTAACAGTTGCAGTCCACTGTTACTGAAAGCACATCGCAACTGGCTACACCTGCCTCTGGTTACTTGATTAAAAAAAAGTAAAACATAAAATTAAAAAGTTAAAAAAAAAATGAAAAACGAAGTACGGTCACCTCCTAGTGATATTTTCGAGTAACGCTAAGATCCGGTGAAAATACATTTTTACCCGTACGAAGGACGGGTACACTTCTGATCAAACTGTTTCTCTGAAGAAATAAAAATATACTGATATTTTTCATAAACTAAACAGGCGTTAATTTTTATTTATCATTATATTTCTCAAAAGCATAAGTTTAGTGAATACAGGAGGTCCAGAGGCCAAAGCCCCCTGGCTAGACGGGAAAGGCGAGTAAAGCGAACCTTTACCTGCTGAATATGCCCTGACCGGGTTACTTGAGATGGGAACGCAAGTAATCGTATTGCGTGGGTGAAGCCGCAACGGGAATGCGAGTGTGTGTATATATATATATATATATATATATATATATATATATATATATATATATACATACAACTTTTATTATACCAGTGAAACAATTTATGATATTTAAAATAATTGTACTGTAATAGGTACAATAGTGTAATATATATAGTGAGTGTATATATACACTCGCATTATATACTCGAATAAAATACTTTCACGAAAAAAGTTCGGTTTAAAACTTTTTTTTTTCAAAAAATAGATACGTTTAAGAATTTTTATCATGCTTTGCATTTCTCACAAAATTAGTCGATTATCTTATTTTAGATATTTTTGACAATGCTGAACGGTTTAACCAATTTGTTCAAGTAATCTAACATAATCAAGATCAAATCGTTGTAAACGTTTGACACGTTGTAAATTAAACTATTTGCCAAAGTAAATAGTTCAATAGGTACTAATTCGTGCTTGACCATATATTTTTTTCTAACAACTTCAAAAATATATGAGATTCTCTATTCCTAATAAATCAATTCACGAACTAATAAATAAATTTCCATTTTTTGATTGTATTTTGATCAGGAAGTACCACTGGTAGTCCAATAATAAGTTTCTTATAGATAAAATCGGTTAAAATAATTTAAAAAGAAAAATTTAATTAAATGGTCAAGTAGATTACTTCAAGGTACTCATATTTTTTATTTTATTTTAATGATTATTTCGTACTGATTTGATATAGTATAGTAAAGTAATGCTAAATTGTGATGATATTTAATATAAATTTACGGAAAACGTCCAAGGAAATTACCTGAGAATGAGGTAAAAATATTACATATAACTTATCTCACTCTAGTCATTTCGCATAAACTTTATCTCTAGCATCGTTTTCCGATATCCTTTTTTTAACCGATAACTTATAAAGGAGATGGTTCGCTGGTTTGTATACGTATTATTTATATACTGAACTTCAACTATTACTTCTCACCAAATGTAATGCTTTTATTTATTACTTTATGTTAAATATTATTAAAAAAATTTTTTTTTTAAATATTGAAAATCTTTTTTATAAAAATCTGATGTGAACAACACATGACTTCCTTGTACGCCTATTAAATTACATATATCTATATTTTTTTTTATTATTGAATTATTATTCATTGTAAATTATTTTTTTATAAACAGAGTTTAATAATTATTAATAAATCAATATATTTAAATTAAAAAAAAAAGTTGAACAAAAGGAAATGAAGTGATTTCACATTCTAACCGATGTGCTAAATATCCAAATGTTTCATTAATTAAAGTTTTAATGAGCTACAATTTTCGGACCAATGAAAATAAGTACCACTTATGATATATCGTTGAAAAGCTCTCAATGAGGGCTTATTTTACTGCAGTTAAGAAAAAATCCAAAATCCAATTTTTTGGAATTTTGGATTTTTTTGGAAACATTTGGTCCAATCGATTGCGATTAAAAGGGAATGTTCACAACTAGATATTACAACTGTCCTAAATCCAAAATTTCAATATTCTATGGCTAATCGTTTTTGAGTTATGCGCGAAATACCCATACACACGTACGTACGTCACGCTGAAACTAATCAAAATGTATTCAGGGATGGTCGGAATGGACACTTCCGTTGAAATCAGAAACCGAAATGTTTGCGATCGCAATACTTCCTTTACTTCGTACAAGGAAGTAAAAAGATTGGAAAAAATTCAATCAACAGTTCCCACTGGTAATCCAGCATTAAAATTTTCAAAATATATATATTATAAATACAGGCGATTAAAATATCTTTTATATTTTTCTTTCATCATCAATCATTAATGTTGAATTTTTATCATGTGATGAGATATATATACATTCTGATCCAAAGTATTATTCTGCAAAATTTCAGGAAAATTACTGGGAAAACTTAGAATTAATAAATATTCCTGTATTCCGTGCAGTTTTATTTCACCTTGGTAACAGCAATTACTTCGTTTCTTTACATTCCTTCATATTTTACTTCGTTGTTCGAAGTACAGGAAGTATTGTAATCGCGAAAAATTTTGGTTTTTATACTTTAACGGAAATATCAATTTTGACCAACCCTGAATCAATTTTGACTAGTTTTAGCGTGAAGTCTGTACGTATGTATTTTGCATAACTAAAAAATGAATAGCCGTAGGATGTTGAAATTTTGGATTTAGGACTGTTGTAACAACTAATTGTGCACCTTCCTTTTTGATTATAATCGACTGAACCAAAAGTGTCCAAAAAAAGCCCGAAATTCAAAAGATTTGGTTTTTGAACTTTTTCATAACTGCAGTAATTAAGAGCTTTTCAACGATGTATAATAAGCAATACTTATTTTCATTGGTTCCAGAGTTATAGCCAAATAAAATTTCAGTTCGAATCCGACTTCGATCCCTTTTTTTATTAACATTTTTTTTTTTTAATTATTTTGTTTTATTAATAATTATTACCTCTGATTGTAAAAAAGTTTTTACAATAAATAATAACACTAAAAAATATAAATATGAAAAAATATCAGTCATTCATGAAATAAAATTTGATGTACTTTTCATTTAAAAAAAAAAAAATATGTAAATTTAATTTAATGATATAAGGAAGTCATGTAGTGTCCACATCTGATTTTTTTATCAAGATGCAAGTTTCCCTCTTTCCGATTTTTACGAACGGCTTCTTCATTAAGTTGCTGATTAGTGGTTCATTTTAATTGGCACTGACTTTTTAAAAAGTCCAAATTTAATAAACAGTTTTTAATTTTCAATTTTATTAGCTCAATTTTAATTATTCAGACGTTTTTACTTTTTTTATCTTCTTCCAAACAGTTTTTTCTTATATGACAGACTTTTGGTGTCTCCTTTTTTGGCTTACGTACATTTAAAATAAAAGTGAAAATAATACTTTAATAAGCGCTACAATAAAAGTAAAACTTACTTTAAAAAAAAAATTTGAAGTTTTACCAAATTAGGAATTAATAAGATGTCTGTTTGTTTCTAACGTATAACTTCAAAACTTCGAAGTTTAAAGAATAACTTTAAAAAATTATATGTTTCACTTTTAAGCAATTTGTGAAGTAGATTTTATATGAATATTTATTAAAGTTTAACATTTCACTCTCTTAGTATGCATTTTATCAAGAAATCGTCTAAGCTGAAAATTAAAGCAATTCTAAACAAGCTTTGTAGGAAATATTTTTTATCATTCCACTTAGGATTCGCCAAATTTAATTTTTTTTTTTTTTAAGCAATTTAGAAAATAAATTTTAAAATACTAACTTAAGAAACTTTATTGTGATAGAATGGTTATTTGAAATAATTAATTAACGAGAAACGACGAATAATTCTGAATAATTTCGTCATCTAACGACTGTTATTTATTAATCTGTTATCAGTCATAAGTCAAATGCTTTCTTAAACCACTACCAAAAGATGGAATAATTGAGATAAGACAGAGCTACTAATTAAACGCCAGTAATCAAACTACACAGACTCATTAGAAATTCAGATCCAATTAATGTAGCTGTAACTTTTATATTACATTTTAACTTCTTTTATCAGCAATAATCATAAAACAAATAATACCAGTTTTAACAACTGACTTGTACATTTTTAGATTTCTAACCTTCAATTATCCACGGTTACATTTCTCTTTATGTTACATTATTTTAATATAAAAAGTAAAAGCGATCTATTTCGAACGAAATTAATTGTAAATATTAATTTTCGTGACGATTTTCAATTTTTTCTGGTTTTTAATCGTACGTCCAAAAATATTTTTGTCGTTTTTTAGTTTAAGTTAAAACAATTTTAAACTCGCATCATTACTATAAACAAAATAATTATGTTAAAAAATTATTAAAATTAGTAAAATTTTGATTAATGCTACATGTGTATGTTTTACCCAAGATAACCGTGACATATTTGATAATAATAAAATTTGATGAGCATCGAAATTAAACTTTCTTTTGTGTTTATTATTGCATTTTGCCTAATGATGTTTTTTCATATAAGTTTTTGAAAGAAAATACATTTACAAAGGCCAAATATCTTTGAAAAAAAAACTTGGATTACTTTTTGTACGAATGTCTGTTGAATTTTTAGTAAGAAAACTATTTTTCAACAACTTTTCAGTATTTAATTAATATAAACGTTATTATTATTATCTATAATTTTTAAATGGCTAGAGGTAGGATATACTTACTAAATAAGTTAAAATGTAAATGAAATTTATTGTTTCAAATTTTGTCGTAAAAAATATAGATAAACATTTTTTAATAGCTATTTTAATCATAATTGTTACAGTCGCTAAACGTTTCTGTGTGTAATTTGTTCGTATTATTTACGCACAGTCAGAATGCAATAGTTACAAATTCCATGAGTTCCGGATGCACCAAAAAAAAAAGAAGTGTAATAACCTCTATTCAGTAAGAATCAATCTAATTGGTCGATAGGATAAGGTATGTTACATCAATTTCCTCGCTTCTACCTACGCCAATTAACCCTTGAAACCAGTAGCGGATCACGGTCGAGTGAGATATCATTGGAAAAGCAATAATATAGTTAATTAGGTTAGGAGTACATAAAAAAAATCTCTGATTCGGTGCAATAAGGTTACTTTTAACGATTTAGGTATTAAGAACGTTTTCTACACATTTTACTGTTAATGAAACAGCTATGAAACAGTGGGATTATTTTCTAACAAATAGCAGCAAATTAATATCTGTATCGAGTCTGTATAAGTTTTATTTGTTTCCAGAGTTTTAGTCATTTTTTTTCAAAATACTTTTCCTTTTTATACAAGAGGAAGAGGAATAGCTGATCATTTTATCTTCTTCTCGTAACAGTTACATAGGACCTCATTTTATGTATCACATGATGAATAAAATATCGTTAATATTTTGGATTTTAATTTAAAAAAAAAAAATTGTGTTCAAATATAAAACAATTGTAGCAGATCAATCATAATGAATACTGATGATAATTGTCACTATTCCCCTTACACCTTATGATAAATCTGTTTCTTTTATGAAATTTGATACTGATGCGTTTAAGAAAATGTAGGAAACTAGCTCTAAAACCTAAGTGTATATATACGTAAGTAATTAATAAATAAATATATATTTATTTATTTATATGTACACAAGTAAGGTTATTATATTTTATTAACAATTCAAGTTATATTTTTGAATACTAAAATCACACTAAAAACTCAATACAGGGCAAATTATAAATATGCAGTTATGTACATAATGTCGTAAGAGTAACCTTGTAATACTACAATCTCAAACCTAATTTGATCTAAAATATTAGCAATACGGTAAAAAATGTTAATTTTTTCTTCCTTGTACGCTTTAAAGGAAGTATTGTAATCGTGAAAAATTTCGATTGTCAGATTTCAACGGAAATATCCATTTTGACTATCCCTGAATTTATTTTGACTAGTTTCGGCGTGACGTCTGTACGTACGTACATGAGGATGTATTTCGCATAAAACGATTAGCCGTAGTATATTGAAAATTTGCATTTAGAACTGTTGTAATATCTAATTATGAACCTTCCCATTTTGGTTCCAATCGACTATACCAAAAGTGTCAAAAAAGCCAAAAATCCAAAAATTTGGATTTTGGACTTATTCTTAACTGCAGCTCTCATTGAGAGCGTTTTAACGATATATATCATAAGTGGTACTTATTTTTATTGGTTCCAGAGTTATAGCAAAATAAAATTTTAATTAACGAAATATTTGGATCTTACAAGGGAAAGGCATATTGGTTCGAATGCGACTTCATCTCCTTTCTTTGTTTATAACTTATTTTGTAATTTAAATATATTTATTTATTTATAATTATTAACCTCTGACAGTGTAAAAAATTTACAATAAATAATAATTCATAAATAAATAAGAAAAAATATCAGAAGTTATTAGTGAAATAAAATTGATTGTTCTATTCATTTTTAAAAAAATATGTACATGTAATTTAACAGGCGTACAAGGAAGTCATGTGGTGTCCACATCAGATATTTTTCAGGAGTTTATTGATATTGTGTATGTTATATGTTGTAAAAAAAGATATCCATTGAGAAAATGTAACCTTACAAGAATATTAGAACCTTAAAGTATATCTACAAGAAAAAATATTAATTTTTTTTCAAAAAAAGATTTTTTGATCGATCTTTTACTTACACTTATTAACGTATTTTCAAATTACTAGAACACTCTTTGCTTTAATACCTCATACGTTGCAAATACAGGAAAAGAAAGCAGATTTTAAACAAGTTGAATATCGGTAACATTTTTAATTATAAATAATTACTTCAAACTTGAATAACTGCAAATAAAAAGCTGTTTAAATATTTTCGTTATTAATCAGTTTTTTTTTAGGAACAAAAATTTCGTTCCAAGGAAAAATGGCTTATGCTTAATCATTAAAACAAGCTGCTTTCACAAGGATATCTTCATGTGATTATTTAGTGAAAGTGTTCTTGCATGAAAATATGTATTAATCATGTGTTGATAACTGGTTCGATAACATTTTCATAAATAAAACGTTTTACCGTTAAAACAACAAACAACAAAGTAAACGTAACAATAAACCAGCTACTGTCAAATTATTATTGTTAGTATTTATCTTGAACAGTTTACGTTAATCAACAACACAATATTAAAAACAAAATTGTAATGTACAATGAACTCGAACTATCTAGTCTAAACATATAATTTCAATAGTCAGACATTTTTAAGAAAAACTACCTTGATTTTTTCCGGTTTTTACAACTAAACTTTCAACTTTTTTTAATTTTCATTTGAAACGCTTTTTTTAAAATCATAATTAGGAATAAAATCCAATATTTTATGAAAATAATCAATTGAAAACAACATAAGCTCTTAGTTACGTTATTTATATCTCAGTCCTTTGTTCTAAGGTTCAAATTCTAGTAAAGACAGTTAATTTAATACGGATTTGAATGCTAGATCGTGGATACCGGTGTTCTTTGGTGGCTGGGTTTCAATTAATCACACATTTCAGGAATGGTTGATCTGAGACTGTACAAGACTACACTTCATATACACTCATACATATCATCCGCATTCATCCTCTCAAGTAATACCTTACGGTGGTTCCGGAGGCAAAACAGAAAAAGAAAGAAAGAAAGTCCTTTGTTCTATAAATATTCTATAAAAGCTTTTCTTATTGTCTCAGATAGTTGAAAGTCGGAAGGCATGTAACACTTAACGCAAATTGATCGAACACAGCTCCACCGGACAGTGTGTTATACTTATTCACGTGATGCCGAGGGGGAGAGGTTTTAGTCGGTGAGAGCCCGACACTATCGTCTGTGTGGGCGGACGGTGGCTGGTAGAGCTTTCCCCTCCACCGATGTAAAAAAAAAAAAAATAGATTGAATAAGAACTAAATAGCAAATCTATTTCTCGATATACCAATCTAAAAATTAACATTTTTATAACAAGGAATTCTCTGGGAAAATTTTTAATTAGTGTTCAATGTTCACGTCTTGCTGAAACATTATTCATGATTTAAAATTGGAATCTTGCAACAACGTAATACAACAACGTCTTATTTATTGAGACTAGATTCTAAAAAATATATTCGATAAACAGACAGACTCAATGCTGTACTTCTTATCAGACGAGGCATAGTTTTATTTATCTGGGTGTGTTAGTTCGCTCAACACCAGGTACTGGATGATTGAGAATCCTTACCAGATACTTGAGCGTCCACTGCGCGATTAGAAAATCGGTGTATGGTGTGCTGTTTCTGATAATCGTATAGTAGGGGCCATTATTTTATCACCGGACTGTCAATATAAAAGTATATCTAACAATTTTCAAAGATTCTTAAGCTCGGTTCACAAATTGTAAAAAAGAATACGACTTCTTTCAACAAGAAGGAACAATGTGTCACATACCAAACGATTCACTAGCACAAGTTCATGTGGCTTTTAAAACAGAAGAGAGTGGCCTCCAAGTTCCCAAAATTTCTTTAGTTTCAATTTTTTCCTTTGGGGATATTTTCAGGATAGAGTTCACGAATTAAATTCGTTTATTGGTGAATTGAAAACGAACATTCCACATTTGCATTGACAACTACATTGTGCGTCAGGTAACTATCGATATGATCACTCGAGTACAAAAGTTCATTGCCGTGCAGGGTGCTCACTTCATACTATTTTACACTTATTATTATTATATATATATGTTCTAATAATATAATAGTTATAAGTTAATAAACTTATATTTACTAAATTTATTTACTTTATTATTTATTACATTTAAATTTATTATTTTACACTAATATAAATAAAAAATTTAATTTAATTTATGTTTGAATTTTTTTTTTTATTTCATTCATAAAATACATTACATGACGCAATTATGTCCAGTCTACGAGGTTAAGTTTAAGTTTCTCACCTGTATTAAGAGTATATTCAAAACGTGTTGTGTGTGATAAATGAATTTACGTAAATTAAATCAGGCACAGTTTTCAACAACATTCTTAATATGACTACCTTTTTTATTTTTTAAATCCACAAACAAAAGCATTAGTTGTCGCCAGTATGAAAACAGCAAAACCAGTCACTGAAGATGGTCACAAATACGACTGAGACCTTGAAGTAAAGTTCTAAAAAATGTTTTTTTATGCAGTTTGGTATCCATTTTATTGTCTCATAATAAAATTTCAAATTTCAAATTAATACAGTTTCCAAACGCCATGAACAATACAAATAACTTTATAACCTTTGGTAGTCCGTAATAAAATCGAACTTTTTTTTAATTTAACAGTTTTTTTTAAATTATGCTAATAAACGAGTATTTATTACTAATATTACGAGTTTATTACGAGTATTTGTTACTAGAGATTATTTGGATTGCAAGGAGTTTACATAATCTTCTACAATTGAAGTTTTTGCAAATTTTTTTATTATATATTGAAACGAAATTCCCTCCTCTGTTGTAATAATATATACACAAGGTTTTTTTTTTAAATATTTATATAAAAATATTATAATACTTTATTAACAATAATTATAATTTTTGATGTTTTTTTTTTTAATTTTCCTGAGTAGGTATGTTAAAAATAAGAAATTTCCCCGCTGACTAAACACTTCATTCACAATTAAAAAAAACATTACAATTAAGTTAAAAAATGTCATTCTTTTAAACATTTTCATTGGCAATCTTTTCTCAAAATTTCATCGGAAGCGATTTATAATTTATTCTTTAAAATTAATTTTGGAGATGACAATCATAAATTAATTAAATTCTAATATTTTACAAGTTATAAATACATTACTTGTGGAAGTTTTTTTTTAATTTCATTTTAATTTTTTTCTTGAAATCTATGAGTAATGAGCAATGAGTAAGCCAGGGAAAAGATTTTAGGCGCTAGAACTTTTTTTATTTTTCACTAAAAGTTGTAATAAATTTTCTAAGCTTTATGTCTTTTCTCTTTATAAAATATTTATTTTTAACAAACAAATACTAAAATATACTTTACAGCAATTGCAGGAAGCACTTTAAATTTTAAAATATATTCTTAATTTAATTATCATTAAGAATTAGAATATTTCTAACTTTTAATCAAGATTAAGATTAAAATTTTAATGACCCGGTAAGTTTCTTTAATGTTAGCGTCATTGCTTATAAACAGAAAAACTAACCAAAATATTGGTTAATAATCTAATTCGTCTTAATATTTTCTATAAAAAAAGATGAAAAAAAGTGTCCCTAGCACTGTGCAGACAAAATTTCAGTTTTAAAATTTAATTTATAGCTGTACGACAAACTTTTGATTTTGCCATAGTTATCGCTAATTACATAAAAACCAATAGTTTATATGTACTAAAGGCCATGAAGATAATTAAATCATCAATCTTTAAAAAAATAAGTTTTTTCTTTTAGCTAATACGTTCACTTTTTCTAGGCTTAGGCAGAAGGAATTTCGGAAGATTTAAATAGAAGGATCCATTCTGACGACAGCTTTCTAGACGTTTATATCACATAACACAAAGGAATAGTGATCTAACTTGTAAAAATCATCGGCTAATCAAACCCGAAATAATTTACGGTTTGGTTTTGAAATGAGAACCAGCTGAGGGCGGTGACATGTTTAATATAAATTATTACATTAAACAATAAAATAGGTAAATATAACTCACAGTAAAAAAAAATAAAAATACCTGTAGAAAAATTACTTCAACAGAAGAAATAAGTTAGAAAATAAATCTGGAATTTCAACAAATACCCATTTCGAGGTTGTCATAAAATTTTCCAATCGAAATTTTATTTAAAGGTAAGTGAAAATGAATGCCGCCTTCCGTGGCACGAGTGGTAGCGTCCAACATTCGCAGGTCCCGGGTTCGAATCCCGGTTAGGTATGGCATTTTTGCACACACTACAAATAATTCATCTTTTCCTCTGAAGCAATACCTAAGGGTGGACCGGGAGGTTAAAAAAAAAGAAGTGAATATCGAAATCCAAAATCTTAGCAATCTTAAATTAGAAATATTTAAATTTTTTTTTTATATTCAATAATCTTCTTTAACAGAAAACGGATTTAAATACATGAACTAAAGGTTTTAAAGAAATTAAGGATTTTTTTAACTCTCCTTTAATGGGTTACTAAAATTCATATATTTTCATTGCATGCATCATTACCTTCAAACTGTAAACATTTAGAAATATATATATATATATATATTTCAAACAACATTTAAAGCTACCAGTACTGTAAAAGATATTTGAAATATTTAGATGATTTCCGGAAAAGTTTAGTAGATTTCATTTTCACACGGAGTATAATAATTTAGAAAAAAATAGACTATCGGCTGAGAAATTTAATGTATAAAGCAGCAAAATTTCATTTCACTAAAATAAAAAAAGTCTTTTTCAATTTAGTTAATTAGACCATACAATTAAAGAAAGAAGCAATCTACATTTCAGATAAAATTCACATATGATACCTTTCTAAGTTAATTCTAATTATTATTCTTATATTTAGCAATTAAATAAGCGGTTGTTAAAAAAAATAACTATTGAAATGATGATGTTTGTTCTGTAACACACCTTCGATTATAAGGAATAATTAAAAAAAAAAAATCAAAATATTTGCAGAAGAATTTGAAATTATCGGAGTTACAAGTCAACCAAATAATAAACTTTATTCATTATTACAGATAAATATCGGGTGGAATGTATCGGTTGTGTTGCTTGAGAAAAATCGACAAATCAATGTCGTTCTTGTTAAATTGGAACACTACGATATATCGGTTCAGCGATTGACAAGTCCTAACCTATCACATTTAGATTACAATACAGCTGCATGAAACCTATCACGAATAAGTAACGCATCTAAACAGATCTCACCTAAAGAAAACTGGTTCAAGCAGTTTTATATGAATTTGAATACTAGATCGTGGATACCGGTGTTCTTTGGTGGTTAGGTTTCAATTAACCACACATTTGAAGAATGGTCGACCTGAGACTACAAAACTTCATTTACATTCATATATAGCCTTCTAATTATCGTCAGAAGTAATACCTTATGGTGGTTTCGGCGGTTAAACAGAAAAAGAAAGAAAAAAGAATCAAATAGGCCAGAAATTTCAGATTATCATACGATTTGCTCACTTATGTTTTTCTCAGGGTAACTACGTTAACAATTACTTGAAACGTTTACTACAAGTAATATTAATTATTAGTTACTTTATTTTTATTTTTTGACGTTATGTTATTTTATATAAGCATAATAGGTGAAGATAAATTACATAAAACTGAAACAAAAGAATCGGTAACAAATTTTTTATTATTGAAATAATATTTCAATTAGTCTTATTAATTTTTTATTCATCTTTTTCTTATCATTTGTTCTTTAACGTATTTTATGATTTTTACAATAATTTCAGTTCCGTTACCTTACATAATAATGAAATACATAACTGATGTTATTATTTAATTATTTTTTTTTATTAACTTTTAAATTAAGCAGACTGTTAATAAATTAAGTGAATTTATTTGATTTTACTGTGATTATAGTTTTATTTTATAGTTTTATTCTCATTATGTCTAATTTAAATGTCGAATCATTATTATCTGCATGTTTACTTTTTATTTAAGCTTATTTAGATGCTATTTTATTTTTAAATTTTATTTACTATTAATTTTCTTTATTAAAGTCTTAAAAAAAGTTCAGACGTAATTGACATAATAGGATTTTGTTTGAATGGTTTATGGTGTTCATCAGAAGCGTAAGATGGGACGTGACTCGCTGAAGTGGAAAGCCACGTAGCTGGATTAGTTAATACGCGAAGAAGTACCGGCAAGTCGCCGACTAAATTATTGAAATATTAGATTACTTATCTTATTTAAGGATAACCTTTAGTGATCAATAAAATAAGACTGTACAGTTATAAATAGGTGTAAAAAAAGAAAAAGAAATCGACTAAAAGATTTTCGTTGTATGAAAGAAAATTATAATTGGGATTTCAGTCTAAATTCAAGTATTGATTGATAAATGAAGAGGCAGAGGATAATTTAATTAATTTTTTTCAAGAAAAAAGTTACAAAAAGTAAATAAAAATACAAATAAACAATAAAATAATTTAATTGTTTTTAAATAATCACGAACATAATGAAATTCTTTTACAAAATTAAAGCTAAATAATGATAAGATTAATTTCTTTTAACTTAAATCCGATGAAAGTAAACCTAAATTTCAAAAATCATACTGCACGAAAAATGGTCTTTTATTTTACATTTCCGTAGGGAAACGGCGATAAAATAAGTTAATAAAAATCTATTTCACGGTGGGAAAAAATTTAACATTTAATATGAAAAAAATTAGGTTTTGCTTCTTGCCAATGTAAGCATCAAAATGAATGTGCATTTTTCAACATTTTCATGCATACAGCCGCCTGTGTCTATTAATCATATTCTTGCAATCTGCTGTAGACAATGAAATATTCTGGTACTGGGACGTTTTGTTTTAAATGATAGACTTCAACCTTCTTTCTCAATCTTTTACTGCCATATCTGAAGTAGAAAAAACACTTATACTTAACACTTAATATCGAAACTGATATTTGATCACTTCGTGGTGAAGAACAAAATAAATTATATTTAACCAAACATATTTATAAATTTTTAATTTTATCATTAATCATAGATAATCAAGTATACTGAAATATTATTATTTATCATCACTGGAATGTAGAATGGCAAAATATATGTATTTAGAAACATAATGACAGTGGAATGTACTGGACAGTTCCGATTTCATTTAATATTGCGTGCCACTGTCATCCAGCATTTGAAAGAAAAAAAGAAAGAAAGAAAATAGCGAAACCGTACAAGCTAGATTTGTTATTGTAGGTCATTTTCTGTACCATCATCACGACGTGGTACTATATTATTCTGTCGTAATACTCACTGTCTATAATTTATCAATGTGAGGTCATTGGCAGCTGCATTAAGTCATAATGATAATGAAAATGATTGTAACTTACTATGCGATGCTACTTCTGTTTGTCATAATACATAAAAATGATAGATTAAAAAAAGCGGTAAATATTATAAAAGTATACAGTAAAATTATTTTCATTGTAGGCTTGTCTACAACTAAGATTCAGGAACGAGATGAAAGTCTATTCAACTAGTTTTTGATGTAGATCATAATATAAAAAAATAAATTAAACCGATTTTTAAATAATTATTTTATTTAATTATTTATTTCCGGATATAGGTTTATAATTAGATAACAATAAACATACATCCGTTAATAAATATGTAATTTTTTTTATCCAATAAAAATACTTTTCAATATCACTGTTAGATATTACTTTGTAATAAGAAAATTAAAGAAAGATACTATAAATTTTACTGTTATTCATACATGTACTATTTACTCGTATTTTTATAGATTAATTTTTAATTATCAGAAGTGCTTATTTCTCCATTAAAATCTTATGGCAATAGATTATTCTTTTAATATCTTACGTTCTTTAAGTATGTACTAAAATTTATGATATGAGTAAATTATGTTTTTCTAATAATTTATGGATTTTTATTCCGGAAATTAGTGGATACAGTGAATTTAATGGACTGTTTCTCACAGAAAGGGATACATAAATTCTTTCTACTTATCATTAATCTGAATCTTTCTTTTCGCTTACAGGAGTGATATGGAGCCGGAACGCGCCGGAATCGTCGTTTGGCGGTTCCGGTGCGGAGAAATAAAAAAATTGTTTTTTATACATAAAATCTCCTTTAAATTAAAGCAAATAAAAAATATAACCTAAATTATAAAAATCCAACTACACGAAAATGGTTCTTTATTATAAATTTTCGTAGGCAAACGGCGATAAAAAAAGTTACTAAAAATTTAATTCATTGGGGAAAAGTAATTAAACATTTAATATGAAAAAGATAAGTTTAGCTTCTTACAAACGTAAGCATTGAAATTAATGTGCATTTTTCATAACATAATCATGTAGACAGCTGTCTGTGGCTATGATACACATTCTTGCGATCTGCTGTAATAGATAATTAAACGTTCTGGTACTGGAAAATTTACGAGTGCACCTCTATCGGCTGTAACATATGATTAGTTAATAAACTAAACTCTTTGTTTAAATATCTTCATTTATATCCCTCCATGTATTTTCTGTTATAGTTTACGATTATCTTTGAAAACATTTATGCACAAACAAATGTTTTCTCAAACAAAATTCACAAAAACAAAATCTCGGGGAATAATTTTGAAACCCCTCCCTCTTAATTTCTGTGCTCTTTAATTTCAGTTATGTTGTTGTAATTCAGTATATATTATTAATCTATCATCAGGTTTCTAGTTTTTTATCGTTGAGAAATATCATTTTTGACCTTGAGAAACGGAGAGTTGATTGAGGAGCCAAGCCACTTTTTTTTTTAATTTTGTGTACAATGCAAATATAATATTTTTTTATGAAATTAGATACATTCCCAAAGTTTACATTTAGTCCATATTGTATGGATATTAATTTCCCTTAGATATGTAATTAGTTGTTAAAAATATGAACTTATTGAAATTTATTTCAATGTACAGAAAAGTAAAATCCATTTTGATGATGTTTATTTACTTTGACTGGTTAAAGGTTTTCAATTTATTAGTGCGGTTAAAACATGAAGCCAGTGCAAATCACCTATTTATAAATAGAAATACTGCTACTTCCATTAATTGAGGAAATATCAGTACGTTTGTAATTTATACAAAATTTCATATTGAGATTTCATTTTTAAATAATTTTTCTTTAACTCTAATTTCACTTATATGTTTTGTTGTATGTTTCAATCAAAATATTTTGTTGACTTACGAATTTTAATTCTGGTAGTAAGAGAAAAAGATAAACGCTTTTTTCATCTATTCGCCGATGATGTAGAAAAGAGAACTTTTTTTTAAAGTTAATTATTTCTCGTTTTACAAGTTGAAAATTACAAGTAACTACATAACATGGTAACTACATAATATTACAAGTAACTACATATTTGTTAAATTCAGCGTAATATACTCATCATTTATCATATTTACATACAAAATGTAATAAAAAAAGTAATAAATTAGAATACATATTTTTTCTAAAGAGAAAAATATTATCTGATTAATTTTGCTTTATGAAAGATAATAATAATATTTTTTTTTTTTTAAATAATATATTTTCCAAATTTCAGAATTTTTGGTACACAGATTTTCTGCTTTAAATTTTGTCAAATAACCACATGAGTGCTGGAAATTATTTTCAGTAATTAGAATTTTTGTTTTTAAAAAGGATGTTTATTAGGTACACGATAATACGATTTTCTGTCTATTTTTCGCCTGTTTAGCTTCAATAAAAACCGATTTTTAAACATTTATATCTGTTTTTTACTGGCTGGTTTGACATTAATTTTCTAAAGATTAAATTCTGTACAAGTTTTTCTAAATCTTTTGCATTTAGTAGTCATTTAACCTAAAAAAAAAACTACTGGAGTTAAAGTTCTGGGACCTGTTTTTGCACTATTTTCTAGCTTAAGTTACGTAAGAGATCACCAACTTTATTCCATAATTTGGACCCCAAAAATTACAGTATGGCTTCATTTTATTAGAAGAGCTGAAATCAAGGCAAAATATTTTGCTAGCCATAACTCGGAAACAAAGCGTTTTCAGATCTATGTTTATTTTTTTATTTTATTTTTTCATTATTTTTACCAGTAGAACACTTCCTGAAAGTTTCTCGGGTTGTTCGTGGGACCCTCTGTATAATTTTACCAAATAACTATTTTTCCAAGAAAAGAATATAACATTTAAAGAAATTTTCTGAAAGTATTTGGCAAGAATTACAAAAAATATTTTATTCTGTTATTTTATTTAAAATTCATCATAAAATATAAACTAACATAGAGAATATGAAATTAAAGTTGATCTGTGCAAGTTGGAGCTCCGTCTCACTGGCACTTACAGGTCAGAAATTATCTGGATGAATGCCTTCCCAGACGATGGATTTGCCGTGGAAGTGAGAAAAAAAAAGTTGTTTTAGCGTTGGCCACTACGTATTCCCAGCTTTACTTTGCGATTACTTTTTAGGGGGTTATGTAAAAGACAAAGTTATTGCATCACCCTTTCCTCTTGATATCGACGACTTAAAAAACGCATCACAAATGCTGTTACCGTTGACCGGCTTGTGCTTGCACGTGTTTGGTGCGAATTCGACTACCATATTGATATCTGTCGTTTTACAAACGGTGCACACATTGAACATTTATAAATAAAAACTTAAAAAATTCTTCTATATAATCATCTCAACTCTTATTAAAAAATACATTTTTAATAAGCTATAAGTGTATATTTCTTTTGTAATCAATCTGTATATTATTTAAACAGTTTTTTTTGTCTTCAGTCATTTGACTGGTTTGATACAGCTCTCCAAGATTCCCTATCTAGTGCCCGTCGTTTCCTTTCGATACACTCCGTACATCCTACATCCCTAAGAATTTATTTTACATATTCCAAACGTGGCCTGCCTACACAATTTTTTCCTTCTACCTGTCCTTCCAATATTAAAGCGACTATTCCAGGATGCCTTAGTATGTGGCCTATAAGTCTGTCTCTTCTTTTAACTATATTTTTCCAAATGCTTCTTTCTTCATCTATTTGCCGCAATACCTCTTCATTTGTCACTTTATCCACCCATCTGATTTTTAATATTCTCCTATAGCACCACATTTCAAAAGCTTCTAATCTTTTCTTCTCAGATACTCCGATTGTCCAAGTTTCACTTCCATATAAAGCGACACTCCAAACATACACTTTCAAAAATCTTTTCCTGAAATTTAAATTAATTTTTGATGTAACAAATTATATTTCTTACTGAAGGCTCGTTTAGCTTGTGCTATTCGGCATTTTATATCGCTCCTGCTTCGTCCATCTTTAGTAATTCTACTTCCCAAATAACAAAATTCTTCTACCTCCATAATCTTTTCTCCTCCTATTTTCACATTCAGTGGTATATCTTTGTTATTTCTACTACATTTCATTACTACATTACTACATATCATTAAACAGATAAAAGTAAAATTGCATAAAATAAATAATTATTGTTTATTTGAATGATGCACTGAACTAGTACTCGAAAGAATTTTAAATTAAAAAAAAACGAATCAATATTGGTTAATATTTTTGTTTTACTGTCACCATAATTCCAGAGCTATGATGCAAGAAGTAAAGTATGGCAATCAGTCAAAAAATGGAGTATGGATTTTATAATTTTTCGACCTTTCATGACTTGGGACCTCCAAGAGACAGAAAAAACAGTTGGGGGTGGAGTAATGTTCGTTGAAGCTTAATAAATTTTGACTGGATAAAGTGATTTTGATGAAATTTTGTACAGACACTTGTGAGCAATTTATTGGTAAACTTTTGCGGAGACAATATCTCCAGGTGGTGGGGTAGATAGTTTTTTGGGGTCAATTTTCTCAAAATTTTACTAACATAATCGCACATTATATTAAGTCCAGTACATGAGTGCATGCTTATCTTAACCATTTTCAAAAAAGAATTGTTGCTACGAAATACCTTCTTTCCCCCAAAAAAATCGAAAAAGCTTTTTATTTATTCCATATATTTCTTAACGAATATTTTTTTATATTTTCCTAGGCGTAGTAGTAGAGCAAATAACACAAAAAAATTTGTGGACAACATTAAGGGAGAGGAATCAAATCAAAGTTTGTAAATATCGTTTTTTTATTTTTTAAAACTCTTTTTGGTTTATTTTTTATGTACCGTTATTTTTCCACTATATAAGGATATGTAACGAATGCCAGGAAAGTATTACAACTTTGTTGTCAGCTTTTTAGTAACACAAAAAAAATTTATTATCTTGTAACATTAATAACTAAATGAATAAAGCTATTTTATTCAGATAAACTATGTTGAAATTAATCAGTTGCAAATTTATATAATAGAATAATATATTTTATATATTAATTTTCTTATTTCATTAATATGAAAAAGTAATTTAAGATTCATATATTAAATAAAAGCATTCCCTGCAGTAAGACATTTTACTGTAATTTCTTACATTGTTAGTCAACGTTAATTAATTACCCTGTGTGAATTCAACTCGATTTTTTCATTTGAAATTTCACTTTTCTTCGTAGTAATGAAAAATAGAAAAAGAAATCAAGTTCACATACGTAAGCAGAATACGTTTCATTTGTTTTAATTTCTTATTCTAATACTAGTTTCGATTAACATTCTTTTTTCTTTTTTATTCTTTTTTTATTTTATATTCGTATGCCTATTTTATTTTAAAAATACATCACTGGTAATTCAGTCACAGTACGTGGCAGTATTATTTAATCTCAGTTAAGCAGTGGTTATCGTAGAACGTTGAAAATAATGCTAGTAATATTTTATACTAATCTATTTAAGCTGTAATTTATTGGATCTTTTTTCTGTTAATGTATCCGTACTTTCCATAATATATTTTTACTTTCCCGACGAATATAGCTAGAAAGGGAAAGAATGGTGATCGTCTCAAAAATTGGGTATCGGGTTTTTTCAAAGTCTTTGCGTTTTAGGCCCCACCTAGTTCATCTAGATAAAAAAAAACATACGTTATAAGTTTGTGTGTACGTTTGCCTGTCGCACTGCTTTTGCCAGTCAATCTGGCAAACTTTTGCCAGATTTTCATCAAATTTGGCTCAAATATTTCTATATATGGTTACTGACCACATTATTATTTTGACCACATATTTATTATTTTTTTTAATTTGTTAAGGAGTGCAGAATATCGCCGAAAACCCAATTTCGATTGTCTTCAAAGACATTTAAGAGAAAATTTTATTAAAGCATATTTATTTTTCAACAATACATATATAAATAATACAAAAAAAAACCTCCACCACTTAAATTGAAATATATATGTTTTTTGTTCTTCTGTTGTATCTCTCTTCGGTTTAAATATGTTTTAAAAAATTTATTTTTGCAGTTTTTACTTCATATAAAGCTATCAAGAATTCTCTACGTTTTGTATTTTTATAGACCCCGAACCTAAAACGTTGAAAAGTTTTTTTTGGAAAATGTATTATTCTTATTTTAGCCTTATTTAAAGGGAAACAAGTTTTAGAAAAAAATTTACGTAAGAAAATTTTTTAAGCTTAACCTACTTATGAATATTTCAAAAACATTTTTCCTAAAACGTATTCCCCATCACTCAGTGCGTTCGGAAAGTCGCTGTGCAGCATGCTACAGAATTATTGGTGTATTTTCTTCTATCGGCGTTAGGTTGTTTGCCCTGAGAGTTCCTTTAATAACAAGATATCGGGCTTGCTATCACTCATAAAGCTGTAAGTAAAGAACTGAAACTTTTCCCCCACAAAGTAACGTGTGTTGAAGATTTGAAACCTACAGATCATGCCAAAAGATTAAATTATTATTAACGGTTTAAAAGTTCTACTGAACAAGATTTCATAGGTATCCTAGATATATAATACTGTTAACAAATAAAGCATGGTTTCATCTGGGAGGGTATATTAATTCACAAAATACGCGCTGTGCTCGACAACTAACCCTCATCTACTACATGAAAAATCTTTAACGAAGCAAAAATTGGAGTCTGGATCGGTGTGACTAGAACGCGCATTGTGGGTCCATTTTTTTTTTTAAATACAGATAATAATGATCATTATTGTGATTTTTTAAAATAATTCATTAGTCAGTTAACAGAAAGAGAAATCAATCACGGTTTGTTCCAACAAGATGGCGCCACAACGCACACAAGTAACAGGCCAATGGCTTTTTTACAAAATATCTTTGTTGAATGAATCATTTCGAGGGGTTTGTAGACTGCATGATCGCCTGATCTGACTCGCACAGATTACTTTGTATGGAGGCAGCAAAATAAGCAGTGTACCGCAACAGACCATGCACGAAAACTTTGCAATAACGGCATACGTATGATACTTTTCATTGCATCCACTGATTAAAATATTTGAAACGTGTGCAGTGTTGTATTGATGTTGGAGGAGGTCATTTTCAACACCTTTTATAAGCTATTCCAGTTATTTTAACATCCGTTTCTATAAAATAATGAAATAAAAATACAAAATAACAATTAGCTAAGTTTCGTCATTACACTTCCGTAATTCCAGTGCACAGCAACTTTCCGAACGTGCTGTATATTTTGTTTTTCTCTTTTGCTCTAAATATTTTAATTTTTATTATTACAAGCCGGGAAAGTCATGCGATACTTAGCTAAAGTGTATTTTTAAGTTTCACATAAATTAAACATAAGAAGTAGCCAATAAATTCAATTATAGAATTTTTTTAATATTATTACTAGACTTTACCATTATGAAAAGATCATCATCCTCATCCCACAAAATAGCAACTTCAAAACTGAAATGTTTCTAACTGGTAGCTTCTCAACAAGTAGAAAATATTTACCTAGAAAAAAGAATATTATGTTAAGAATATATATAGATTTTTTTGTTTGTAAAGTTATTGAAACAAAAAAAAAGATGTAATTTTTATAATTGTATCGTTACAATTCATTTTGCAGCTATTCATTTTCAATTTTTTTTTCTTTTTTGATATTATTTCTTTTCCCGTGACATTTTTAAGAAGTATGAAAAAGTGAAACAGATCTAATAAAAAGATATATTTATTATGGGCCTAGGTAATATTTCTTCTATAAATATAATGGTTAGGAACTTAAATGCAACACGTAATGATAATTATCGGTAGTATTCGATTATTTATAAGGTCCTTAATTATACCTGAAAACCGGAGATTTTTGATAACTTTTCATTACCTATATAAAATAGATAAATGATTTAATTTTCCATATGTAATTGTTTGGCACTCGAGTACCAAATTAAAGTCGATGTTTGAAAATCATTTTATCGCTTTACAAGTGATCATTTCTTAAACAAAAAAAAATCTCTTCTGATATTTTTCTCATGAAAAACGTCATCTACTACCAGATTCACTACTAAAATAAATCTTATGGATTTTACTTTTTCAAGTGTGGATATGAATGTATGATTTATTTATTAGGCTATTAATGTAATAAAAAAAAATTATATATTACTAATAAATTACAGAAGTTAATATAATTAGAAATAAATTATAAGTAAGCCATAATTATATAGACAAATAATTATTTAAATAACTGTTAATAATAATCTTCACTACAAATAATAATAGAGAGTGATAATTTTACGAGTGAAATTAATTTCAATGTTTTTGTTTTTTGTTGGTCGGTATTTCTTATATTCTCAAAATTAAATCTTATACAGTAAACATTTATGATATAATGCAATAACTACATCGTAGATTAAAATTATTAAATAATTTAATGTCTTAATTTTATTTTTACGAGCAGATAATTGTCTAAGTACATTAATGGTATAGCATATAATCTTGTAAATATAAAATTACATTTAGTAATAATAAATAAAACCATATTAACTGTTATAAATAACTGCAGTTTATCCCCTTTTTTACAGCTTACACATAGGGTACAATAATACAAGTTTCCGGCCTCCGTGGAGCGAGTGGTAGCGTCTCGGCCTTTCATCCAGAAGTCCCGGGTTTAAATCCCGGTCAGGCATGCCATTTTCACACACGCCACAAATCATTCATCTCATCTCTGAAGCAATATCTAACGGTGGTGTCCCGGAGGTAAAAAAAAAAAGAATAAGTCCATCACTTTGTCAAACTGATTAAGTTAAAATTAAGTAAATATTCAACTTAAAATATAATTTCTTTGTTTTTTACTAACAGATGTTGAACACTTTTTAACTCAATAGAATCCATTCAACAAACTTTACAAAAATTATTACAGTAAGTGAAAAATGCAATTATTTCTCATTTCTGGTGGGGTTAAAATGTAGGAAAATCAGAATAAATCATCAAAACACTTTAATTGTTACTTTAATCTTTGGAAAATTAAATTTTTAAAAGATTTCTTTATAGGTTCCTAGATTCTACGTAGACCTACTGAAAAATAAAATTTTTAATTCCCTAAGGCCAGTAGTTTCAAACATTAAATGTATGTTAGTAGTGTCTTTATATTTTTTTTTTAAGATGACAGCATCGACTACTTTGGTGATTTTGCCCTACGAGAATGGAAATTTGTAGCGTATGAAAAATGCCATGCCTGACCAGTATTGGAACCCAGAATCTCCTGATGAAAGGCTGAGATGCTACCACTTCGCAAAGGAGGTTGGCAATGTCTTTTATAGGTCGTACTTAAATATTTATGATTATATAGATTAGCTACTTATATTTGTCTACATACAAGCAAATGTGAGAAAAACAAAGCGCTGATTGAATTTTTACCAGAAGATATAAAAACATTTATACTCCTTTCGCATAGGTGATTGAAAAAGTCACCGACGCAATTTTTTCAAACATTCATAAACAAATATATAAGGTGCTGCTCTAAAAGTTGACGACAGAAGAACATTTTTAAAATTGTTATTCTCGAAAAAATTGCTATACCATTTACAAAACGATTTTTGACGTAAATATTGGCATCTTTATCGTTAAAGATAAGAATTTAAGGTCTCTTTCGGATTTATATCGGCTTTCCTTTATTTCTTTTAGCAATTGGCTTGTTTATAATCGTGTAAGAGTAAAGGACCGATAAATATCCTCCGTAAATTTTAACTCTACTTCACTTGTAAATATATATGTCGATCCTGCCATTAACAGAGAGAGTAAAAGATCCACTAATATCCAAGTCTAATTTGAGTCCATTAAGATCCAAGTCTAATTTGGTGCAACATTTTATAATTCGTAAAAAGAGCAATTCCGTGAAAATTAATATCTTTTTTTTCTGATTTTCCAAGTATATACAAGTTTCCATATATCAAACTGTTAGAAAAAACACAGAAATAATTTAATAAAATTTATACCATTTAATTTAATTTAATAGTTTTTAATAACTTATTTAATTTTAAGTCGGATGTCAAGTTAGATTTCATTTTTAAGTTTTCTGATAATTTTTTACGATTTATACTATTTTTCAGTTTAAAATGTTAATACATATATATTATGTAATGCTTTATTTACAATCAGTTTTCTGTACAATGAAACTATAAATAAATTGCACAGAGTAATAATGACGATAAAAGGAAGGCATCCAGTAATATCTCCGAAGACAATATAAAGTTTTAAACAAAGTACAATACAATGAAAAGTATAACGAATAAAAATATAACTAAGGGTAACTTAGTACAAACAATTCAACAATTAACTGTTGAAGAACAAAAAAAAATTAAATGGTAACATAACTTAATATAGGTATTGAAAACAGCCGGCCTTGGTTTTTTCTTTTTTTGGCGAAAAACGCTTTCGTGTTATCATCGCCCCGAATAAAAGCTTTCATAAAGAATTACAATAAGCGTAATACAGTCAAATAAAAATATATGAAATTCAACTAAAAATAAAACTTTACGAACTCCGCGAGGGGGTGTAAAGGGCCCCTTCTCGGATAACAAAATGACTAAGAACTATAACTAACTTAAGAACCTATAACTAAACTAAAAAGTATAACTAAAAAAAAACTATACCTAATGTAAATTAAAATATTAAAAATAAAATAAAACTTAAAACTAATATCGCTAAACACTTAACTAATATCAAAAAAGACTTATAACTAATATCACAGTCAGAATTTTAAAATGGGATAAAATTTATTTTAAAAAAATAAATAAATAAAAATAAAAACACAATATAAAATTAATATAAATATAGAATTTCACAATACCCGAGAGGGGTGTAAGGATCCCTTCTCGGATAAGAGAATAAAAAAAAAAAAAAATTTAAAAAAAGAAACAGAAAAATAAAAATTAAAAATAAAACAGACACTATAAACTTTACAAAAAATAAAACTATACACCACAATATCAAATTTTAGATATAAGACCAGCACGATACAAAAACAGAAAAATCCGGTCTAAAACTTCATTGTCATTGCCCAAAAATTGACGGATATTTCTGGGCAATTTAAATTTACTACGCAAAGCCGCTTAACGAGTTCAATCAATAAGAATGTGGTGCACGGTCATGCGTCAAACCGGCCTTCGTGGCGCGAGTGGTAGCGTCTGGGCCTTTCATTCGGAGGTCCTGAGTTCGAATCCCGGTCAGGCAAACCATTTACATACGCTACAAATCATTCACATCTCATCCTCTGAAGCAATACCTAACGGTGGTCCCGGAGGTTAAAGAAAAAAAAATGTATTGAAAACAATAAAATTAAACGGTTAACAAAACAGAACAAGCAATTGACTATAAAAGAAAAATTGTCAGAAGTCATACATGAGAAAAAAGAAATCATATAACAAATTAACATGGTTACATAGAAGAAACAAAGTCAAAACCACAAAAGTTAAACAATTTATAAACAACAAAACAAAAGAATTCGGAATACTAAATTAAAATAACTCATAAATAGTATATACATATACATATATATAAAATTCTTTTTTTCCATAATTTTTTAAGGAGATATATGAAAATATATGTGTTATAATGAATCCATCACAAGAAAGTTTAAAACAATTTTTTTTTTTTTATTGAAGCATGCATAACTTTCATAACATATATTTTAAGGTAATAAATTAATCAGTATGCACAGCCAAGTTCAGATATCGTAATAGAAAAACAAACATTATAAATTATAATAATAGTTAAAAACTACCTTACCTAAAGAGCAACAAATATAAAATATAAAACTTTTAATGTAGTCAATGAGCAAAAAAATTAAATATTTTTCATTTAATAAACAGATATATTTTTATAAAATTTTAGTAATAAAACCCAGTGTTTTTAGTAACTCGCTACTTTAACGGTTGAAGTGCTAGTTGTTTAAATGGTTTTTAAAATAATACAGCGTATAAATATTACCAATAACATTCTGTTACGCGCAGGTACTTTAACTCGCAGGAGTTATTTACATAAATATATTTTCATAAAAAGTTTTTTACACAGGTACAACATTTAATAATAATATCAAGTGACTTTTTATAAAATATAAACTGTAATTTCACCACAGGAGTATTTTAGATATAAAAATTAGATTTAAACTAATATTAATACCAAACATATTCTTTGGTTAATCGTAATATGGTTTATATTTTATATATTGTGATTAAGTATACATACAAAATTGGATAAATACATTAATTTATCGAAATAAAGCAAATATTTTAACAACCGAGTTACGTTTACAACTTTTTTTTATCACAGAATAAATAGAAAAGTATGTAAATTTATAAAATATATATATATATATATATTTACTAACTATTTTTTATTATATACTGAAGTCATAAAAATAAATTTATTTCTACGGAAAGAAAATAAAACTATGTGAAATAGAAGTACAACCATAACATATAAATTTCTATAAGATGAAAACAGTAAAATATAAAATATTATATAGAAAAATAAGTAATAAAAATAGTGTTTTAAAATATAAATAAAATTGAAAATAATTATATTTTTATATATTTCATTGTTTTATATGTATTTTCCGTTGTGTGACCGCTTAGAAAAATAATATTTAATCTGACCCGTAAGTCAAATGTGTGTAATTTCCTTTAATAAGAAAATTTTCATTGTGATACGGTACATAAACGGTGTGTTCACATTTATATATATATATATATTTAAATAAATATATAAACAACCTTTTCACCGAACATTTTTTTGATCTGTTAAATGTTGGTATATTCATTGATAAGATAAACGCATTGATATTCATATATATAATGTAATTCCTGGCCATCAGTTCGGTTTCCGTTGTGGGTATTCCGCTATAGAACAAACAAATAGGCTCGTAAACGTAATCAGCAGAAGCCTTGAAGAGAAAAAATACTTATCGGCAGTCTTCTTAAACATGAAACAGACTTTTGACAAAGTACGGTACGTCGGTCTTTTGTACAAATTAAAGATGAGTATTCCTCAACCTTATTATATATGGCTACCTAGACGGACGTTTTTCTCAGGTGACATATAACCAGGAGTTGTCCACCTTCGATATCAAGTGGGGGTTGGGGGGGGGGGGTTCCTCAAGCTCTATCCTGGGGCCCGTATATTATACTCCATCTTTACTGCAGACCTTCCGGCTACAAAAGAGTTTACTGTCGCTTCCTTTCAGGAAGATACAGATGTTCTCGCTGTTGATTCCAGCCCAACTATAGCATCGAATAGCTTACAATTTGAGTTGGATTTAATCAACAGGTGGTTGAGTACTTGGAAAATACGCGTTAACCTAGTAAAATTGAACCCTGTGACTTCATAATGAGGAGAGGTGATATCCACTGGTCTACCTTGATGGCGTTGTAATGTCGCAAACAGAAAGTGTGAGGTACTTCACCTCGACCTTCGACTAACGTGGAAAGTTCATATAATAGAAAAGGAATGGAACAAGTTCAAGGAAATGTTTCTGGTTGTTAGGCAGAGGTTCTCAATTATCTTTATGTAATAAACTGCTGATATACTCAATCATATCTTACGTGGTTTCAAAATAAATTACCGAATGTATAACAAAGGCAAAAAAAAAAAAAATAGTAAAATACACGAATATTTAGGTTTACGATTCGTCCAGGAGGAAATGCAGGTTTCAGTTCAAAGCAATAACTACCACTTAACAACCTCTCTTAGCCGTGAACCTTCTAGACAACGGGGGATGACGTTAGAAGATTAATAGGACTACACGTTCTGTATCTTAGTAACTATAGTATCTTAATTATAATTTCAGCTGTGAGTGCTGTGCATTATCTCTTCGATATTTTTTTTTTCAAATTTATTACCTAGTTTTTCCTTTTCTTCTCATTGTTTCACAGTTGTTCATAAGTATTTACGACTTCTTTAATCTTGCTTTTTTTGTTCAACTGTTCATAATTAATTAATGTACGTGCTTTTTGCCACAAAATTTGTGATTTTTGAGGAGTTTCGCTAGGAACTCTTTGTTCTTCGTTTCTTTTCTGTTTATATCTTAATGTGATTGCAAATGGAGTGCGATCCAATTTACTGGAGGTTAATGTAAACGTAACCGATTATAAATAAAGTTTGAAAAAATAAGATATATACATATATATATATAAAAATATATAATATATATATATATATATACACACACAGACACACACACACACACACACACACACACACACACACACACACACAGTATTTTAGACGTCTAAAATACTGTGTGTGTGAATTAAATACTGGATGTGTGAATACTGGATGTGTGTGGGTTAAATACTGTGTAAATTTAGTTATCAATATAATCCATAAAATGTAGTCATTTCAACCTTCTAGAAGCTTCATTGTTAAGGAATTTTTAAATTTTAATGTTTACTTACATGTATATATATATATATATATTGTATATAGTGCTAAAATGTTTTATTTCATTGCGAATTGTAGAAATATTCATATTTCCGTATATTACAGTCTTCTAGGTATGTCACAGGGTGAGTTCGTGATGATCTGAAATATTTTTGACTAAGATCCATGGATGGACTGTCTATCACATTTCTTTTTACACGGCCTAGCAATCAAAAAAAAAAACGTCATTATTACACTAAAATCTTAAAATCTCTTTATCAGCAAATCAATTTAACATCTCTTTTATATAGACGAGATGATTTCTGTTCGTATGTACGAACAGAAATTGATAAATATACGTAGATTAACGGAGCAAAAGTGTCTGGATCCTCCACGAAATATGATTTTCACATAATTCAAGTTTTATCATCAAAATTTCTCCAGTTGTTTACTGGTCACCCACAGTTCGTTAAAATAATCAGTTTAATAAGATAAAATAATCAAATATTATTATTATTCTCTTTTAATCTTTTTCTTTTGTGTTATATTAATTATTATCACTATTTTAATTAAATTTTGTTTGCATACTATGAGACCTAGCAACTAGATTAACTTCATAAAAATGTTTATTCATATTATAAATAATTTATTTTAATTGAATATTAATTATATCCTAACATCTAACTGTGTATCTCTCTCTCTCTCTCCTCTCTCTCTCCTCTCTCTCTCTCTCTCTCTCTCTCTCTCTCTCTCTCTCTCTCTCTCTCTCTCTCTCTCTCTCTCTCTCTCTCTCTCTCTCTCTCTCTCTCTCTCTCTCTCTCTCTCTCTCTCTCTCTATGTGTGTGTGTGTGTGTGTGTGTGTGTCCGCGTGTATATAGATTATAACGTGAAAGATAGAGAATATTTACTATGGCCAGGATCATATCAAGCAATTCTGTTGTATTAATTCAGCTGGCAACAAACTTGACTTAAGATTTTTTATAAGTATAAGAAATTAGAGCGAAATTGAACTTGTATAAAGATAATTCAAGTATAGCTGACTGACTTCAAATCCGCTCAGGCCACGTATGATCATATACGATATCCCTCGAAGTATAAAGAAAAAGGATTTTTTGGAAGCGGTACTGTACAAAACACTAGTCGTGACACCTCTAAAGAGTTAGCTGGCGCGTTCAAGATTGTATTTCGGGCAGGCAACAGGGGTAGTGCATTATGTTGTAGAGGTAGATAAGGGTTTTCGTCAAGCTTTTCTTGATCAGAGTGGTCAGTTGCGTGTAGATTTTCATTCTTTTAACATTAGAGATTATTTGAAAGTGAGTAGGTGCTTCCGGCGTAATGGTTCAGGGCATGTGGCTAAGATATGTAACGGAAAGGAACTTGTTCTTATTTTGGTGGTGGGAGTCATCTAATAAAGGATTGCCCGAACAAGCAGAAAGGGGGGGGTCTATAGTCTGCAATTGTTCTTGAGTTAGGAATTCGGCGTTACACGTTGTAGATAGGATGAATGTCCCGCGTATGCGCGTGCGCGGGATATATTGCGTAGAAAAATAGATTTTTAGATTTACAGCTACGTGGCCACAGGCTGGGGGCTTCTGAAATTTTCTTGTTTGAGTTGATCAGCTGTTTTATGATTGTGTAGGTTTAGGTTTCAATTTATTATTGTCTAAGTTTCAATCGGTTTATGTTCTGATTTGTTTTTGATGTGAATTATAAAATAGAGGTTTTTGGTTTATTAGTGTTTAGTTAGTTGTTTAATTATTGTTTTGTTTTTGTTTGGGTTTATGTTTGTTTTTGTTAATGTGTGGTGTTTTTTGTGTTTTAGTTATTGTTTTACTAGGGTTTTGTTTTCTTAGTGTAATTGGTGTTTGCGTCGTTTAGTTGTTGCATGCTCGTTGAGACTGCTTGTTGGGCTCGCTCTACCTTAGGGTGGATTTCGTGGATCAGTTCAATCGGTACGGTCTTGTTTAAGGCTTGTGTTAGTAGTAGGATCTATATAGGTGTCTTACATCGATGGGAATGTCGCGTGTAGCATTCGAATCGGTATGTGGCATACGGATTGAGACAAAATGGAATATGTCTTTAGGCCTTTGAAGAAGAACTCCGGTAAAGTCCTTCAGGGCTTGGTACTGAGGGGGTGGTGTGGCGTTTAGATCTGTCATATGGCGGGTGTCTTCCCCTTCGGGGTCAGCATGATAAACAACTAAATAAATCAATTTGGTGAAGGGATTTTAATTTTTGCATGTTTTATTTGAGCTTGGGTTTGCTAAAATTAACTAAAACATTTCTTGCTGATGGCTCTTGAATTTTAAAACGATTCAATTTTCGAATTTTTGTTTATTATTTTTTAAATATAATTTTGAAGTTTAAATTATAAATCTCATTGTAATAAAAAAATGTTGGACTAATGTATTCACTGAATATTCAAATTTTTAATTTTTTTTTTGTTTTTAATTTTAATAATATATTTATATTTTTACATACAAGACAGCAAAATTTATATTGTTGGCTTCAATAAACTTGTTTAACCTGTAGCAAGTATCGTTCTTTTACCGTAATAATATTATTTTCAGATGAATTCTTCCTTATGAGTTTCAGAAACTTTATGATCACTAAAAACGCTTAAAATTTATTTTTTTTTACATTTGGGGGGTCAACCGGTCTGGATTTTTTCGTAGGTGACCCATCAGGTGAACATTCTTTTAAAAATATCCTGTTGCTTTACTGGTTGGTTACCGGTAAGCCGTCACACTTCTGCCTACATTCTCCTGAGTGCGTGTGCCAAAAGAAGATATAACATAAATAAAGGAAATAAAACAGGCTTAATATTCTTTTAATATAAATTTATTTATCATTCTTTATAGGTTACTAGTGTATCTTATTGTAGTAAGAAGTTCAGTGAACTCTTTAAGAAGCAGTATCAAATAACCCGAATGTAATATACAGGAAAAATATAATTTCTGAAAATTAAATAGTGATAAATAACTGAATTAGTATTATATTTTCAAAAATTTTAATCGTTCTGAATAAAAAAACATTAATTAACTAGTTCTACCAGGAAGTTAATAAAATGTTCTACTTTACCAATTTATAATAGAAAAACTATTAAAAAAAGCCTGATATATATCATATTCCACCTATTATAATATTTAATTCTTAGTTATCCTTATTTCTGCCACATTTCATTAGCTTTATTTAAGTCTTATTTTATTTCAAACCTCGTTTTCTGGAATAGAAATATCTATATCTATATATTGTATATATATATTATTCAGAATGTTTATAACTCTTTTTCTTCTTGTCAGAATAACAATTTCACTAACTAATCTTAAAATGTTTGTTTCTTTTTTATTCTTTAGACATTTATCTCGCTTTCAAATTTATATTGCAATTACAATATCAATCTTATATATATATATATATATATTTGTTTGTCCCTTATGTGTTCCTATATCATTAATCCGATTGCGATAAAACTTTGGTGAGATGTGCGCAAGCCTGCGAAGGTTTCTGAATTAGTTAGGACTCGCTAGGTGGCTCTGGGATCCAGATATTTCCAATAATTGTATTTATGGTCTGATTTCGCTCACATTCAGTATATATATTTGTTACGTGAAAAGAAATATTTTTTGCAAAAAATGGACCAACTAGGTGGCGTTGGGGTCGAGATATTTCAAAAAATTTTATTTATGGTCCGATTTAGCTCATATTCAGAGTATACTTTACTCACATAGAAAGAAATATCTCTGCAAAAAAGGGACCCGCTAGATAGCGGGTTTGAGCAGGATTGAGATATTTGGAAAAATTGCATTTATGGTCCGATATGGTTCATATTCAAATATAAATTAGTTACGTGAAAACAAAAATTTTTACAAAAACTATACTCGCTAACTGACGGCGGTGTTGAGATATTTACGAAAAAACAAACAGACTTTTTTCTTTATATATATATATATATATATATATATATATATATATATATATATACTAGCGGACCCAACAGACATTGTCCTGTTCAGACGTTGTAAATCCAAAAATTAAAATATTTTTCAAATAAACTATAAATTGTTTGGACCGTTTTTATGAAAAAATATGTGAAACAAATTTTTTTTAAATACCTTGCATGCCTTAAATGCCACCACACGTACAGTTATCACAACTCGACCTATGAAATCTTTCAGCGTTCTATTCAAAGCTTCAAGTGAATGCTTGTGAGCCATATAATAATTTGTGAGCCATATTCATGCCAGATAATAATTTTGCATTTTCTCAAAACTTCAGCCACGTCTGAATGCTTCTTTATGTTACACATTGCGTCTGGATTTGTCTGAATGTTCGATAGAAACTTGAGTGCTGAATGTGCAGTCCTCCCTCCATCAAGCAAGGTCGCTGCAATGCCTGATGAAGTAATTGCAAACGCAAAAACGTTTCCAAAGTTGCCACTATTTCTCGCTCCTCCATCTGCTCGATGTGGTTGTATTGGCAGCGTGTGTTAATTTGTTGCTCCTCATTGTCCATGAAGTACATTTGCAAAAATTTAGGATCGGCATCAGGCATTGAGAACAAAGAACGAATTTGATGATACACTTGGCCCTGAATCTTAAATGTTGATTCAAAATTACGACCATCCTCATTGTGAACGATTTTTGTCATTTGGAAGCAACAATTGAGTTTATGAATTTTACGCAAAAACAATTTCGACTGAGATGTGGCTCCAGCCAATAGTGTTCTCCATGGTTCTGGCGGCGAATTCAATGGTGGAAGTGAACATTTTCCTGATGCATAGCAAAGACCGGCCGATTTATCTTTGTATTTAAATACATGACAGTGTTGGCATTCTTTGTCCATGTTGCCGATGACAATTAGTGCATGTAACGAATAGTCTATTTCTGGCTCATATTCGAACGCAAAGCGGTGAAGTGATGCACGTGTCAATGCGCGACGTTCTTGCACGCGCTGTCGATTATGTGCTCTGTGTGCGTGGGTGACTCGTTGACGAGCCTCTCTTTGTCTAAATGCATTAGTTCGAAGACGTTGATTGCGATGCTCTCAACTTTCATTTGCACGTGTGTTTGCAACCTGGTCTCTTAAATTTACATTGTTAATCAATTGATCTTCTGCAGTTCTATTTAACCGACGGTTATGTCGGTTAAATAGAACTGCAGAAGATTTGTGCATTCCTTGTTCGTGGTAAAATTAATAATTAGTGTAATTAATAAATTTTCATCCAAATTACTGCTAATTTTCACTTAAGATCATTCTAAAAAAGTACCTCCTACTCTTTTTATTTAATAATTTTGAATTTTCACAACCATGTGATTGATGATAGCTTAATTAATCAATTAATAAAAAAATTAAAGCACTAAAAAAAGCAACGTAGTTAAATTTTTAGTAAAAATTTTTATCATTCTTTATTTATTTTTACATTATTTATTTTAACATCTATTTTACCAAATTTTAGATAATTGTAAATTAAAAACCATTTTAGAAATTTTTTTATAAAATTAATCAGCTATAAAAACTTTAACTTCAATTTTTTAAATATACTTTAAACTGATAATTATTATAAGTAACTTATATTTAAATTTTATAAATGTTATAATTTATTTTATAAACTTACATTTTTATTTTCAAAGAGCATAGAATCAAATGAGAACTGACAATTTAAATTTGTAGGTTAAGTTGATTGTTATTGAATGCATAATGTGTATACATCATTAAAATTCATGAAAAATCATGTAAAATGCTCACTTCAGTACTACACCTTATAAATTTGCACAATGTAAATTTTTAATTACATTTTAATACGTTATTTCAATAAATAATAATATAATATAATATTCTCAATAAGCGCGCAATTTTAAAAGCGATCGCAGCGCTGCCTACCGGATCCAATTGTTTACCTTAATCATCCCAAGATCAACAAAAATACATAAATAAATGAATAAATTTAGAAAAAAAAAACATTTTCTCTCGGATCAACTTGTGAATCTAAATCATTCTCGAATCCACTTAATCACACACACAAAATTGCATCAAAATCAGTCCTGCCATTTAGGAGTTCAGTCACATCCACACGGACAGAAGAAATATATATATATATATTTCTTATATATATATATATATATATATTTCTTATATATATATATATATATATTTCTTATATATATATATATAAGGCAATGTTCATATGTGTGACCGCTACAGACTAAAAAACTACTGGACTACTTCACGCGCGATAAAAAGGGAGAAAGGGAAAAATAAAAAAGGGAAGTAGGGGAAAAAGGGAAAAAAGTGAAATAGGAAAATTGTAAAAGGGGAAAAAGAAGAAAGGAGAAAGGAAGATGGAAAAAAGCAAAAGAGAAAAGAGGAGAAATAAATAGGTAAAAGGGGAAATGGGGAAACTGGATTGGGAAATAAGGGGAAAGAAATAGTGAAGTGGAGAAAAGGAGTTGAGGAAAAGGGTGAAAAGGGAAAAAGGGATAAAGTGAAAGGTTAAATTTTGTGAAATCCGAAATATTCGGTTTTTTAATGTTTTATCAAAATTTCAATTATGTTCATTTAATCTATATATGAGTATATACTCAAATCTAACAATAGCGAAGCATTGCCGGGTCTGCAAGTATATATATAAATTAATTTTTGTTTGTTTGTCCCGTATGCATTCCTATACTATTGATCCGATTGCAACTCATCCGATTGAAACTGGTGAGTTTTTGTACACACCCGCGAAGGTTTCTGAATTAGTTTGGACCCGCTAAGTGGCGCTGGGGTCGAGATATTTCGAAAAATTGTATTTATGGCCCGACTGGGCTTATATTCAGAATACGTGTTACTTACATGGACAGAAATACCTCTGCAAAAATGAACCTGCTAGATGGTGCTGGGGTTGAGATATCTGGAAAAACTGCATTTATGGTCCGATTTTGCTCATATCCAAAATATATATTAGTTACGTGAAAAGAAATATTTTTGCAAAAAAAAGGAAAAAGGGTAATAGGGAGAAAGGGAAAAAGGGGAAAAAGGGGAAAAAGGGGAAAAGGAAATACGCGAAAAAGAGAACATGGGAAGAACAGAAAAAGGGAAAGGTTAAATTTTGTGAAGTTCCGTAATGTTCAGTTTTTAACGTTTTATCAAACTATCATTTGTGTTCATTTAATCTATATACATATATACTCAAATCTAGCAACGGCGAAGCATTGCCAGGTTAGTTAGTTCTTCTAAAAAAAAAGCTGAGAATCAATGGAGATAAGATACTCTTACTCTTTTCTGACAATTTTTATTTGAGTTTGCCTTTCTTCGTTTTTTTATAGTTTCACTGCTATCAGAGTTTTTACATGTCCATAAATCTATTTTCCATTTTTAAATATGAAGTATCCCTTTTATGATATACATATATCATAATAAGGAACTTTCTATATTGCTTTATTTCAAATGAAATGGGTAATTTAAGAAAAATGTAGGCTATAATGATTACATATAAGTATAATCCGCCCAGATAATATGATAGTTGAAGCGTAAGCAAAAGTGTAATCGTCAGAAGAGGTGGAATATCGTGGGAGGAATAATACGTAAGTCTGGAAATTAGGTGAACGTGCAAAAAAAAAACACACACACACACACACACACTTCTCAAAACAAAATTTGGCTTACGATATAATATATTTAATATTTTATTTCATACTACAGCCAACAAATACAATAGGTGAGAAAACAAAGTAAAAGTGTGAGAACTAAAAACAAGAGAGAGTAACTGACTACAAGTGAATAAGCAGGCGAGCCGACAAATACTACAGCACACGTAGGTAAAACTATTTTTCCTATTACATTAGATCCAACCACATACAAAAATAAATATCATCAAAAAACACGCCACAACGTAACATATCATCCTTGAGAAAAAGTTGTTAAAAATGGAAACCTCCAATTTCCTAAATCTTGAAACAATAATTCATGAGTATTGAAACAGATAAGGAAGTAAAAAATAAAAGTTACGTAACTTAAATTATTCTTTCTTGCTAAACAAACAATACGAGTAAGCTGTAATAAGAAACGAATTTACATTATTAACACAAGTAACTTTAATTTGATTTATGCACTGGCATACAATTCACAATGAGAGATATGGTCGGAAAATCTAAGACCACAAAATGTTTACGTAAAACTTTTACTATTATATAAAACACGCTTATGAGAAAATAATAATTGTAAATAAAATTCAGAATCGATATAATAATTAAATTATTTTAGTAATTATCATTAATTCCAAAATAGTTCAAAATTAAAGTTATATATATATATTTGCCGCATCATTTAACACATTACATTCTGTTCAAATTTACCAGAACCATAAATAAATTTAAATACAAAAAAAATCACACGCAGAAAGGGGATTCCATTGAATCCCTCAAAGGACTATGTTTGTATATATAGATGAGTCCAAGACACATTGATAAAGTTCAGAACATAAAAACAAAGAAAACACAAAGAGATTCTCTTACCAACCACACATAAAATAACTAGTAAAACAAAAAAACAATGAAACAAATCAAAGAATCAACAAAGTGGCGAAACAAAATGAAAAAATTTTGACGATGTACAACAACTTAGGGTGGCTGATTCACCTCAATTCTCGGAGAACTTACAGATGTAATATATGTGTGTGGTTTTAGGATTCTAACGTCCACGTTATTATTCAGGAGGTTAATCGCACCACAGTTCACAGTTTGTTCAGTCTCACTTTTTATCTTGTATTGAATCGCCGTATCTCCTCTCGAACGGTTGGTAACCTCAGATAATCGTGTACCTCTGTGTTTTTCGCAAACCACGACGCTTCTGTAGTATTTCTCAATAATGTTTTCTGAAATCGCTGCACGACTTCGAAGTTACTCTCAGTTGTTGTGCTCCACAGTTGAATTCCTTAAATCCAAATCGGTTTCGGACAGCTGAGTACAGCAGTTGTTTGTTAGATAATGATAGTTGCGACCCCCCTACCTATTACCACTACATCTCCCTGAACTTAATGTCAAGCTGTGTTCTTTTCTCCCTGACATGACTCTTCCACGTCATACGGCGATCCAGATGCAGTGTTAGGTATCGCACGCTATTAACATGCGGGATGAAATCGCCATTGATTTGAACTCGCGGTCACCCCTACTCATTGCAATCGTAATATGCGTAGACTTAGCCGGATGAACTTTCATCTTTCACTTAGTTAGCCACTCGTTAGTTAGATCCAATACAGTTTGTAGTTTATCAGAAGCTACGGTAAGATCAGCATCCACAGCCAGGATCACCGTATCATCTGCAAACGATGAGACTGTGACGTCCTCTGAAATCTAAATTAATTTCTTTTTTTCTACTACGTGTAATGAAAGTTATGTAAACATTCATTTTGGCGCAAATAGTTTAAAAAAATTAGATTATTACATAAAAAGTTTAAATTTCTAATTTTTAACTAATTTTTACCAATTTTTATTCTATAACAGTTTTCAGTTAACTAACATTACTTGTTATAAATCTACACCAATTTATTGTTACTCACTTGTTTTCTTCAGATTTCCCAACATCTTAATTTTTTCTTGGATGAAAAATGTTTTCATTTTTACTTCCTTGTACGAAGTAAAGGAAGTACTGTGACCGCGAAAAATTTCGGTTTTCAGATTTCAACGGAAATATTCATTTTGACCATCCCTAAATCCATTTTGACTAGTTTCGGCGTGACGTCTGTACGTACGTAGGTACGTATGTATCTCACATGAATCAAAAACGACTAGCCGTGGGATGTTGAAATTTTGAATATAGGACTGTTGCAACATCTAGTTGTTCACCTCCCTTCCATTTTGATTGCAATCGGCTGTAACAAAAGTGTCAAAGAAAGCCCAAAATCTAAAAAAATTGGATTTTAATCTTTTTATTAACTGCAGTAATAAGCCCTCATTGAGAGCTTTTCAACGATATATATGATAAGTGGTACTTATTTTCATTGGTTTCAAAGCTACAGCCAAATAAAAGTTTAAGCAATGAAATATTTTGATCTTACAAGGGAAAGACATATCGGTTCAAATACGACTTCATCTCCTTTTTTTAATTTAACTATATTGATTTATTAATAATTATTAACCTCTAACTGTAATATCTTTTTACAATAAATCATAATTCAATAAAAAAAAAAAAAGAATGAAAAATATCTGAAGTTATTAATGAAATAAAATTTTATGTACTTTTCACATTAAAAAAATGTGAGTGTGTAAATTTAATAGGCGTACAAGAAAGTCATGTAGTGTCCATATCAGATTTTTATGCTGAAGGTTACATTTAAAACTTAATTTCCGCTAAAACCCAACATTACAGACAGTACTATTGATTAAAATTTTAGTGATAAAATGTCATCATGGGCATCAAATCCAGATAAAAATTATTATATTTCCCTTCATTGTTCGTTGACTGGCAGATAGGAAAAATGTTATAATAGCAACAATATACCTTAATTAAGAAAATAGATGTATACATATATTTCTTTAAATTTAATATCTAACTGTTTATTGTCTATATATAAAACTACTCTTTAGTCTTATATTTTTATATTTAAATTGAATTTTTATTTTTAAAATTAAAAATGTTTAAATTTAAAGATATTGTTGATGTGTTAACAATTAAACTACAAAATGAAGTTTTAGTTTTAAGTTTTGTAACTATTATGGATGTACTGTCAGCACGGAACTCTATAATCTTTGTAATTTTGGAATCCTCTTTGCATGCATTTTTTAAGTAGTTTCAAAATCTAATTTTTTTTTTTATTTTGACTGAATTATATCTAACATTAACCATTTTTGGGTTTTCAAAATACCCATTGTCACTTGTACAATTGATAAAAATATTTTCAATGAAAATGTTTCAATCTGCCTCAATTTGAGATTCTACAAAAAAAGAAAATTATTCAATAAATATAATAGTTTAGTTCACTTTTTTAGCGCCTCAATAATTATCAAAATAATAAAATAAATACTCTTATGTAGCCGGGACAAAATAAACAAAATATAAAATATATTTCATTCTCAAAAACATTTAGAACCTCTAATTTTTTTTTAAAGTAGTGTGATTTAATCTTTTAAACTGTTTAAATTTTAAAATGAGATTACTTTTGTTATTTTTTTTTTTCAAAGAATTTTGAATATTAATGCTGAATTCAGAAGAAAACTGGGAAAGAAAATTTTGGGAAAGGCATTAACAAAATCCTTCAGAAGCCTTTGATTTTTATAAGGGTAAACGTCACTTGCTACGAGTAAAGTTAAATAAATGAGGTTAACGCAGCAAGACTAATTATTATGACGCAGTAAAATTGGGAGTAATTTGCTATTAAACAATATTTCTATTTATATATAAATATTCCGGTCAGTAGATAAATAGAAGGTTTTGCTAACCTTTATAAAACATTAAATAAATATTAATAATTTTATGCAGTAAAGAAAAGTAGATAAACTTAAGAAGTGCCAATTATAAGTGCATGATACAAAAACTGATATAGATAATATACGGTGAGGGGTGAAATTCTGACCGGAATAACGACATTGTTACATAGCAGTTGTCCGTTGTCAAGTTACAGGCAACAGTAGGTAGGTGGATACTGTAAAATAAAGCGAAAGAAAGAGAGAGAAATTTTAAAAAGAATCGTTGAGTGGTCTCACATAAGCTCTCTTATAATAACAACAGAAAACAGGAAAAAGCGGTCCAAAATCCTCAGGCAATTTGCAAATAAAACGACGTTTTGCCTCCCCTTCTCGTCCTATCAAATGTTATATGCATACGCAGACCTATGTGTACAAGTTTACGGTTTGCCGATTATAGTCATCGACGAACTTAAAAGCTGCAGCCATCTGTAGATGGTATGAGGACAACGGTAAGCAGGGAGGGTTATCACGACCTATAACACCATTAATACCGAGTCCAGTTTTACGTGTGGACCGTCTCCTTCCCTATTCAAGTTTGTTCGATCATTTACTTCTAATATAAATAAATGTTATAAATACCTTCATATAATTTATGCATTAATTTGGCTACATCATCTTGTGCAAACAAACGTTAACTCTATAGTCGAAGAAACCAACATAAATTATTCGTATATTCATATGTAGATGCCTACTTACACATCCTATTACAAACAGTTTTTATTTATGCAGGTAATACATTTATTCTTTCATTAATAAATCTCTTCTTTATATAATTATTATTCTTTTAAGATATTGTTTTAAAAAATTCTTGTTTGTTTCTGAAGATAAAGTTAAAAGAATGTCTAACTTTAATTTTGTTTAATGATTCTTGAAATTGAGGCCGTTTATTAATAAAATATTGATATTTAGATTTAAGATGGTGAAAAGTATTTTTATTCATATAATAAAATAAAATTACAAATTTCTTTGTTGTACAAATAGTTATAAAATCTTCCACCTCAAATCTTCACCTGAAATATTTCAGGATATTTAAAACAAAAATTGTTTTAAAATGTTATATTACCACCACATGTAAGTCGATGAATTAGATTACTCCCATTCTAAAAATGTCTAATTTAGAAAAAAAATAATTATAATAAATTTTCATTCTTCGGCCACCTTATTAGCATGGAACAGGCTCACAAAAAAAGTCTACAACAAAATAAAATCTCATGTGGACGCCAAATCACTTCCTTTTACGCCTGTTAAATTACATTTACATATTTTTTCTGCACTTTATTTAAACTTATTTCATTTGAAAGTGAGATACAATCCTCCAATCCTTTAATAAAAATGGACAGGTACACAACTGCTAAAATTTTAGTTTTTATTAACATCAAATATTTAAACAATTATTAATTCAACAATCTTACTTGACATATAGGTTAGAGTAAAAGTCCCTCTTCTTTATCTTTAAATAAATGTAAGTCTTACACGTATCTAATAATACGTTTTTTAACTTATTATGATGTAACCATCAACAAAATGAAAACAAAAACGGAACAGGAGATGGTTACCAAATTTTATAGTGATTTTACTATCAAATAGACTGAAATAAATCCAAAAATAGAATAATCAAATATTTCACCAAATCTGATGGGGACACCACATTGACTTCCTTGTACGCCTATTAAATTACATGTACACATTTTTACATTTTAACGCATAATTTTAAGTACATAAAATTTTATTTCACTAATAATTTCTGGTTTTCATATTTTACTTTTTGTTGTTATTATTGAATATTATTTATTCTATTTTTTTTTTTTACAATCACAGGCTAATAATTACTAATAAATCAATATATTTAAATTAAAAAAAAAGGGAGATGAAGTCTGATTCGAACCGATGTGCCTCCCCCTTATAAGACTCAGTTATTTCATTAATTAAAATTTTATTTGGCTGTGACTCTGGAACCAATGAAAATAAGTACCACTTATGATACATCGTTGAAAAGCTCTCAATGAGAGCTGATTATTGCAGTAAAAAAGATTTAAAAATCCCAATTGTTTTGGATGTTGGGCTTTTTAGGACACTTTTGTCCAGTCGATTGCAATGAAAGGGAAGGTGCACAACTAGATGTTACAACAGTCCTAAATCCAAAATTTCAACATTCTACGGTTAATCGTTTTTGAATTATGTAAAATACATATGTACACATACGTACGTACGTACAGACGTCACGCCGAAATTATTCAAAATGGATTCAGGGATGGTCAAAATGGATATTTCTGTTGAAATCTGAAAACCGAAATTTTCGCGATCATAATACTTCCTTTATTTCGCACAAGGAAGTAAAAAATGAAAACAATTAATCTCTGCTTCAAAAATTCCTTAAAGAAATTAAAATATTTGAAGAAATAGTGGAAGATAGAACAATGTTCAAAAACCTGGTACAAGGTTTCAACGGTTTTCAAGAGAAGGAGAAAAAAGAAACTAGCAACGTTTGGTTAAAAGAAACAAGGCAAAAATAAAGCGAATGAATGAAAAACTATTGGAAGAGTAGGAAAGAAAATGTCCAGAAGAAAAAGAATTGAATACAAAATGATGCTCTTTACATAGTCATCAGTCACCCAAAATTTGGGAGGGGGAAATTTCCTATCAAAAAGTTTGAATAACACAAGTTCATGGTACTGACTAATTTTTGAGGAGCAATATACTGACCCCTTTTATGATAGTTCTCACCCAGTTGTTATTACGAAGCCAGTCGGATCGAACATTCGGTAACAATAGCTATGTTTATCGAGCCATCATGCCGTACACCATCACACCCCTTAAAAAACCGAAACTCAAAAACCCCGAAAATGGTTTTTAGATATTTATCTGAAGAGTATTTGCAAGCTCCAATCTAGTGAATATCCGTAGATTCGGAAATGAGGAAAATTTACAATCATTTTTTTAATTTTTTTTACATTTCTTCACTCCTTTCAAGGTCAAACTTCTGGAAAATGTATAAATTCGTTTTTAGATTCATGAATACTACACACACCAAAAATCAAGTTGATATCTCCATTTGTTACCGACAAATTACAAAAAAAATAACCGGGTTTCAAACAAACTTTAAAATCCATTTTAACCATTTAAACAGGGAATTTCAGAAAATCCTTTCTTTGTGTGCACTAACACCGTAAGAAAAACATATATAGAAATCTTCTTGTTTATCTTCAATAGTTTTTGCTGGGCATTGATGAATCAGTCAGTCAGTCCAGGACATGTGGCTTTATAGGTACAGATGTTAATATAATATATGTAATATGTAATAACGTAATAAGGTGATTTTTTAAAAATCCAAGAATGAACAATACTAATCATCGTATAAATACAAAAGAAAATACTCATAAATAAGAAAGATAAATTAACTGCTAACAGTGGTGATTATGAAATTTATTTCATTACTATTTATCGATTATATTGGTTTCTTTAATGACTGTAATAAATTGTTTTCGTATTCCTATACAATTAAATTTCATGTATTAATATAATACAACTTGATTATTGTTATTTAAAAATTTAATTTTATGTTCAAAGTAATAAATTGATAACTTTATACATTAATCTATTCGTAATATAAGATTTAAGCATAAAACAATACAATACTTGTGTATTGTAGTCTTCATAAAACGTGAGTATGAAAAGAGTACGATTTCAATCGGTTTATGGGAAACCGATAAATGTGAAATGTGATAAAGGTGAAACGGTTAAATGTGAAATTCAAGATTGACACGTATAATTATTAATTAATTGTTAATATAACTTAAAATATCTATTAACCTACAAAGATTAATTTTTTAATGGTAACCTTATACATTTCCTCAATTTAGTAGAAGCTACTTTTGTAAAATACATACTTTACCGTACATGCTGTAGTATTTTTTACATTTATGACACACTAGAGAATTCAATCAGATTTTTATTTTTAAAATTAATAATAAATGAATGAATACATATCCAGTTCCGGTGGTGACTAGAAGAGTAGTGTCACTTATAAGAGTTAACATCATCCGTATATCAATTGCATAGCATGTTCTTGTTTAATACTATATACAGTTTAGCCAAGCAGATCTTAGGAAACAATTTCAGTTCTCAATTTTTCAAGAATGCTTGCTATTTTTTGGAATGGGTATACAATTATTGAAGTAACGTTTCTCAGTTTGAGTCACAAGAAAATCCTTTGTTTTACAACAGTTAATAATAACTTAGATAATAAATTTTTCACTATACCGTACATTCAAAAAAGGATTTAGGTTCCATCTGTGATATAATTTTACAAAAGAGCTGGGTTTAATTATATTTAAGCAAAGTTTTTGTTGGTTTGTTGCATCTATCAACGCTTTGCCAGATATCCAAGAGACATTAATAATTGAGCAAATGGTATGTTTTTAGTTTTTAAGTGTAATTGAAAATCGTACAATAAAAATGGTAAAATAAAATAATAAAATAAAAGTTAAAAAAAATTATGATATCTTAAAACTTTTATTGAAATTCATTTTTTCTGCCTAATTCCAAAAAAAAGAACTATAAAAAATCCTTTTTATTAAGAAGTGCAAATGGAAAAAACCTACGAAATCCTTGATGCCAAATAAATAAAATTAAATAGATATCTGTATAGTGAAATTATGTTTACTTCCTGAATTACAAAATTTTAAATTGAAATCATAAATATTTTTTTAAACTTGAATATAGGAATTAATACATTAATCGTAATAAAACCGACTTATTTTTTCATTGGAACAATTTATATAACGTAGATCATAATTCATTTCTTAAGAAAGGTCATAGTAATATAGCCGTTACAAAAAAAAAAAAAAAAATATTACAACAGACACTTTTTTAATATTTATATAATTTCACTTTATCAAAATTTTAGGAAAAAAATTATTATTACTAAAAATTTTTTATAAAATGTTAATATAAGTGAAAATTTTGAAATTTATAAGTTTTTAAACAAAGTAAATCAAACCGAAAAAGAAAGTATTCGATAAAGAGAAATGTTATAAAATCTGCATTATATTTTAACACTAAAAAAAACTTTAAATTCCTGGTTCGCACAAAAGTTTTTTTCGCATTTTTTCCCCTAATGTGTACGTTCCAATTTGTTTATTTAGTGAACAATAAGTAACCCTCCCCCAAGGTCCAATTAGATGTGGATGATGACATAAATGACTCAAGCCGACCATGTGCCGTGTGATTGAGTCATAATCTGTCTAGTATTGAAATCCATGAAAAAGCATCTACCAGATTAATAGGATTTGAATTACTTAACCTTCGATTTCGAAAATCAGCTGTTAAATAACTGATTTGCGACGACGAGTTAACTGATAGACCAGTCCGGTATGCGCAATATTATTAGATATAATTTATAAAAAAAAAAAAATGGAACCGACATCAAGAACATGTAATGTGATGCACTTATATCAAATTATAAGATTCCCACTGTCCGTAACGAAGCTGTATATTATACATAATTGGGTCTAAAAGGTTTAAGACGAGATTTTTGATGACTTTATTAACGGTGCAACATATTTCTCGTGCAGAAACTCACATTATCTGCCTTACAGAAGACCATATAACATCATCTAACGTGATGCATACATATAGAATATCAGGATTCCCACTGTTCCTACCTACCCATCGGATGGCAAAAATGGTTTTTGTTAATTTTGAGAACGATTTTTTGTCTAAAAACGTTTTTTGACATCATGGTACCACCGCTAAAATCAGCTGCGTCGACTGCAATAAGATTTATTTCAATCGGATTAATAGGAAAAAAAATTATGCGCGAACAAACATAAATTATGCGCGAATTTACGGGTCGAATACATAACTTCCTTTTTCGAAGTCGGTTAAAAATAACAATTTTCTATGACAAACTACTGTACGTGTACTTTCTTTTCTTTATAATAATCATTCATTGGCCAGCGGATCAAACTGATTTTTAATTTACAAAACCCCTCATTTAACCAAAAAAATCTTTTAAAAGGAACGAAAATATATTTTATTAAACATTTTAATGTATTTATATCACAAATCCACTTTTATAACTTAACATTAAAACAACCTACATCAAATTGTTGGTACAATAAAAACACTATAAGTTAACCATTCAATTTGAAAATTTTCATTTTTTTTTTTTTTTTTTTTGCAAGATGATATAAAAGCTTGAAGCTTCTGGGTGGAATATAGAAATGGAATTTTTTTAACGTATGAAAAATGTCATTCCTGATCGGTATTCGAATCCGGGAGCTCCGGATGAAAGGTCAAAAGGTTAAAACTAAAATTTTTCAGTGGTACGAGATTTAAAAATATTTGATTATTTAAAAAATATTAAGGACTGTAGAATGGTTTCCAGTTTTCGTTATTTATACGTACGCAATAGTTTAAAAGTTTACAGAACCAAACAGAAAATATATAAATCTCCTCCTATCTTCTACAATTTATACACAAACAAAATATCAGGAATTCTAGTTAAAAGATGTGCTACGTTCGAAAAGGTAGAAAAAATTAAACAAAAGAAATATATGTATACACTAAACATGTATGTTAGTAGTTAAAAATTAAAAAAAGAATATAAAAGTAAAAAAAAAAATAAGTACTTGCAGATTTAAAAAAATGTGTTATGATCGCATTTACTCAACAAATGCTGGAGTTACTAACTTTACCATATAATCCTTTTGGCTAAAAAAGAGAGTTCCTGGACAAAATAACAAGGCAAACTGAGACTCATGGTGTTCTTTCATTTAAGAAAAAAAGGAATAGATTAGTAAGGTAGAAAGGTCAACCAACAAACTCTTGACTTACATGTATGAACTTTTATGTAACTCCTTTTAAGCAGCTTTTAATTACGAAGAGAAAATTAAAATAAAGTACAGATTAAATTCTCGATCGTAAATATTTGTAAAAGGTGCAGTCAATGCAAATAAAAATTTTACTCTTTGTACTCGTATTAGTAACAAGTATGCTCTTTTTATAAAGACACCCAATATGACTTGACTGTTGTGAATTTCCTCCAATTCACATTATCCCCATTAATTTTTTTGGAACTTTTTAAATATATTTCTGCATAATATTTTTTTTTTAATTTGAGTACATGTAATAAATATACAAGATTTTTTTCTTCTTCTTCTTCTTCTCTCCCGGCCCGGATTCTGCAGTTAAGTATTACATAGCCCGGGGAGTGTCCTTTACTCTAACGGCGGGTGTCTCGGCCCGCCGGTCGGATCTCACTTTGCGCCCACCTCAAACCCGAGATTAGGATCCACCAGGCCTGGCTATGCCATCCCTGGGTCCCCACACTGGCAGCCGGAATATACAAGATATAAGGGATATACGAGCAAAGAGCATGCTCCAGAACGGCACTCATTATGTGAGAGGTAATAGTCGATGCTCTTTACTACAGCTGTACTGCTTGTTATATTGACCATCACTTTGACGGAAAATGGAAAAGAATTATTACATATACTTCGTTCCACATAATAAAAAGGAAGCTTAATCGCTTCACTCGGTCATTAATATTCCTCAACATGTTGCTATTCTATTAGAAATAGAAAAAATTGGAAAAGTTGAGACTTCTCTCGGAGTATAATTCCCCTTCCCAAGAAAATTGCATGCGTATCAATAGTACTAAGCAAGATTTATCCAGGCTCCCGATGGAGAAAAATCACTGTAAGTAAAACTACCGTATTGTGATCTTTAATATTAATTTCTCCAAGCAGCGCGCGCGCGCGAAATCATATTAAAAACATAACGAGTTACTTACTAGGAATTAATTAAACCAGAATGACTCGTTATTTAATAAATCAACCACCCATCTCGGAATCTTTATCTTAAATGTATTATGAATCAATTTACTACTTTTTTAAAATTATTTGTACAAAGAAGTCACTGCAACATACAAACGGAAAATAAGCGAACAGATGTTGATAAAAGAGGTTAATGGATTAATTTAAACATTCTGATGCAATAGATAACTTCACAAAGAGGAAAATGATATTAATAAAATGGCAACTACGTTTAGAACTAGTGACCCAGAATTCATTTTTTAATTTTTTTTTGTCAGAACACAATTAAATTTAAAGCGATAAACGTTATGGTAATAGCGAAATTCTTATTAGTCTACATAACATTTTGTGTACAGGTTATTTATATATTATTGTATTTAGAAATGTATTACGACAATAATGCATTAAAATTTATTGTTAGCAACATGGAATTTAATTCATATTTTCAATGTTGAAGTCGGAAGACATTTCTTCAATTAAATTTCAATCGATTCTGTTTCTAAGTGTACCATTATATTTTATTACCTTAACATTCAATGTTGATTGGATGTTGGGTAACGCTAATAGTTCATTTCTCTATCGCTATAAATAATGAAAGAGTTTAATGAAATCAAAGAGTATATAACCCCACTTTTTTTTTGTAAAACTGTGTTATTAAGAATTGCATTCGTATTCGATTACTTCCAATTTAAGTTGTGTTTAGTTTATTATTACGAATATTTGATACTTTTTAAGTATACATTAATAGTTTTCCTAGTTTAAATATATAGAGCATTAAAGTTTGGAAAACATGTTTAATATATTTATTAAAAATATTTATTCCTAATCATACTCGTACTTTTAACGCTAATTTATCTAACAGTAAAACTATTAAAATACCAGAAAATGATTTATGCTTGGTTAATTTATTGAAATAAAAAATAAATTGATTTTGGAATCAATATTATTTTTACCCGGATAATTATTTTGTAATCAAACACGATAAAATAAAATAACAAAATAATTTTTATTTAATTGAGAATAAGTCTATACTATCAGCCTATATATTTAAATTACGTTTAATTCAATAAATTCTAATGTTATTGAACCCGGCTTTACTTCTCTTCTAGAGTCCAGTTATGTTTTTTGTTAGAATTTTTAATCTTTTATGTAAAAATTAGTACATAAAAAAATGGACATTTTTTTTCTAAAATGTAACAAATAAAAATACGCTTTATGTCTAACAGTTTTGAAATTTTTCACCCCTTGCGTCATTTATATTCCTGTGACAGTTATTCGAATTACTGAACGTAAGAATACAATCGAAGGACTTAACTAGCGCCCCCTCTGCAAAGTACGACAACTTGATAGAGAGGTAGTGACACTACCATTATAATATTTAAAATAGGGTTTATAGACACCTCTCTGTACCTAAAAATTTAGTAACGATGTGGGTTACTTGGTCGATTCCATTTTTTCTATAGGAGTACAATTTTAGTACGTGACATATTTTGTTTTTATCCTGTAACTAATTCTACAGGATGAATTCAGTAAGATAAGAAATACTACTAAAAATACTATTTAAAAATAAATTGTGAAACATTTTTTTCATCACATTTCTTTCGTTGAGATCTAGTATATAAATGGTTTTCAGAAAACGTGGTTGTATACGTGAACAGTGTTAAAAATAAATATTAAATAAATCAAAGAATAAATATTTGACGAAATGTGTTTTGATTTCATTTTTTGCATAAAGTTTAAAATTATACTAGCTCGTAAATATATTTTTATTTATTTAAAAAAAAAAGAATGATCACTTATTTTGAAAATAAATTCGAAGACAAATTTCTGTTTTGAAAAGCGTGGTTGTATAAAAAGCAGTGTTAAAAGTTTTTAAGCAGTTTTTAAAAGCAGTGTTAAAAATAAATATTAAATAAATCATAAAAAATACTTGACGGGAAGTGTTCTGATTTCATTTTTTGCATAGAATTGAAGATGGAATTGTTCGTAGAGTTCCATGTAGAATTAATAAAAATGTCTTGTATTGAAATGAAAAAGAAACTTTATGTAGTATACAAATTATCGAATGAAAGTTTAATCCACAAAAAGGTGCGCACCATAAAGTCACACTTGCTGATAAATAATATTTTTTATAAGAAAAGATTATTTTATTTACTTACCAGTATTTTAACTCAGTTATTTTACTTTCAATTATTTTGAAAATAAATCCGGAGACAAATTTCCGTTTTCAAAAAACCTGGTTGTACGCGTGAACAGTTTTTAATATAAATATTAAATAAATCATTAAAAATACTTGACGGAATGCGTTTTACATGTATATATATGACTGTACAAAATTTTGAGGCTCAAAAATTTCCAAACGTATATATCAGCATTTCAACCGTAACTGTAAGCTTTTTCTTACAGTAATGATAGTTTATTATACAGCTCTAATGGTGCCATTTGCAAACCTGAACGCTTAAATTTCAATTGATTTATCCCATTAATGCGGAAAGCAACAGAAAACCATTTCATTCCGTATTTCCTTCTTTGAGTTTATTAAACTTGTTTATACTTAGGAATAATTAAACTAATTTCAGGAGTAAATTTTCTTTTATATAAGGTAACCTACAACCGTTTGTTTACGGCACGGCGTTTAACGTAACGTAAATTTTTATGTAATCTTTGTAATAACAAAATGTAATTTTCGTCTATAAAAAAATTCGCCCCGGTATTGCCAGACGTTTATTTTTATAACCTTTGATCTGTAATTATTTTTTTAACAGTGTTTTACAATAACCACACATACATATTTATTTTTATTATTTTTTTCAAACGGTAAAATGTGAGGACCGTAGTGACCACATAAATAAAATGTTATTAAAAAAAAGTAATTCAACTCGGTAAAATAAACTTACTGTACACAAATATATGAACACTCCTACATATTTCTGCACATAATTATTGCATTCATTCTCATATAAAGAAATAAATTTAATTTTATAAAGAATAATATTAAAATAATTACTAAATCATTCGTAAAATCCACTTCATAACGTGCACATACATAACTGCCAGACGGCATCATCAAATAGTAAAATAATTTACTTGGACCGGGGCTACTTATCAAATACCCGCTATGAGTTTTAATAAAATATTAAGCGAAATAATTTCATGAAAACTGTTTGCATCAGAAATCATTCTCGCCCGGCTATTAAGTGGTACCGTTTTTATGAAAATATTATGATTCAAACATTATTTTTAATTAAATCGTTTGTTATTATAAATTTACAAAATTAAATTAAATTTGTAAATCAATTTACTTAGCTTGAGAGGGGAATTCAAAACTTTTAAAATTGTATTGAAAACATATGTAGTATTTTCAGAAAAGCTTTCTAATTTGTTCAAATATTTGCTAAATATTTTCTAAATATTTGAACAAATTAGAAACCTATTCTGAAAATTTATCTTTCCCATAGGCAACACTAATTACACATAAGCAGAAATCTAGTTAGTTTTAGAATGATTTATTAAACTAATAAAAATTCTCACAACTTTTTGTTCTAATATTCTCTTTCTAAGATATCAGAGAATGCAATAAAAATAAGTGAAAAATAGTTTGGGGTATTTGAACCAAAACTACACTTACGTAAAAAAAGTAATATCATTCCAAAAAAGGCATTAAGTAGGTTAATTATAGTTATAACATAACTATAGCTAGTTATAAACAAATATACTTTTGTATACACCATGAAGAATTCTGTTGCAGACATTTTTTTTAATTGGATTTAAAAGATGAAGAAATGCAAACTAAGATGGAGAATATATCTTTAGCATTACGTTCTCTCTATTATGTAACGACAACCACCGGGAATATTAAAAAGATAATAATATAAATTCTGTTGAAATTTTTATGAGATTTATGTTTTTTCAAGAATTTTTTTTAATGAGCCTCAGCCGAAAAAATATAATTTACCAAGAAATACAGTTCCATTTCAATCCCTTGTTTTAACAGAAACGAGACTTTTTACTTTCTTGTACAAAGTAAAGAAATATTGTGATCGCGAAAAATCTCGGTTTTCAGATTTCAACGGAAACATCCATTTTGACCATCCCTGAATCCACTTTGACTAGTTTTGGTGTGACGTCTGTACGTACGTATATATCTCGCATAACTCAAAAACAATTAGCCCTAGAATGTTGAAATTTTGAATTTAGGATTGCTGTAACATTTTGTTGTGCTCCTCCCCTTTTGATTGCAATCGACTGGACCAAAAGTATCCAAAAAAGCTGAAAATCCAAAAAAACTGATTTTTTATACTTTTTCTTAACTGCAGTAATAAGCCCTAATTGAGCTTTTCAACGATATAAAGTGGTACTTGAGTTCAATAATTCCAGAGTTAAAGCCAAATGAAATTTTAATTAATGAAATATTTGAATATTACAACGGCACATCGGTTCGAATTCGACTTCATATACATTTTTTCAACTTTTTTTATATAAATCAATATATATAAATTTTGATTTAGAGGTTTAAATAAATTTTTACAATCAGAGGTTAATTAATAATTAACCTCTGATTGTAAAATCTTTTACAATAAATAATAATTCAAGAACAACAAAACATATATATGAAATAAAATCAAAAGTTATTACTGAAATAAAATTTTATGTACTTTTCATTTTAATTCAAAAATGTTAATAAATCAATAATGTTAATAATAAATCAATATATTTAAATTAAAACAAAATAAATGTTTATGATTTTGGATTTGAACCGATTTGTCCTTGGTCACGGATCCAACACGTTCTCACTTATACCACATAACTACTTTAGCGACGTGAAACAAAATGAATATATAAACTAATATAAAATGCTTATACGGACACCACAAAAAAAATATGATGAAATGTGGCGTCCACCACAATGCAATTGTGTAACTGTCCACTTTATTGAAAAATTGGAAGATCGTATTTCACTTTCAAATGAAATAAGTTTAAATGAAGTGCGGAACTGTCTATATGTAATTTAACAGGCGTACAAGGAAGTCATGTGGTGTCCACATCAGATTTTTTATTTTAAAAAAAGTATAAATTAGAAAAGTCATAAATTTCTAAAGGTTGTCAGAGTATCTATAAATCCTTGGAAATAGTATAATTTGAGTAATGTACCACTATTACTGTTTTAAGAATAGTTCTTAAAAGTAGTTAAATACCTTTATTAATAGTACATGAAATAATTGCAGATTGCTGATAGAAGGGATAGACATCTGTGCGATATAAACTACTATAAATAAAAAAATATTCTGAAAATTTTTGTATAATTCTGCGTTTAAAACCAAAATTCATAAATAAAAATAGCCGAAAAGTTAAAATTTCTTTTAAAAAAATTGCACACACAGACACAATTTTTTAACGTATTTTTTTTTTAGAATTATATTATAAGCAATCGAACACAAGTTCAGAGTAATATTATATTACTGTAACTTAAAAAATGAAGTTATAAAAGCATTGCAGCAATACAAAAAAAAATTATTGTGATATCAGTACACTTGATTAAGACTTTATTTGTAATTCTTATACAAGACTGCCTTCACTGATTACACATATTACAATAATAATTAATAATTATAAGTATTTTATATCGAGCACATGCTCACCGACATAAAATTCATTCGTTCATTCCTACAAACACATCTGTTTCCTAGACTGAACTAACTACATTTATTATGTATAAATCAGTATAATTTTAAAATCTTCCTCCAAGGCAGTCTTTGATTATCAAGTATTGCACTATAATCGAACCATATGGTAATTTCAAACTAAAAAAAAACTGCACATGATTTTTTAATGTTAAAAATAACAATTTTTGATAAAAGTGCAGATGCCAACCAAAAAATATATTGTTTTTGTAATATTTTATTTAAATAAATAAAATAATAGATAATTACCATAAACATTAAGCTGAAATATAGAGAAATGAAATGATACATTCAGTCAGTCGTTCTTATTTCAACGACACAGCCATACTTCATTGTCACTGATAAAATTAACGCGGTGAACATAGCAGTAGTCACAACACGAGATTATATGGCAGTAGTATCTCTTGTGTATAATTGGTTATTCCTATATTTTTCTACAAAGCCTTGAATCGGGGGAGGACAGGTAGGAGGTTTTTTATATACAGAGGCAAAACACCTATTTCAAAAGTATTTTATGGTAAAGGCAAACTGAAAATAAGAAACAAAAATTACGTTAGAAAGATTATTTAATAACAAAAACGTATTCATTAAATTACCTTTGCATTGTCTATAGTATGGGTGGCCTACTTCCACAAACTTATGAGAATAATAGAAGAAATTTGAAATTAATAATCTTTCTTTTCTTTCATAGTGTCAAACAATTTATAAATATTTCGATGAAAATTTCCGTTCAAATTTTGGTGAGTTCAATTCCTTGTAATCTTTTGGCATTTCATCATTCATCATTTTATAATTTCATTTTCTCTTGTTCGAAATACGTGTACAAATAAATAAATATCTGAGTTCGATAATAAAAAAAAAAGAATATATATATATATATATATATATATATATAAAACACAATTTTAAATTGTAAATAAAAAAATAATGACAATAATTTCTTCGGAACTTCTCCTAAACTGAATACATTCACTATCATGCCTAGAAATTTTACAGAATGCTCTTAGGAAACTTAGCATTTCGGTGAGTATATTATATAAATACACTAAACATTACAAGTGATTGTTATTATTATTTTTTTTTTTTTAAGTTTTAGGGGCATAAAAAAATCTTTTCTCCCCTAAAAAAAACACAAGGGACATAGTCATGGACTAAACTTGTCAAAAAGAGCATCTAAAAATAGACTTATCACTAGTTATTGAATCCCGAAAACAGAACATAACAAGGGTGTAAAGGTCCTTTTTATTTTAAAATCTTTCTAGCCATTTCGTACGAAACTTGACCAAAACTATCACAAACAAAGCTTCACTGTGATAAAAATTAAAAACACATTGAAAATCTTATAACAAAATGACAAGGTTGTAACAGGCCCTTGCCATTTAACATCACACAGAATACTAATATTAAACGTCAAAAACACGTATAAAAACTTTCATGTTAATGAAAAATATATCTTTTACTACAAAATTCTTCTTGGAAACGTACCATCTAACTCTTGTTCAAATCTGTCACCTTGGTTTCCCTTTTGACCATCCCTTTTTGCTTCTTTTTTCCATCTTCCTAAAAGCCTCAATGTCGAAATCCAAGGTATCTGAGGCCTTAGAGATAGAGTCTTCAGATCATATATATTTATATATATATACACGAGGTCTGTAAATAAAGTAATGAGACTAGTTTTTTTTTTTGGCGGCCAAAGTGGCAACACTGTAAGGTTACTAGTAAACCTTACTAGGTGGTTATATGAACAGCTGATTTATATTAGGTATTAATATTTTTAGTTTATTGTTACCAAGTGAGACGTAAACAAACTTTTTATGAAACAGTTTTTGTTGTACGTTACAAAAATGAGTGATACTAATTATCAGCAACGTTGTACAATCAAGTTTTGTCTTAAACTCGGTAATCCTACCGAAACATTTTCAAAATTGAAAAGGGGGTAGGGAGATGACGCTCTGTCACGACCCCAAGTTTTTAGGTGATTTAAAGCATTTTCAGACGGCCGGGAATCAGTTGCGGACGATCCACGCTCTAGAAGACCGTTACGTCAAAAAGTTACGACAATGTTGAGCGAATCAGAGACTTGATACTGTACGACCGGCGATTAACTGTCAAGAGTGATTGCAGAACAATCGAATTTGAACCATACCACAGTCCATGAAATTTTGACAAACGAATTGGACATGAAAAAAGTTTGTGCAAAATTGGTCCCAAAAAACCTCACTGTTGGACAGAAAAACAACAGGGTGGGAGTGTGCCGTGATCTTCTAGGGCGAATTGAAACTGATCCCTATTTTCTAAAAAAATGTTATTACTGGTGATGAATCTTGGATATTTGGATACAACCCAGAAACAACACGCCAGAGCAAGGACATTTCAAACTCACCACGTCCCAAAAGAGCAAAAATGAGCAAATCAGAACCATGCTAATTTGTTTCTTCCATTGTAATGGCATTGTCCATAAGAAGTTTTTGCCTATAGGATAGACTGTAAATCAATATGTTTACCGATAAATCCTTGAAAGACTGCGGAAAAGAGTTGCCCGCGTGAGACCAGCTATCAAAGACGATGCTACAAAGATGCTACATCACGACATTGTACCTTGTCACACTGCACTCTCAATTAATGAGTTTTTGGTAAAGAAAAACATTCCTGTAGTTCCTCAACCACCTTATTCACCTAACTCGAGTCCCTGTGACTTTTTCCTCTTCCCGACTTTAAAGAAACACCTCAAATGACACCATTTTGGAACAGTAGAAAACATTTTAAAAAATGTAACCGACAATCTGAAGGATATTCCACTTTCTGAGCTCCAGCACTGCTATGGAAAACCCGTTTAAATGGATGCGTGGCTTCCCAAGGGAACTATTTTAAAGGTGATAGAATCCATGTATAATTTTATTGTAAATAAAATATTTGTGTCTCATTACTTTATTTACGGATCTCGTATATACTTGTACATTTCCGAATAACCATGATTTGTTAGATCGAGAGTGTACCTGATGCATGCAAAAGTTAACCTTCAACCTACTAACAAGTAATACCCCGTTTAAATTTTGAAAATCGGACGACTGTTAACAAAAATATTAGAAGAGCACCCTATTGCACTTCCCAAAACAGCGATCCAGGGGCTTCCTGTTTGTTGATGGTGATGATTGGTCTAGCCTAACACGCGGTTCCCATGGGAAGCCCATTACTGTTAAACAATTTTTTTTTTTAATTTATTTAATATTATTAGTTAATGTAAATTTAATTCTATTATTTTTGCTACATTATTCAATCGATTGATTCATATTTTTCAGTTAAAACAGCTCACACAGTGATAGAGACACAGTTCATAGATTCAATTTCTTAAAGATCGTGCTTCAACTGGCAAATCTTTACTATATATTTTTTTCGAGATTTTTCGAGATGAAATATATCCAAAAACCTTCTCAATTATTCCAAATATTGGTAAAAAATTTGGTTCCAATTGATCGAGTAGTTTTTTTTGGTTTATCCCGAACAAAAACCCTCTTTTTCTTTATATAATAGTATATATAACAAAATAATATTCACTTTAATAATTTACATCTAAAATTTACAAAATTGTTTCAGTAAATTAATTGTTAGATGCAAATCTAATTCTGCTAACAGAAATTCTTGAAACTAGATCTTTTTTATAATAGTAATTCTGCAAGTTGTTTTGTGTATTAGAAAAAAATTACTAATGAGAAAAGTAAAGTAGCAATTTTTATTAATTTAGCAAAACAATAATTGCATTAAATTAATTAAAAATTATTTCCTTTTTTATCTAATTTTCATTTTCAAGATACTGAATTTACTTAGTATTCTAATTACTTTTTTTTTTTAAAGTGGTAAAACGTAATTATCCTGGATAAATTAATAACAATACACATAATACAGTTTCTTCGTTATATGTATTTGTGTATTGCTAATAAGCTTTATTCGCGGTTTTACAAAAGAAAGAAAAAAATTAAATTTCTTATTTCTATAACAATTACAATATTTTTTTAATATTACATTTACTTCTCTATCGTTACATAATACTTTTTTCATTTAATATTAGGACTTACATATTTTCAATTTTATTATTTTAGTAGTTTTTAATGAAAAATATTGAATATTATTATTTAATAACTTCTCAATAAGATTATTATATAAAATGGAAGATAGGAGAAACCACGCATTCGAAATTAATAATTTTTTTTATTGATATGCATGATCTCTTCTTTTATTATTATTAATATTATTTGATATTTTTACGATTAAAATAATATAGGCTAATATACTGTATATATAGGCTAAACAGTTTCTAAAGATTTTCTAGATACAGAGAAAAATAAATAAAAATATCAAACAAAAGAGAGAAAAAACTATCAAAAATCTAGTCTTGTGAAAAAAAAAAACAATACAATAAAATACTCAAAGGAATTCTTGCGTAAGATTTATTATTTACTAAAACACTCCGTATAAAAATAATTTGAACACAACTAGTGACAATTACTAATTAATACATTTTTTAATCATCTAACGGTGTGTACTTAAAATTAGAAATGTAATTTATTAGTTTATTGCATTAAAATAAATCAACAAACCAGTAAGTTAAATTACTAAGGTGCATTATTGTTATTGAAATGCGATAATAAACTAACTGTTTTACAATTAATCAATTAATATTTATTAAAGTAACCTAATTTGAAGACGAACCGTTATTAATTTAATAAATTAAATATGTAGTAATTAGGTAACACCGTTCACAGATTAATACAGGCTTTTGACACGGTTTAGAACTTACTTTAATTTGATAATATCTACTTATCAGAAGATAAGAAGTTTTTTTAAATAAAAATCAACAAATTCAGGTTGTTCATTTTCTTTCGATTTTTAAAGAGGATCAATAAGAAACCATTCGCTATCAATCCTTTTTCTAAAAACAAAAAAAAAAGGAAAATTCAATGAATCTTCAAAAAATAAAGTTACGAATGAATGTAAATAAAGAACAGCATAGAAACTAATTCTATATATATTGTCATAGTTTACATATTTTATTATAATTATGATTCTTCCAGCCTACAGTGATGGAAGAACCCGTCCGTTTCTACTGTCAAAATACGTTAATTACATACAACGCAATGCCTGCTCAGTAAAAATATGGACATTATAATAACGTATTTATATTTATAAAACTGACGCATATCCAATAACTAGCAAATAAAATGAACAAAACAATGTTTGTCCGATTTAAAACGACCAATTTTTAGTTTTCCAATCGTTCAATCATGATTTTAATAATAGTTAAATTTAACTTTGTAATCTGCATTCATTAAACTGCAAACATTTTGTAAGATTATAATTTTTGAAGGATTACAAAGTGGCAGATTGATATGGGAAAAGGACTGATGAGGGATGTTCATCTAAGTTAATAGATTATAATGTGTAGATATTTTTTTAATTGAATTCAAAAAGGTAGAAGGTTTCAAATTACCTGTTCATGGTTTTATTTGTACATTTAAGCCTTGCTCAACACAATTATTTGCATTACTTTTTGTCATAAAGTTCATTTGGGAGTCTTAAAGTTTTTTTCACATATCAGTAATGTGGAAGATTTTTTTAAAACAAAAGTTATTTCGTCAAACAGACGATGACAATTGCAACGACAATAATTTCGTACCATTACATTGAATTGGATTATTATAGGGAGATAATCATAAACTGTTATTCTGATAGACTACATTATTTTCACACAAGACTTAAAGGAAACTAGTAGGAAGAGTTGAGCGAAATATATTTCATTTTATCATTCTAGATTTTATTCCCCCCTTATTCCAAACATGAAAAAAGTCTTCCTATTGTTAAGCTAATTTGATGTTTAGTTAACTTTGCTACTTAAGTACTACTTAGCCCAACGATTCTATAATTAGGTTAACAGCATGTTGTGACTATCAAACAGTTAGAAAATAAAAAGATTGATTCATTACAGTTTACATCTCCTAAATTTTCAGTAATTTCCAAGAAATATCAATAAATATAACATTTACTGCAACACTCTAGGATAAGTTGTGTATTTATTCGCTTAGAAAAGAGAAAAAAGAAAGTAATGATTTAAATTAAACCATAACGTCTAAACATTTTTTTTTTTTTTAATTTAAAAAGTAAAAGGCGAACTGAAAACAATTTTCTTGTCTTTCATATGAGGTAAGCTCGTTATCGCTACCTCTAATCGGATATCGTCCAGTTATAAATAAGCAGTCACATATATCATAACGCGACATGATATTCTTTAAAATGACAGCTCCTGTCATTGGTAAATAATTTGTAGTTTAACATGAGACTTGTTTGTTCGCGTCACCGGTCAAGAAAGAGAAGACAACCATTTTATAGCCAGTTAGTTCTAGAACGAGTTTAACTGTCAGTTAGTTAAAAGAACAATCTTCCAATGAGACCTGTTAATTAATTTTATCAGTGCCAAGAAAAATAAAATGCTAACTAGTATGCCGTATTTAGAATTAATATATGAGTTTCGTGCAAATCACACCTCTGTCTAGAAGCTGCATCTCGGTTCTTGCTCTAAATATGTTTATTACTCCTTTAAAAGTACATATTCAAACATTTTTCACCACAATTATTATTATTATTATTATTGGAATGAAATTAAACTTTTAACCTCGATCACTCCATTTTACTTTTTTTTAATACAATCTTCGAAAAATATATTAGCCAAATAATTATACTTTGGCATTGGTTCTTTTCTTGTCAAAATATGATCACCGTGACACTAGAAAAAAATGTCTACACAATTCAATCACCAAGATTAAAGTACAGCTGTTATGTGGTTATTCACTCAACAATAAAAGTAATTACAACAATTAATAGCTAAATGGAGATAAATATGTAAGTTACTCTTTATCCAAATGTACGTGGCTATGAAAAAGATTCCTACAATTTTTTATACGGAATCAGAAAAAAATATTTAAAAAAACCTGTTAGAAAATTTGGTAACTAACAATTCCAATCCCTAGTCAAATCCGCGTAGAAAATTATTTCAGAATTTGGGATCTTTGATATTCCTCACTGTAAATACATGTAATTATTTTCAATTGTTCTTTTTTAACATACGAGTAAAAATAAGAAATTGATCTCCATAGAAATTTTACTTATTAAATATGAAGTTTTTTAACTTCATTTATTTAAGTTCAACTAATTTGACATTATATATTTCCTTAGGGTGATTTTGTAGAAAAAATTGCCGCAATTCATAACCAATCCTGGGAAATAATTTTCATTTTTGAGAATAAAAGCATTCGTCTTCGTAAGTATTTGTAATAAAACCAAACCAAATATTAAAACAAATCTACAAAACACTTATGAAGCACGTTTTATATCGTCTTTCTTCAAACCAATTTACTGGTCATCTGGAAACATTCTGAAATTGAATTGTTAACTTGAACTGGTATGTACCAGCTATAAACCAAATAAATAATGAAAACAAATTTTACAGCAGGCTTTACTTCCAACCAGTGAAGTTTTTTAACTGTTCAATTATGTAATAAACCGGATGATGATAACAAAAAAAAATTTCGAAGTTTGAAAACTATTTCAAATAAAAGTTGTTTTACAAATATGGACATAAAATCCGTCGTTAATTTTTAAGAAACAGCTTTCAAGAAAAACCCGTTTCTGACCAGAGGAGATAATAATTACTACTCGCGTGCTCACACACGCGCGCGCACACACAAATACACTGTATTATTATTACTTTTATTAATTTTTTTAAATTGTTGTTATTGCTCTTATTATTACTATTTATTTTTTTTTAATTATTATTATTATTATACATTTATGTTCAATAAACTGTAACAGTAAGCAGCCAACAAATCGGTTATGTTCTGACTTCATCTCCTTAAATAAAGGTAACCAATTCATTCAAAACACTCACTCAAATACTTAAAGCATTTACAAAAGAATTTACTAAATTGGACAAAATTAGCATACAGTAGTTGAATATAAAAGCAAGTTCATTTGTTCATTTCCATTAGCTCTCACTAAGTTGGACAACAATGCAAATAAGTGAAAAGAAATTAAAAAATCTTGAATTTAAAAATGCGACAGATTAATATGAAAATTACTATTTAATTACACGTGTATACTAATCGGGTAAACTGACCTTTTTAATTGGAAATTAATGTCAATGACTTGACAAAAAGGTACATAACTGTAATTTCTTTTTATCTGTTTAAATTAAAAATTATTGTTTTAACGAGATTTAAAAAAGGTGAAAATAAAATACTATCATTAAATTAGCCTGTCAAAAAATTCACGGCAGAAGATAAAAACATAAATTAATATGCATTATTTACATAATTTCTTTTCTTTTTTTCATAAAGAGTAATTAATAATACCATATAACCTACATCTAAGAAAAATATTTAACTGGAAATTATATGATAAACTTTATAAATTATCCTGTTTTTCCCAGCTATAATTGTATCTGTAAACACGAGGTAATTAGTTACTGCAATCGAGTAACTTATTACAATGTAGAGAATATCCATTCAACATTTTAAAAAAGTTTCTTAAAAAACGCTTTTTTTTTAAATTTTATCTGTTTTAATTTTTGATTTCTTCTTTCTAAAATATTCTGAACAACAAGCAAACAAAATTATACTCTATTAATTAAAATAACTAGCTATCAGAATTTCATGAAGACTCCCAAAGTTGTTGCAAATTTTAAGCTCATTAGTTTTTATTTAATGAAATTGTTTACTATAACAATAGTAAAAAGATCATAAAAAATACTTTTCCTAATGGAATCATAGCCACCTGTCATTCGAAATTTCATAAAATCTTACCAAAATTTTACTTTTTATTTATTTCTGAAAATTTATAAATACATTCATTAATACTAAAGAAATCAAATAAATTAATATAATCAATTATAGGGAAAAAATGTGGGAATTGGGTATATAAAAGTCTATAAAAAAATATGAAGATATATAAAACAACGAATAAACTTGATGGACTAAGGCATTCAACAAATCAACATAAAACAAGTTATTTTCTATAAATTTAACCCTTCTTCTTCCAGTAATGAAGCTGAGAATAATTATCACTCAAATTTAAATATTTTCCTATGCATTTATTATTCTTTAAGTACTTACGTTTTAATTAAATAAAATGATTTTAAATAAATTTATTAAACCCGAACAGATTCATGAAAATTATCAAATAGCTATTAAGTGCTCTAAGATATTATGAAATTTATTTAAAAACAGCTAAAATTACAATATTTTAAAAATAAAATAGTTTTTTTCTTCACAAAATAATCATATCATTGGTAAAATAATCCTAGTTTGCTAGTTTGATTTTTAAAAATTATAAAAAAAATTAATTCCATTTAATTAGTTTTCCACACTCTTCCACAACTAGGGAAACTATGCATTCATTTACAATCCCGTCCTACCATTGATTTCCACAGAAAGGAGGATATTAATACACCTGTCTGTGATATCCACCTCAATATCAATTACGTCCGCGGCACAACTGGAAATACCTGAGGCAGAAACGGCACCGGTCCTAATCTAATAGAAACATCGCTCACCACGTAGCGCAAGTCCGCGAAGCAAATTGAGCAAAGGTGCGACGTGCAAGTAACAGGAGTGAAGATCACCTTTGCGGACTCGGCATGCTGCCATTCCATGTCAAGCCACCGAAGAATTATGACTATTGTATTCGATGTTTGTTGCTCAAAATTCCAGCTTCATAACCTTAATTGGAATAATTATTTCCAAGTTGTTTCTTAATAAAAATAAATTAAAAGAAAACCTCGATAAACAATTCAAATAAAATAACCTATCATTGCATCAAACTTATTACCTTTATCTGCTACAACGTTAAATGCCGACAGACAGACATAGCAACCAACATTAAGCAGAACCAACTGAAGGGTAGCTCTCATACAGCAGAGAACAGTTTACACGAATGGGAACACTGAAAAGCACCAAGGCCACAGAAATCTGATAAAAATCTCAGTTTACCTTTGTAAGCCAAACAAGAAAAACAGCCATTCGTCGATATTCTTCCGTACAATACTAATCACCTGTAATTATTTATTTAAAAACAATTAAATGAATGAGAGTTTATTCATTACATTACCTCTGTGGTAGATGGTTGTACCTTCCCCAAAAATCGAAAAAATCTTTTTATTTATTGCATATTTTTAACCAAATTTTTTTTGTCATTCTAAGCATAGTAGTAGTAAAAGGAGCCTAAAAATATATTTTGGGGCAATATTAGAGGTGGGAGAACCGATAAAAGTTTTAAAATTTTGTTTTTTTTTTATTTTTTAAACTTTTGTCATGCATTATTTTTTCACTACATAAAAATAAGTAACCAGTACCAGGAAAGTACAATAACTTTGAAGTCAGTTTTTTATAATAATACACAAACTACCTAAAAATTTCATGGTTTTACGCTCAGATATATAAACCGTAATTAGAGATCTTCGAAAACAATATAAAAAAAATATATATATATTCTTTTAACCAAAAAAAACCTCCAGTTAAAATGATTAGAAATACATAAATCAGAAGAGGTGTATATTTTCTTAAAAAATATTTCGTATCTATACATATATATTCTATAGTAATACTTCTTCATCTATTAAGTACTTATTGTTGTGTCAACGCAATGTTCAATTCAACTGCAGTAATTCAAAATATTTATCAAAACATGAACATTTCATTTTAACATACTAAATATGAATTGTAAGCTTAGAACATAGAAATTTGTATTTCGGTAAGAAATTTTTAATTCAAAACCAGGATCCCATTTGACCACAACTTAAGAACAGAAATTAAATGAAAGAAACCACCTTTTAGAAGAAAAATAATTAACCGTTGCTTTCCAAACAGATTGATAATTGTATTCATAGAAATTTCACATATAAAAACATTTATTATTTAATTTAGGAATCAATTCAAGCTTATTATGAACAAGTAAAACAACCTTTCACTGTTTTTTAAATTTGTATTTTAATAAAACTTTTATAAACCTCGTTAAAATGTGTAATATAATGTATTTTAAAATATGCAAATTTAAACATCATAATGAGAGTCAGTATAGATAAAATTATTTATTGTCTAATAAAGAGCGCAAATTGAATGACATATTTATGATACGCCATTTAATGATAAAGACTGTTTATTACAAAGTTATAAACAAACAAATGTAAACAACGGAATGATAAAGAGCCGAGAGGTACAAAATGATAAAATATTATTTAAATCGTAACTGAGAGCTGAAAACTGCTTGAATGATTTATACATTTAACAAGATTCCTTTGTAGAAGTTATTTTTACAATTGAATATTTATTTGGTCATCGTCTTACGTGTCGATACATGTTCATTTCTTTTCTTTTTTCTTCCAATATTTTAGTTACAACGTATTTATTGCGCTACTAATATATTCAATCTTATTATTATAAATTCTGAACATTGCATCTTCTAAAAAACAACGATATAAACTTACACATTTCTGTTTTATTAATTAAAACAAAAATTAATTTAAATATGTGCACGCAGTATTGTCTTATATTTTTAATTAAAAATCTAACTTGTATTGTATAGTTAATAAGCAGATTAATTTCTAATTATAAATAGTAAAATTGATTTTATACACAACAAACAAAAAAACTCATATTTTGCTGAAAATGTTAAACCAGTTTTTATTACCAGAAAGTTATATGAACATTTTAGCAGAAGAATTAAATAAACAATTTTTATATAATATTATTATTTGCACTGAAAAATAAGCGGGAAAGAAGATGAAAAGTAAAAGTTAAAAAGGAAAAAGGATTAAAGGTCTGGTACGATATTCTTTAATCGATAACAAAATTATTTTTTTTATGAATTCCCTCTTGATAAATTTATTTACTTCTAGTTTAATTTGTGCTAATGTTGTAATTAGTTGTTCCATTTAAAACTAATTGTCGGGTGACCAAAAATAACATTTAAAAAAAAAATTCTGTGAAATTTCCCTATTATTTATCTAATTTGAGATAAAAAAAAAATATATACCTTCGTTCATTTATTTCAGTTTGCTTCATTCTAGGTAAATATAACGAGACTAATTGAACTGTATCTAAAGAAACAAAATTTAAAGAAGATTTTACATAAATAGTAATAATAACAGCTATTATTCGCGTCATCAGTTTACAATAATTTCTTCGGAAAACGTTTAAAGCGAAAACGATTTTTAAAACGAAAGAATAAAAATAAATTTCAGCTGTTTAATGCTTTCCTTCAAAATTAAAGAAAAATCTTAAAAAATACAACTGAAAATATAATATTCTTTAATTTTGATTTAACAACGATTTCATTTGTATTAAAAAAAAAAATGCTTTATTTTACGAAAAAGAAAATGAAGCGTATATATGCGCGCGCGCGCACACACACACACACACACACACACACACATATATATATATATATATATATATGTGTGTGTCCACTTTAAGAATTTCATTCAAAACTCAGATATTTATCAACCAATTTGAGAAAAATAAGTTTCATTTTGTTCTTAATGAAAAGGTTAATTCTATCTAACAAAACATAATTAAATAAAATCTTAATTTATTGAGTTAATAATTTTAATGATTAAATAATTAATGATAATTACAAATAATTATTTTTACATATTTAATTTTTTAATAGAACCCATTTCGGAATTTTCGAAGCTAACATTTTAAAATTTATTTTTTGTTAGAACATTTTTGGGCACTTGAACTTGGGCACTAGGACTAACTTAGTCTATAACTTTTAATACTCCAATTTGTTCTTTATTTTTTCTTGCTGCACGATTTATTCATTTATAAACTGTTACGAGTGAGGAACCGCAAATAAATCGTACTACAAAAAGCATATGATGTCAGTTTTCCAACGAACACCTTTAATAAAATACATTACCATTCATTAAGTACATATAATAAAGATATACATATACATATATATATACACGAGTGTAAAGGTGATATATGTATAAAGACACTTGCACTGAATAAGACCACATAGGTACAAGAGTTAACAAAGGTCTAATGAAAAAAACAAAAAAAAAAATCCATACCTAACAAATAGTAAAATAACAAACTCATGAAGATAAATAGAAAGAGGCCTTTCTATTAGAAAGGCTCATCACATATCTGATATTGAACCAAATCACACAGATTCCCAAGTCCAACACGTAGGCGTTTCAGTCACCGCACTTTCTCGTAAATGTCTAGGTGTTACCACTAGAAAGTTCACAAGATTACCTAACGCTTTGTATAATTTGAACCAACCGTTTGAATTCCTCGCGAACATAAGGTAATTCTAGGTAGTCGTGAATTTCTTCGTTCCGTGTGAACCACAAAACCTCTACAATGGAACTCGCCAACTTATTCTGAAAACGTTGCGTAATCTCAATTGCTCGTCGTACCACATACCTCTATACCATGCATCCAAATCGGTTTTAAAATCATCTTATATATTAAAAGTTTGTTGGATAGCGACAAATGTGAATTCCTACCTAACAACCATTACAGATTTTTATACCTCGTGTTTAACTGTTTGTTTTTTATTTCACGTGAAACTTCCACTTCAAAACGACGATCAAGGTGGAGCCTAAGGTACCGTTTTAATATATACAGTTTTATTGGAAAAACATAATATGATGAAAAATGAGACGATGAGGCATTTGACAGCATGTTTATTTTTTATATCCTGATATAATGGATGTACACAATTTATCCATAATTTTTCTTATTTTTTTTTATAATAGATTATGAAAAAAACAAATGAATTCATCAAGTAAAACTTCTTATTTTACACGAGTCAGTAAAGAATGATGAGGTTAATATAATTAAAAAGCAATCAATATTTAATATTATAATAATAAATTTAATATTTCTACAATGAAAAACAATCAAACATTTTTACAAAAAAAGAAAAAAATTTTAGTTTTGTCGAGTCTAGTCTAGTAAGGTTAGAAACGAACTTAACTAATGTCAGTTATATTTTTATTAGTCCTTAACTTAGTGATACGGGAAAAACCTATATACATCGTTTATCTTGTCTAATTTTATGTAACATTTCTGCACGGATATGATCATGATAAACGCTAAAATATAGAAGATTATTATTAATAAACGAAAATAACAAAAAATATAAAAAGATTCTGTACGGAAATTAATCTGTCATTCTACATTACCATAAAACTAGCATATAATAATATTTAATAAAACTAATTTCAAACGGTACAAAAAGTATACTTTAATTATTAAATTGAATAATTACAATATTTTTTTTAAACATTTTTCTGGAAAAAGAAACTGTCAAAAACTATGTCTCCCTAATAGAACATATAATTACAGAGTATTCCACCAGTAATTACCGTTATATTCTGTCGGGTAATCTTTCAATTTGAAAAAACAAAATACCGTCCAATTAAAATGATTGTTGTTGAAAACTAGTTCTTTTATTTGTTTTTATTTTTTTCTTTAAGAAAGTAAAACGGGATTCTCCATGTGGATAGCGTTACATAATACTTTTCAAAACAAAATTTATCTCTCTTAAAATTGTTGTTGCTTTATTCTACTACTCGTAAAACTACACTAGAAAACGATCAACATATTTTATTATTGCGATTATAATCAAATAGTATAGACACATATATATGTATATACTTACTTACATATACACATGCCGAACACTACGGGTACGTTTTATAAGATGTGTAATGTGAATTATATATAATTTGTAAGTTATTGCAGTACACAGTATCTTAACAGTGACGATCATTATAATTGAAACGAACTGAACATCAGGAACAAGAACTTCTACCGTACTTAATATTTTTATTTAACTATTTAGAACTGCAAGAATATGCTATTTACACATTAAAAAGTGTAACGGTTAATAAAACCGGTACTGTAATATTTAAATTATATCACACTACTTAGAGCAAGATGGCATGAATTACTTTGATCCCAAGCGACATTGATAATATCACGTGATACAAAACGGGGCCATCGTGCTTGTTATAAAATAAATATTAATGTTTTTAATTAGACACACATTTTGATTTTAAGTATACCATCCGTTCCTAATTAAAACAATAATGAATAAAGAAGAGAGGGTCATTTTAAAATTGTTAAGGATTGAACTGAGTTATCCAAATACATTTGATCACCTCGGCAACCTCGCATTGACTTAGCTACGCGTTTCTTCTGGCTAGCACATCAATAAAGCTTTAAAAGATATTTAAATCTTGGTTGGAAATACAGAAATTTTGTTACTGGAGTAAAAAGAATAAGCCACCTTTTTTAAAAATGTTAGCCAAAATATGAATATTAAAATTGTTAAAAACCACTTTTTTCGTGGTAAATTACGGTAACATTTATTCGTACAAATGAAAAAAAAAAAAACAAATAAAAAATAAAATAAGCTATCATCATGTTTTAAAAAGATCGTATTTTGGTTTGATTATTATAGAAAGAGTATCGTCATATATTAAAAAAAATTGGGTGAAAACCTATTCCCAGTCCGTGTGGGCGTTCGACTAGACGGATTGGACAAATATTTTTTTTGATTCTGCTCGGGATGATCTACAGATATATTACGAAGCGTCATCGTACCCTAAACTTGAGTATCTTCTGAAAAATCCTCATTTATTACTTAATTGAGGAAATTTCCGATGTTATTACAGGAAAATCATTTTGAAGGTCTTTCGATGCTGGATAACATATCTGAGGGTCATTCCGAGAAAAATAAAATTAGTCCGATCCTTCCAACAGAACGTTGGGACGGACTAGAAATACGTTCTGAGCATGCATTTTACCCGTGGTAGGAAAGGAAAGAGAAAAACAAGGAAGTTAAGGGAGAGATGTATCATAAATGGAATAGGTTTTTGCCGACTTTTACAAAATAGTTAATTACTTTGTAATAATAACGCCATGAAAAAGCACGGGTTCACTAATTTTTAGCCAATTTTTTTTTTTAAATATATAATATTACTTTGCAATAATAATGCTGCGGAGCAGCAAAGAGCCTCTAGTAAATTAATAAAAATCTTCAAGAATTAAAGATTCTATTGATATAAATTTCTTTGAATTATCCTATCTGCGGTTCGAAAAACTACGACCTGAATCTTTTAGATCTAATTAAAATTGTAACATTCTCTCCTGAAACCTGATGGTTAAAAAATTGGTGGGTAATTTAAAAGATTAATATTTTATAAAGTAAAAGGATTTGGGTACGCATAAACATCAACGGACAAAATTAGGCTTCATGAACTTGTTCTCTAAAATCTCAAAGTAAAATAGCGCTGGTTTTGATTTTCGTTCAGATTGTTTTTTTTTTTTTTTTTTAATTTAGTAGCGGTTAATGTATGTATAAAATTCGTACACATGATACAAAAATAGAAAAGTTAGTTGAATAGCTGTCATGAGTATAATGAGTGGGAAAAGGATTTTCTATAAACGTTTTGCCGATCACCGATCTCGTGGTGGAGTGGTAGCGACTCGGCTTTTCACACATAGGTCTGGAGGTTCGAATCCCGGTCAGGCATGACATTTTTCATACGCTAAAAATCTCAATCTTCATATTTCCTCGTACAAGCTTGTATGCAAGTTTCCGTACTGAATTAATTCATTAGTCAAAGTTGCTATAATGCATTTTTGCTTTAGTTTTGTCCTTTTTAAAAATTTATGATGATGAAAAATAAAAAAGCACTGATTTTTAGCAAATGATTGTACTCATCATTTAAAGGGTTTCAAAATTATTATTTTTTAAAAAGCCTTTTCAGATTTTATTTCTCAATCGTTAATACATTTAATTATTTATTTTAGGACATTTATTCTATTTTTACTCTAAAGGTGCGATTAGTTGGTTAAAATTCTATGCACATATTTAAAAAGATAAATATTTTAAGATATAAAAATTCCAATTTGTTAGAAAGAGATACAGCTGCAATTTGAAATTAAATTTTTTTTTTGCTATTTGATTTCATTGAAATTTGTCTTTACAAATGAATTCTCAATGTGTAAATTATGAAAAATAATATTACAGCGAAAGTGGATAGAGAACTCATTCTAAAATTTAAAAATCATTTGAGACAAAATTTCTTGTAAATTTTAAGGAATTTGAAATTTAACGATAAAATGTAACCTACTCAATGAAATTCCAATAAACTAATTTAAGGTATCTTTGTGTAAAGCGTAAACGAGAAAAGGTACAAATTGCAATTTCCTAATAACTAATAATCCTCAGTTTAATATGAAAGGCCCAACATATGATATGGCAAAAAATTAAAAACTAATTTAATATTTTATAATAAATAGTTTTTAATAATTACTCTACCTTAGTGGAGAAGGATCTTTCTTTTCATATTTTTTTAAAATCATATAAGGAAAATTAATTATCAATTATTTTGATCAAGCTAATAAAAAATTGTCAATACACGCTTACACTTTTTCCTGCATAATTTATTTATTTATTATCAGCTGTTGAAACAGCTAATCTGTTGCAGTGAAGTACTCAATTTTAAATATAAGTAAAATCATAATATGAATTTTAATTTTAACTGGATATAATGCACTTATTTTTTATTTACTTTACATGCAAATAAAGTTTGCACCACTATCTCAGAAATGGTTGGCCTGAGCCGGAAGCAGAAAAATTCTAACAACTAACAGTTTAATTCGCGATAATAATACAACTACGTCGTAAGGATTAACTTTTTAAAGAGAGCTATTCATCGATAAAAATTATATTTCTTGAAGACTTAATCCGCATTTTTATTAAGGGTGGGGGAGAAAGTACTTTTCTCATTAAATAGAATATATTAAGTTGAATGCAGAAAATAAATTCATGTAAAAGGTTACCACGTTGACGTGTTGGCCTACTAATTTTTTCTATATCTGTTAAATTTTTTAAAAGTAAGTTGGAAGATTGAAAGTATTATACTACATCCATAAATTTTACATTCATGTCGATAAAAACAAATAGTACGACATTTTAAATTCACCGTAGTTCTCAATTAAAATTATCATTATATTTTAACTTATATGTACTATGGAAAAATGTTAAAATAAAGATTAATAAAAAAAAAAAAAAAAAAATGGCAATAATAATAATTCTAATACGAGAGAAATTTTCTTATTATCTTGTTCTACCTTGCATGAAATTGGTTTTAGATATTTTGTGATTTTCCTACATAAATCTGAACAAACCATAACCAAATGAATATAATGCGTTTTTTAATGCGTGTATTATGTGTTATACTGTTAGTACTTTATGTACATTTATCCCCACCATTTTTCTCCTTTCACCCTCCCTCAATCGTTCTTATTCGTTCTCGTTCGTGCTCTACTCTTTTTCTCTTTCTATCTTTAAACAGTATTAAACTGGGGTGCCAACTGCTGTTGACAACGCATTCTGGAACACCCACTGTCAAACAGTTCAGTTTCCTCTTTTTTTAATGTTAGGACGTAACAACAAACCGACTGAACTATTCGTTGGTCTAGTTTTCCCGTTATCCGACATTTCCACACTTCATTTTCCATTCCGTCTTTATTATAGTATTTTTCTTCTTATAGCTAATACAGTTCCTTTTTGTAAATCATCCGGTTTGATAAATAGTATAAGATGTTAATGGAGGAGTACAGTTATTTATTAATTTATAGCACACTTCCTTATATAAGATAATAATTAAAACAACTCAATAATGTACTAAAATAAGAGCGCGTTAAAAATTTACCGATCATAAAATATCCACACAGTACAATGTAATCTTCACTAAATTAAATCAATAACTATAAAATAATTAATTTATTTTCACGAGGAAAAATAAAAATAAGTGTTAACTGGCAGAATTCTCTAACTCTTACATCGCACAGGAGTCTCTAAGACTACAGTAAATTCAAACAAAGTAGCTTCAGTATTATCAAAATGATTTTTTTTTTAAATTGGTAAACATTAGTGCCACTGTTTTATAAAAATCAGTATTTAAATAACGTAAAATTTTATTACAATTGTGAAAAAAAAAATTACTTTGATCGACAAATAACATTATTCATACAAATATTTTTAGAAACTTATTTTCAAATAAATTTGATAATTTAAAAAAAATATATATATTTGTTTTTCAACTAATCAAGCCTCTCTATTAACCTTCAGTCAGAGTTAGACGAGATTGAAGCGTGGTTGAAGAAATGAAAAATGAGGATGAATTAGAACAAATCAAGCCATGTGGCATTTTTCGATGAGAAGGGGTGATTGCCCTTAGGCCCACCTGAATGGCGTCTACATCCCTCAAACTGGTCGAGTACGGTACCTTGACCTTCACTTGGATCGTCGCCTGACGTAGAAGGACCACTTAGTAGAAATAGGAAACAGCTTAACATCAAGTGTAGAAAAATTAAACTGGTTTGTGGGCAGAAACTCACAGTTATCGTCAAATAAACTGTTGATTACAGAGTTATCCTTAAACCAATCTGAACTAACGGGATCCAGCTATGTAATAGCAATATTTAGGTAATTAAAAGATTCCAAAATAAATTGGTGAGCACCAGAAGAAAGGCGCCGTGGTTTGTTACGGGCAGAGAAATTCATGACTATGTAGGATTAAATTCTATTTTCGATGAGATCCAAAACATTAGTTCACGGTACTTTACCAAGGTTAGACAAACTTCTAAATTATCTACCAGTAGATTTACTGGTACATAACAGCGATGATATCAGGTGATTGAAACACTACCATGTGCTCGACCTGGGAGATGTAACGAGAGTGACAAGGAGAAGAAACCTACGTGTGGGAACATAGGATGACGCTGTAACTGGGTAGTGAACGTCACTTTGATAGTCTACAAATAACAGCTATTTCTATTATCAACGAAAATTTGTTTTATTTACAGCGTTGTTTTCATATATTGGTACTGATTACATCGGTTTTATTTTTTCCTTCCTGAGATATCAATGGAATGTTAAGTATTGAACTTTACTTCGCCCCTAAACAAGTGTTTTTCTTATATGTGAGATGTTGAACCTTTATAATCTTTTATGGGGGATTTCGTCGAAGACCTCTTTCCACGTGATTATCATGACTCCAATTTACCTATGGTCTCCTATGAGGTACCGATTTTAGGTGCTAACAAATAGACAAAAAAAAGGTTCTCGTATATTATTGGGGTAGTTATACAATCTCATACTACCCACTGTAATTTGTGTGATTGAGATGTATCGTTTTATATATCGGTTTCACCAAAGTTGATGAAATAGTTCTTTAACTATGCAGCTCTTTAGCTGCACAGAACAAATAAATAAATATCTTATCTTAAAACGTCATCAAATGTATCACAGTAAAAAATTGGCAGCAACAAAATATACAAATAGTTTTATTTGTTTAAAATATAAATTTTAATTTTAAATAATTCTAATAATCTGTGTTAATAAATTAAAAGTTAAACTCCTCATTTTTACGTCCCAGAATGTGTATCAATTTATAACAGAATACCCAAAAAAAAAACCTTTCATAGGTACAAAAAGTGTGGCTAAACCGAATTTTATTTATTTTTTTTGTCTAAATAATAACTTAAAAAGCTTCACGAAAGCAAATATTTTTCAATGAAAAATTTTTATCTGTCGGACAGATTATTAATCATAAATTCTTAAAACGATCAGTATTATTGAAAACAGGACTTTGTTTCTTACTCTAAAACTATTTTTAATTTGCGACATTGGTATGGTGTTAATGAAACAAATATAGTTTCTAATGTAATATTCTATAACTTACCATTTATTTATCCTCTTTATTTGGATTATCGTTGTTGTTGTTGTTGTTGTTAATTCATTCCCACTTAATGACATACAATACTTAACTTTAATCAATGGCGAATTAACGGGGCGGAAAGTCTTTTGAACCGTGTTTAATTGAATAAAAGCGTGAAACTTTGTTTACGATCTCGATTTAAATAAAAATAAAAAAACTACTTTCATTTTAGGTTATAGCCGATCAATCACTATCTACGTTTTAAATAAATAAAACCTTTTGACATCTATTGATATAGGTGTTGAATAAAAGGGTTTGTACGGCAACCTAATTAATATATGCTTGGTAAAAAAAAAAAATTACCTTTTATATTTTTAACTTTTATTTATATTTTCATTCTTCCTAAATTTCCTAAATATTTATTGGTAATTATGTGCCAATTGAAATTGTTATACCTGGTTATTGAGCGTTCCATTTGATATTTTATTTTTATATTTTTAATCTTTCAACATTTTCAGAACTATCTTTTTTTTTTTACTTTCTTTTTTTTCCTGTTTAGCCTCCGGTAATTACCTTTCAGATAATACTTCAGAGGATGAATGAAGATGATATGTATGAGTGTAAATGAAGGGGATACTCGGGGTGTCCCTGTTAGAGGCATTGGCATAAAGACCGAGTTCCGGCTTCCGAAGTGGGGACCCAAGGACGGTACAGCCGAGCCTGGTGGATCCTATTCTGGGGGTTTGAAGCGGACGCAAAGTGAGATCCGACCAGCGGGCCGAGACATGGAGGCCCAATAGAGAAAAGGACACTTCCCTGGGTTGTGTAATACTTAACTGTAGGATCCGGCCGGGGGAGAAGAAGAAAAAAGAAAAAAACCATAGAACACCGATATCCTTGATCTAGTATTCAAATCCGTATAAAAGTAACTGCCTTTACTAGGACTTTTACGCTGGAACTCTCGACTTCCAGATCGGCTGATCTGGGAAGACGCGTTCACCACTAGACCAGGGTATTGGGTTATTTTTTTTTTACTATACACATCAAATAAAACTCTTGAAAATGCTCATGTCTCCCGAATGCATACCATCCAAGCTAAATTCTTCGTTCAACTTCTTTGACTGTACCACCTTTAGTTGACATCCGATAGCCAAGATATATAAATGGTCTACTTATTTGAATTCTTCTCCAGAGACAAAACGTTTTCTTTGCTTGTAAAACTTGCTGAATATGACCTGGCTCTTCTTTTTAAGGTCCATTTTCAGAGCATAATTTCACCAGCTACTCGCAGTTCCTGTATGAGTCTGTAGTTCTTCTGGTTCTCGTGAGAAGAGAATTGTATCATCTATGATTCTCACCCTATATTTATGTGCGCCATTTATTCCTATGCCCTCTTCTTCCCATTCCATCTTTCTAAATACCTTTTTGACGCAGGTTGAGAGAACATGAGGGATATAGTGTCACCTTGTCGTAGACCTTTTTATATATCTGTCTCTTTGTATGTTATATGTAGTGTTTATGCTATGCATATTACCTTAATTTTTTAGTTAATAATCATAATGGAATGATCTATTCACTAAAGCCAATAAGATATAGCAGTAAGTTATAGTAAAAAAAAAATAATTACATTAATTTTTATGGCTATGTAAGTAGTCCGTATCCTTGAAAAAAATAGATTTCTTAAATTCCAGATTCATGTCCCCCGGATACAGACAATACATTACCCGTTACATTATTATCATCCATCGCAGTAATTATTATTGAGCGTCAGTCTGTTGCTGCTGTAATTATAAATTAATAAACAAAGATATTCGAGAAAAGTTATTAATTTGTAGTTGAATTAAGAATCTTTTAATACAGGTTGCATTTATAGATCTTTAGATAAGTTCTTTCAATTAAATTACATACCTGTAAAAAATATCTAACGTACAGTCCGAAAAGAGTGTGTGTAATATTCGGATATTATTAAATTTACTGTTCTGATTAATGGTTGATAAATAGATGGACTGTATTTTCGGCATTCTTCCAAAACCGGTGAGGCTGGAAAACACCTATCCCCTACATAAATCTCTATACTAACTTGTATTACAGATCAATCCACACCTCAAATTAATGGTTTCTGCAGTTCTAAAAATAATAATAAAACGGTAATTTTTTTTTTATTATAACGACTCAGCAACTTTACAATCTGTTGAGCAAGATAATTTAACAACAAATAAATAAGATCTATATTTGAACTAACATTAAGTAGCCACAAACCCAGCGGCTGGTGACTTAACGATAACAACGAAATGAAATAGAAGAGCACTCCGTACAGCCAGACCATAAAGTCAGCTAATTGAGACGATTAGGCAAACCAAGAATATTGTTCCTTAGCAACCTTCAAAAATCACTGTTCGTGTTATCCAATAAACTGACCGTCAAATAATTCGGGTGCCGATCCAAACGACTTGATACCGTAGAATGACCAGAGAAATTTCCTGCCGAACGATCCGCAACTTAAGATTATTATATATGAGACTGTTGCTTATGTACCAGGGTATGTTTAGCAGTTTTTGCAATGTTTTTGTCTGGTAGCGTTCAAGTATGTCAATGCTAGAGTCGCATGCTGTTCCCCACAATTCAAGTCCGTAAGTCCAAACAAGCTTCAAAACTGATTTATAAATCAGTTTACTTTCTACTGAAAGCCAAGATCTACGATCAGCCAGTACATGTTTTCAAACTGAATAACAATAATAATAATAATAATGGTAGTAGTAGTAGTACTAGTAATAATAATATAATTTTCAGAACGAAGGGATACACAACTTCAGATAAATTATTTAATTTTTTACTGATAAAATTTGAATACTTGATTAAAGATGATACGAAAAGGTATATGTACATATTTGTTATGTGTGTAAAACATTCATCGGAACTGGTCATAAATAAATCATGGTGATTAAGTTCTATTGATTAAAGGAAGTATCTTCACGAACAGTAACGCATATTAATACAAGACACTTTTTTAATGGTTAAATAGGTCGCAAATAAGAGAATATAACCGCTGTTAGAAAATTTATATTGTAATGAAAAATACAGAATAGTACGTGTACACGTTAATCGTCTTCATAAAATACGATTAAAGACTTACACTGTTTACAACATCGTATTTCCTATATTTGGAAACAGCAATGGAGAACAACAACAGAATAAGGAGGGTGAAAATGATCGTTTAATATTAATTACAAATAGATAATCTTTGTTGAATTTTATTAATAACATAAATTTATAATGACTAGCAAGGAATTAAAATTTAAATTCTTTTTAAATTAGTATCTATTATAACGAATATTTGATTTTAATGATTAATTACAACATCGGATCTTTGATTTTTATTAATTACATAAATTATGAATTAATTATTCGTAAATTCCCCCCAAAAAAACGGCTTAATTAATAATAATTTAAATAATTTATTCTCTAATAAAACAAAATAACAATTTAAATACGCATCTAATTTTGCGAGTATTCACTTTTAATAAATTTGTAAATAAGTTTCACGGATTTTAATGAAAAAAAAAAATTGTTTATAATATTCCAATTTTAATAATGATTATATTGATTTATATTATATTAATATAAATAAAGTAGTATATAAGTAACATTTACAAAACTCAATAAAATGTATTCATTTAAAAAACATAACCTGTAAACTGCAAAATAAATTAACAACCATACATAAAAGATTAATTAGTATGAATAATCATCTACATGACTTTAATTTCCTGAACTGAGCTTGATAAACGAAGATAGATGATCACACCGTGACCAAATGCTACATGATCAGATTAACATTATTAAATTTCAAAATTAGTAAAGTTGTAAATTTGTCTTCCGAAGTTTCTAGACTTTTGTATACATATACATCATCATTTCAGGCGTTATCGATTCGTTATCGATTCGGATGAAGGCCTATTCAGCACGTTTCCAACTAATAGGGCCAATTCTGCCTAATGTACTTGATAATCATCAATCCAATGAGCCTTTGGTTTTTACGTGGGCGTTTATTTATATACATAGATATAATAAATATACAACTAGCTTTTAATTAAATGATTTCAGATAATTTTCTGTTATACATTTCCATGAACTGCTTATAATCCTTTAAGAGTTGTATAGATATTTAAAAAAAGAAATGCTATCAGTAAAACAATGTTTTTTTATTACGATCAATAAGGTTTCAATAACGATACATTTAATAGAAGAAAAAGCTTTATTCGAAAATTACTCTTCCATTCAAAAGATAAGATTCTTTATAACTTTCTTTAAACGAAACTTTCTTTTATTGATATATTAACTCATTATTTTAATTGTTTGTCGTCGGATACATATTAAATTTTTTATCAAAAATCCATCAGGAAATAATTGTTTTTTTTTTTTTTTTTAATTAGAAATACCTTAAATTGATTAATTAATAGGACTAGAATAGAAAGTAAGTATTCCTTTTCAAAGTTACGCTTAAACATTAAAGTCGGTACAAATAATCAACTATTTTAAATTGTTTACACGCGAAATTCAAAAGAAATAATTTTAAACATCTTAGGAATACAACGTTTATTTAATTAATTTTATAGAAATATGTTGCTATTGTTGTTATTACTTTATTGTATAATTCACTGATTTACAAGTTTTGGAATTAGTCTTGAATAAATGTTTCCTTTAATCGATCATTTTTTATTATAATACATAAATATTATTTCACAACATCTGCTGATATTTTTTTGTTTTTATTAATTTACAAATAAAGCCAAACACGAATTAACTTTGCCTATTATGGCGAAGAACAGACAAGACAATGTGTAACTCGGTAATCTATACATACCAAAATAATAGTAATTAACCATTTCTACTTTCTTTTCCTGGCAAGACGATTTTTTTAACAGTAAAAACTAACCGCCTTTTTCCAACCAGTGAATCTACGTCATTAGCAGTTCTATTTAAAAACAGACGTATATATATATATATATATATATATATATATATATAACTTTTAAAAAACCTTTTAAATGTTTTTTATGTACATTTATATAAAACAACCAAAATTAGGCCTATCACCACAATTACAAGAAATATACATTGCTTTAAAAACGCAATATATTTTTTAAAATGTGATAAAAGCTTAACTATATTGAATATGAAGAATTTTTCCGAACTGCACTATTATAATTTAAAAAACTGCACTATTGTATAAAAGTGTGTTACTATTGTAACACACGATTATCGGGATGTAAGCAGTTAGTTTCAAAATAAATTTATTTGAGAAGAGAAATTGTTTTAGTAAACACAATTTAAGAACAGATACCGAATCTCCGTGGCAGAGTGGTAGCATCTCGGCCTTTGATCCGGAGGTTCCAGGTTTGAATCCCGGTCAGATATGGCATTTTTCATACGCTAAAAAATTCCATTTCCATATCCCACGCACAAGCTTCAAGCTTATATGGTATTATCATTAAACAAAATAAAAGCTATATACAAAATATTTTGAAATTTTTTTCACAAAGATTTAGAGCTAGACAACTAGTTTTCAAAAAATTCATTAAAACGGTGCGGTGAAAAGAAATAATAAAAACTCACTTTAAGCAGGTATCAAAAAAATTCGTGCTAAAAACACCAAGAACTTTTAACCACTTTTAAGATTTTTAACAAAAATTAATTCAAACGGTTGACCTTATTAGGCACAATGGTAAACCACATCTTCTTCCATCCTGATAGTCCGCAACACCGAGAACCTCATAGGGCACTGACTCCCAAACTGTGCGCCGCGGCGTCTTGAGGAGCCGTGGCCTCTTCACAGGGGCGCCGCGAAATATTGTAAAACCTTCATAATTAATTGAACCAAGACATTTATAATTATTAATTTAATGTTAATAATGTAAAAAATTAATGAAGGTACACGAGTTTTATTTATTTTTATCTCTTACTTACGAGTATCATAATTTTACTTAGGGTAGGGCGCAATGGAAAAATTTTAATTGAAAAAGGGCGCCACGACTCGAATAAATTTGGGAACCGCTGTCTTAGGAAGTAAAATTTTGAAATATAATCGGTTATATTTAAATAGAAACGATTGAAACCGTATTTAATAAACATATTTTCGTAGAACATGGAAGTTAAACGATGTTGAATTCAGTTTCATTTTATTCTGTAGGAACTTATTAAAGGCTAACAAGGATAGCTGTTGATCAAACTTATAATTTATTAAAGCTTTATAATAATTTTAATATTTAGATTCAGCTAATGAACATAAATCAGTAACTGTCTTCTTAAATGGTTTTATCTAAGAGTAGATTAACGTTCGCTATTACGTAGGTGCAAAATTCGAAAGTGAATTTCATCGGGTATATTTTTGTTATTATTATTATTCAAATAAACCAAGAGTAATTTCAGAACGTATACAAGAAGTTTTATTGGCTGTAGATGAGGCTAATCTGTCACAGTTAACATTTTATTAGCCGGCATTCGTAAATACTCGTACTGTAGATGAATGATAGCGATAGTTTATTTATAAACGTGCACCTTAGCCCTACTTATCCATACCACAACAAACTAAACTGTTACTGATGCGCATTTCCATTTAATTCAATTCATTGTCAATGCTGTCGGAGAGGGAGAGAGAGAGAGAGTGATAGAAAAATGCCAGTAGGAAAAAATGAGGACGTACTATCGTGGAATTATATACCTTCCCGTAACTGTAGAATAATAGTAACACAAAACTAGGAATTTCGATTCTTCTAACACAGCTGATACAAATACAGATATACCACGGATAAATCGTATTTAACGACGAATCAACCTCGATTCGCACGCCTTATTGAAAACTATCACTGTGTTTACACAATGCGATTGTAATCTACCTGACGGGTGAAAGGTCACCACCTCCATCCAAATAATACCATCAATTTTATTGTGACGACTACAAGTAGGGACGACAAGAAAACATTAACACAACGTAAAAAAAAATAACGTAAATACAATTTAACCGTTATTTAAATATTTCTTTAATTTTTTAGTACTTATATTTAAGGAGCCGGTAATGTTTTTTCTTTAAAAACAAATTCATTATCAACGGGCTAATTTAAAATTTTGACAAACAAGTTCTTGACTTTCTCCTTGTACAAAAAATATTGAAATTAAAACAAGAAAAAAAGACCGTAGAACAACGTTTATTTTTTTTAATATTTATCTGCAACTTCATAAAAAAAATTTTCAAATTTTTTCATTAATTAAAATTATTCATAATCACTGCAACAAAACTTTGATGTAGTCAGCGCATAACTTTCTGCTTGAACCACTCTAACCTTTTACAATATTATTTTAATAACGCATATTTTTATTAAAAATGATAAATCACTAAATTTTTTTGTTAATTATCTTTATTCTTTAAGGAAAAAAGAAAAAATCAACTGCCATACTGGTGTAAATATTAAAGTTCATAGGTTCCAGTATATTTTTGAAGATCCCCATTTAAAGAACGAAAAATTTGTAATATATTTTCTTTTTTTAGTTTAGTTTTTATTATATTCATCTACATTACTCATTCAATTAACGTTTCTTTCAAACTTTTATTTGTCATGTAATTATACTTAACCACACACGAAGGATACTTTCTGAAATTAACAGTATACAATCAGCGGATGGATAAGTAAAAGAAAAAGAAAAAAATTATTTTAAAATGTATAAAAATACTTTCTTACCTAAAGAGAAAAGATAATTCGGAGTTTTGATTTTACATGTAGATTTATTAACAACCACAACAGTAATAATATTTTTTTATTTTTTATTTATTTCATTCAATTTAAATTTTTATAGGATCTCTTAAACAACACAGCAGTTCGTCAAGGGTTCCTTATAAATAACAAATCCGCAGTTAAAACAAAAACGGAAATAATTTAGTTGAAAAACAAAACTCATAACTTAAGATTAATTATCATAAACAAAACTAAAAAATATCCTTATCCTCATAAACATCAATATTTTGCTCTCCAATTCTGTCCTTCCTGTTATTTAAAATTAATTAAATAGTTAAATAAAAATTAAGAATGTCTTCCTTCAACTTCTTCATAGAAATGAAATTTAATTTGCCTGGTGACAAATATGAGAAAATCTTTGGTACAAGATATGACAACGTACGATAACTGTACTTGTTATGAGGCCGGTGTATAGAATAAGGTGTGCTACGAGTTTCATAGTTCACATTTTCTATTTTTAAAAAGTTTGTTGAGAAAAAGTTATCCATAGTAATATTTTTATATAGCAGACCTCTAGGTGATAGAAATCTGCTGACTCCGTGAGAATTTTGGGTATTTATTTAAAATTTTTATTGTTATAGGCTTTTAGAATAGTTTCAATTACTTGTTTTTGGATGGAACGGATTACACTTAAATAACAATCTTCACCATGTTCAAAAGCAGTAATACCACATCCTAAGACTGACTCAAATACATTTTACATTGTATACCACGCAATCGAGCAGAAATAACACTAGTTGGCTTCGACCAAGGAAAAATCATCAATAATATTGCCTAAAATAATCCCTAAATACTTATGCTCGAATTAATAAGCTACAACAGGGCAATTGCAGGATCGTGAAAAATTTTGCAAACAAATACAAGCACGTATTTTAAAAAATAAATTTTCTTTAATTACTGATTTTGAGCAACAAATGTGCATTACAGCCGTCTTTTTTCATTAATAAATAAGCCTTGAACATGAGCGTAAATATAATATAATAATAACAAAAATAAAATGAAATATTTAAAAAATAAATATATTCTTCCATCAATATATTTAATCGACTAATTACGTAACACGTCACTATTGTAACTTACAAAAATAAATTTAAATTTTCACATAAATATTAGATGTAAAAAAAAGATCTCTTAATTTACTGTCTAATTAAGATCAAGGACGCAATATGGTAAATTGCGCATTATTATTGAAACAATTTTCATATTTCTAAATAAACTGAAAATTAGAAACAATAAGAATAATTAACACACCTTCGATTTTAAAAGACTCTACTCAGTAAAGAATATAAACACAAATATCAATTTAACAAAAGACGCATACAAAAAAAGTAGTAAGCTGTGGGATCATTGCAATGGAATAATGGCATCTACAGCATATAATTGGATAAAATTAATTAAAAATTATTTATAAAAAAAAAATAAATAAAAAAAAATATTTTTAATTTAAAATTTACGTTTTTCTTAAATTAAAAAAAACCGAATTTTTATGTTTATTACTTTTTCAATACAATTTTATTAATTCTCGTCTAGAATAGACGTGTAAAGAAGTTAATATTTTTTTTTTTTAATGTATATAATATATATATATATATATATATTATAAATTTGTAATGGTAATATTGTAAAAGTAAAAATGTATTTTAATATATATGATATTCACTACTATATTAATGTTGTTTTTATTAAAAAGAGCCCATAATCAGGTAAAATCAAAACGGATTAATACAGTAGCTGAAAAATAATTAAATTAAATAAAGAATCTCTTTCGCTTAGTTAACTTTGCGGAAAAAAATAATCAAGTTCTCAGAAATCTACTAAATTTATCAATTTTGACAATAAACTGGTTTATTCAAACAGGCTTTATAACATAACAACTTCTGTTTAGTTTAATTCAACACACTGTGAACATTTTTTAGGTTTTTTTTTCGGTAGACTAATTATGATTAATTTTTAACACGCTTCGACACAAATATATGAGTTTTTATTTTTTATTTCTTGAAATTAATGTGGTTCGCTGATGTATTTTTATAGATAATACATGATGACGTTAAACTACAGTATCTAATAACAATAAGTTTATATTTATCAATAAATTCTTTAATTTTTTGCCGGCCACCGTGGCGCGAATGGTAGCGTCTCGGCCTTTCATCCGGAGGCCCCGGATTTGAATCCCGGTCAGGCATGGCATTTTCACACACGCTACAAATCATTCATCTCATCCTCTGAAACAATACATAACGGTAGACCCGGAGGTTAAAAAGAAAAAATTAAATCATTAATTATTATTTATTAATATAGGTGATCCACCGGGTCGATCTAGTGGTAAAATCGTTATCACAAATCGGTTTTTTAACAGCTGATTTTCGACGATTAAACATATGTTCCTAGGCTCAAATCCTAATAAAGATAAGTTAATCTTATACGGGTTCCAACACTAGATTGTGCATACGGGTGTAATTTGGCGATTGGTGTTCAATTAACCACATATTACAGGAATTATCGGCCTGAAACTGAACAAAACTACATCTCAATTATATGTCGTGTATGATATGATATGTAATCCTCATTTGGACTATGAAGTCGTTTATTGTTTCAAAGTCAAACAAATTGCAAAGTCACATAAGGAATAGAAAATTTAAAAATATAGTGTATGCGTTTAAGGCAGAAAGAAACTAGTCATTTATCACATAACTTAATAAGATCTTCTCGGGTTCCGCCAGCTGATTTTGTACAGTAGCCGATTCTGAATTGGGACAGGGTAACTCTCCCAATTGAAAAACATACATATACACGATTATATACTAGAATATATTACTATTTATAGAAAATTCGTGATAGTCAGGAAACACTTGCTTTCATTAGTACTTTTTTACGGTTTTTTTTTAAGTAAATTAAATTTATTTATAAAATATTTTTCGAGAAAATAACTTAAATAAAAGAATTAGTATAATACTAGAAAACTCTATTGTGTGTATTTGCAGCAAAGTTGAAGTTTTACGCAAACCTGTCCACTAAACACATTTTTTTTTGTAATTTATAGAAAATTTTAATCTATTTTTTTTTTAAATTGATGTGGACACCACATGACTTTCTTGTACGGCTATTCAATTATACATACACACTTTTTACAAATGACAAGTACATAAAATTTTATTTCATTAATAACTTCTAACATTTTTTGTTTTTTTTTGTTTTCGTCATAAAATGTTTTTACAATAAGAGGTTAATAATTATTAATAAATCAATGTATTTAAATTAAAGAAAGTTTAAAAATAAAGGAGATTAAATCTAATTCCGATGTGTGTCTGAACCGATGTGCCTTCCCCTAAGATCCAAAATTTCATTAATTCAAATTTTACTTGGCTGAAATTCTGGAACCAATGAAAATAAGTACCACTTATGATATATCGTTGAGAATCTCTCGATGAGGGCTTACACTGCAGTTAAGAAAGTCCAAAATCCATTTTTTGTTTTAATTTTTGGCTTTTTTAGACACTTTTAGTTTAGTAGATTGCAATAAAAAAGGGAGGTGTACAACTAGACGTTACAACAGTCCTAAATCGAAAAATTCAGCATCATACGGCTAATCGTTTTTTAGTTATGCGAAGTACGTACGTGCGTACAGACGTCACGGCAAAACTAGTCAAAATGGATTCAGGGATGATCAAAATGGATATTTCCGTTTAAATCTAAAAACCAAAATTTTTCGCGATTACAATACTTTCTTGTACGTAACAAGGAAGTAAAATGATAAAGTTTAATTTCAAGGGTGATTACTACTAAACCAACCATCAGCAAAACAGTGAAATTTCAAAGGTATGTTCTTTTTATAATCAAATAAAGAGAATAAGTTTAGTTTTATATTTTACTTTCTGAAATAACAAAGTTGATTCTTTTTCTAGTGTTTTGCTTGATACGCATCAAAAAGTCGTATTATTTTCATAATAATAATTTAACATGTTTTTCAGCATATTATTTGAATTGATAATATAGGCTTGATTTTGTACCCCTTCAAGTAGTCTCTTCTTCCTTAAAAAATCTTTACACACAGTAAATCAATTTAATTTCTAGTACAATTATCTACGAAGTAACTTATCATGACAGTTAAAATATGATATACTTAACTTTTTTTTTTCAAGTTTTATGTATCAAGCGTTATCCTTTAGCATTCACTTCATCTCTTTTATTTGAACAACACAAGAGAATTCTGTTTTAATTTTATTTTCCTAAACGACTCAAGGAAATAAAACAAAGAAAAAATATTCAGAAAAAAAGTTCATTAATATTCGTTTTTTATGTATTTAAATTATTACGGTAACCTCAACATACAAGCTTTATACTTTTATACTTTATTGAAGCTTTATCATACACTTTAATTGCAAAATTTTATCACTTAAGCGTATATTAAACAAATTTAATTAGCTTGCAAGACTCGGAAACAATTTATGTAAAACAATTATGCAGTTACCTGAAAATACACTGCTCGGTTTTATTATAAAACCAATTAAATAGTTCGTTGGGAAGAGATTACAATTTGTCAACGAGTCTCTAATAAACAGATTGTAATTAAATTCTTCAACTTACAGAGAGATATACGATAAGTGAAACGTGTTCAGTTTATTGTATAAAAAAAAAATAAATAATGTATGTAATACTGATTACTGTAGGTTATAATCTAAATAAACGTGGGAAGTATTTCTCTTAGTCTTTACAATCATTTTATATTTTATTAATATTAAATATTAAAAGTACCTATTTCCTTTTCCATATTAGAAATAAAATTGTGACTTAAAATAATAATTAATCTATTTTTCTCACGCCGTAATTGAAATAATAGAAATTCTTTTAACAATATTGAATCCAGTCTACCTAAATTTAAAAAAAGGCAAAAAATGCGTCCATTAAACATTATTTCATTTAAAAATATGTACATGAATATTTTTTAATGGGTACTATGATTCGACTTCCAAAATATTTCGACATATCTTCGCGTTTCACATCCCTCAGACCTCAAAACCACCGTCAGAAAAAAAGTTTATATATATAAATATATATATTTCACTTTCTTGTGGACACGATAACTGCCGTAATTTTGCGACAATCACTTTCAAATTGTTCCTTTAAAATAACTCGTCCCAAAATCTCGGTCGATTTCGTTAACGGCCAAAATCGGACCATGAGGGTGGAATGGAAGGCTTTTTCGAAAAAACAAATATTGCTATAATTTTCTTATTAAGTAAAATGCCGAATTCGTTTAAAGTTTCTACTATTTTTTTTGGATAAGGGCCTAAAACTTATGTAAGTAAAATTTTTTAATATAACCAACCATTGACCCGGGGGTAGAAAAAATGGGGTTTCGAAGACAAAAAATTATACCTCCCTTAATAGGGAATTATCTCCCTTAACAGTATCGAATCGGTTTAAAGTGGTCGTTAGTCCTTTAAACACTACCCAAACGTTTGTCTAAAAAAATGTTGATATGACCTAACCCTTACGGCAAGGGATGACCAAAATGCTGCTGGAATTGTAAAAAGACGGAGCTTGTCGTATGCTAAACATGTGAAACTCTTTTTCACATGCAACCGTTGTCGTATTGAGTAAATTTGAAGTTTTTCTTAACTTTCAGGTGGAAATCATTTTTATTCCCTACTTAGCACCGATGAAATTGAAATCTACCTCTCCTTCCGGCGTACCGAAAGGTATTTTTTTTTTTTATTTCAACGTATTTACGCGCCTGGGTTTGTGTAATAGACTTACTGATACTATTTTTTAGATTATATATATTATTTTTTACTAAAATCACATAAATAATTTATTTTATTTTTTACCATACGTTTGTCATTGAAATATTATATTTTCTGCATGTTTAGCCGTATCAATGTATCAGCATCATCAAGAAAATGAAAATTATTCACATTACGTTTCGTCAGTCTTACATACAAAAATCATATAACATCATAGCACAATACTACACGTTAAAGTATATTATTATTACAAGAAGCACGCAAGCAAAATTGCCTTGTTATCCGGTCTAAGCTTAGGCTTGAACTGATTAAAATTCTACTAATCTTTATCTTTTATTGCCAATGCAGAAAACATGTTATAAAATTCAATATTTATTCATTTATGAGTTTTGGACCGAGCGATGTTTTGTTTGTATGTATTTGTAAACTTTCCTATGCATTTATATTATAGCCTTTATTACCAATTTTTATTACTTTAATTGTTTTATAAATTACATTATATTCATATACCGTGTTTAAAATATAACGGGCATAATTTGATTTTTCTGGCTGATTCAATCTTATTGCAGCTGTATTTTGCTAGTACCTATTTTTAAAATTTATTGTTTGGCCAGTGTATATGCTATAACACGATTCACAAGTAATTTTGTATACACCAGAACAGATGTACTTATATTTTTAATCAATATTTGTGTGTTATTTTCATTTCTAAATTATTATTAGTTTTATATACAATTTGGTACCGATTCTTTTTCTGAATAGATTTGTGATTTTATAAGTTTCAGGGTCCCTAAACGATTAAATATATATGTCGCAGGGAAATGATGAAAGTGGAGATTTGATCCAATCCATGAGGTAGATGATGAATTACGGAAGATGTTAAAATTACAACTTTCTGGGTGATTTCCCTAAAGAACATACGTGACTTTGAACAAGCGGCATGATAAAGAACCTCGTTAATCAGACGAGGTTAGCGAGCGAAGCGAGCGTAGGTTATGCTTGATTAGATTATGTTGATTCCGTGTAATGACTAACGCGCACTATATCAATATAACCTAACAAAACATAACCTACGCTCGCTTCGCTCACTAACTTTAATTAACGTTAAATATACAAATTGAATATATATACAAATTTTTTATATATTTTCTGGCCACCTATTTAGGTGGCCAGTAACTTCATTGTATCCTGACTTGTATATAATTTTAACATCTTCCGTGAATTGATCATCTGCCTTAGGGATTTGATCAAATCTCTGTTTTTATCATCTCCTTGCTATATATATATATATATATATATATGTGTGTGTGTGTGTGTGTGTGTATACCACACACACGTACGCGCGCGAGTATATATAATAATAAACTATTAAATCACTAAATGCTAGTTACGAAGCGTAAGTTAATTTAATTAACTATAAAATTTATTCTTCGGTATTGACAAAGAGAAGTATCAGGACTTGCAATTTAATATCTTTATTTTTATAAGTACATTAAATTTTGTTAAATAAATCAACATGAAAATGCATTTATTAATAAACATATAAATTAATTAATTTATTTTATTTTATTTTGGTTATTTTCTTAGATATATTTAAAACCTTCCGTAATACTTAAAAAATTCTCATTATTAAAAAAAATATATAGTGTATGTTTCCCGATTAGGTTCAAGTATCTGTTCATCATCCTCAAAAATTAATTGAAATCGATAAATTCGTTCTGGACTCTGTAACTAAAATTTAATTTATTTTTGAACAATTTGTTAGTTGTTAAAAAATAAATAATCAATAAACTTGTTACGTCTACTGATCAATAATCAATAAAAGTTCTTATGTTTATGGATTACTGAACTCCATTTCCTTCATTATCAGTTATCCATTTTTAACGGGTTCCTTTTTCTTTCTTTGATAGATACTTATTACTTAAAGATGCAAATTGATTTGATTGCATATCATCAAAATTTCACGAATTAAAAGTAAAACTTAGATCATTTAATTTTGTTTAATAAAATTATATTTTTTTTATTTATTTATCACAAAAAAGAAATAACGTATCCTTTCGAAGAAATATGGGATATTAAAATACAATATTCAACTGAAGAAAATAATAAAAACATTACAAGTTAATACGTATAATTACTTTTTTAAGTACGAAAAAATTCTACAACTCAACACTCTTGGTCATTATGAAATGTACAAACAAAAACCAGTGTAACCGTTATACTAAGCATCTACATACAGCTCATATTTAATATACTTTTTGACTACGTTCTAAATGCGTCTTAATTTAGAAAAATCGACATGAGTCACTGATGATAAATAAGTAGAAGAAAATATTTTTTCTTGAGTTAAAAAAAAAATTAAATATATATGTTCGTCACGAATCTTATGTAAATTCATAATAAAATTTAAAAAAATTCATGAATATTATAAAACAATAATTTTTTTTTACCGCAGATCATCTCAGGCAAAGTAATTCTGGCAAGTAATAATTCGACTGCGAATGATAAACGAAGCTTGATGGGTACAAGATGGAATAGATTTTACCAAAGTCTTTATTTTTTTATTTTTGACGGACGAATTAATTTACTGCAGAAGCTTAAAAAGAAGCTTGTACGTGG